>NC_092414.1:10633312-11833312 GCF_040894005.1 Engystomops pustulosus
GATCCTGAGTTACATCCTGTATTATACCCCAGAGCTGCACTCACTATTCTGCTGCTGGTGCAGTCACTGTGTACATACATGACATTACTTATCCTGTACTGATCCTGAGTTACATCCTGTATTATACCCCAGAGCTGCACTCACTATTCTGCTGCTGGTGCAGTCACTGTGTACATACATGACATTACTTATCCTGTACTGATCCTGAGTTACATCCTGTATTATACCCCAGAGCTGCACTCACTATTCTGCTGTTGGTGCAGTCACTGTGTACATACATGACATTACTTATCCTGTACTAATCCTGAGTTACATCCTGTATTATACCCCAGAGCTGCACTCACTATTCTGCTGCTGGTGCAGTCACTGTGTACATACATGACATTACTTATCCTGTACTGATCCTGAGTTACATCCTGTATTATACCCCAGAGCTGCACTCACTATTCTGCTGCTGGTGCAGTCACTGTGTACATACATGACATTACTTATCCTGTACTGATCCTGAGTTATATCCTGTATTATACCGCAGAGCTGCACTCACTATTCTGCTGCTGGTGCAGTCACTGTGTACATACATGACATTACTTATCCTGTACTGATCCTGAGTTACATCCTGTATTATACTCCAGAGCTGCACTCACTATTCTGCTGCTGGTGCAGTCACTGTGTACATTCATGACATTACTTATCCTGTACTGATCCTGAGTTACATCCTGTATTATACTCCAGAGCTGCTTTCACTATTCTGCTGCTGGTGCAGTCACTGTGTACATACATGACATTACTTATCCTGTACTGATCCTGAGTTACATCCTGTATTATACCCCAGAGCTGCATTCACTATTCTGCTGCTGGTGCAGTCACTGTGTACATACAGGACATTACTTATCCTGTACTGATCCTGAGTTACATCCTGTATTATACTCCAGAGCTGCACTCACTATTCTGCTGCTGGTGCAGTCACTGTGTACATATATGACATTACTTATCCTGTACTGATCCTGAGTTACATCCTGTATTATACCCCAGAGCTGCACTCACTATTCTGCTGCTGGTGCAGTCACTGTGTACATACATGACATTACTTATCCTGTACTGATCCTGAGTTACATCCTGTATTATACCCCAGAGCTGCACTCACTATTCTGCCAGTGGTGTCACTTTGTACATACGTGACATTTTTAGTGAATGAATCTGATTGTTCTAGAACTATCCATGGAGGTGACATTGTTCGCTGACTCAGCAGAATGAATATTATTCTCCCTTACATCTTGTGGTCCGGACAGATTGTTCTTTGGTGTATACAGTGTCTCTCACTTTATGGTTTTATTAGTTACTTTGTATGTGCGTTCACTTTATCTTTAACTCTTAACTGTCCTGGATGACATTGATAGTTTATATTTCAGACCGTGAAGGGAGCTAAGCATTTGTCTTGCAAAATTAAAAGGATTTCTCCCTTAAATTACAGGTACTTAGGACCCCCATTCTCTAGATGGTAAGGGGTCCTAGTGACCAGTAATGTCCTTGTGGTCAGTAATGTAGATGTATAAGCCTGTAATCTGTGAGCGCCACCCAGTGGTCACCGCAGGTTCCTAGAATTTTAGCCCCATAGGGCAGCTGTTTATTTCTGAACCCCCTCTTCCCATACACCCCAAACTGCTGCCCCAGATCTGCCTCTATGTTTGTAGCTGGACCCAGTCTCACCAGAACCCAAAATAATTAACCCTGTCCATGCTGTGCAGCTCGTGAGTTTGCAGTTTTTAGTCAATGATTTTTTTTTCTCACTTTGCCCTCGGGCTCTGTTATCTCAGACAGGGTTAAGCTTGTCGGATGTGAATCCCCTCCCACAGCTGATAGTACAGGCGGCCGTCCCTTTAAATCCCGGAGAAGCTGCAAGGATCCCGTCACTGACAGCATGGCCCTGACCAAGGACACCCGCATCACCCTGAACGATGGCAACGCCATGCCCGTCATCGGGCTGGGCACCTACGCCTCCCCTGATGTAAGTCTCCAGTGTTTTGTTGCCTGAAAGTTCTGTTCCGTCAATAGATTGTAACTTTCTGAGTTCTGGTTGATGAATATAATTCCGGAGTTACAGTGAAGACTGACACATATAATGAAGTGTATTACTATATCAATACAAGGGTTACAAAGACAGATGAACACCGACCTTGGATTTATTTGGTAATTTCTTTCATTTTATGATTTAGGTCCCAAAAAGTCTTGGTGAAGAAGCCACCAAAATCGCCATTGACGTGGGCTACCGGCACATCGACTGCGCCTACATCTACGGAAACGAAGTTCAGATCGGCAACGCCATTCGGGCAAAGATCGCTGATGGCACGGTCAAGAGGGAGGACATATTCTATACGGGGAAGGTACGGGGGTTAATTTTTAGTAATTTTTTTTTTTTCATGATATTTCAGATTTGATATTTATAGTGGGGTTCTCCTTTTTTGACACGGAGCTCCGATTCCTTCTCATAAACAGAATTCTAAGTGGCGTTGGTCACCACCAGGGGGAGCTCAAGGGCTTACAGCATACAGTCTATATTTTGAAGTATATTTATGCAATTAGCTCCCTCTAGTGGTGGAAGGAGATTAAAAAAAAATGTAAAAAGTATAAATTTTCCTTCATTTTAGGCCACTCCCCTAAATAATTAATACAATTAGTGAATACCCCTGAACCCTTTAAATATTAATATTTTTATGAATTTACTAATTTGTGTTTTCAATCATTCATTAATCATCTTAAATAATTTTCCCCAAAAAATTTTAATTCTTAATTTTTTTTTAGTTGTGGTGCACGTTTTTCTCTCCGCGACTCGTCCGTAAAGGTCTAGAAAAGTCTCTTCAAGATCTTCAGCTGGATTATCTTGACCTATTTATTATGCACTGGCCCTTCTCCCTCAAGGTATAAAAATGAAATCAAAATTTTTTTTAAAAAACTGAAAAAAAATCTCTACTAAAGGAAAGTGAATAATCGGATGTCTTTGTGTTCTTAAGCCCGCAGGAGCCGAGGAACCCAGCAACCCAGACAAGCCCTTTGTGTACGATGATGTAGACTTCTGTGCTACTTGGGAGGTGCGTAACTGACAATTAAAGTAAATATTTAAAGGGGATGTATCATCAAGTGCCAAATTCTAAATGATGATTCCTAAAGTGCTGCTGATCAATTTGGTGTTTGTTTTTTCAAAATCGGTCCAGCCATTCAAAAGATATGGTCACAAGAAGTTTATATGGGAATTATCTCTTACTAGCCAAGGGGGGCAGTAGTCCGTTACATAGATCCGCCCACAGAGAAAAAGATACAGCCCCCTTTGGCTATAAATAGTACAAATCCTTACATTTCTACGGGCCATATCTTTTGAACGGATGGACGGATTTAGAAAAAACAAACGCCAAATTAGTCAGGGGCATGGCGGCATTCAGATGAGTTCAGCAGTTGTATATAGTGCCATGTCCCCTTTAAGTTAGATTTTATGAAGATAAAGAAAATCTGAGTTAGAGGAGTTGGAAACAAAGGTAATTTTTTTGAGGTGGTTATGAATTTGTGTATTTTTATTTTGGAACAGCGCCCCCTTTGGTACTGTGGCTATGTCTGGTACTGCGGCTTATTCACATTAATATGAATATATTATTACAAAGTGCACCAGTTAGTATTCACCAGAGTAGACGCCTTCTTGGAGCTATGTGGGACTCGTTCCCGGTCGAGTAGACGCCAGCATTCCTTGGTTATGTAGGAACAAGTATCAGTTATATAATATTTCTCTGCAGAACTGGCAGAGGTGCGGGCCAAGGTCGTAATTTTTTCTTTTGGGATTACATGAGGTCACCCAGTATCCACGTGCCCAGAAAATGTCCTTCATATGATATTACATTAACTTTATTTACTATATGTGAACTTCCAGCTATTTCAGTCCTTTACCCCCCGGTAGGAGCCTAATGACTTGTTATAGAGGTCACTGGATTATTGTATTGTCCCCTGCATAGATATAGATGCATATACTGTATAGTGGAGAACAGGAAGGATGTTACCCCGCATGTTACCCCACGTTCACCCCAATGTATCCTGACCGCAGGCTCTGGAGGCGTGTAAGGACGCAGGACTGGTGAAGTCCATCGGGGTGTCAAATTTTAACAAAAGGCAACTAGAACGTCTCCTCAGCAAACCAGGACTGAAGTACAAACCAGTGTGCAACCAGGTACGGCTGACACTTGGGGGACGGGGACACGCTGACACTTGGGGGGACAGGACAGGGATATGCTGACACTTGGGGGACAGGACAGGGACACGTTGACACTCGGGGGACAGGGCAGGGACACGCTGACACTTGGGGGACAGGACAGGGACACACTCACACTTGGGGGACAGGACAGGGACACGCTGACACTTGGGGGACAGGACAGGGACACGCTGACACTTGGGGGACAGGACAGGGACACACTGACACTTGGGGGACAGGACAGGGACACGCTGACACTTGGGGGGACAGGACAGGGACACTCACACTTGGGGGGACAGGACAGGGACACGCTGACACTTGGGGGACAGGACAGGGACACGCTGACACTTGGGGGACAGGATAGGGACACGCTGACACTTGGGGGACAGGGACACGCTGACACTTGGGGGACAGGACAGGGACACTCTAATACTTGGGGGGACAGGACAGGGACACGCTGACACTTGGGGGACAGGGACACGCTGACACTTGGGGGACACAGGACGTGGACACGCTGACACTTGTGGGACAGTCACACGCTGACACTTTGGGGACAGGACAGGGACACGCTGACACTTGGGGGGACAGGACAGGAACACACTGACACTTGGGGGACAGGGCAGGGACACGCTGACACTTGGGGGACAGGGACACGCTGACACTTGGGGGACACAGGACGTGGACACGCTGACACTTGTGGGACAGTCACACGCTGACACTTTGGGGACAGGACAGGGACACGCTGACACTTGGGGGGGACAGGACAGGAACACACTGACACTTGGGGGACAGGGCAGGGACACGCTGACACTTGGGGGACAGGACAGGGACACTCTAATACTTGGGGGACAGGACAGGGACACTTGGGGTGCAGGCCTGTACATACGGTGTGTCCCGTTCCCACTATATACCGAGCTGTTGCACTTGGGACTCTCTATACATTACACCTTCTATGTAACTTAATGATTAACCTCCACAATCTATTTGCTGTGCCTTCTCTTCATCTTAAAGGGACAGTCCACCGCCCCCTTCTGTCCTGGAATATTCCATCTATTGCTCTCTGCTATCTGCCCTTTCAATGTAGTTTTTCTCCAGTCCCTTACCTCTGGTCCCTCTGCAGGTGGAGTGCCATGTATACCTCAGTCAGGGGAAGCTGCAGGCGTATTGTAGCTCAAAGGATATTGTCCTGGTGGCCTACAGCGTCCTGGGGTCTCACAGGGACAAGAACTGGTAAGTACCCCGGCACACCGGTCATTGTTTCGCGTTGTGACATGTGACCTTACTAACCTGGCTGCCCTCTGTAGGGTGGACCTGAGCACTCCTGTTCTGCTTGAGGATCCAGTCCTGGCCGATGTGGCGGCGAATTACAACCGTTCTCCAGCGGAGGTCGCCATGCGGTTCGTCCTACAGAAGGGCATCGTGGTATTGGCCAAGAGTTTCTCAGCGGCCCGACTAAAGCAGAACCTCGGGGTAACTACAGCCTCCTATGTACTGGTTCTTATTATGGTTAAACTGGGTCAGCACCATCAACTCAGTATGGTTATTCAACAGGGTCAGTAGAGTAATCTCATTATCAGAACAGAGTCATCAGAGTCATCTCTTTATCATTAGAGAACAAGATCTGTAGAGTTACCGGGACAGGGTCAGTAGAGTTTTCTCATTATTGTGTAAGGGTCAGTAGATTCATGTCATCAACGTAACAGGGTCAGTGGAGTCATCTCATTACCGTGACGGGGTCAGTAGAGTCATCTCATTACCGTGACAGGGTCAGCAGAGTCATCTCATTACCGTGACAGGGTCAGCAGAGTCATCTCATTATCGTGACGGGGTCAGTAGAGTCATCTCATTACCGTGACAGGGTCAGCAGAGTCATCTCATTACCGTGACAGGGTCAGTAGAGTCATCTCATTACCGTGACAGGGTCAGCAGAGTCATCTCATTACCGTGACAGGGTCAGTACAGTCATCTCATTACCGGGACGGGGTCAGTAGAGTCATCTCATTACCGTGACGGGGTCAGTAGAGTCATCTCATTACCGTGACAGGGTCAGCAGAGTCATCTCATTACTGTGACTGGGTCAATAGATTCATCTCATTAACATGACACAGTCAGTAGAGTCATCTCATTACCGTGACAGGGTCAGTAGAGTCATCTCATTACCATGACAGGGTCAGTAGAGTCATCTCATTACCATGACAGGGTCAGTAGAGTCATCTCATTACCATGACAGGGTCAGTAGAGTCATCTCATTATTGTGACGGGGTCAGTAGTGTTGTCTCATTATTGTGACAGGGTCAGTAGAGTCATCTCATTGTCATGACAGTGCAGTAGAGTCATCTCATTACCGTGACAGGGTCAGTAGTGTCATCTCATTACCGTGACAGGGTCAGTAGTGTCATCTCATTACCGTGACAGGATCAGTAGAGTCATCTCATTACCGTGACAGGGTCAGTAGTGTCATCTCATTACCGTGACTGGGTCAGTACAGTCATCTCATTACCGGGACGGGGTCAGTAGAGTCATCTCATTACCGTGACAGGGTCAGTAGAGTCATCTCATTACCGTGACTGGGTCAGTAGTGTTGTCTCATTACCGGGACGGGGTCAGTAGAGTCATCTCATTACCGTGACAGGGTCAGTAGAGTCATCTCATTACCGTGACAGGGTCAATAGTGTCATCTCATTACCGTGACTGGGTCAGTAGTGTTGTCTCATTACCGTGACAGGGTCAGTAGAGTCATCTCATTACCGTGACTGGGTCAGTACAGTCATCTCATTACCGGGACGGGGTCAGTAGAGTCATCTCATTACCGTGACAGGGTCAGTAGAGTCATCTCATTACCGTGACTGGGTCAGTAGTGTTGTCTCATTACCGGGACGGGGTCAGTAGAGTCATCTCATTACCGTGACAGGGTCAGTAGAGTCATCTCATTACCGTGACAGGGTCAGTAGAGTCATCTCATTACCGTGACAGGGTCAATAGTGTCATCTCATTACCGTGACTGGGTCAGTAGTGTTGTCTCATTACCGTGACAGGGTCAGTAGAGTCATCTCATTACCGTGACTGGGTCAGTAGTGTTGTCTCATTACCGTGACAGGGTCAGTAGAGTCATCTCATTACCGTGACAGGATCAGTAGAGTCCACTCATTACCGTGACAGGGTCAGTAGAGTCATCTTATTATCGTGACAGGGTCAGTAGTGTCATCTCATTACCGTGACTGGGTCAGTAGTGTCATCTCATTACCGTGACAGGGTCAGTAGAGTCATCTCATTACCGTGACAGGATCAGTAGAGTCATCTCATTACCGTGACAGGGTCAGTAGAGTCATCTCATTACCGTGACAGGGTCAGTAGAGTCATCTCATTATCGTGACAGGGTCAGTAGTGTCATCTCATTACCGTGACAGGGTCAGTAGAGTCATCTCATTACCGTGACTGGGTCAGTAGTGTTGTCTCATTACCGTGACAGGGTCAGTAGAGTCATCTCATTACCGTGACAGGGTCAGTAGAGTCATCTCATTACCGTGACAGGATCAGTAGAGTCCACTCATTACCGTGACAGGATCAGTAGAGTCATCTCATTACCGTGACAGGGTCAGTAGAGTCGTCTCATTACCGTGACAGGGTCAGTAGTGTTGTCTCATTACCGTGACAGGGTCAGTAGTGTCGTCTCATTACCGTGACAGGGTCAGTAGTGTCATCTCATTATCGTGACAGGGTCAGTAGAGTCATCTCATTACCGTGTCAGGGTCAGTAGAGTCATCTCATTACTGTGTCAGGGTCAGTAGAGTCATCTCATTACCGTGTCAGGGTCAGTAGAGTTGTCTCATTACCGTGACAGGGTCAGTAGAGTCATCTCATTACCGTGACAGGGTCAGTAGAGTCATCTCATTACCGTGACAGGATCAGTAGAGTCCACTCATTACCGTGACAGGATCAGTAGAGTCATCTCATTACCGTGACAGGGTCAGTAGAGTCGTCTCATTACCGTGACAGGGTCAGTAGTGTTGTCTCATTACCGTGACAGGGTCAGTAGTGTCGTCTCATTACCGTGACAGGGTCAGTAGTGTCATCTCATTATCGTGACAGGGTCAGTAGAGTCATCTCATTACCGTGTCAGGGTCAGTAGAGTCATCTCATTACTGTGTCAGGGTCAGTAGAGTCATCTCATTACCGTGTCAGGGTCAGTAGAGTCATCTCATTACCGACTCGTTATCGTGATGGGTCGGTAGAGTCATCTCAATATCATTACAGAACAGGATGAGTATAGTCATCTCATTGGCCCAATTCACTGCAGTTGCCATCTCTAGGGAAGGTTTTAAAAATCAAAACTAAACCCCATCGACCTCCACGAGACGTAATAACCCGACATCTTCTCGTTGTCAGGTTTTCGATTTTGAGTTGACGCCCGAAGACATGAAAACTCTTGAGGAACTGGATAAAAACTTGCACTACGGCCCCTTCAAAGAGTAAGTAGGAGGAGCTTATTGCTGGTATGCTTATAATTGGAATATTAAGTAGTTTGATTTCCTATATTTTTTTTATTTTATTTTTTTTCCAGAATGAAGCAGCACCCAGAATACCCCTTCCATGATGAGTACTGAGGGGGACAGTTTCTGGACCTGGACAACTGCAGTATTAAATATTTTATATTTGATGTCAAATATGTAAAACGACCAATAAATTAAATGAAAAACACATAGGAAAAAAAAAATCATTTTTTAAAAGATTTTTTATTAGGAAGTGAAACGTTAGTACATTACATTACTGTGTATGGAATATCAGATTCTACTCTATTGTAAGTAATGTAAGTGTGACACCTGGTGGACACTACTGGTACTGCATCTCCCTATTGGCCGCTGTTGGGACAGTGACCTTTTACAGGACATCCCCTTTAAGTGGTTGATACTTTATCTATCAGCAATGGCTGTTTATGGTGATCAAGGACATAATATTCATATCGTTCATTATGATCCAAAAGTATTGGGTTAATATGAAATCCATAAGAAAGGGTTAATATCTAATATCCCTGCTGGTCTAGGGGTTCATTTATATATTTATACAGTAATACTATTGTATAGTCAATAGCTACATTTCTTTCTCATTCAAAGCCCGGAATCTACTAATCACATAAATTTCCGGTTATCTGTTGCTACCACTAGAGGGAGCCGACTACATGGATTTGTATACACATGTAATGGCTGCAAATCCCAGCCCACATTGATACTAATGACCTTTACAGCCTTCTCTTCAGTATTCGTCTGCGAAAGGAAACTTGGGGTGATCCTTCCACCTGCAAGACACAACCAAAAAAGTGCTCTCCAGATTATGGTTAACACAAGCCACCACTAGGGGGAGCTCCCACCAGATCAGGAATTACATACAATGGGCTCCCCCTAGTGGTGGCTACAGGTAAACAGAATTGTATCACCTAGCAAAGCAAGAGAAGACACCATTGTAGTCTATATCTAGGTAGGTACATCATTGGTGACCTCACCGTTTGGCCTGGACGTAGCGAAAGTTTCTGTTGAGGGCTTCAAGCTCTTTCATGTCTTCAGGTGATAGGAGAAAATCAAAGACCTGTGCACAAAAAAATGCTATGCTACATCGTTATATATACTTTATATACCATAGATAAATAAAATTCCATGTCGTGACAACCAGGGCATCACGATGGCCAATGATGACCCAAAATTCTAAGCTAATAGTGGAATATTTAAAGGTTGACAGATGCCACCACTAGGGGGAGCTGAACCCATAGAACACAATACAAGCTGTAGAAACCCATATGTAACATGCTCCTCTAGTGGTGGTTGAAGGAATTACAATTTAGAGGGGAAGGTGATATCCCAATTTTAGAATTTTTTGGCTTTCTCATCCATACCTCAATGTTTTCCTTGATTCTCTTGGGGTTGAAGCTCTTTGCCAGCACGACTACTCCGAGCTGTAGAAAGAATCTTATGGCCACCTGAGCCGGGGTCTTCTTGTGTCTTTTTGCGATGGTGACCAAAACAGGATCCTCAAGGACGACTGGAGAATTTTGATCGATCCTAAAATACAGATTTTTGGGATTTTTTTTTGGTTTCAGTTTTTTTTGTAAATAAAAACATTCTATGAAATATACTTCCGAGTTGGGGGTGTAGACTTTTCTAACTAAGGTTATCGGGTATCTATGTAGGTATATTTATCACCATGAGGACACACGACCCTGATCTGTCTCCATAAATGTCCATAGTAACGTATAGATCTGAGGTTTGGTCAGGATTTACCAGTTTTCATCTCGGCTGGACCCCAGGACGCTATAACCAACAAGGACGATTCCTTCAGATTTGCAGAAGTCCCGAAGCTTTCTTTGGTTCAGATAGATATGGCATTCCACCTGTAGGGGGCAGAAAGGCCCTAGTGAATTCACTTAAGGTTGTTGTCCTGAGTACGAAATATCTCCTAGCTGATCGGTGAGGGTCCAACTGCTGGGACGCCAACCAATCAGCCATCTCCTACCCTGTGTATAGGTAGAAAACTGCTCTATGGCTCAATTGTGAGACTGCTGATTACCATGTATGTTGTCCTGTATGTTGTTGATATGTCAGCGTCAACTATGTTGTCATATATTTTCCTGTCAGCCTGTTCATGGAGACCTTGTATGTTGTCACCGTGTATGATCCTGTCAGTGTCTTCATGGAGACCTTGTATGTTGTGGTCATGTATTTTCCTGTCAGCGTCTTCATGGAGACCTCGTATGTTGTGGTCATGTATTTTCCTGTCAGCGTCTTCATGGAGACCTCGTATGTTGTTGTCATGTATTTTCCTGCCAGCGTCTTCATGGAGACCTTGTATGTTGTCACCATGCATTATACTGTCAGCATCTTCATGGAGACCTTGTATGTTGTCACCATGTATTTTCCTGTCAGCGTCTTCATGGAGACCTTGTATGTTGTCACCATGTATTATCCTGTCAGCGTCTTCATGGAGACATCGTATGTTGTCATGTATTATCCTGTCAGCGTCTTCATGGAGACATCGTATGTTGTTGTCATATATTTTCCTGTCAGCATCTTCTTGGAGACCTTGTATGTTGTTGTCATCTATTTTCTTGTCAGCGTCTTCATGGAGACCTTGTATGTTGTCACCCTGTATTATCTTGTCAGCATCTTCATGGAGACCTTGTATGTTGTGGTCATGTATTTTCCTGTCAGCGTCTTCATGGAGACCTTGTATGTTGTTGTCATGTATTTTCCTGTCAGCGTCTTCATGGAGACCTTGTATGTTGTTGTCATGTATTTTCCTGTCAACGTCTTCATGGAGACCTCGTATGTTGTTGTCATGTATTTTCCTATCAGCATCTTTATGGAGACCTCGTATGTTGTTGTCATGTATTTTCCTGTCAGCGTCTTCATGGAGACCTTGTATGTTGTTGTCATGTATTTTCCTGTCAACGTCTTCATGGAGACCTCATATGTTGTTGTCATGTATTTTCCTGTCAGCATCTTCATGGAGACCTCGTATGTTGTTGTCATGTATTTTCCTATCAGCATCTTTATGGAGACCTCGTATGTTGTTGTCATGTATTTTCCTGTCAGCATCTTCATGAAGACCTTGTATGTTGTTGTCATGTATTTTCCTGTCAGCGTCTTCATGGAGACCTCGTATGTTGTTGTCATGTATTTTCCTATCAGCATCTTTATGGAGACCTCGTATGTTGTTGTCATGTATTTTCCTGTCAGCATCTTCATGGAGACCTTGTATGTTGTCACCATGTATTATCCTGTCAATGTCTTCATGGAGACCTCGTACGTTGTTGTCATGTATTTTCCTGTCAGCGTCTTCATGGAGACCTCGTATGTTGTTGTCATGTATTTTCCTATCAGCATCTTTATGGAGACCTTGTATGTTGTCACCATGTATTATCCTGTCAATGTCTTCATGGAGACCTCGTACGTTGTTGTCATGTATTTTCCTGTCGGTGTCTTCATGGAGACCTTGTATGTTGTCGTCATGTATTTTCCTGTCGGCGTCTTCATGGAGACCTCGTATGTTGTCACCATGTATTTTCCTGTCAGCGTCTTCATGGAGACCTTGTATGTTGTCACCATGTATTTTCCTGTCAGCGTCTTCATGGAGACCTCGTATGTTGTTGTCATGTATTTTCCTATCAGCATCTTTATAGAGACCTTGTATGTTGTCACCCTGTATTATTCTGTCAATGTCTTCATGGAGACCTCGTATGTTGCTGTCATGTATTTTCCTGTCAGCGTCTTCATGGAGACCTCGTATGTTGTTGTCCTGTATTTTCCTATCAGCATCTTCATGGAGACCTTGTATGTTGTCACCATGTATTATCCTGTCAATGTCTTCATGGAGACCTCGTACGTTGTTGTCATGTATTTTCCTGTCGGTGTCTTCATGGAGAACTTGTATGTTGTCGTCATGTATTTTCCTGTCGGCGTCTTCATGGAGACCTCGTATGTTGTCACCATGTATTTTCCTGTCAGCGTCTTCATGGAGACCTTGTATGTTGTCACCATGTATTTTCCTGTCAGCGTCTTCATGGAGACCTCGTATGTTGTTGTCATGTATTTTCCTATCAGCATCTTTATAGAGACCTTGTATGTTGTCACCCTGTATTATTCTGTCAATGTCTTCATGGAGACCTCGTATGTTGCTGTCATGTATTTTCCTGTCAGCGTCTTCATGGAGACCTCATATGTTGTTGTCCTGTATTTTCCTGTCAGCGTCTTCATGGAGACCTCGTATGTTGTTGTCATGTATTTTCCTGTCAGCGTCTTCATGGAGACCTCGTATGTTGTTGTCATGTATTTTCCTGTCAGCGTCTTCATGGAGACATCGTATGTTGTATTGCATGTTGTTGTCATGTACTTTCCTCTGTGTCTTCATGGAAACCTTGTATATTGTGTCACATATTATTGTGTCACGTATGTTGTCGTCATGTATTTTCAGTCAGTGTTGTCATGGAGAACTAGTATGTTTGTATGACGTGTTTTCCAGTACTGTCGGTCAGGCTTTGGGCCTAGACTGTCAAGTAAGCATATTTCAGCCTAGCATTAAGTTATTCTGATCTAGTTTTCACATTTTTTCACTGACTTTTCTTTGTTAAATTTCTTTTTATCCACCTATGAAAGTCTCCATCTCGTCCAGTTTACCTGGTTACACACCGGCTTGTACTTCAGTCCCGGTTTATTAAGAATGAGCTCAATCTGTCTACGATTAAAGTTGGAAACCCCAATAGACTTGACCAGTCCAGCGTCCTTACACCTCTCCATGGCCTGGAAATGGGAGAGCAAAAATCTTTTCTAGTTATTTAAAGGGATTGTCCACTTTGTCAGAAGGTTTCTCAGATGTTAAAGGGGATTTCCCATCTAATGTATTTATGACTTGTCCAAAAGATACAACGCTGTAAACTTACCTCCCACGTGTCTCGTATGTCTGTGTTGTAGAAAATAAGTTGGCCATTTTCATCGACGGGAAATGGATCATCCCCGGGCTACAAAGAAAGAACAGACGGTAACATCCTGGGGATTTAGGATGTGGTTTTCCTTTTTTGTATATATTAACCCCACACACACCAGGAACCCAAATGCCAATGTGTCCCCATAAGCAATATTAGAGTCCATTGCCTTCACCTTTATGATTTGTGATTTATTTGGACCACCCATGGCACATACGCCCCAGGGGGGGGGTCATAACATTTCCTTCCCCACCTTAGAATAGGAGAATTTTGAGAAATTTTAATGTTTTGTAGGAAAGAGTTGGAAACCTGAACACTTTTTGGACATGGTTGGGTGGTCCTAATTGTTGATTTGTGCCCTAAGAAAACTTTAGGGTCATTTATGGTCCTTAAAGGAAACCTCTCCCTCAAGTATACAATTTTCTAGGATTCCCTATTTCATGTGAAATCTCACCCGTTTTACTCATGTGACAACGAGTAGAGAAGAGTCATTTTTTAGAGATGAGCCAAGTTACTGGCTGCAGGGGAAACATCCCTACTTTCCGTGCTATAGCATCTAGAAACAAGGTGGTGGTGTCATCATAAAGTTAAGAATCTTGTCTTTCAGATAACATCAGGCTTGTGAGAAATTAACTGGAGCGTTAAAAAAAGGTGAGACATTTTTATCTGCAGCTCACATTCCCAAATATTTCTTTGTATCTCCAGTTCTGTAGCTCTCAGAACCACAAGCCTGATGTGCTTTGAAAGATGATATTCTTATCTTTAATATGACACCAGCATAGAATCTAAAGTGACCCTGCCCCTGCAGCCTCTAAATTTGACTCATCTCATTGTCACATTACTTTTTATAGGTAAATGGTTGAGATTTCACATTGTAGAAAGGACTTTTGATACCCGATCTGAGGGGCTACTAGTTTAATGGGGTACAATCTGTTGACAGATCCCTTTAAGTGCTCCATGAGCTGGCTACTAATGCACTGGGAGGTAAGTATATAGACATTATGTAATATGAGTGGAACTTGTCTTTCATTTCTAAACTGGGGGTCATCGAGAGGTTATAGGGGTCATCAAGGGGTTATTCCTTAAAGGGCTAATAATTTGGGATATACTGTAATCCATATTAACACCTTCATTTCCAGAGGAGTGTGAATAATGAACAGGTCCACGAATTCCAGTTGTAGGTTGCGCAGAGACCTTTCCAGGGCTGGACGGACAAGATCAGGGGTCTGGTAGGTGCACCAGAGCTGAGGGACCAAGGAAAATGTATCAGGCATCTATGAGCACCATAGAAGATGATGAGATGTCTACGCTACGTACTTACCTTCCCCGTGTAGAACAAATCTTCTCTCCTCATGGTCCCATCAGCGAGTTTCTCACGGATCGCTCGGCCAACATCCGCCTCGTTCCCGTAAACGTGGGCGCAGTCAATGTGCTGGTAGCCGACCTCAATAGCCACTTTGGTCGCCTCCTCGGCCAGAGTCTTAGGAAACTCGATTTAGAAATAAACCAAAAAATTACAAAAAGTCCAGATTATCAAATGTTACAGATTATTGATTAACCCTTACAGCATCTATGGCATCTTGAAACAAGGTTCTGGTGTCATCATAAAGTTAAGAATGTCGTCTTTCAGATCACACCAGGCTTGTAGGAATTTAACTAGAGACACAGTTAAAAAAAAGGTGAGACATTTTTATTCCCAAATATGTCTCAAACTGCCGGTAGCTCTCAGAGCCCGTTTTAATTTTTGCGTTACTGTTTTTTACCCCTCTCCTTCCAGAAGTGATAAGTTTTTTATTTTTCCACTAACAGTGATGTACATGGGCGTGATACCTGCAGGAGAAATTGTTCTTTTTAGTGGCGCCACTTAATATGCCATGTACTGGAAAGCTGGAAAAAAAATTTTAAATTTTAAATTTGTGGCGTTTTTTTGTGGGCCCTGTTTTTATGGCTTTCATTCTGTGCTCCAAATGACACCTCCTCTTTATTATTTGGGGCAGTACGGTCACAGGGAGACCAAATTTGTGAAAGTTTTAAGAGGTTTTAGTAGATTTTTTTTTTTAAAAATACATTTTTTGTACAAAAAAAAATTACCATTTTGCCAAATGCTGCGGCCAATAACTTTTCCGCACTTTGGTGGACGGACCTGTGTAAGGTGTCATTTTTTTACAGGATATGCCGGCGTTTTGATTCATATCAAATTGGGACCTATATGACCGTTTGATCATTTTTTATTCAAATTTATATGGATGGAAAAATTGTGAAAAAGTGGCGATTCGGACATTTGGCGCTATTTTCCATTACAGTTTTAACAGCCGTAAATAAACTTTTTAAAATTTTGATAGAACGGACATTTTGGTTTTTTTTTAATTTATGATTTTTACTATTTTTTTTAATTTTTATATGTGTTGTAGGGAAAGAGGGGGTAATTTAAACTTTTCCTTTTTTAAATTTTGTAAAATATTTTTTATTACGGTAGTTTTTTTTACTAATATTTTAGACCCTCTAGGGTGCTTTAACCCTGCAGGGCCTGATTGCTCATACTATCTTATGCAATGCTGGTGTATTGCAGTATATAGCAATTTTACTAACCTGCCATCAGCAGGCTACTAGAGATCACTATCCATGGCAGTTTTACGAGTCTCTACGAGACTGTAGGCTGCCATGTCCACCAATTGCCACCCTCTGAGGACGTTTCAGAGGGCGCTGACCAGCCATCCAAGATGGCGGCGCCCACCTGCAGCTTTGTTATGTGCTGCGGTTGGGTTCGACCAGGGCACTTCACAGGTTAACTGCCTGATTGGTGCTACCAACAACTGTGGCAGTCACAGGCAGGTGTCAGCTGTATTATACATCTGACACCCTCTATATGGAGAGAGTTTAGCCCATACAGCCCCCAGCAGCACCAGGGCGTAATAGTACACCCTGGTGCGCGAAGGGGTTAATGTGTCACATGATCTCAGTGCAGATCTGGTCACCACAAGATTGTTGAGTTGTACATTTAGACCTGCTTTCAGCTGATCTAAACTGTGCCACAATGGCCACACCCCCTTTCCCGGAGACCACACCCCATTTCTCAAATCCACGCCCCCTTTGTCGGACGAGTCGGAAAATGGTCAAAAAAATGGCTTAAAAGTCGTCATAAATGTGTCGTAAAGCAGTTTAGAGCAAAACCGTAATTGTTTGGCAGATGAGCAATAAAGATTTCCCCCTTGTGTTTTCTTCTAATATATATTAATCCTTATTCCCAAAGTTTACTTAAATTGTAATGATTTATTCTGGTAGTAAAAAAAAAAAAATCTACAAAAAATAAAATCTGTGTTTTGAAAAACACTGCAATGTTAACATATTTTAGCTTATTTTGTAAAATTTACAAAAGAATTTTACATTTTATATGCAATTTTTTCAAAGTGGGAAAATCAGAAGAAATTTTTTTTGTGTGTGTGGTTTCGAGAATAGGTTTTTTTTGGCGCCTTTTAATTTAGAAAAAATTATTTTCTTCTTTTAAGTTGACTATTTAGTAATAATAATAATAATAGTAATAATAATAATAATAATTATAATAATAGTAATAATAATAATAGTAATAGTAATAATAGTAATAGTAATAATAATAGTAATAATAATAATAGTAATAATGGTAATAGTAATAGTAATAATTATAATAATAAAAGTAATAATAGTAATAGTAATAATAATAATAATAATAATAATAGTATAATAATACTAAAAACACTCACTTTTTCTGGAGCATAAGTGCCAAACCCAATGACGGGAATTCTGTGTCCATCATTCAGGACAATGTGGGTCTGTAGATCCATCTTTCTTGTATCTTCTCAGAGATGTGAGTGTCCTTGGTAAGTTACTGACTTATTATCAAGTAATGAAAGCCCCCTCCTCCCCCCCCCCACTCGCCTCCTCAGAAATACAAAAAAAAAGTGTATGTTTTTGTGACCTTTGGTGGCAAATAACTTTTCTTACTTCTTAAAGTGAATCTATTTCTAGAATTTTTGCGTCTAATAAAAATATTTGTTATAGACATTAAGGTTTGGCAATTTTGTTTTCAGACATTACAAGTTTTTTTTTCATTTATTTTAACTATTTTTAATTAAATTTGGATTATCTTACATGTGGGCAACATTGATTGTTGTGACTATGACACCAAATTCCATTTCGTTGTACTGTTAAATATGTATTTTTGTTCGACGACTTGCATTATGTAATTTCCCGTTGGGGATAAAAAGTTTTTTGAAGTGTATTGTAAGTTAAAAACTGGTAGGGCTCACACATTTTTTGTTGTTACTTTATGGACATGTTTTGTTTCCATCACTGCCCGATCCTGTACTACATTGTACTTCCAGGCCCTTCTTCAGCCAATCACTGACCATATTGGTGAGTCAGTACTGTCACTGATTGGCCTTTGTCAGGCCCTTCAACAAAAATCGGAACCCTGAACCCAACACCAAACACCCTGGTTCTGGGGAAGTGGACCCACTGGACCACCGCAGATGATGACATAAGCCGACACCTAGGACTAGAATCTAAGTGGCACCCGGTTTTCACCAGAGCCCGCCACAAAGCGGGTTGGACTTGCTGCGGCGAGGTACTACCAGGTCATTCCACAGGTGGCAGCCAAGGCGAGGTACAGAGACGTTGAGCAGAATCGTAGTCGGGGACAGGCAGAGGTCAAGACAGGAAGCACGGGATTAGAATCGGGGGCATAGAAAGAGGTCAAGGCAGGCAGTGGAGGAGCGTAGTCAGGAATAGAACCGGGGTCACAACAGGAAATCACAATAACAGCAAAGGGCATGGAACAAAGCTTTCTCGCACAAAGATCCGGCAGGGGACACAGAAAGAGGCTGGAATTTAAATAGAACGGCCGGCCAGCGCCAATTATCGGCGCACTGGCCCTTTAAATTTCAGGAAGGTAAGCGAGCCATCGGGGGACCAGAGCAGCAGAGAGGGTCACAGGTGCGCCTGCGACCCCGGAGGTTGGCCGAAGAAGCACCCGTGACAGGTGTATCAATGGGCCACTCCCACTTTGAAAGCACCAATAGAAGTGACTTTTCATATTCCTCCAATAAATAAAACAATATTTTGCTTTGTTCAGGAATGACTCCTGGAAAAACTCCACCTAAAGGATTTTTTTGGTCATGGCCAACAGTGGTTGGGGTCCTGCTACCCCAACCACAGGTCCTAGACCTCCTCCCTAGTCCAACAGTCTGACTTTTCTTGGAAAATACCCAAAAGTTTAGGATTCCACAAAATCCCAGATGGTGGAGAAATCTGCGTAAAATCTTTGTACGGAATCACATCTCATCACCAATTAGAAATCGAAAATCTAAGACCCTTTCAGTCTCCTCCAATTCTATATATCATCTTGATTTCTAAAAGTAACATAAATTGAGTATGAAGCAAAAAGAACCAAAATCAGAAGAATCTTTATATTTGAATACAGCTCAATTGTTATTTTGGTTTTCTGATATTTTCACTTGAAGTTTTCGCATTTCACGGACGGACTTGAATATTGTATCCATATTATCTCCAAACAAACACAAACAATAGGTTCTTTGTTCCCATTGGAATGTGTGTTATTTCAACTTCCCTGAGCCAAATGTGTAACATTGCTAAATATTATTAACTGTTAATGTTATTTAGGGCACATTAAGACTTAAAGGGGAAGATTAAAATAATATGTTCTAACCCTGGTGTCTTTGTCTACACCTTTTGGTGGACTTGGAGTGATGTCAGCCATGTAACCTCAATAGTCAGTGGCCTCAGTTTTACATGATGGGAACTGTGACATCACTGCTAAATATCACTGTTCAAGCTCTTGTGACCACCACGGGCCACTTATCGACACTACCTGGTCTGGTCTAAAGTGCCTTCGTCCATGCAGTGGGAAAGTATAAATGGAACAGGATGCGTACATGTAATGCAGGATCGCGGAATGGAAAGTTGACATAGACAGAGAAAGTGACCCCTTAAGCTAAACTCCCTTTTCCAGCTGTCCCTGCCTGATTGCCTCGCCAACTCTCAGGGGACAACTAGTCTATGTTCCCTTTCTGCACCAAATTTCAAGACAAAGACAAGATAATACAAGCAAATAAGAATTGTCATCAGGGCTGGGACAGAACCAAGAGGACAAAGGGAGTACAAAATCACAAGGCAAAAGGATAGTCTGAATATAAGCAAAGGTTCAAAAGACCTGCATACAGAGAGCAGCGTAAAAGGATAACTGGAAGATTATCAAGGGCTGATACAATAACTTAGGGCAGGCAGAGCTCTTCTGTCCAGGTACGGGGAAATGATTGGAACAGAACTCCGAAATTCAGACAAAATTGGAAGTAATGATGGAGGAAGAGTATGCAGTGTTGGGGAAATTCATTCAAGACTGTCAGAGAAAGGAACAAACACAATCCAAACCACAGCATGAACGGACTGACATATCAGCGCATCCTCTGCCGTACCTTGTGGATAGATTGATGACATGGGCACATGTACAGATGTACCCCCCTTTTATGAGGGGTGACTGGACCCTCATTAGTCCTACTATTTTTGAAGGGATTCTGGTGATGGTACAACCTGGGGGCATAGAGCATGAAGGTCCTTGCCAGTGACCCAGGTCTGCTCCTCAGGACCATACCTCTTCCAGTAGAAGGCGGTCTTGGCTAACGATCAGGCTAGCCAACAGATATTTGGTACCAGCAATACCACAGTGTCCTACTAGTATAGAACAATGTATTTCTTCTTGCACTCGTAGGTGGAGATTAGAAGGTACAAACAATTGTTACTAGGTGTTAGATCTTGGGATTTAGCAATTGAAGTGGAAAGATCATGACCAACAAAGACCACCACAACTCCGGGGGGGAAGATTTTTCAGAAGCAACCTCCAATTGGTTTTTATGATCAGCAATCACCAGGATTTGGAAGTGTCTCCATTGCTCAAATGCCTATTCAGCATTCAGAGGGGTTGGACTTCCTTGAGAAGAAGAGATTCTGGACGAAGAGACAAAACGGCTTCCACCCCTACCCAAGAGACAAAATGGCTTCCACCCCTACCCAAGAGACAAAATGGCTTCCACCCCTACCCAAGAGACAAAATGGCTTCCACCCCTACCCAAGAGACAAGACGGCTTCCACCCCTACCGAAGAGGCAAAACAGCTTCCACCCCTACTGAAGAGACAAAATGGCTTCCACCTCTCCCCAAGAGACAAAACGGCTTCCACCCCTACCGAAGAGGCAAAACGGCTCCACCTCTACCCAAGAGACAAAACGGCTTCCACCCCTACCCAAGAGGCAAAACGGCTTCCACCCCTACCGAAGAGACAAAACGACTTCCACCCCTACCCAAAAGGCAAATCGGCTTCCACCCCTACCCAAGAGACAAAACGGCTTCCACCCCTACCCAAGAGACAAAACGGCTTCCACCCCTACCCAAGAGACAAAACGGCTTCCACCCCTACCCAAGAGACAAAACGGCTTCCACCCCTACCCAAGAGACAAAACGGCTTCCACCCCTACCCAAGAGGCAAAACGGCTTCCACCCCTACCCAAGAGACAAAACGGCTTCCACCCCTACCCAAGAGACAAAATGGCTTCCACCCCTACCGAAGAGGCAAAACAGCTTCCACCCCTACTGAAGAGACAAAATGGCTTCCAACCCTACCGAAGAGGCAAAACGGCTTGCACCCCTACCCAAGAGGCAAAACGGCTTCCACCCCTACCCAAGAGACAAAATGGCTTCCACCCCTACCCAAGAGGCAAAACGGCTTCCACCCCTACCCAAGAGACAAAACGGCTTCCATCCCTACAGAAGAGACAAAACGGCTTCCACCCCTACCTCAGAAGGATCAACCTTTACCATGAATGGATGATTCCAATCTGGTTCAATCCCGACTGCAACATTTACAAAGTATTTCTTAAGCTTCACCAATGTTACTTCAGGTTCTGGAGTCCGATTAGTCACATCAGAACCTATTTCTGTAAGATCAGTCAACAACTTGGCTGATAATCTTGGCTGATAACTTGCTGTAGTAGTTTGAGAAGACCAAACAATGTAGTCTTTTGAGACTATAAACAATCAAATTTAATGTAGTCTTAAAAGTAGATTCCTGAGATGTTCTACATGAGTAGCCCAAGCTCTATGTATGGTAGATACCTCTATAATGGCAGCTTAGATACAGCAGCTCAGCTCTATGTATGGTAGATACCTCTATAATGGCAGCTTAGATACAACAGCTCAGCTCTATGTACGGTAGATACCTCTATAATGGCAGCTTAGATACAGCGACGCAGCTCTATCTATGGTAGATACCTCTATAATGGCAGCTTAGATACAGCAGCTCAGCTCTATGTATGGTAGATACCTCTATAATGGCAGCTTAGATACAGCAGCTCAGCTCTATGTATGGTAGATACCTCTATAATGGCAGCTTAGATACAGCGACGCAGCTCTATCTATGGTAGATACCTCTATAATGGCAGCTTAGATACAGCGACGCAGCTCTATCTATGGTAGATACCTCTATAATGGCAGCTTAGATACAGCAGCTCAGCTCTATGTATGGTAGATACCTCTATAATGGCAGCTTAGATACAGCGACGCAGCTCTATGTATGGTAGATATCACTATAATGGCAGCTTAGATACAGCAGCTCAGCTCTATGTATGGTAGATACCTCTATAGTGGCAGCTTACATACAGTGGCTCAGCTCTATGTATGGCGGATACCTCTACAATGGAAGCTTAGATACAGCAGCTCAGCTCTATGTATGGTAGATACCTCTATAATGGCAGCTTATATACAGCGGCTCAGCTCTATGTATGGTAGATACCTCTATAATGGCAGCTTAACTCTATGTATGGTAGATACATACTGTATCTACCAGTCACACTGATACCCCAAGTAGTCACAGCATATGCCCTGAGTAGCCAGTAGTCACAGCCCTTGTCACCAGTAGCCAGTAGTCACAAAGTAGTCACAGCACCTGCCCCCAGTAGCCAGTAGTCACACTGATGCCCCAAGTAGTCACAGTGATGCCCCCTAGCATCCAGAAATCACACTAATGCCCCAAATAGTCACAGTGTCTACCCCCAGTAGCCAGTAGTCACACGGATACCCCAAGTAGTCACAGCGTATGCCCCAAGTAGCCAGTAGTCACAGCGCTTGTCTCCAGTAGCCAGTAGTCACAAAGTAGTCACAGCACCTGCCCGCAGTAGCCTGTAGTCACACTGATGCCCCAAGTAGTCACAGTGATGCCCCCAGTATCCAGAAATCACACTAATGCCCCGAATAGTCACAGTGCCTGCCCCCAGTATCCAGTAGTCCCACTGATACCCCAAGTAGTCACAGCATAGGCCCCAAGTAGCCAGTCGTCACAGCGCTTGTCTCCAGTAGCCAGTAGTCACAAAGTAGTCACAGCACCTGCCCCCAGTAGCCTGTAGTCACACTGATGCCCCAAGTAGTCACAGTGATGCCTCCAGTATCCAGAAATCACACTAATGCCCCAAATAGTCACAGTGCCTGCCCCCAGTTGCCAGTAGTCACACTGTTGCCCCAAGTAGTCACAGTGATGCCCCCAGTATCCAGAAATCACACTAATGCCCCAAATAGTCACAGTGCCTGCCCCCAGTAGCCAGTAGTCACACTGATACCCCAAGTAGTCACAGCGTATGCCCAAGTAGCCAGTAGTCACATCGCTTGTCGCCAGTAGTCACAAAGTAGTCACAGCACCTGCCCCCAGTAGCCAGTAGTCACACTGATGCCCCAAGTAGTCACAGTGATGCCCCCAGAATCCAGAAATTACACTCATTCCCCGAGTAGTTACAGCACCACTGAGACCCAAAGTAGTGACAGCGTATTCCCCCCAGTAGCCAGTAGTCACACTGATGCCCCCAGTAGCCAGTAGTCACACTGATGCCTCCTGTGGAGTGGGGATAAATTGTCTCCTAATGACTTTGTTACACATTTGGATCCACGTTGCATTGGAGAAAGATCGTAGTATAACACATTGGGGCAGATTTACTTACCCGGTCCATTCGCGATACAGCGGCGCGTTCTCTGCGGTGGATTCGGGTCCGGCCGGGATTCATTAAGGCAGTTCCTCCGACGTCCACCAGGTGGGGAAATCGGCGCAAATCGGAAATATTCGGGTAACACGTCTTGAAAACGCGAATCGGCCCCTTAGTAAATGACCCCCATTATTCATATGTACGGAGGATTACTGAGACATAGGAACAAGTCGTCTTGTGACTATTTTATATTCCAAACCGCCAGACGGGAACAATATGCTATAGGGACGTCTGTCATGCACCTCAAATACTAAGAGGCGTCCCCAGAGGCCGATTTATTAGAGCTCGTCCTATGTGATGATGAGGAGTGTAAACATATATAAGGATTAGAAACCTTCTAGTCCCCTCCTGGGACAAAAAAAAAGTTTTTAAAAAAAGTTGTAAATATGATACAAAATAAATAAAACATCCCCCTTTATTCCATATCATCCTTTTTATTATAAAGAAATATAAAAATTTTACTAAAATACCCCCCCCCCTTTGGTACCACTATGTTCATACAGCCCCGATCTATAAAATTAAAATAATAATTAAAAATAATCCCCAACAAATTGAGTAAAAATGCAGTTTTTTTTCATCTTGTCTTACATGAAAATATAGAAAATTACAGCTCGTGATGGGAAAAAAAAAATCTCAGCTCCGTCAGTGGAAAAATGTAAAAAATTACGACTTTAGAAAGATGGCGAAGCAAAAACTGTGTAAATCTCCCCCAAAAAGTTTACGAGCAGCGATGACTTGTGATGGGACAAGTTCCTGGTCCTGTCTCCATTACAATTAGAAATAGATTGCTCCGAAGAGAAGTTTTTTTGGATACTTATCCTTAATTACCTTATATACTCGAGTATAAGCCTAGTTTTTCAACACAAAATTTGTGCTCAAAAACCCTAACTCGGCTTATACTCGAGTCAACTAAAAAAATAAAGGTCAAAACTCACCTTTCTGACGTCACCTGTAGGTCCTCTTCTGTCTGGGACAGTCTGAGACAGAAGAGGACCTATGGGGGACGTCGGAAAGATGAGTACAGTGTTATTTTTTTTCCTACTACAGGGGCTGGGCAGGCTGTATGCTACAGGGGCTGGCCAGGCTGTATGCTACAGGGGCTGGCCAGGCTGTATGCTACAGGGGCTGACCAGGCTGTATGCTACAGGGGCTGGCAGACTATATACTGGGAAGCTGTAACCAATGCATTTCCCACCCTCGGCTTATACTCGAGTCAATAGGTTTTCCCAGTTTTTTTGTGCTGAAATTAGGGGTTTCGGCTTATACTCGGGTCGGCTTATACTCGAGTATATACGGTATGTCCTCGGTAAATATGTTGTGATAATATTGTTGTTCTATTTACTCATTGGTTTTAAGATTTGTAGATATAGTTATCATAGGTGCACCAGCCATGAGGGCAGTTGAGCCTCTTGCCTCAGGCGGCACCACCTGCAGAAAGATGGGGGGCGGCATCAGGAGCATAGACAGCTGCGACAAAACAGAACCTTTAAAACAGCTGATGTGTGTGAGACACCACATGGAGAAGCCACCTATCAAAATTATAACCTGATATATGACTACAGGATGGGGCGGAGGATTGGCCGTAACATATCAGAAGAGATCAGTGATGTGAGAGAGACTATTCGATGAGGTGTAGCGCCTAAAGTTATGCCCATAGATAAAAGTCACCAACTCAGCTATCATCCCTTTTCATTTCATTACTTACAGTTTCCCAAGTCTATGGCGGAGGAGGCTGCGAAAATTGCTCTCGAAGTTGGATATCGACACGTTGACTTGCATTTTTGTACGGTAACGAGGTTGAGGTTGGCCGAGGTATCAATGTGAAGATTGCTGATGGGACGGTCAAGAGAGAAGTTGTGTTCTACACCGGCAAGGTAATAATAAGGACATACCACCCATTATAACACAGACATTGACTACACCGATGGTTTCTACACCCATAAGGGGCAAGTTCGAGGCCCCCAAAGAATCTTCTGGAAAAACTAGCTTAATGTGTTTTTTTTACTGTGGCTGAAGACTGTCTAATGTTCCTTCAGGTCTGGCACGGTTGGCCCTGACTTGTGTGCTTGTACTGGACACTTCTGCTATGTCTTGGTTGGGCCACCTACTCCACCACCTTTAACGTATAACTAGTCACACTTACAACACCCTGAGCTGGTGGACACCAAGTGAAACCCCTAACAAATTTGGTTCCGAGACAGAAACGGTCAGAGACAGACAAAACCATAGCAACCATAGCAATTCCAGTGCAAGATCCAGTGCTATGGTCCATGTCATGTTGCATTCTTTATGTTGGAGACAATAAAATAATCTAGAAGATTTTTTAACCACACGCTGGCTTTCTTTTAATTTTTCTGGTCTGTGCTGCAGGAATGGAAGTCTTCCTAAGATGAACTCTTTCGGGTGAGCGTTACTTACTTACCATACCTTTCTTTGCGTTTAAACAGTCAGAGACCGTCGGAGGCAGTCAGAGACAGACAGAGACAGTCAGAGACAGACAGTCAGAGACAGAGATGGTCACAGACAGTCAGCGACAGGGACGGTCAGTACCAGAGACAGTCGGAGAAGGAGACAGACAGAGACAGTCAGAGATAGTCAAACAGTCAGAGACAGAGATGATCAGAGTCAGTCAATGACAGGGACGGTCAGTACCAGAGACAATCGGAGACGGAGACAGACAGAGACAGTCAGAGATACTCAGACACAAAATTGTTCAGAGACATTCAGAGAAAAAGATAGATACAACTTTTTTGAAAGAATTTGTTAACCCATTCTATTTTGTTATAGCTAAGAGCAGTTATTTACTAACCCGGGTAATGTTGGGAGCTCTGGTTAGTAGGGAAATAAAACATAAAAAGGCATGTAATAAAATACAAAGAAATAAAAACATGATGTGACACCACTCACATCACACCGGGTTTTAGAGATCTGTCCTCTTGCAGGCTTCCTCAGGAGGAGATCCCTGCAGATGCTACCCAGAGAGTTGTAAGCAAGTGGATGAGGTTTCATAAATGCTGTAGAAATTCTCTTGAATCCAACCAACAGGTTTTGAACTTCGTTTGGGGATTGCAAATTTTCTCGTTGACTTTAATGGCAACAAAAAAAATCGGCAATATAATCCACAATTTTTCTAGGTTAATCTAGAAATCTGGAGAGAGAAATCCATGGCAAAATCCAGATGATTCGACCCTGAATTTTTAGCAAATAAATTTAACCTGGGTGCTTTGTAGTATATATACCGAAAAAAAAAAAACTTATCTGTGCCATATTCAGGTAGGATTTATTCAGATTTTTTTGTATTTATTCTTACTTTATTGTGTTTGCAAGAAATCGAGGTGTTTAGTAACTTCTTCATACTTTGTGAGAACTTATCGGTGCCCAATGTTATGGTTGGGGCTCAGCAATAGATCGATTTAGTATTCTTCATGGAACGGATATTTCGGGTGATCTTTCCACCTGGAAAAAAAAAAATCAGAAAAAATTATGTTAAATTGGGGAAGTATTAGACTGGAGTTCATCCGTGCCAAGAATCAGCCGGTTTATGCTTCAAGTATTTTCATGGATCCCCTTTATGGGTCACTTTATTGGGTGAGTTGTCCCTGAAATTCTTAGATTTTTTTTATTGTGTATCGTAGGAGTTTATAGTTAATTCGTAATTCTGTAATATTTGCAAAGATTTGGGGAAAGTCCTTTACTTACTGAGAGTAATCTACAAAGCGCCTGTTCTGGTTCAGCCCATTCAGAGTTTCCATTTCGTCTTCACTCAACTCAAATTCAAAGACCTTCAATTTGGAATCAGATAAGAAAGAAGTCAAGTTTGGCAATTATTAATAGCCCATTGACACTGGCGAAACTCTCAAAACATGAAGTCATTTCGTACCTTATGTGAGGGAAACCGCAACGTTTCGGACCCCTGAAGGGTATGCAAGATCACTTAGTTATCCTTTTATAGACACTCCCAGAATGCACGGGTTCTGAGAGGCGCAGGAAGTGATTTAAAGTTGTCCACACAACTTCCGGATATGGCACAGCAATAAATCACAACCCTGAAGCCAAGGAGCTGCCACCAGTTCTCCTTTAATATAAACCCGATCTGCTCACACCTCTGCTCACCCAACAGGAGGAGTCATGGGTCCCTCCTACCTGGTACTACAACCAGAGCCCTGGAGAAGCCATAGCTTCTCAAGGGGAAGTCGTAGGGTCATGGTTCTGGTGTCATTGGATCTGGGTGAATCCCTGGATTGCATTGATACCAAACCTGACCCATTTGCTATGGTCCTATCCAGAGATATTGATATCTCTGGAACCAAGTGTGCTAGAGCCCCGGAAATTGGACTATTCTGATCTCCTGAAAATAACTTTCCAAAAATGTGTTCGTTCTTCTGGTGAGATGGACCATAACTCTATAACTGTTCCTATTCAACCTAATGGTTTAAGAGTTTTATGGCTTTGCCTGTTTGAGAGTAGGGGGGATGAATGTAGATGATGAGGCTGCAGAGGCCCTTTGAAGTTCGGAAACATGCTGTGTTCATAAACAACCTAGCTCAATTAGGCCAATTAAGCTGAGGCTGGAGGAAATTGGGGTAGGAAAAGACTCCCCTCCCCCTGGTCACATTTATCTAACCTTACTTGTAGATCACATTGTGAATTTTAATTATCATTGAAATGTATTGATGAGCCTTTAAACCAGACCTTCTTCATCTGCTCTCTCAGACTTATTCCCTGACTACACATAAACTCTGACTGCTTTGACCTTGGATTGCTCTCTGACCACTTCCTTACCTCTGCAACCATGCTCTAGTTCCATCAGTCCCAGCTAAGATAGCTATCGCTAGGAAAAATGAAAGAGGTAGCTACCTTGAGATCATGTCTAAGCAAACTAGTGATTGGCGCATGGGGATTAATGCATGAAAACCAATAGGGTCACATAGAGACTGGTGGCACATGGGGTCCACAACTGTCTACAGTTTGCTTCACAGCCTATACAGTTTTAGGTTTCTCAAAAATTGCTAACACAGACCAAGTTGGTTTCACCTGGAAAGGCCTAGAAAGAAGGTGGTGGAAACAATCACCAGGCTCCACTACAATGGCTCCTAACTTCATGCATTATTGGTTTACATGACGTAGACAATACTACAATGCTATGGAGAAGTGTGAGCCGGGACATAGTGGAGTCACAAGCACCAAGTAAACAGGGCATGTTGATGTTGTTCTTCACTGGACCTTCTTTTATGTAAATTGTTACCTTCCCATTACCTCAAGATTCTGCTTGATCCTCTCGGCTTTGAAACTCTTAGCAAGGACCACTATCCCCTTCTGTAGCATGTGTCTCATTGCCACTTGCGCAGGAGTTCGACCACGTTTCTTAGCAATGGCATTGAGCACAGGGTCTTCCAGTAGGATCGGAGCCGTCTGGTCATACCTAGAAGAATAAGGATACAACAGTAGACAATAGTAGACAATTGCTAGAGAGAGTGAGTGAAAGTTTCCACCTGGAAGTAATACACCATTTCATACCAGTTGACATCACGAGTAGAGCCCAGCACCCCATATGCCTCCAGTATTATGTCATGTGACTTGCAGAACTCCAAAAGTTTAGACTGATTCAAGAAGAGATGACACTCAACCTGAAGATGGACAAAACGTCTCACGTCTTATCATGGTTTGGGAAAAAAAACTTTATGTTATTGAGAAATATGGACAAATTTAGGGTCACCACCTGACAATGGTCAAGTTAGTATATTAAGTACCAAAATTTAAGCCACTATGGATATTTTGGGTTACCTGGTTGCACACAGGTTTGTATCTCAGTCCCGGCATGTTGAGGATGAGCTCCAGTTGTTTGTGGTTGAAGTTGGAGACACCTATAGATTTGACCAGCCCGGCTTCTTTACAGTCCTCCATGGCCTAAACAAAAATAATATTCTCAAAAATAAAACAATAAAAACTGAGCTATTTTGGTCATTTTCACTGATATACTTTCTGTAAATTAGGTAGGTAACATTTTCGTTACAAAATTTATTAGAAATAAGTACATTTCCCAACATTTGTTGGGAATTTGCAGTCAGGTGCCATCAGGTTCATATTTGAAAATACACTGATAGACCTTAGTGATATATGATATCCTTTAATTGATACCATCCCAGATTTTCTTGGCTAGGAAATATTAGGGATCCTATAAGAGAATGTATTCTGGGACTCTGAGTTCAAGGACAGCAACCTTGAACCGATGATCATGGACCTAATGGGCTTGGTCAGATAGTCTCCAAAGCTGCATCCTTGAACTTTCCATAGATCCGAAAATACAAGGGTCCCTGACTGGTGTCATAGTTTCAAGGGCCTGAATAGGAGGACTTGGACCTTGTACTGCTGGCCATTACTAGAAATCTTGGAGGGGTGAGAGGCGACATCCCATAGTCTTTTTGGGAAATCAGGGGTTCCACCAAGTCACAGTTCCGTGACCTTAACAGACTAGGCACACTAGCAAGCCCTCCAACTATCCCTCCAAAGTTCATGACCACAAGCTGAGCCTTATACAGGCTCTGTGGTCAGTGTCCAACTGGAGTTCCTTGAGCCCACCAGATAAATTATGCATGAACTTCTCGAAAACAGACTCTAGAATCCTCCTCCAAATTGGGTTGTCTTCTGCAGTCTCTCCCTGGGTCCCGTACTGGGTTACAGCCTGGGATCACCGGAGGATCCTCTGGTACTCTGGTGGGCCAGCCCAACATTGTGGTCCTATTTTTTTTCTGGTCTATGGTGACTATGTAGGACAAATCATTGAAATTAGATGCCCTGAGGTATACACAGCAGGAGAACCAGGCAGCTTTAAATATTAGTAAATACGTCTAGAGGGTCCCTGTACAGCTTTTGGTGTTATCCTTCATACCTTCCAGGTGTCTCGAATATCAGTATTATGATAAATCTCTTTTCCATTTTCATCTGTTGCTGGTAGATCCTGACCGGGCTTAAAAACACAAGAGGAAACCATCAGCATACAAACTAAAAATTACATTTAAAAAAAGGGAGACCATGGGACAAGCTGGACCTGTCCAAGAGCCTCTATTTTAACTTAAGTTTTGAGTTATTTATAAAAGCTAAAACAAAATTGTGTATTTTCCTGACCTTAAACTCAATGGGAATGTGAATTAGATAGAGATCGACGTAATCCAGCTGTAAATTCTTCAAGGACTTCACAAGACAGGAATGGACCAACTCAGGAGTATGATAAGTGCTCCACAGCTAGAGAGGGAAAAGCAAATGTAAAATTTTTTGACATACCAAGGTCTCCATTTAAGAGGACAAGCAATAGCTGCCTAGTCAGATTTGCCCCCACCAAGATGTACCTTGCTGGTGTAGAACACATCTTCTCTCTTGACCGTTCCATCAGTGATCTTGGCGTTGATAGCTCGGCCAACCTCAACTTCATTGCCATATATGAATGCCGAGTCAATATGTTGATAACCAACCTCAAGAGCAACTTTCACGGCCTCTTCCGCTTGAGACTTGGGAACCTATTAGTAATAATAAGAGATAATTGATGCCAGTACCACATTACCTTTCCACTCATAAATTCACTCAAAAAACTCAAAATCCTCCATGAAATGTCTACTTTCAGCAAGAGGTCTTTTCACATTGTCTCATGTCAGGACACATAACCCAGGAGCTGCACACAATACATAGGCAAAAGGCCAACAACAGTTTTGTGTCAACATCTGATATGATCCTGCCCACTTAACCCTTTTAGGCAATGTTCCTGTATCTCCATATTCCTAGATGTCATGGCACTGGTCTTCAAAGCGTTGGACCTGCCACACAAAGAACTATCAGAGGAATGGAGATCCGGTTCTGTTAAACATAGTAGAATATCCATTGCCCGGGTAATCTCTTTGCCAATGGCTTCAATGCCGAACTGACTCGCCACCTTGACCACCTTGACCAACTCGTCACCTTGACCAACGTCACCTTGACCAAGTTCTTGCTACACTTATTGTGCCTTTGAAAGCAATGACAACTCACCTCGTCGGGGGCGTAGGTGCCCAGTCCCACCACCGGAATCTTGTGTCCATCATTCAGGGTAATTCGGGAGTGTTTTGTCAGTGCCATACTCCTGCTGATAGCTCAAGCCTCCAATTTCTTTCAGAAACCTCAAGGCCCCAGAAGAACTGCTACACCTTTAGGCTACTTTATGGGCCACTGACCAAACTCTTAATGTCTAGATTACACTGGGTCACTATTAGTTCTTAGCTGAGACCACTATGACATGTTGTAATGCAATTCCAAACATTAAGTCACAGAGCAGGCCCTGGAAAAGCTGGGAAGATGCCCAAGTCCCCTTTCCTGTATGGAGGGAGGAGGGAGGAGGACTTTGCTCTTAGCAGAGTTACTGAGACTCTTCAGCGTGTGCAAAACATGATCCTACGTACAGGGCCGGCCTCACTCACACAGGAAACAATCAGCAGAGGAGGCAGTCACAACCGGAGACAACAGCTGACATCACAAGCCTCCTGAATATGTGAGATCAGGGTCTTCGTCCACTGCACTGTATTATATATTGATCTATCATGAGGGACATAGCATTGGATATGGAAAGATGTCATATTCTGTGAGGAGGTTAAGATCTGCAATATACCAATAGTCTTCACATGATATTTGGGAAGGAAGAACTTGCGTAGATGGAACACGTTAGCAGAACAATGTAGAGTTTAAGTCCTTCTTACAATTTTGCCAAGAAGAAGCTTGAGAAGATATTGTTTCAGGCATTGTCAGGTTTTAAGTCAAGATAAGTCCTTGATGTCACGAAAGTCCATGAGACAGCTATGACTAGATTAACTGGAAAGGCCATGGTGTAAAAGAAAAGTTTACACTGATCAATGGATCTCAGTTAAAGTAGACCTTTAAGCTTCACCACTACAATTTCCCTATAGTGTGTTTGCTTGAAGGACCTGAAGGAGATGGTTCTGAGTGACATCTCTAGACGGGAAGATCATGTGTCATTGTCAATCTCACATCTGATCCAGACACTGGAGATAAAGAAGGACGAGTTGTCCAGGGACATGAGGCACATTGAGGAGCTGTGTAACATGGCCTATATCAGTGATGGCGAACCTATGGCACTGGTGCCAGAGGTGGCACTCAGAGCCCTTTCTGTGGGCACTCAGGCCATCAGCCCAGGACAGAGTTCACCAAATTGGAACAAATCCATGAAATCTTCCTGCAGTCCCAGGCAACTTATATGATGCTGCGCACAGCACTATTTTACAGCAACACTTCATTGACTGTTTGGAACTGCTTGAAAAGTGAGAAGGTGTTGAAAGAAGTGCATCATCTTTGGAGGTCCTCATGCTGGACCCACCATTCTTTCTAAACAGAGAGATCCTGGAGAGAAGCTACAATGATAGTCTGAATTTGCCCTCCTTCTTTCAACTGTATTGGTGTCCTCAGGCGGCTGTTACAATTAAAGAAGTGGAAGAACAGGTAGCAATAAGTTACTGCTTAAAATGGCACGTTGGCACATCAGGTTAAATAAGTGGGTTTTGGTTGTAGTTTGGGCACTCGTTCTCTAAAAGGTTCGCCATCACTGGCCTATATGATCCAGACAAAGGAAAGATCCCTACTGAGATATTATCTGAAGTCCTAGTGAACTGAATAAATCACGTAAACTGATTCCCACCAGGGATCTGGAGGGTTCCTCATTGAAAAAACTGGGGGTGGTTCTAGGGGAAGGACCTGCATTTGGAGAAAGGGAAATATTGAGGGAAATATTTTTCCAATTAGAGGGGGTTGACCAGAATTTAGCATTGATGGTCTATCCTAGGGAACCCAATAAAAACGGGATATGTGAGGTAGGACGCCGATCTGCTATTTCACATCCTTTAGCACCTGCTGTGGTCACAGGGGCAAACAGTTGATCGTTGCGGTACTAAGCAACTGAGGGCCTCTTCAGAAAAGCTGGCCAAGCCCTTTAAAGGAGGTCTATCCCCCCCGACCCCCAATGAAGACAATGATTTATATTCTCAGACTTCTGTATTGACTGTCATCATACTTTATTGCATTTGTACAGTAATAAAAAATATTCAGTGATGTCATGTAGACCAGTTCCGACTCAGCGTGGCACATTCAATATTCTTCATGGAACGGAGATTTCGGGTGATCGTTAAATCTAAAGAAGCAAAAAAAATTGTGTTAAAATTGTGGAATACTGGAGAAGTGTTACTCTAGGCTACATTAGACTCGCCGGAGAAGACTGGAGAAGTGTTACTCTAGGCTACATTAGACTCGCCGGAGAAGACTGGAGAAGTGTTACTCTAGGCTACATTAGACTCGCCGGAGAAGACTGGAGAAGTGTTACTCTAGGCTACATTAGACTCGCCGGAGAAGACTGGAGAAGTGTTACTCTAGGCTACATTAGACTCGCCGGAGAAGACTGGAGAAGTGTTACTCTAGGCTACATTAGACTCGCCGGAGAAGACTGGAGAAGTGTTACTCTAGGCTACATTAGACTCGCCGGAGAAGACTGGAGAAGTGTTACTCTAGGGTACATTAGACTCGCCAGAGAAGACTGGAGAAGTGTTACTCTAGGCTACATTAGACTCGCCGGAGAAGACTGGAGAAGTGTTACTCTAGGCTACATTAGACTCGCCGGAGAAGACTGGAGAAGTGTTACTCTAGGCTACATTAGACTCGCCGGAGAAGACTGGAGAAGTGTTACTCTAGGCTACATTAGACTCGCCGGAGAAGACTGGAGAAGTGTTACTCTAGGCTACATTAGACTCGCCGGAGAAGACTGGAGAAGTGTTACTCTAGGCTTCATTAGACTCGCCGGAGAAGACTGGAGAAGTGTTACTCTAGGGTACATTAGACTCGCCAGAGAAGACTGGAGAAGTGTTACTCTAGGCTACATTAGACTCGCCGGAGAAGACTGGAGAAGTGTTACTCTAGGCTACATTAGACTCGCCGGAGAAGACTGGAGAAGTGTTACTCTAGGCTACATTAGACTCGCCGGAGAAGACTGGAGAAGTGTTACTCTAGGCTACATTAGACTCGCCGGAGAAGACTGGAGAAGTGTTACTCTAGGCTACATTAGACTCGCCGGAGAAGACTGGAGAAGTGTTACTCTAGGCTACATTAGACTCGCCGGAGAAGACTGGAGAAGTGTTACTCTAGGCTACATTAGACTCGCCAGAGAAGACTGGAGAAGTGTTACTCTAGGCTACATTAGACTCGCCGGAGAAGACTGGAGAAGTGTTACTCTAGGCTACATTAGACTCGCCGGAGAAGACTGGAGAAGTGTTACTCTAGGCTACATTAGACTCGCCGGAGAAGACTCGAGAAGTGTTACTCTAGGCTACATTAGACTCGCCGGAGAAGACTGGAGAAGTGTTACTCTAGGCTACATTAGACTCGCCGGAGAAGACTGGAGAAGTATTACTCTAGGCTACATTAGACTCGCCGGAGAAGACTGGAGAAGTGTTACTCTAGGCTACATTAGACTCGCCGGAGAAGACTGGAGAAGTGTTACTCTAGGCTACATTAGACTCGCCGGAGAAGACTGGAGAAGTGTTACTCTAGGCTACATTAGACTCGCCGGAGAAGACTGGAGAAGTGATTTATCCTTCATTTTTTAATTTCCATATGATATCAATTATGTTTTAATAATTTAAACACATTAAACACACACACATTACACACTTATACCTACACATTACACACATATACCTACACATCGGACACATACACACACAGATACACATTACACACATATACCCACACAGATACACACAGATACACATTACACACATATACCCACACAGATACCCACAGATACACATTACACACAGATACATATTACACACATATACCTACACAGATACACACAGATACACATTACACACATATAGCCACACAGATACACATTACACACATATACCCACACAGATATACACAGATACACATTACACACATATACCCACACAGATACACATTACACACATATACCCACACAGATACACATTACACACATATAGCCACACAGATACACACAGATACACATTACACATTTACCTACACATTTCACATCTATGTAAATATATATTACATACATAACACATATGTACATATTGTACACACATGCACATTACACGCACAGACCTACACCTTACATAAGGTAAAATACACAAATACACATTGCACTCATGAAATTATACATGAGACACATTCACAAACACATACACATTACACACATACATAGAATGGTGGAGACATCATTAGAGCAGCTCCTTGGGACATTAATGCGGCTTTGGCCCTTTAATAAAAGTTCTTATGGTCTACCTTCAGTCTGGGATTTTTTTTTTTCAAAAAGTCCCGGAAACGTCTCAAAATGCATAAAAAGTTCTAAAACATAGACCAACAGGGGACTGGAGCAATTTTTTTTCAAATATCCCAAGTCATGAATGTGGCTTTGCACAGTGTTGCACTAGCAGTAGTTCTAGGTTTACTCCAGATTAACGAAGAGGTAGAAATAGTCCTGTGAGACTTTTTGAACAGTGAAAAGTCCCAAAAAACTTCAATGCATCTTTTTGGAGACTTTTTTTACGCCCAGGAAAACCAATAATAAATAACCCCCAGAAGAAAGCAGGTATGGGCCTACTGATTCCCAAATATCCCTTATGTCCCGGTCCAAACCTTAGTAGAGGAGCAGGGACGACTTTCCATAATTACTCGTGAGCGGAATCATGGAACTAGAATCCAGCTCTGGAGCTTCATCACAAACTAACCTTCTTTGGCCCACATATACATGTGTGTGCACCACGTACATGAATGGTTCATGTCTACCGTACACTTTGATATAGGATATATCTTTGGTTTTCTAAAAAGAGTTTTCCTTACTTAGAGGTATCTACAAAACGTCTGTTCTGGTTCAGTCCATTTAGGGCCTTCATTTCCCCCTCACTCAACTCAAATTCGAAAACCTGAAATTGGAAAAAAACAAACAGTAGTAACATCAGCACTTCTGAAAGAACCGTCGAGTAAACCTTGAGTCATGGAATTTAGACCAAATGGGTATTTGACCACTCTATGATCTCTGTATAGTGATATCTTTCGTTTAGTGATAGTTTGTGGTTGGTCCACTTTGGTGGTCATAGTGTAGAGATATGATTTCACTCTCGAGGGCCACACTTATCTCTTGAGGCTTATGCCCCTTATGTTTTAAGACCTGAGCAATGGCCATGTGGGAACTGCCTTCCTTTGGTTTTCATTTTGTTGGCCCCATGGAATGATAATCAAGAAGAACTGAGAACGTTGGGTTGAGATGTTCTTTGAGGTTCTCAGAGAGTCTTACGCTATGGGGTTCATTTACTAAGGACCCGATTCACGTTTTCCCGACGTGTTACCCGAATATTTTCGATTTTCCCTGTATTGCCCCTGGTTTTTGGCACACGCCATCAGATTGTGGTGCATCAGCGGCGGCATGCACGCGATGGAAATCGGGGGGCGTGGCTGAACGAAAACCCGACAGATTCGGAGAAACCGCCGCATTTTTTTAAAAAAGTGTCGCGGGACACCCAGGATGGCTCGGTGAACTCCATGCGTACTGATGCTCTTCAGCGCAGCTGCAACACCTGGTGGACGTTGGAGGAACTGACTGGAGAAGTGTTACTCTAGGCTACATTAGACTCGCCGGAGAAGACTGGAGAAGTGTTACTCTAGGGTACATTAGACTCGCCAGAGAAGACTGGAGAAGTGTTACTCTAGGCTACATTAGACTCGCCGGAGAAGACTGGAGAAGTGTTACTCTAGGCTACATTAGACTCGCCGGAGAAGACTGGAGAAGTGTTACTCTAGGCTACATTAGACTCGCCGGAGAAGACTGGAGAAGTGTTACTCTAGGCTACATTAGACTCGCCGGAGAAGACTGGAGAAGTGTTACTCTAGGCTACATTAGACTCGCCGGAGAAGACTGGAGAAGTGTTACTCTAGGCTACATTAGACTCGCCGGAGAAGACTGGAGAAGTGTTACTCTAGGCTACATTAGACTCGCCAGAGAAGACTGGAGAAGTGTTACTCTAGGCTACATTAGACTCGCCGGAGAAGACTGGAGAAGTGTTACTCTAGGCTACATTAGACTCGCCGGAGAAGACTGGAGAAGTGTTACTCTAGGCTACATTAGACTCGCCGGAGAAGACTGGAGAAGGGTTACTCTAGGCTACATTAGACTCGCCGGAGAAGACTGGAGAAGTGTTACTCTAGGCTACATTAGACTCGCCGGAGAAGACTGGAGAAGTATTACTCTAGGCTACATTAGACTCGCCGGAGAAGACTGGAGAAGTGTTACTCTAGGCTACATTAGACTCGCCGGAGAAGACTGGAGAAGTGTTACTCTAGGCTACATTAGACTCGCCGGAGAAGACTGGAGAAGTGTTACTCTAGGCTACATTAGACTCGCCGGAGAAGACTGGAGAAGTGATTTATCCTTCATTTTTTAATTTCCATATGATATCAATTATGTTTTAATAATTTAAACACATTAAACACACACACATTACACACTTATACCTACACATTACACACATATACCTACACATCGGACACATACACACACAGATACACATTACACACATATACCCACACAGATACACACAGATACACATTACACACATATACCCACACAGATACCCACAGATACACATTACACACAGATACACATTACACACATATACCTACACAGATACACATTACACACATATAGCCACACAGATACACATTACACACATATACCCACACAGATACCCACAGATACACATTACACACATATACCCACACAGATACACACTGATACACATTACACACATATACCCACACAGATACCCACAGATACACATTACACACAGATACATATTACACACATATACCTACACAGATACACACAGATACACATTACACACATATAGCCACACAGATACACATTACACACATATACCCACACAGATGCACACAGATACACATTACACACATATAGCCACACAGATACACATTACACACATATACCCACACAGATACACACAGATACCCACAGATACACATTACACACATATACCCACACAGATACACACAGATACACATTACACACATATACCCACACAGATACCCACAGATACACATTACACACATATACCCACACAGATACCCACAGATACACATTACACACAGATACATATTACACACATATACCTACACAGATACACACAGATACACATTACACACATATAGCCACACAGATACACATTACACACATATACCCACACAGATATACACAGATACACATTACACACATATACCCACACAGATACACATTACACACATATACCCACACAGATACACATTACACACATATAGCCACACAGATACACACAGATACACATTACACATTTACCTACACATTTCACATCTATGTAAATATATATTACATACATAACACATATGTACATATTGTACACACATGCACATTACACGCACAGACCTACACCTTACATAAGGTAAAATACACAAATACACATTGCACTCATGAAATTATACATGAGACACATTCACAAACACATACACATTACACACATACATAGAATGGTGGAGACATCATTAGAGCAGCTCCTTGGGACATTAATGCGGCTTTGGCCCTTTAATAAAAGTTCTTATGGTCTACCTTCAGTCTGGGATTTTTTTTTTTCAAAAAGTCCCGGAAACGTCTCAAAATGCATAAAAAGTTCTAAAACATAGACCAACAGGGGACTGGAGCAATTTTTTTTCAAATATCCCAAGTCATGAATGTGGCTTTGCACAGTGTTGCACTAGCAGTAGTTCTAGGTTTACTCCAGATTAACGAAGAGGTAGAAATAGTCCTGTGAGACTTTTTGAACAGTGAAAAGTCCCAAAAAACTTCAATGCATCTTTTTGGAGACTTTTTTTACGCCCAGGAAAACCAATAATAAATAACCCCCAGAAGAAAGCAGGTATGGGCCTACTGATTCCCAAATATCCCTTATGTCCCGGTCCAAACCTTAGTAGAGGAGCAGGGACGACTTTCCATAATTACTCGTGAGCGGAATCATGGAACTAGAATCCAGCTCTGGAGCTTCATCACAAACTAACCTTCTTTGGCCCACATATACATGTGTGTGCACCACGTACATGAATGGTTCATGTCTACCGTACACTTTGATATAGGATATATCTTTGGTTTTCTAAAAAGAGTTTTCCTTACTTAGAGGTATCTACAAAACGTCTGTTCTGGTTCAGTCCATTTAGGGCCTTCATTTCCCCCTCACTCAACTCAAATTCGAAAACCTGAAATTGGAAAAAAACAAACAGTAGTAACATCAGCACTTCTGAAAGAACCGTCGAGTAAACCTTGAGTCATGGAATTTAGACCAAATGGGTATTTGACCACTCTATGATCTCTGTATAGTGATATCTTTCGTTTAGTGATAGTTTGTGGTTGGTCCACTTTGGTGGTCATAGTGTAGAGATATGATTTCACTCTCGAGGGCCACACTTATCTCTTGAGGCTTATGCCCCTTATGTTTTAAGACCTGAGCAATGGCCATGTGGGAACTGCCTTCCTTTGGTTTTCATTTTGTTGGCCCCATGGAATGATAATCAAGAAGAACTGAGAACGTTGGGTTGAGATGTTCTTTGAGGTTCTCAGAGAGTCTTACGCTATGGGGTTCATTTACTAAGGACCCGATTCACGTTTTCCCGACGTGTTACCCGAATATTTTCGATTTTCCCTGTATTGCCCCTGGTTTTTGGCACACGCCATCAGATTGTGGTGCATCAGCGGCGGCATGCACGCGATGGAAATCGGGGGGCGTGGCTGAACGAAAACCCGACAGATTCGGAGAAACCGCCGCATTTTTTTTAAAAAGTGTCGCGGGACACCCAGGATGGCTCGGTGAACTCCATGCGTACTGATGCTCTTCAGCGCAGCTGCAACACCTGGTGGACGTTGGAGGAACTGCCTTAGTGAATCGCCGGAAGACCTGAATCCACCGCAGAGAACGCGCCGCTGGATCGCGAATGGGCCGGGTAAGTAAATCTGCCCCTATGTGTTTTTGTTGGCTAAACAATTGTTTTGAGTGTGAAGGTCCTGATTACAAATGAGTCACCCAGAAATTAAAGAAAAGAATGAAGGTAAAAAAACGATGATATAATGGAAACAACTTAATTCAAGGTGTGACCTTCTCAGCCACCTACCTCAAGATTCTGCTTAATTCTCTCCGGCTTGTAACTCTTGGCAATAACCACTGTTCCCCTCTGTAGCATGTGTCTCATCGCCACTTGGGCAGGAGTTCGGCCATGTTTTTTAGCGATTGTGTTGAGGACAGGGTCCTCTAGCAGGATCGGAGCACTTGGGTCATACCTAGAAGAGTAAGTTGTGGTTACTAAGATTTACTAATTAAGACAAGACAAAATAAAAGAACACCAACAGGTTAAAGTAAAGGCAACATGGCTCCACCTGGTTCTACACTTGGAGACAAGGATCATATTTTGGTATGTAGTATAAGTTTTTACAGTTTTTTTGGATAGAATGGTCTTGAATGGCTTTCAATACTTACCAGTTGACATCACGAGTAGAGCCCAGCACCCCATACGCTTCCAGAACAATGTTGTGTGATTTGCAGAACTCCAGTAGCTTAGACTGATTCAAGTAGAGGTGGCACTCCACCTGAAGAGGGACAAAATGTATCACACCTAAAGGAATCACCATCAGGGCACAAAAACCTAGTGCACATGACGTTTTGGTTCCTGTAGGTCCTCAATCAGGAGGCCAACGACAATAAAAAGCATCTGGTCTAGTTGAACATGTAAGACAGTGGGGCACATTTACTAGGGGTCCGCAGAAGCCAATCCGTCGGGGTTTTCCTGAATATTTCCGATTTGCACCGATTTGCCTGGGTTTTTCAGGGGTGTGGCCATCGGACAACCCGATGGATTCAGAAAAAAAACGCTGAATTTAAAAAAAGAAAAGTGTCGCAGAATCCGGCGTACCTCGGCGCACCAGCGACACCTGCAGGAAGTTGGACGCACGAGCTTCATGAAAGACCCGAATTCTCATCGGACAACGCACCGCGGGATCGCAATGGGACCGGGTAAGTAAATCAGCCCCAATATCTTTTTTTTCTCATAAAACTAATCAAAAATGCTAAATAGACAATAAATTATCACTAGACAATATATTTCAGTGTTACCTGGTTGCACACGGGTTTGTATCTCAGTCCCGGCATGTTGAGAATGAGCTCCAGTTGTTTGTGGTTGAAATTGGAGACGCCTATAGATTTGACCAGCCCGGCTTCTTTACAGTCCTCCATGCCCTAAAGTTCAACAATGTAAATAGAATCGAGTAAATTTGGTTTACATAATAAAAGTCCTGATCGTCCTGAAAAGATACTGTATAGGGTTGAGCCTTTCAAGGTTTTTTTTTTATATTGATCGTAGGATGGCAACTATGATGGGATATGTTTGGCCAATGACTTAGGTGTGGGGGTTGGAACGTAGTACCAATGGACAAGAGAGGAATAGATAGGTGGCCTCGTAGAGTTCTCCTACTGAGCCACTCAAAGGCAAAAGAAACCAAGGTCCTTGTCTGGGTCATACTTCCCAGAACCCGAATAAAGGAACCGTAACATGATACCACATGCCAAGCCAGACCTCGCAGAAGTAGACATAGACTTTCCCTTTAGACACCGACCCAGCCTGGAGATCCACATTTTCTAGCTCTATTCATGTGGGAGAAATCCCCAATGTTTTGCACCAAAATCTGAAAAGTTGGGGACTCTTCAACAACTGTTTCTTGGTTCAGTCTTCATACCTTCCATGTGTCTCGGATGTCAGTATTGTGATATATCGGTTTTCCGTTTTCATCCATTGGTAATAGATCATCACCGGGCTTGAAAGAAAGAGAGAAGGCCAATGAAATACGAGCAATGAGCTTACCCGAACCCTACAGCTACTGCCAGGTTAACCTCCTCAATAAATCGGCAACCCTACTAGCTCTTGCACAGGACAATCTCTATTTCTCCTTAGAGAGAGCCCTCTTCCCACTACCTGATATCCTGGACCGGTGCGAAATTGAAATCCCCCCCCCCAAAAGACTCGCAAAGCTCAAAGTTTACTTATTAAGGGAATAATATATAATTGGTGCTCTCTACATCTGAAAAATGTCCTGATCACACAACCTCCCCCTTGACTCCAGTTAGTCTCTTCCTATACATTTTATACCCCAACAAAAACCCTTAAAAATCCTATTCAGGACAAGTTCAGCAATAACAATTCCTATGACCTCTTCGACTGCCTCGAGACCACAACATCCCCATCTGCTCAATTACTGTCTCCATGTGGCAGCACAAATTTCCTCCGCCCACTATCTATTGAGTAAGCCCACTTCTCTGTGCTCCCCAATGTCACCTCTATCAACCTTTTACCAAACTAGAAACACTATTATCCTCACCTTGTTCCTCAAAAAGAGCTCTGTTCAGGATGTACCGCTCACTTAACTCAGATGCATCCTTGATCAAACGCTTGTACCTTCTCCATTGGGAAGAGGACCTAGAGGAAACACTGTCCGACTCAGATACTCTTACCAAACTATCTATTGAGAAAGCCTGCTCCTCTGTATGAACTCTATCAACCTCTTACCAAACTAGAAACACTATTGTCTTCACCATCCCTGGCAAAGTGAGCTCTGTCCAGGATGTACCACTCACTTATCTCTGATGCTTCCTTGAACAAACCCTTGTACCTCCTCCGTTGGGAAGAGGACATAGGTGAAACACTCTCTGACTCAGTACTGTGTGACACCATGGGCTTCTCCTTAATAATCATTATATAGGAGAATTATATAGGAGAATTAATGTGGTATAGAAATCCCTCTTTCCTTCACCTATTTGACCCTGGTATCTCTGGTGCAAGCTGGAGGTGCTCAACTGGCGACGGCACTATCCTCCATATATGGTGAACATGCCCTCTAATTAAGTCCATCTGGGAACCAGAATTACCAGAGTTTAATAAAGTCTGCTCTAGCAACGTCACCTAATACCCCCTGGTATTACCCTCTAATACCCCTCTTATGAAGAGCTACACCTGTCTTCTCCCCCAAAAACAATGACCCACCAACCCAACTTCTAATGGCATCTAGATCTTCTCCTTTGGAAACAATCTTGTACCCCATCACTTGTAAGATTGTCAATTTTTGACTATCTATGCCGCTTAGAAGAAGCAGTACAGGAGGGGTGCGCTCTTAAAGATTTGAGGAACCAGGAAGGAGCACTCTAAGAAGTCCAGTCAGTAATTGGGTGCTTTCTAGTCATTAACATCATCCTACTGCCATCGCTCTCTCTACTACCTCGGGGAGCATTCACCTATTCATCACCCACCAATGCGCCCCTCCAAGCCCCCAATTTATCTTTGCATATTCGCTGTCCTAATCATGCATTATCATCCCTGCTTCTATAGGCACTTGTTCTTACTATAGCCCTGCACGACTGTGACCACTGTAAATGCAGTGTTTTTCAAGAAAACAATAAAAACAAGCAATGACGTTTCATATTATAAGAAGGAGACCATTGGACAAGCAGGACTTGTCCTACAGCCTCTTCTCCAATCCAAGCCTTGCGTAATATTGGGCAAATTTTAGGTGTCCAGACCTTAAACTCAATGGGATTGTGAATAAGATAGAGGTCAACGTAATCCAACTGTAGATCCTTCAAGGACTTCTCAAGACAAGAACGGACCAACTGCTGGGGATGATAGGTGCTCCAGAGCTAGGGGGTGGGAAAAGCAAAAGCAAAACGTGTCTGAGATATTAAGATAACCATGAAGGAGGACAAGTAATAGCTGACTAGGTAGATATGTCCCCGCGTTACCTTACTGGTGTAGAAGACGTCTTCTCTCTTGACCGTTCCATCAGAGATCTTCTCTCTTATAGCTTGACCGACCTCAACCTCATTGCCGTATATTAATGCACAGTCAATGTGTCGATACCCGACCTCAAGAGCGACTTTCACAGCCTCTGCCGCCATAGACTTGGGGAACTGCATGCAATGGTAGGAAATAATATTCACCAGTAAAGATAACTATAGGTCTTCATTTTATTAAGGGCCACTAATATTCTAGTCATTTCCTCTACCACTAGACCCTATGGCACAACCATACTCCAAGACGCCATCACACTGGGCTCCAAAGTAAAGGACCTACACTCTTATCGAACTAATAGCCAGGCCTGTAGTTCCCTCTTGCCTCCTATCTGTGCCCTCAACTGTTTCCCAGGTAAACCCTTAGCCCATGGCCAACTTAGCACTGACAACATGGGGTCACGCTACTGTAAAATAAAAAAATAGTTGCATGCAACATTTTTGTCATTTGGAACAGTGAGAAATCTGGTATCACATCCAATGTCACATAGGATCATGATCAGGATCGGTTCTGGCATCTGTTCTCCAATACATTAGTACCTAACCTAACCTTTTACCCTCTTCTTGAGCTTAGTGGATCATAAGACTTGTCACTATTGCTAATAGCTGTGTTGACCTACCTCCTGAGGGGCGTAGGTGCCCAGTCCCACCACTGGTATCTTGTGACCGTCATTCAGGGTAATTCGGGAATGTTTCGTCAGTGCCATTATACTGCTGGTAGCTCCGATCTGTCCTCCAGTTCCTTCAGTGAGCCTGTGTGTTCTTGGCAGGTTCTCGATGGCATGGCTCCACCTCTTAACTACTTCGTGGCTCTTCCTCAAACATTAAACTGGGTTATTACGAGGTCTGTGTCAGTTCATACCAAGATCACATTCTGCTATATGGTTTAAGAGTTTCATAACTGGCTGGGAGGGTGCCTGATGTCGGGGAAGCTTGGCAGATGCCCAAGTCTAAGTCAATAGACTCAGTACAATAGACCTTCCTGTCGATGCCCTTTTTAATTTTTGTTTCTCCATTTTTTTGCTCCCCACCTTCTTAGATCCATAACTATTTTTCTGTTTACAGGGATGTAGGGATGAGGGATTATTACCTGAGGGACAAATTGTACTTCCTACCGTCTATGTACCATGCTATGTCCCGGGAAAACTGGTAAAAAATGCAGACAGCCACAGTGTACGGAAAGACATCAGCCCATGATTAGTGTTCAGTGGACCCGATCTACAAAGTTCAGGTTCATAGAAACGTCTGTAAGTTTGGGTCCTCCGTACCCGAACTTCATTAAAAGATCAACTGCTCAAGTCCCGTGATGGGAACTGGCACAACCTTCCCAAACATCTTCACACACACAGTAATAGGAAGAAGAGGATAATAGTAGAGACCACATCGTAGAGGTTCTCTACCGGATCCTACATACATTTTCTTTGAGTAATGTACATAAAGCTTCTCCGCTACTAGGTTCAGAAGAAACCCATATGAGCAGCCACCAGTAGAAACTTGAGTAGAAAAATGGATCCATGTAGTATTGGGGCATTTTATACATAGTGGGGGTCATTTACTAAGGGCCCGATTCGCGTTTTCCCGACGTGTTACCCGAATATTTCCGATTTGCGCCGATTTTCCCTGAATTGCCCCGGGATTTTGGCGCACGCGATCGGATTGTGGCGCATCGGCGCCGGCATGCACGCGACAGAAATCGGGGGGCGTGGCCGAACAAAAACCAGACGGATTCGGAAAATCCGCTGCATTTAAAACAAAAAATGTGTCGCGAAAATTACACTTACCTTCACCAGGTATAGGCCGGTGAATTTCAGGGCATTCCAGCGCGCCTCCGGGGAACTTCAGCGCAGCAGCACCACCTGGTGGACGGCGGAGGAACTGCCTTAGTGAATCCCGGCCGGACCCGAATCCACCGCAGAGAACGCGCCACTGGATCGCGAATGGACCGGGTAAGTAAATCTGCCCCGATGTCTCAGATCTTCTGATGTGTGGAGCTCGCAGAGAGGTGACCATAGGAAACTTCTCCAGATATCAACACTTGAGGCAGAGTTCACACATTGCATTTGAATTGCGTTAAAATACCCAACTGAAACTAGCTGGACCAATTGTAGCTAGTATTCAGACTTGCCCACCAGTGACACCGACGATCGATGCAAGGAATGAACATGGGAGTTAACTGTATAACTCATTCTGCCTGGGTGGGCACTAACATGCCGGCAGCACTGTGGGCCACCATTTTGAAGAGGATCAGGGCTCCCGATGACATCATGGGGGAGCAAACATTAAAGGCGGGGGGGATTCAGCCGCACCCATAGCCGATCCCGAGCTTTTAACTTTGCGACTTAGGTCCGCTCATCACTACTAGCTAGTGGTGTTCTTTTTTTGTCTGCCACAGTGGTCTACCTGGAAACCTTTGGGTCAATCTCCTGTACCTCTGGGGTTCGCAAGGCAGATTCTTGCACGGGAAGGTTCCCAGTTTGATTAATCTCATGAAGGTATGTAGTCATCAATGACCACGGCTTGTTCTTAACTGCGATCATGTTCTTGATGTCCTGACCAGTAGCCATGATTGCTGACTTTGCACAGACTTTACCTGATATGTACTCAGCCATGCACTGGCCTTAAAGGGGTTTTCCAACAAACTAAAGTTAGGCCCTAAAGTTAGGCCCTGATCAGTGGGGGTCTCCATCAGATTAATGGAGCAGATGGACGCATGACCATTGTGCTCCATTAATCTCTGGAGATTAATGGAGCAGAAAGGTCATACGCGGCAATCTGCTCCATTAATCTGACGGAGCGACGAGGGGTCCCACGGAACCCTTGTTCTTGCGAGTAGCAGTTCGTGGGAAAACCACTTTAAAGGTACAACAATGGGGGTCATTTACTAAGGGCCCGATTCGCGTTTTCCCGACGTGTTACCCGAATATTTCCGATTTCCGCCGATTTCCCCTGAATTGCACCGGGATTTTGGCGCACGCGATCGGATTGTGGCGCATCGGCCCTGGCATGCACGCAATGGAAATCAGGGGGCGTGGCCGAACGAAAACCCGACGGATTCGGAAAAACCGCCGCATTTAAAACAAAAAATGTGTCGCGGAGCTTGCACTTACCTTCACTCAGCCCAGCTCGGTGTATTCCAGTGCGTTCCAGGGAACTTCAGCGCAGCAGCGACATCTGGTGGACATCGGAGGAACTGCCTTAATAAATCCCGGCCGGACCCGAATCCACCGCAGAGAACGCGCCGCTGGATCGCGAATGGACCGGGTAAGTAAATCTGCCCCAATGTCTCCCCTATTATCAGGGAGATTAGATATATATACTCAGACTCTTATGTATTTACATTCATTATACTTTATTGTTTTTGCACAGAAATAGAAAATGTTGTGATGTCATGTGAACTGGAGAGCGACTCTTGTGGCTTTGGGTAAATGGAGAATTTAATATTCTTCATGCAACGGATATTTTGGGTGATCTTTCCATCTTAAAAATAAGGAAAAATGAGGTTACAGTTGTGAAAGTATTAGACTCATCTACATTAGACTCACCAGACGAGTCAATTTGTGTGGAGCCACCTACTGTACAATCCCAAATCCCATAGATTTTTAAAGTTTTTTTTTTTCCCTCAATAATATCAAATACCTACACATTGCAAACATGTAAAAATACAATTACACATAATTTCCTATACATGCCACAGATATACATATTGGGGGGAATTTATCATGACACTAGTGTAGAAGACCTGTAATAATTGCAAATCCTAGCTTATTGCTAGCCCTTGTGGTTATATTCTCCTTTACGTGCTCCCTACGCTCCCTATGCTTGATCTCCCCATGGGGCTACATGGAGGACTGTCGCCTAGCAGGGGTATAACTACAGGTGTAACAGCCACTATGGGGCCCGCAGTGTGAGGGGGCGATGGCATCTGGGGTATTGGGTGTGTACAGTGTCGGACTGGGATACCTTGGGCCCACCAGTAAAATCTGATCTTGTGGCCCACCACAGCTATAAGTTTGTTACATAATCTATTAATATAATAATATAATACATAGTTGAGATGCTCTATGCTAAATATATGTATAAATTTCAGAGAGGGTTCCTTGTTCAGCACTACTTATGCTGGGCCTGGGGGCCCACTGGTGGATCCACCTGTTCACCTGTGGGCCAGTCCGAGCCTGGGTGTGTTTATGCTCTATGTCCATATATGTGTGTGTGTGTGTGTGTGTGTGTGTGTGTGTATAGGAGTGTATAAATGTTTGTGATTGTTACTCACGAGTACACAAATATATATGTATATTTTTTTAAGGGGGAAGGGGGCCCCATTAAAAAACCTGCTATGGGGTGGTGCTTTGCCTAGTTCCGCCCTATGTCCCCAGACTACCCCCAGCTATGACCGGAGTCATATGGATGCCTGCCCAACAGGCTTTTCTAAGGAAAATGAGTCTACGAGCATGTACGTGTATATAGTATAGTATATAATATAGACACTATAACATTTGCTATAATTTTGGAAAAAAAATCTAAAAAGTTGCTTAGCTTACCTAGAGATATCCACAAAACGTTGGTCCAGGTTCTGTCCATTTAGTATTTTCATTTCCTCCTCACTCAACTCAAATTTGAAAACCTGAAATTGGGATCCACAAAGAGAAACATCAACTTTCTCAATCCCTGAAGAACCCTTAATACATTTATGAATCCACCAGAAGCAATTTTTTGGGTTGGTTGAAGGATTGTTTTGAGCTATGGATTTCCATCTTAAAACGGAGGTAGCAGATATCGTAAGTTGTGACCTTCTTAGGACTCTCCGTCACCTACCTCAAGATTCTGCTTGATTCTTTCCGGCTTGAAACTCTTAGCAAGAACCACTATCCCCCTCTGGAGCATTTGTCTCATTGCCACTTGGGCAGGCGTTCGGCCATGTTTTTTAGCAATGGCGTTGAGCACAGGGTCATCGAGCAGGATCGGTAAACTCTGGTCAACCCTGAAAGAGTGAAGTCATTGGTACTAAGATTTACTCATGAAGAGACAACATTGGGAACATAAGGTACATCATCAGAAGGTTAAAGTAGAGACGAGATGGTCCCATTTGGTGGAGTTGGTAATTACCACTTGACATCACGAGTAGATCCCAGCACCCCATACGCTTCCAGGACAATGTCATGTGACTTGCAGAACTCCAGTAGCTTTGACTGATTCAAGTAGAGATGACACTCCACCTGAGGATGGACAAAATGTACAATAATCACCTTTAGGGCACAGATTTCTCGGAATCAGAAGAAAGAAGTATCTGGTGAAGTTGAGCTTTTACAACCATCTTTTTTTCTATTACAAAACTCCCACCATCAAAGGCTAAATATATACCATAAATTATCACCGGACAAGATATTACTGCATTACCTGGTTACACACGGGTTTGTATCTCAGTCCCGGCATGTTTAGGATGAGCTCCAGTTGTTTGTGGTTGAAGTTGGAGACCCCTATGGATTTGACCAGCCCGGCTTCTTTAAGGTCCTCCATAGCCTCATGTACAAAAAAAAAATTCAAGTTAATTTGGTCTGAATCGAAACTGACGTGATTGCCTTGAAAATTTGTTGAAAGAGGTCAACCTCTCTCCAGATTTTTTTATACCAAGGTAGCATGTTGTATGACCAGACGTCTATACTTCTGACCAAAAGCACCTGAACATGTTAAAGTTGAACCTCAGAAGAGTGGAAGGATGGCTTCCCAAAGTGGTCCCGATGAGCACCTCCAATGAAAGTAAAAACAAAGTCCCTGTCTTGGTCATAGTTCCCGTAACCCAAGTAGACAACCCATAACATGATACCAAAGGTCATGCCCAGACCTCCCACTCTGGCCTAGCCTATGCCCATGTCAATTTGTTTAGTTTTGCACCAAAATCTGAAAAGTTGGGGAGTTTACAATTATTTTTAACAGTTTTAGGTGTAGTCTTTATACCTTCCATGTGTCTCGAATGTCAGTATTGTGATAGATCGGTTTTCCGCTTTCATCCGTTGGGAAAAGATCGTCACCGGGCTTAACAGAAAGAGAGAAGGCCAATGAGATCCAACCAGTGAGATGCCATATTATAATACAGGAGACCATTGGACAAGCAGGACTTGTCCTACAGCCTCTTCACCAATTCAAGCTTAGATTAACATTGGGAAAATTTTAATTGTAATGTTCAGACCTTAAATTCAATTGGAATGTGAATAAGATAGAGATCAATGTAATCCAACTGTAGATCCTTCAAGGACTTCTCAAGACATGTACGGACCAACTGTGGGGTATGATAGGTGCTCCAGAGCTAGGGGGTGGGAAAGCAAACACAAAAATTGTCTGAGATATTAAGATAACCATGAAGGAGGACAAGTAATAGCTGACTAGTTAGATGTGTCCCCACCGTTACCTTACTGGTGTAGAAGACGTCTTCTCTCTTGACCGTTCCATCAGCGATCTTCTCTCTGATAGCTTGACCGACCTCAACCTCATTGCCGTATATAAATGCAGAGTCAATGTGTCGATACCCGACCTCAAGAGCAACTTTTACAGCTTCTCCTGCCAGAGACTTGGGGCACTACATGAAATGATTGGAAATATTAGTTATTAGTAACAAATAAATATAGGTTTCCGTTTCAACTTCATGGTGGGTTTCTTTCCAAATTCCATATTTTACCTCTACATCTTGACCCTCATAAGAACTTTATCTACAAATCAACAGCTACTATATCTGATATTATCCTGCTCTGTTATCTCAGTGGTCCCTCTTGGAACAGCTTTAATTTATGATCATGGTCTCCAAAAGTATGGAGGTCAAGCAACTATCCTCGTTTTCTTGGTAGTGGAATGCTGTTCCTCTAGTAACGTCATAGAACATCAAAGTGCTTGTCCCAGTGGTCGTTCTCATGGGAGATCCTACCTCCAACCACACTGAGCGAGTAGGACACTTACTGTGATTGCACTCTCTCCCCATAGCTCTTGGTCCTTAATGCCCCTTCAGAGCCCAGAATAAACTTACTTTCTTCTAGAGTCTACAATAGACATCACGTCCCTTAGATATTCACCTCCAGGAACTAAACTTCTAACTCTACATCATGCAAGAAGACCTGACCTGGTAGGTGCACACAATATACAAGCAAAAGACTCAAACTTTTTGGTGGCTTCCTAAACCCAATGGCTCAACGTCCATCCCTAAGTGAAGAACCTGGACATGATGAAATTACAGTAGAATGGTGGTCAGGACTGTAATCCCCACTGACCTTCTATATAACAGAACGAGAAGGTCTGTGCCTTCACCCACTTCTTAGGTAAACCCTTAACCGATGGGTCAAATGCCATACTAAACATTGACAAGATGGGGGTCCAGTATTAGGATGGGGTCAAATATATCACTTGTGTCCAGTGTCCTGTAGTTCTATGTGGGCTTGACCCATCTGATGAAATTTTTGAACACTCGTCTGAACTGAACATAGTTTCCCATTCTTTGATATGATAAGTTCCCCGCTCCCATATTGACTATTAAAAGTTACAGCGCTAACTTTATCCCATGACATAATCCAAAAATCTCTTCATATATCACCCTGATGACCTTGTGGGGTCATATTGTGATACTATTATTGACATGATTCTCATATTTGAGATTTTATCAAACATAAAAGGTTGTAGGACCATGCATAGCAATCCTAGACTTGTCACTATTGCTAAAAGCTAGGACAACCTACCTCCTGGGGGGCGTAGGTGCCCAGTCCCACCACTGGTATCTTGTGTCCGTCATTCAGGGTAATTCGGGAATGTTTTGTCAGTGCCATTATACTGCTGGTAGTTTAGATTTGTCCTCCAGTTCCTTCGGTGAAGCTTTGTTTACTTGGCTGGAGACCAGTGGGACGGCTCCACCTCTCAGCTACTTCATAGATCAAAGATTAAACTGGGTCAATGCGAAGTCTTTGCCAGTTTAACCCTAGATAACATTCTGCTATACGACCGCAATAATCCTGAGCTACAAGAGTAAAAGTTCCATAAAAACAAGTACGATCATGGCCCGATGCCAGCTGCCGGGAAAGCTTGGCAGATGCCCAGGACTACAGTATTGAGTGAAGACTCTTTCACATGGACGTGGACTTCCCTCTCCTCCCTTCTCTATAGCAAGGCACGACATATTGCAGCAAACACCCACCGGCAACACCCGTGATTGGTGCTGTGGCAGTCTGGTGGTGCATGGGCACTGCCTTTGTTCGTCCACCCCTGCGAGGTCATCGGGAAGCAATGACCAGTTTATATGACAGCTTGGAGTCTTTATAAGACTCCGGGGCCTGTCATTGCTGCAGATTTGTAACAGTGTGCTAGTGGAACACTGTAGTATGGCAGTATATGTCAGGATCGATCAGGCAACCTAGGGTTAAAGTACCATATACTCATAATTACATATACACACATCTACTACACATAAATACTCCCACATACCGGACAGTACACTCCTCTTTAGATGATAGTAGTGTGGATCGGCTACTAGTGCTGGATTTTCTGCACTGCTCCCTGACAGCAGCACGGTCACATTACACAGCGCGGAGCTGGTGAATGGAAACCCTTCCTCCATTAGGTCTCCATTGCTGCTCGGAATAACATGGACGATTCGGGGCTGGGAGAGGGGCCTCTGTTTTGAGCAGAGGGAAAAGCTTCCTGTTTAACAGTAAGGTGCACTGAGTGTTAGACAGGAGCCCGTGGCTGCCACAGCGCGTGTGCGTGTAAATTGTGTACTACACTTTCTTTTTGAGGGGTGGAGCACATGGAGGAACTACGGACCCTCCTCCACCACTGGGCCCGGTTGGAGTCGCACCCTGTGATTGTTACGCCCCTAGCTGTCATGACAACTGATCAATGCTTCCCGATGACTTCATGGGTAGCAATGACCAAACATGGCGGGGCTCGCGTGTTGGTGTCACTTGAGGGTTAACACCTTCAATTGGTGTCAGCATTAACTGTGGGTGTTGCTAGTGGGTGTTTTCTGCATGCAAACACCAGGCTTCTTTGGAGAGGGATCAGCATATATACATAAAACAATGCTCTACTGTATCAAATCCTTTATTTGAAAAGTATTGTGTAGCTGCTCATATGGCTTTCTTCTGAGTGTAGTAGCAGAGAAACTTGAGAAGTTGTTCTTCTTCTTGACATTTACCACAATCTACCCACAAGTATAGATGCTCGCCGTAGCTCCATCTGGTAGTAGCCATTATTGTCCTTCTGCACTCTTCTTCCAGGCAATGGCCACTTGTGTCAGCACCTTGCAGTCTACTACCAGTCAATTTTTTGCACCTCAAGGTTTTTTAATTCATCTTCTCTCCAAGGAAGGTTTCGAAAGATTCTCATCTTCCTTGATCCCTTGAAAATGCGTCCATATCTTTGACCCTGGCATGTTCTTGACTCTGATCCTGTTTTGGATGTCATGACCTGTAGCCTCCACTATTGACATTGTACAAACTCCACCTAATGTGGCCTTGGTCTTCCACTTGATGTGGCATGGTCTTCCACTTGATGTGGCCTTGGGCTTCCACTTGATGTGGCCTTGGGCTTCCACTTGATGTGGCCTTGGTCTTCCACTTGATGTGGCCTTGGTCTTCCACTTGATGTGGCCTTGGTCTTCCACTTGATGTGGCCTTGGTCTTCCACTTGATGTGGCCTTGGTCTTCCACTTGATGTGGCTTTGGTCTTCAACTTAATGTGGCCTTGTTCTTCCATTTGATGTGGCTTTGGTTTTCCACTTGATGTGGCCTTGGTCTTCCACTTGATGTGGCTTTGGTCTTCAACTTGATGTGGCCTTGTTCTTCCATTTGATGTGGCTTTGGTTTTCCACTTGATGTGGCCTTGGGCTTCCACTTGATGTGGCCTTGATCTTCCACTTGATGTGGCCTTGGGCTTCCACTTGATGTGGCCTTGATCTTCCACTTGATGTGGCCTTGGTCTTCCACTTGATGTGGCCTTGGGCTTCCACTTGATGTGTACTTGGGCTTCCACCTGGTGTGTCCTTGGGCTTCCACCTGATGTGGCATTGTCTTTCATCTGATGTGGCCTTGGCTTGTACCTTTGACTATACTTCTGTCTGTTCCTGCTATTCCACTCATTGGTTTCTTTTGACCACTCATTGGTTTTGCTGGGTCACCTGTCAACTCTTGAAATACTACAAGAAGTAGTGACCTGGGGGTTTCCCTATGATTATATTATTAAAGGAACGAACACCAAGGAGCCACAGGCGAGACAAGGCTCTTCACGCTGTTTTACATGTGGTGTAATTGTGTTTAGATACACAAGCCAACTCTATGGGGCACATTTACTAAGGGTCTGAACGCCGCACTTTCATCAGGTTTCCTGAATATTTCTCTTTTGCCCTGAATTGTCCCGGGTTTTTGGCGCACGGGATCAGATTTTAGCACATTGGCGCCGGCTTGCACGTGACAGAAATGGGGGGGGGGGCGTCGGACAACCAGACGGATTCGGACAAACCTCGGAATTTTACAAAGGATTTGTGTCACAAGATCAAGCACTTACATGCACCGGGAAGAAGCAGGTGAACTCCAGCGGACCTCGGCACAGAAGCGACACATGCAGGAACTCGGACGCAAGATGTTAGTGAATCTCGCCGGTAAGTAAATCTGCCCCAATATGTCAGGATATGGCTGTAGTAACAAATGTTCCTCTTTGCCAATTGTATCTATTTTATGCTGCGATATTACAAGTCTGATCTCATCTGATTTGGTCAGGCTCAAGAAGTTTAGGGGACAGTGAGATCTCTTTAGGGGTAGAACCTAAATATCCAAAGCAAGAAGAGCAGATTTCAATGTAAGCCTCATATTCTAATCCAGAAGCTGGAAATACACTGAAGATGAGGAGCTCTGTAACGTGACTGACCCACTTGTGAGAGTCGATGAGACAACTCCCTCATGAGACAACTTCCTTATTCATAGTGTAAGTGGACACTTGAGAACTATGGACACAGCACTTAAAATGCAAATCCACCTGGAACTTTGTCTAGCCAAAGACAGACTGAATAAAGAATTAGACAGAACGTTATCCATGCAGAAGATCTGGATCTGGATCTTGACTTATCAGAAATCGTAAAAGTGTCATATATTTTACATTTTGGAGTCACTTTATTGTGTCTACATAGTAATAGTATGTCAAAGAAATTTTCCTGGAACCCTGAAAAATCCCTGGGAGCCCTGTTCTGTCTGCTGGTTCAAGGATCTCTGGCTCTTCGCCATTGTTGACTCAACCAGAATTGACAATTGGTCACAAGACCTGCCCCAGCACTTCTGACCATTGCCCACTACCATGAGAAACAGAGACCATCGCAAGGCTTAAACCACCAGTCAGAGCAGGGTAGGTACAAATTTTTATTTTTGTGCCACCCGCCCCAGTTGCTAGGGGCTTTACCACGATTCCTGGAAAGTCCTTAAAGGAATTTCTCCATACCTCACGTACACAGGTCATCCACCAATCTTACGATTGTGGGTCAGTAAATCAAGGGCTGTTAATATTCTTCATGGAATTGATATTTGGGGTGGTCTTACCATCTGCAAAATCATGTAGATATGGAGAAATTATGTTAAAATTGTAGACTTTCGAGAACATAAGGGATTCAGTTATTATAATCTAAACCCAATTGCAGTTGTTGTTGTCAATTACCAAAAACAATACAGAGCACTTTAGATTTTGGTCTCTGCTAGCCTCCTCCTTCCTTCCTTTCTCCACCTCATACTAAAACTCTATGGTTGCTGAAAAGGTGTAAAAAAACAAAATAAGCCACATCCACCGACTCCTGTAACCCCCCCCCCCCTCCATTAGCATTGTAGGCCCCATTCTCTCCACTTTCAGTCCTAGACACATCAGTAGGGTGGGACTATGACCACGGTGGGCCAATTACAGACCACTGCAGTGACATTGTGACCATGTGACAGCTGACGTCAACGGTTGACCACAAGTGGACAAGAGAGCATCACCCCCTTCGGAGTAGGTAGGTGTGGAATGGGAAGGAACATGGGTAACATTCTTAGGGGTAGATGCAAATGCCTTACTTTTCATCTTTCACCTACCATGGCCAGCAGTGGCTTTTCCAGTTGATGCCAACGAACACTTGAATTGATCTATTGTCAAAGGCCAACATTGGATATTAGACCATTTTGAATCTAGTTTTTCACTTACTTTGTCACAATGATGAAGTGTCTGTTCTGGTTCAGTGCATTCAGACTTTTTATTTCCTCCTCGGTCAGCTCAAGTTCAAAAACCTAAAGCTGCAAACAACATAAATAGTAGAGAACTTTTTTTAGTGTCATAAGACCTATTTACATGTCACAATTGTCAAAATACCATGGCGAACCCCTGAGTGCTTTCATTTTTCGACGCCTAATATCAGAGGGGAAAGATACCTGAACCTTACACGAAACTGTTCAGCCTGGTGTATATGCAGGACATGGAGCCACCAGCAGTTACATACATGTTCTTGGCTATGTTCTGGGATTTCCCATGTAACATATACCACACCATAACTATGGAGTGGCCAGGGGGGTGTCGGCTCATCTCTAGGCATTTCACTTGAAGGCTATAAGCTACTTTTTAGCTGTTGACTGGGAAACTAGACTGGAGCCCGTTGAAGGTGATCTAAGAGCCTAGATTTATGAACGCTGGAAAGTGATTGGCTTTGGGATTGTACAATCTGTAACTTTACATGTTGGGTACAGTTTCGGTTGAATGACATGATTGTTTTAGACCATGAAGGTACCAAAAAAACATATGACATGGAATTGTGTTATGGACAATTGTCTACGAGGAAGGTGGCTAAAGGCAGAAGAAGTCATATGATGAAATGGTTTGGCCAGATAATGTTCCTGTTAAGGTTTCTTTGAGTCTCCTACCTCAAGATTCTCCTTGATTTTATCCAGTCTAAAACCAGTTAGTACCACTATCCCCCTCTGTAGCATGCGTCTCATTGCTACTTGGGCAGGTGTTTGTTTTGCGCTGAATTGCCCCGGGAATTTGGACTGTGGTGCATGGGCGTGCAAAAATCGCGGGGGCGTAGCCATCGGGCAACCAAACTGATTCGGAAAAAACGCACTTACATGCATCAGGAGGAAGAAGGTGAACTCCGGCGGACCTCGGCGCAGCAGTGCCACCTGCAGGAACTCAGGCGCGGGATCTTAGTGAATCCCGGCAGTCCCAAATCCTCGTTGGACAATGCACCGCGGGATCGCGAGGGGACCAGGTAAGTAGATGTGCCCCACTATGTTAACACTTTTTTAATGCTATGTAAATGCAATGCAATCAGGCTAAGCTCCACCCCAGCCTTTTAATTACATGCTAAAACACAACTCAAACACGCCAGGGGAACGTCTGGAAACGTGTGTCTAGTTTTTGGGTGTTTTGTAAGGTTTTAGTCTTGCCTGATTCGTGGTTGATAAAAAAAAAACATGCAAGTTTTATGGTTTTTGAGACTTTTGACTGGAAAGTCACACAAAAGTCTCAAATGTTTAAGCAACCTCTTGCCTACGCCTGCTCTGGACCAGAGGTAATTTGCATTTAAAAAATTGCTACTTTATATGACAATTGCGACAAAATTTGAGATTATTTCTAAAGTCCATATCTGGACTGTATAACAAATCAGGTGCTCCACTGAAAAACCCAACGTGAAGAACTGTGTGAAAACCGAAAAAAAAAAAATTAAAAAGTTTGATAAATTGAGATTAAGATAATTTGGGCAAATGTATCCTTCCTTGGACTGTATTCAAGTGAACAAATAAAGATCCATGATCTTTATTTCGGGAAGTTTTGGTGCGGAATAAATTTAGTAGACTAACAAAACCCTGACCCCTTCCCCATTAAACATATTTCAGATGAACTACAAAAGAAATCGAAAGCCAAACCCTCTAAGTGTCTACATAGTAATTAGTAAAGAGATATGAAAAGTTGGAAACGCTCACCCGGTATGAAATATCTTTAGGGGACTCCCAGGCAGGCAGCTCAGATCTCCACGTGACCAGCGTTCTTGATATGGTACAATCCAAAGAGACAACGATCCAGCGCATATGATTGGGAATCCTCCGTATTGTATTGACTCCAAACCACTGCGTCCATACTGTAGACTCCAAGTTTTAGTTCTTTGGATTTTGTGATTTTGCACACTACACTCTGGAGTCAATAAAATATGGAGGATTCCCAATCATATGCGCTGGATCATTGTCTTTTTGGATTGTACCACTTCTAAATGATTAGTCTGACAATGAATTAGCTCCTTGTGAATAAATCGGTCAACATGCACCACATAGAACTCCAAAATTTCGTAATTTGTAGCAAGAAAGCTCCTGTAGTTGTAGGACAAATCACCTCCTCTGGGGCATAGGTGCCCAGTCCCACCACTGGTATCTTGTGCCCATCATTTAGCGTAATTTGGGAGTTTTTCATCAGAGCCATAATGCTGTTCCCAGCTCGGATCTCTTCTGAAGGACTTTCCGCAGACATCCCCTTATTTCAGTTCTGCATCACGACTCCACCTCTTGGCTCCCTTATAGGTTACCAAACAGATTGCACTTTCAGCGTAGCTGAGACCTGGTCTCGGGATACGGTGCCAACCACTGCCACGATAAAAGTCCAAAGTTGACCAAAGTTCAACAAACTAAAGTATAATGTTTATTTTCTTAAGTCTCTCACGTTCATTGCTGGAAAGGTTCATGGTTTTGATGTAGTGACGTTAATCTTTTTAAAGATTGTGAATAATATGAGAACCAGAAATCTGACTCTCTACCGGTAAGCCAATTTTGCAGGTCACTTTCGTATGAAGAGAGTGATAGGCACCTAGGTGACATTTATGACCAGGGGTGTGGACTAGAGATGAGCGAACACTAAAATGCTCGGGTACTCGTTATTCGAGACGAACTTTTCCCGATGCTCGAGTGCTCGTCTCGAATAACGAACCCCATTGAAGTCAATGGGAGACTCGAGCATTTTTCAAGGGGACCAAGGCTCTGCACAGGGAAGCTTGGCCAAACACCTGGGAACCTCAGAAAAGGATGGAAACACCACGGAAATGGACAGGAAACAGCAGGGGCAGCATGCATGGATGCCTCTGAGGCTGCATAATCGCACCATTATGCCAAAATTATGGGCAACAGCATGGCCATGACAGAGTGACAGAATGAAGCTAGATAGCATCTAAAACATCCAATAATTGACCCTGACACTATAGGGGACGGCATGCAGAGGCAGCGGCAGCAGGCTAGAGAGTGTCATGGCGACATACCCTAAATGGACTCAGGCTTCAAACCAATGGGTGGCAGAGAGGAACCAAAGGAGGTGAGCAAGAAGCGCTCAAATAATATCGGTACATGATAAAAGTTTGCCAGTATATTTTGTGGATTACACAGCAGGGTGGCGACAAAGTTAACATGGAAGCCATGAAAACAACCCAAAATTCTGCCTGACACAGCTCGTTTGATAAGGGGACCATGTATGGAGGCAGTGAACTAGTAGTAGATTAAAGGTGCTGCAGTTAAAACTATGTTAGTTGGATCTTGGCATGGAGCTGGCGCTCCGCTGCCAGGCGAGCTTTCGCCAATCCAAGCCCCTGTCTATAGGCTACTCCCCAAACAGCACTTCTAAGAACCTTTTGTATAAGATCAAGTGTAGTAGCGTTCTTATAAGTTTAGGATATGGCGGGTGAGGGGAATGTAAACAGATGCGCAAGAAGCGCTGAAATAATATCCCTAAATGGTAAAAGTTTGCAAGTATATTTTGGGGATTACACAGCAGGGTGGCGACAAAGTTAACAACTTTGATGTGGAATGCCCTGTAATAGCTCTTGGGCGGTGTGCCTTTTATCGCCTAGGCTCAGCAGTTTCAGCACCGCCTGCTGTCGCTTAGCGACGGCACTGCTGCTGTGCCTAGAGCTACCGACTGATGGCGCCATGCCCACGGATGGTAATTCGGAGGAGGAGGAGGTGGAGGAGGGGTGGGAGGAGGTATAGTAGGCCTTTGAGACCTGGACCGAGGTAGGCCCCGCAATTCTCTGCGTCGGCAGTATATGACCAGCCCCAGGGTCAGACTCGGTCCCAGCCTGCACCAAGTTAAGTGTAGTAGCGTTCTTATAAGTTTGGGATATGGCGGGTGAGGGGAATGTAAACAGATGCGCAAGAAGCGCATGATGCGCATGGAGCTGGCGTTCCGCTGCCAGGCGAGCTTTCGCCAATCCAAGCCCCTGTCTCTAGGCTACTCCCCAAACAGCACTTCTAAGAACCTTTTGTATAAGATCAAGTGTAGTAGCGTTCTTATAAGTTTAGGATATGCCGGGTGAGGGGAATGTAAACAGATGCGCAAGAAGCGCTGAAATAATATCCCTAAATGGTAAAAGTTTGCCAGTATATTTTGTGGATAACACAGCAGGGTGGCGACAAAGTTAACAACTTTGATGTGGAATCCATGAAAACAACCCAAATTTCGGCCTGACACACCTCGTTTGATAAAGGGACGATGTATGGAGGCAGCTATATGGACGACTTTTGGAGGTAGCAATGGAGACAACGTGTGGAGGCTGCTATGGAGACAATTTAATTTGGATAGTGCCTGTATGTGGCAGTCCCAAACATTTTTCAAACCAGAGGAGCAGGTAGGTGGCCCTCCAGTAAAATGGGATAGATTGAGTGCCTGTATGTGGCAGTCCCAAAAATGTTTCAAACCAGAGGAGCAGGTAGGTGGCCCTCCAGTAAAATGGAATAGATTGAGTGCCTGTATGTGGCAGTCCCAAAAATTGTTCAAACCAGAGGAGCAGGTAGGTGGCCCTGCAGTAAAATGGAATAGATTGAGTGCCTGTATGTGGCAGTCCCAAAAATTGTTCAAACCAGAGGAGCAGGTAGGTGGCCCTGCAGTAAAATGGAATAGATTGAGTGCCTGTATGTGGCAGTCCCAAAAATGTTTCAAACCAGAGGAGCAGGTAGGTGGCCCTCCAGTAAAATGGAATAGATTGAGTGCCTGTATGTGGCAGTCCCAAAAATTGTTCAAACCAGAGGAGCAGGTAGGTGGCCCTGCAGTAAAATGGAATAGATTGAGTGCCTGTATGTGGCAGTCCCAAAAATTGTTCAAACCAGAGGAGCAGGTAGGTGGCCCTCCAGTAAAATGGAATAGATTGAGTGCCTGTATGTGGCAGTCCCAAAAATTTTTTAAAACAGAGGACCGGGTAGGTGGCCCTCCAGAAAAATGGAATAGATTGAGTGCCTGTATGTGGCACTCACAAAAATTGTTTCAAACAGAGGACCGGGTAGGTGGCCCTCCAGAAAAATTAAATGCATGAAGTACTATAGCAAGAGCCAGTGGGCCCTGTCAAAAAATAGCCATTTTCCTCTGCTTTACTGTACAAAGAGGAGGAGAAGGAGGAAAATGAGGAGGAGGAGGAGGAGTGGATCAATTATTCAGGTTGAGCTTCCTTCACCTGGTGGAGATTGGAAATTCTGAGAAATCCAGCCTTTATTCATTTTAATAAGCGTCAGCCTGTCAGCGCTGTCAGTCGACAGGCGTGTACGCTTATCGGTGATGATGCCACCAGCTGCACTGAAAACCCGCTCGGACAAGACGCTAGCGGCAGGGCAGGCAAGAACCTCCAAGGCGTACAGCGCCAGTTCGTGCCACATGTCCAGCTTTGAAACCCAGTAGTTGTAGGGAGCTGTGTGATCATTTAGGACGATGGTATGGTCAGCTACGTACTCCCTCACCATCTTTCTGTAAAGATCAGCCCTACTCTGCCGAGACTGGGGACAGGTGACAGTGTCTTGCTGGGGTGACATAAAGCTGGCAAAAGCCTTGTAAAGCGTACCCTTGCCAGTGCTGGACAAGCTGCCTGCTCGCCTACTCTCCCTCGCTACTTGTCCCGCAGAACTACGCACTCTGCCGCTAGCGCTGTCAGAAGGGAAATACTGTTTCAGCTTGTGCACCAGGGCCTGCTGGTATTCATGCATTCTCACACTCCTTTCCTCTCCAGGGATGAGAGTGGGAAGATTTTGCTTGTACCGTGGGTCCAGGAGAGTGAACACCCAGTAATCGGTGCTGGAATAAATTCTTTGAACGCGAGGGTCATGGGATAGGCAGCCTAGCATGAAATCTGCCATATGCGCCAGAGTACCAACGCGTAAGAATTCACTCCCCTCACTGGCCTGACTGTCCATTTCCTCCTCCTCCAACTCCTCCAACTCCTCTTCTTCTGCCCATACACGCTGAACAGTGAAGGACTCAACAATGGTCCCCTCTTGTGTCTCGCCAACATTCTCCTCCTCTTCCTCCTCATCCTCCTCCACCTCCACCTCCTCCGATATGCGCTGAGAAACAGACCTCAGGGTGCTTTGGCTATCAACAAGGGAATCTTCTTCCCCCGTCTCTTGTGACGAGCGCAAAGCTTCCGACTTCATGCTGACCAGAGAGTTTTTCAACAGGCCAAGCAGCGGGATGGTGAGGCTGATGATGGCGGCATCGCCACTGACCATCTGTGTTGACTCCTCAAAGTTACTCAGCACCTGACAGATATCAGACATCCACGTCCACTCCTCATTGTAGACTTGAGGAAGCTGACTGACCTGACTACCAGTTCTGGTGGAAGTTGACATCTGGCAGTCTACAATCGCTCTGCGCTGCTGGTAAACTCTGGATAACATGGTCAGTGTTGAATTCCACCTCGTGGGCACGTCGCACAACAGTCGGTGAGCGGGCAGTTGGAGGCGGCGCTGCGCTGCCCTGAGAGTGGCAGCATCTGGGCTGGACTTCCTGAAATGCGCACAGATGCGGCGCACCTTCGTGAGCAAATCAGACAGATTGGGGTATGTCTTGAGGAAACGCTGCACTATCAGATTTAACACATGGGCCAGGCATGGCACATGTGTCAGTCTGCCGAGTTGCAGAGCCGCCACCAGGTTACGGCCGTTGTCACACACAACCATTCCCGGCTTGAGGTTCAGCGGTGCCAGCCACAGATCAGTCTGCGCCGTGATGCCCTGTAATAGCTCTTGGGCGGTGTGCCTTTTGTCGCCTAGGCTCAGCAGTTTGAGCACCGCCTGCTGTCGCTTAGCGACGGCACTGCTGCTGTGCCTAGAGCTACCGACTGATGGCGCCGTGCCCACGGATGGTAGTTCGGAGGAGGAGGTGGAGGAGGGGTGGGAGGAGGAGGAGGCATAGTAGGCCTGAAACACCTGGACCGAGGTAGGCCCCGCAATCCTCGGCGTCGGCAGTATATGAGCAGCCCCAGGGTCAGACTCGGTCCCAGCCTCCACCAAGTTAACCCAATGTGCCGTCAGCGATATATAGTGGCCCTGCCCGGCAGCACTCGTCCACGTGTCCGTGGTCAGGTGGACCTTGTCAGAAACGGCGTTGGTCAGGGCACGGATGATGTTGTCTGACACGTGCTGGTGCAGGGCTGGGACGGCACATCGGGAAAAGTAGTGGCGGCTGGGGACCGAATACCGAGGGGCGGCCGCCGCCATGAGGTTGCGAAAGGCCTCGGTCTCTACTAGCCTATAGGGCAGCATCTCCAGGCTAAGCAATCTGGAGATGTGCACATTAAGGGCTTGGGCGTGCGGGTGGGTTGCACTATATTTGCGTTTCCGCTCCAGCGTCTGGGGTATGGAGAGCTGAACGCTGGTGGATGCTGTGGAGGATCGTGGAGGCGACGATGGGGTTTTTGTGCCAGGGTCCTGGGCAGGGGGCTGACTAGCAGCTGACACAGGGGAAGGAGCAGTGGTGTGCACGGCCGGAGGTGAACGGGCTTGTTGCCACTGAGTGGGGTGCTTAGCATTCATATGCCTGCGCATACTGGTGGTAGTTAAGCTAGTAGTGGTGGAACCCCTGCTGAGCCTGGTTTGGCAAATGTTGCACACCACAGTCCGTCGGTCATCCGGTGTTTCCTTAAAGAACCTCCACACTTCTGAAGATCTAGCCCTCGCCGCAAGAGCCCTCGCCACGGGAGCTTCACTAGTTGACAGTGGCGCTGATGCACCAGCTCTGGCCCTGCCTCTCCGTCTGGCCCCACCACTGCCTCTTCCAACCTGTTCAGGTCGAGGACTCTCCTCCGTCTCAGAAGCACTGTGTTCACCCGGCCTCTCAACCCAGCTTGGGTCTGTCACCTCATCATCCTCCGATCCCTCAGTCTGCTCCCCCCTCGGACTTCCTGCCCTGACAACAACTTCCCCACTGTCTGACAACCGTGTCTCCTCATCGTCGGACACCTCTTTACACACTTCCACTACGTCAAGAAGGTCATCATCACCCACAGACTGTGACTGGTGGAAAACCTGGGCATCGGAAAATTGCTCAGCAGCAACCGGACAAGTGGTTTGTGACTGTGGGAAGGGTCCAGAAAACAGTTCCTCAGAGTATGCCGGTTCAAATGCCAAATTTTCCTGGGAGGGGGCAGACTGGGGGGGAGGAGGCTGAGGTGCAGGAGCTGGAGGAGTGGGGATTTCGGTGACATGGGTGGACTGCGTGGAAGACTGACTGGTGGTGGACAAATTGCTCGAAGCATTGTCAGCAATCCACGACATCACCTGTTCGCACTGTTCTGGCCTCAACAGTGCTCTACCACGAGTCCCAGTAACTTCAGACATGAACCTAGGGAGTGTAGCTCTGCGGCGTTCCCCTGCTCCCTCATCAGCAGGTGGTGTCTCACCCCGCCCAGGACCACGGCCTCTGACCCCTGCAGTAGTTGGACGCCCACGTCCCCGCCCTCGTCCTCTACCCCTAGCCCTCGGGTTAAACATTTTTAAAATGAGAGTTATAACTTTTTTTTTTTTTTTACTTCTTTTTGTTTTTTTTGGTGTTTTTTTGTGTTTTTTTTTTTTTTGTGTTTTTTGTTTTTTTTTGAGTTTTTAAAACCAAACAATCCTATCCTATTGCTATGGCTATTTTCTAGCCAAGTATCAAAGGAAGCACACTACTATGCCAGATGAGATGACACTGAGTTATTGCCTAATAGAAATCCAACCCCTACTGAATTTTCCCACTTCGGCCTTTGCTATGGATATGTGCGCCACTAAGCGCAGAACACAGCGGTCGCAAGTCTCACTACAAATTGCTCAGAATTGGCAAGTACATGCACTGCAGAAACTACAGCCACCAGCAGATCAACCAGAAATCAAATATATAGAACGCTACTGTAGGCTTCAAGAAGCTGTTTGTATTCTCCTATGGCTATTTTCTAGCCAAGTATCAAAGGAAGCACACTACTATGCCAGATGAGATGACACTGAGTTATTGCCTAATAGAAATCCAACCCCTACTGAATTTTCCCACTTCGGCCTTTGCTATGGATATGTGCGCCACTAAGCGCAGAACACAGCGGTCGCAAGTCTCACTACAAATTGCTCAGAATTGGCAAGTACATGCACTGCAGAAACTACAGCCACCAGCAGATCAACCAGAAATCAAATATATAGAACGCTACTGTAGGCTTCAAGAAGCTGTTTGTATTCTCCTATGGCTATTTTCTAGCCAAGTATCAAAGGAAGCACACTACTATGCCAGATGAGATGACACTGAGTTATTGCCTAATAGAAATCCAACCCCTACTGAATTTTCCCACTTCGGTCTTTGCTATGGATATGTGTGCCACTAAGAGCTAAACACAACGGTAGCAAGTCCCCCTGCTAATTCCTCACAAAATGGTAAAAGATGCAAATTAAAATAAAAAAAGTAGAACGTTATTGTAGCCCTAAGAAGGGCTGTTGGGTTCTTGTAGAATCACTCCTGCCTAACAGTAAGCTAATAGAACACCCTAACGCTTTCCCTGACCAGCAGCAGCTCTCTCCCTAGCGGCATCCAGACACAGAATGATCCGAGCAGCGCGGCCAGCGGCTAGTCTATCCCAGGGTCACCTGATCTGGCCAGCCAACCACTGCTATCGACGTGTAAGGGTACCACGTCATGCTGGGTGGAGTGCAGAGTCTCCTGGCTTGTGATTGGCTCTGTTTCTGGCCGCCAAAAAGCAAAACGGCGGGAGCTGCCATTTTCTCGAGCGGGCGAAGTATTCGTCCGAGTAACGAGCAGTTTCGAGTACCCTAATGCTCGACCGAGCATCAAGCTCGGACGAGCATGTTCGCTCATCTCTAGTGTGGACTATTCAGAAGGAGACACATTAGATCCAGAAGCATAACATTTGTGAATTGTATACATGTGACAGTAAATACGGGCAGAAGGAACCTGCTACTAGGAAACTGGGAGTCATGGAACGGTAACGCTAATATTGCGCTATTTTCATACGTAGGTCAAAAGAAAGTTGTAGCACTGCTGGAGGCTTAAAACTGGGTGAGGGACTGTCAGACTTTGCTACAAATGGGACAATATCAAAGAGAATTGCACGTGACAGATTATATACCACGGTAAAATGGATCGGTAGATGTTCTGCATCAGCAAGGCTTCATCTGAGCAAAGATTTTTAAAGCAGATTGGGGTTGTCAGATACCTGTCCAGCAAGCAGCATATCCATGCATGAGGCTTGGGTAAGTAGTGGCAAACTCACCCTGTGATGGCCCAGATGAACTGCCCTGGTAGGGGCAAAATTAAGAACCTGCTACCACACCCTTAGAGACCTGCAAGTGAATAGGGATAACTTACCTCGTCTGGCAACTGCAGGATGGTGGAGTGGATGGGTAAGATGAAGCCAGAAACACACAAGTGGAGTCAGAAGGAATCGGGTCAAAACCAAGATGACAAAGCACCAAATTAAATTACTAGAGAGAAGTTGAGTAAATGTAGCAGAGGTCAGATACACAGAATGACAAAGTAATAACTAGCAGTAATAGGGAAAGGTATAAGGAGACTAGTTGAACCAGCAATGTGTAATGGAACTGGGCAGGTATATATAAAGGAGTTCCTTGATGCCTCCCCCAACAGCTGACTGAACCAGCCATCCATCACATAAGTTAGCTTTGCTGGACAGGCCTGGGTTGCAGAAGAGCTGGGTGTAGTTCAATCAGTCCATCAGTTCATACAGCAGCAACCTATCCACAGTTCACACGCAAAACACTGAGGAGAATCATTATCTTCTAAGCCACCTTCTGCAGATAGAAGACAATGCTGGTATGGATGCTACAGGGGTTGTATGATGTGCAATTTTGAAGAAGCCTAAGCATCATGCAGAAGCATAGACACAGTAATCTACCAAGGCAACAGAAGGAGAGAAAACACAAATCGTACTTATTCCCCTTCAAATTATAAGAAGTCCAGCAGTTTTTCAGCTCAGAACTGGGAGACATTAGTGGAACCCAAGTACTTTCATCTACTGTTCAGATAAGTCTAGACAGAAGTGGTCTTATAGGAAGAACTGCCAAAAGTTGAGGAAACAAAACTAAGGACACTAAGAGCATAGGTCCCATAATACTACAGGGGCAAAATCACCACCCAAAAAAGTCCAGGTCCAGCTTTAACTAGTAGTGTAAAAAGGCTTTATCAAGTCACCGTGGTGGCATCCAAATTTACAACCACATAGTCAAAGAGGTCAACGTGCTTCTGGCACTTCGCATTGCCACCATGATTGAAAAAAGCCTTGTCACACTTCCACTTGGAGTTGATCAAGGACTTTTTTGAAAAAACGGGGACTATACATAAAGACATATGGACCAGGGTGCCAAAACAGCTAGAGTATGGTGCAATAGGTAGTTTCGGCAGCCTACCAGCCTACCGGTGGTTGGACTGAAGGTCCGTGAAAGTTTGCGTCTATATTTCAGTAATTGGAGTTGAAGATTTGGTAAGGATTAATGGTGTCCACTTGCACAATGCTATATATGAGTATTTGGATATCCTTCTTGATGTAACTATCATCAGAGGATTTCATCCTTCATCCTCCCATTCTAGCCAACACTACAGAAGAATCCAGGATTTTGCCAATTTTTTTTTCTCAACATTTTCAAGTGCCCATTCTAAAAGTCTATGCTACCTTTCTCATTGATAATGGTAAAAGTTGTAGAAAACTTTGGAGAAACTAAATATGTATTTATTAGAAGGTCCTACGACAGCATGGGATTTCAATGGGGACTTCAATGTCATTACTACAATAAGTTGACTGTTTTCTGTTGATGAATTTATGATGATTACTCTCTTCACCGATAAGTCAAAGATAAATGACCCCGTTGTACCAGGAAAGAAAATACGGGAACATGCCAAAAGTTACGACACTGGCCATAACGCCCTACAAAGCAGGAAGACATAAATAAAATGCTTATCTTAGTTGAAGACCAAAGATCATGTCTTAACTTCACGGACAGAAACACATAGCTCACATTTGGCTTCTCTGCTTCTCAGTTGGGTCGGCCATGGCGTCTGCTGATCTGAGAGACGAGCTGCTCTGCTCCATCTGTCTAAGCGTCTACACAGATCCGGTAACCATGAGATGTGGACACAACTTCTGCCGGGATTGTATAGATCAACACCTGACTTCACAGGGCGGGTCTGGAGGTTACTCCTGTCCTGAATGTAGAGAAAGGTTTCGTGATCGTCCTGTATTGAAGAGGAATATAGCTCTACATAATGTAGTACAACGCCTCACGTCTACTACTCAAAAGGAGGAGGTCGATGGGATCTGCTGCACTTATTGTATTGACTCCGCTGTACTCGCCGTTAAATCCTGTCTACTATGTGAGGCTTTTCTTTGTGATAAACACCTGAAGGTCCACAGCAAGTCACCAGAACACGTCCTGACCGAAATGACCACTTTTCTGGAGAACAACAAATGCTCTGTCCATGAGGAACCTTTACAGTTCTATTGTAACGAGGATGCCATGTGTATCTGCGTGTCCTGCCTTGTTACTGGACAACATCGGGGACACCAAGCGGAGATGCTGGATGAGGCCTTTGAGAAGAAGAAGACGGAGCTTAAAAAGGTTTTTTCCAAACTGAAAAACCAAATAATGGAAACTGAAGAAAGAGAACAAAATCTGGAGGAGCAATTGAGAAAAGTTCAAGCAGAAGCATCCGGACAAGCCTCGAGAACCTCTGCCCTTCTCACACAATTCAGAGGAGGCCTGGAGGATCAGGAGAAGAAAAGACGTCTGGAGAACCTAGAGAAGAGGGTCGTCAATGAGATCTCCAGGCAGGAGAGGCAGGTATCCCTCTCACTGTCTGCTCTGATCCAGAACCTGGGAATAAGAAAAGATGAACTGTCCAGGAAGATGAAGGACATTGAGGAGCTGTGTAACATGACCGATCCACTGACTCTATTACAGGAACCAGAGACAGGTGACTTGTGTGATCCTGAGGGAGGTGAGGAAGACACAGGGGGACATGATAAGAAATATGATTTAGATATTGATGTAATCAAAGAGATGTTACGCGCAGGTGTCAGTGATATCATATCGTATCTACAGACCATTTCACTCACAACACCTGAAGAAGTTAGGCCACAACCTCTCAGCCCCACATCTCCATCCAGTAACACACAAGGGTCAGGTACAAAACATGGGGGTGACGATGTCAAGACTGGGGCAGTACGAGAAAAGGTAACAGCGGCAGGAAGAGGAGAAATGTATGGGAAGGGTCCTGCAGACATATTACTGGATGAAAACACTGCCCATAGAGATGTCCAAATACTTGACAGGAATAAAGTTGCCGCTTGGCATGGTGGAATACCACCAAAACGTCCACACACAGCGTTTCAGTGTCTTCAGGTGAGAAGTAGGGAGAGCTTTTCCTCAGGGCGACATTACTGGTGTGTGGAGGTCAGTAAAACTGGGGAATGGAGGGTGGGAATTTGTTATCCCAGTATGGAGAGGGCGGGAGAACAGTCAATCATTGGAAATAACAACAAGTCCTGGAGTTTGGGGAGATGGTTCTATAAAGATTGTTTAGCGAGACATGACAATAATAAGATCCAGTTAACTGGTAAGATCTCCAGTGATATAATCAGGATCTGTCTAGATTACGAGGCGGGGGAGTTGTCCTTCTATGAGATGTGTGACCCCATCAGACACTTACACACCTTCACCACCACCTTCACCGAGCCGGTCTATGCTGCGTTCTATGTAAACAGAGCTCGGGTGAGGATAGTAAAATATTAGCAGTCGTGGGAAGGACGGTGGAGCTGCTCAGCCAAAGTTCTGACTCTTTGGCCGACACCAAATTGTCGTGGTTTGGGGGCTTGGTTTCGGTCAACCACCAATCAAGTATTGATGTCTTAGGAAGTTGACCACAAATGAAACTAAATCCCAGTCCACAAGTCCAACTCAACAGTTGGTGGTGGAAAACATTGTCATAGAAGATATCTCCACAGACGTCGGAAGGAATAGAGTCTTCTGACTGATGGAGCATTCTTAATTTTCTCTTCAAAATGGCTTTTTACTGGATAGAAAGATGGAACGTTCTACGGGTGATCACGTAGATTCTTCTTCACAATGATATTTTTGAATGGTTGTTCCAAAGATTTTCTTAACGTTATATAAAATGTATGTAAAAATTGCAGATCAAATTCACTTTACATAGAAGGTTGTTCCCGAGTTTTGACTCCATAAGACTCTGAAATAAAAAAAAATCATCTCATATCAATCCAATGTTTTAGGTTTTTTTTTACCACATTGACGCCCCCCCCCCCCCTCTACATCACCAAGTACAACCCCATTCCTCACCCGATTGCTGTTGTCTCCCTTATTGCTTGTGTTTTTGTAAAATCTCTCCATGTCCTTGTCCTCTGTATAAGAATTAGAGGTTACGGTCCCTTTAAAATTTTTGAATTTCTGCTCACAATAGTCCAACATGAGAACTTTTCATACAGTAAATTTATGAACGTCATTCGGGCAAGAATAATAAGATGTCGAAAGAAAAATGTTATGGAAATGAATTCACTTGGCATTCTCTACCAGTCTTATAATAACGGAACGGGACCAGCCTTCCATCAGGAAGAGGAATCCTTTACGATTTCTTCCAGCCATGGATTTCCTCTTCTGAATTCGCAATCAAATGTCTTCAACTGCAGCACAAATCCACACTGTGCCCCTAAAAATACCATAGTGTTTCCAATACATATTATACTCACAACATGACTGCACAAACTATTCTCAGCATAAAACATCCTTTATATAGTCACCCAAATTATAGTATACACACAATTCACAACACACAATTTATTAGGTGCCCTAATTTAGCCTTTCCCAGCAGCACACAGCCTCCTCCAGTAATGAACAGCCCCCCCCCCATATTCACAGCCTCCCCCCCCCTCTGTATGCATAGCCACTCCTCTACCCCCCAGATACACAGCCTCTCCCCCCCCCCACAGATACACAGCCTCCCTCCGTATACACAGCCTCCCTGAAAGATACACAGCCTCTCCCCCCAGATACACCCTACCCCTAAATACGCAGCCCCCCCCCCAAAGATACCAAGCTTCCGGCCCGATACACAGCCTCTCTGCCCCCAGATACACAGCCTCTCCTCCCTTTATTGCCTCCAAATATAGATTTCTCAAAATCAGTTTTATTATATTAAATTTATTTAATATACAGAGGCCCCCCAGTATAAATAGTATACGTCCCCCATATGTATACACAGTGTAAAATATATATATATTCCTCTCTTTTTTCATCAATAGTTGACCAGCAAAAATAATAAAACTTATACTTACATACAGTCTCGTCAGCGGTGGTCCTCTTCTCCTTCCGGCTCGTCAGCGGCGGCTCTCTACTCTTCCCGGCTCTCCAGCGGCGGCTCTCTTCTCCTCCCGACTCCTCAGCACGCGGCTCTCTTCTCCGCCCGGCTCATCAGTGGTGGCTCTCTTCTCCTCCCGAACTCATCAGCGGTGGCTCTCTTCTTCTCCCGACACCTATGCGGCGGCTCTCTTCTCTTCCCGGCTCGTCAGCGGTGGCTCTCTTCTCCTCCCGAACTCATCAGCGGTGGCTCTCTTCTTCTCCCGACACCTATGCGGCGGCTCTCTTCTCTTCCCGGCTCGTCAGCGGTGGCTCTCTTCTCCTCCCAACTCATCAGCGGCGACTCTCTTCTACTTCCGGCTCGTCAGCGGCGGCTCTCTTCTCCTCCCGGCTCGTCAGCAGTGGCTCTCTTCAGAGACACCGGCGGTGTGACGTCATCACATGCCGTCTGTGACCCTACATAGTACAGAGCGATGCAGGCAGCCGGATAGGTGCTGCATCGCTCCATATATGAATAGCACCTGTGTCTTAAAGAGACAGGTGCGATTTATTTATCTGATGGGCGATTCGGGCTACAATAGGAGCTTGAATTGTCCGCATTAGTAGCACACTCTGCCGCTCCTCAAAGGGCTCTGGATTCTGCTGCCTGAGGTGAGATTTTCATGGCAGATGTGACCCTGTTTATATAGCACCATCATATTCCATAGCTTTACAGATCATATGGGACATATAAAAATACAATATTACATTACTGAGTACAAACAGTCATATGGAACATTAGGAGTGAGGGCCCTGATCACAAGAGCTTACAGTCTATGAGAATGAGGGGGTGACACAAGAGCTTTCAGTCTATGGGGATGAGGGGGGACACAAGAGCTTACAGTCTATGAGGATGAGGGGGACACAAGAGCTTACAGTCTATGAGGATGAGGGGGACACAAGAGCTTACAGTCTATGAGGATGAGGGGGACACAAGAGCTTACAATCTATGAGGATGAGGGGTGACACAATAGCTTACAGTCTATGAAGATGAGGGGGTGACACAAGAGCTTACAGTCTATGAGGATGAGTGGGTGAAACAAGAGCTTACAGTCTATGAGGATGAGGGGGGTCACAAGAGCTTACAGTCTATGAGGATGAGAGGGTGACACAAGAGCTTACAGTCTATGAGGATGAGGGGGTGACACAAGAGCTTACAGTCTATGAGGATGAGGAGGGGGGGACACAAGAGCTTACAGCCTATGAGGATGAAGGGGTGACACAAGAGCTTGCAGTCTATGAGGATGAGGGAAGGACACAAGAGCTTACAGGCTATGAGGATGAGGTGGTGACACAAGAACTTACAGTCTATGAGGATGAGGGGGTGACACAAGAGCTTACAGTCTATGAGGATGAGGAGGGTGACACAAGAGCTTACAGTCTATGAGCATAAGAGAGTGACACAAGAGCTTGCAGTCTATGAGGATGAGTAAGTGACCCAAGAGCTTACAGTCTATGAGGATGAGGGGGTGACACAAGAGCTTACAGTCTATGAGGATGAGGGGGTGACACAAGAGCTTGCAGTCTATGAGGATGAGTAAGTGACCCAAGAGCTTACAGTCTATGAGGATGAGGGGGTGACACAAGAGCTTACAGTCTATGAGGATGAGGGGGTGACACAAGAGCTTACAGTCTATGAGGATGAGGAGCTTACACTCAGAACAAAATGTATGCTAAAACATGTCTTGAGGGATCACAAGATGTACAGAAGCTCATACTGCAGCAGCTTCATAGAAGCCACAAACTATACCCGGCATATGTTAATTACAAGAATTATACTTCCTCATATAGTTGTCTATATGTCGTAGTGTAACAAAGGTCATAATTACTTTCTCTACTTCTAATCATTGTCATCGCCTTGGCTCCTGCAGAACTAGATGATCTAGACTTCTCTATCAATGAGACTTTCTGCACTTTCAGTGTGGACTCTTCTGTACCTGCTGTGAACTGTAAGAACCAGAACACGTCCGGACTGATCCCAGAACTTCCCTGGAGACCAGGAAATGTCCTGTCCATGAGAAGATCCTGGAATATTCCTGCACTGAGGATGCGGCTTGTATCTGTGTGTCCTGCAGACTAGATGGAGAACATCGGGGACACCGGGTGGAGACTCTGGATGAGGCCTCAGAGAAGAACATAACAATGGAAGGAATTGACCTTGTGTCACTGTATTGAGCAGAAGCTTTAATTGGATACAAGGACAAGTATCCAACCACTTTTCATTGCTTGTCCCTGTGTTTACAGGATGGCAAACGACTGATTGTTTTGTGGCCTCCACCAATCAAGTATCAAATATGATTGCAGTCTAAACTAGATCCCACTGCGTTACTCCTCCTCCACCGCTGATTGGAAGAAACTATCATCGTAGAAGATAACTGGACAGCGACTAATGACATCACAAAGAATATAAACCATTAAAGGGAACATTTAGACTGTTCTCTTCCGCTCAGGGCATATACAGGACAATGAGCCTACTTGCCTCATGTATCCTAAGGTGATACGGAACAACCGTGAAGACGGTACTTTCCTAAGCTGCATTGCACACACAAAACAATAATACAAAAATCAAGGTCAGGGGTCCAGTTCACAACGAGGATAGTACCTATGGTACAAAATCGAAATCCAAAAACGGTATAATCAAAGATACAATAGCAGAAAACCAGGATAAACAGCAGTAAAGCGATTAAGTTAGAGTATAACCAGCAAAATACTGCGAATGTGAATGTAGCAAAAATTCAGCAAATAGAAAACACCAGCGCAGATGTTACAGCTAAAAAGGTTTAACCAGAAATCGAAAGATAGATATCAGGTTATACAGTAATCATGATGATACTTTGGAATTGCTGTTGTAAAAGTTTTCTTTCTGTTATGAACAATCTTTGTAAAAGTTTTTTATGAAATTCACTTCCTGCCCTCAAATACATGGAACGGTAACAGCAGGACTACGGCAGTCTCGCCTCCCGGCAATAGGTTACACAGGTGCTGTGCCTATTTTACAGAACCAGTGTCATGGGTGCCCCTGCGACCTATATCCCGGGTCAAAGGTGCACCCGTGTGCCTTACTGTGCCCCCGGAGCCTGCCTGCACGTTGACTCACCTCTTCCAGCTCCAGCAGTGGTCTCCTCGCTCCACATGGTCCAGTGTGCGTTCCCATCCCCTAGGATGCGTCCGCCAGCTCTGTAAGTTTTAAAGGGCCAGCGTGCCGATAATTGCCGTTGGCTGGCCGCCTGCCAAGATAAGTTCCTGCCCCTTCCGGTGTCCCCTGCCGGATCTTCCTGCCTTGTGCCTTAGAGAAAGCTTTGTTCCATTGCCCTTGTGATTTCCCGTTGTGACCCGTTATTCCGTTATTGACTCTGATCCTGTACTGCCTGTCCTGACCTTCTGCCTGTCCCCGACCACGAGTTTGCTTTACGATTCTGTACTTCGCCTTGGTTGACACCGTGGACAAAGTCGTGCTTATGGAACCTCCCGGTGGTGCCACGCTGCAACAAGTCCACCCTGCTTTGAGGCGGGCTCTGGAGAGGAGGGAGTGATTCTATTAATTTCTTGCAGCCCAGACCCCTCGCGCATCCAATACCCATCACCCCCTCACCCCCCACATGAACAGGAGGAGGGCGCGTGGTGTCTTTCCCTGCTACTGCAACCAGTCATCGATGTCCACCCCCGCCCAACTCGTTCGCCCGCCGTCTGGTCACCTAACCCAACCCTGTGTCTGAAGAAAACCCTGAAGCCCAGCAGAGGTTCAATGCACGTTCATGGCTGCATTTCAGCTAATGTCCTTTAAGTCAGGGCTGTCCTCACTGCTGAGAAAGACAGACAAGGTTCAGAGATGTTTGGAGCATCTTCTTGATGAGTGCCTTTTGCATATATGATTGTTGCGATATCTTTCTCTTACAAGGCCAATCCACCCATCACATTGTCCCATTCACAAGGATTGATTAGATCAGGTTCCCCGATGAAATATGGCAGAAATTTCTTAGACAATTGTAAGTAATTATACTGAAAGGCAATGTCACTTTACCAACGATCATTTTCACTGATAAGTTACAGACATAGAACTTTATAATCACAAACAGGAACAAAGATACATAAACATACAATAGATGACCCTGTCCACCTAAACATCAGGAAGACATAAAGAATTTTGTTATCTTGGTTGAAGACCAAAGATCAAACTGTCTTTGATAAAGAGGAATATGGAAAAATACTAGGAACACGTAGCTCACATTTGGCTTCACTGCTTCTCAGTAGTGTCAGCCATGGCGTCTGCCGACCTGAGAGAGGAGCTGGACTGCTCCATCTGTCTGACCACTTATACAGATCCTGTAATGCTGAGATGTGGACACAACTTCTGCCGGGTCTGTATTGATCGTGTGCTGGATACACAGGACGGGTCTGGAGGTTACTCCTGTCCTGAATGTAGAGAAGAGTTTCAAGATCGGCCTGTATTGACGAGGAATATAGCTCTACATAATGTAGCAGAACGCCTCAAGTCTACAGAAACAAAGGCCACCATTTTCTTAATGAACCATCCCTGATATCTAATTATATCTAATTATATCTAATTAAAGTTGACCCCTGATGTTTTTACACATGCTATTTGCATGGGGTATGTGCAATATATAGCCATATGGCAGGCACGTTGGAGGTTCTTGAGATGTTCCACTTTGAAGAAGACCAGAAGACATTGAGCGACATTGAGAAGCTAAGGCGTAGTGATCGACCAAGATAACAGTGGCAAATCAAAGACCCATCATACTCACTTACCCTCAATTATTGGAACATGTCCGTAGTGCCATCAACTCAGAACTGCCAGAAATGTACGCTCATTGATTGGCTGGAGAAACCGAACCAGAAATGGTCTTTTGGGAAGAATTTGGTCAAAAAAGATTTACCTTCTCGTTGTCACAGAAGGGAGTTTGTTCAAGGAAAACTACGACTCAAGTTCATGACTGTACATCACCCATTGTAGTTGTGTAGGGTTAAATGTTTCCTTACTTCTAAGAAGGAGACAACATTATAGTACAAGGATTTACCAGGTTCTCCTTCACCGTTCCCCGATAAAAAATGGCAGAAATTCTTACATAAATTTTAGTAACAGTACTAAAAGGCGATGTCACCTTTCCATGGATAATCTTCACTGATAAGTTGAAGATATCAAACCTTGTAATAAGAAACAGGAAGGAGGATACATAGATGATGACCCTGCCCTACAACCACCTCTACAGAGCAGGAAGATAGAAGTGGAATGTATCTCTACGTTGAAGACCAAAGATCAAACTGTCTATAATAAGGAAGAACATGTGAAAATACACCCTTGTGCCAGGAACACATAGCTCGGATTTGGCTTCACTGCTTCTATGTAGAGCCATGGCGTCTTCTGATCTGAGAGAGGAGCTGAACTGCTCCATCTGTCTGAGCCTCTACACAGATCCTGTAACCCTGAGATGTGGACACAACTTCTGCCGGGACTGTATTGATCAGCATCTGACCACACAGGACTGGTCTGGAGGTTATTCCTGTCCTGATTGTAGAGAAAACTTTCAAGATCGTCCTGAATTGAGGAGGAATATAGCTCTACATAATGTAGCAGAACGTCTCAAGTCTACTGAGCCACATCAGGAGGAGGTCACCGGGATCTGCTGCACTTACTGTGTGGACTCAAGTGTACCTGTTGTGAAGTCTTGTCTGAACTGTGAGGTTTTCCTTTGTAATAATCATCTGAGAGTTCACAGTGAAGGACCGGAACATATTTTGATTGAGATCTCAACTTTTCTGGAGCACTATAAATGTTCTGTCCACGGGGAATGGCTCAAATACTATTGTACTATGGACGCCACCTGCATTTGCATGTCCTGTCATATGTTTGGAGAACATCGGGGACATCAGGCGGAGTTACTGAATATGGTCTTTGAGAGGAAGAAGACGAAACTGATAAATGTTCTACCGAAATTAAAAAACAGAATAAAGAAGACTGAGGAGAGAATCCAGAGGCTGGAGGAACAATGGAGAAAAGCTCAAGAAAAAGCATCTGAAGAATCTGCAAGAGTCTCTGCCCTTCTTAAGGACTCGAAAGGAGGTCTGGACGGTTTACGGTTAAGGATGAAGCTGTTGGACTTGGAGAAGAACATCCACAGTGAAATCGACAGGCAGGAGATGGAGGTGTCATTGTCAGTGTCTGCTCTGATCCAGAAGCTGGAGACACAGAAGGACGAGCTGTCTAGGAAGATGAGGCACATTGAGGAGCTGTGTAACATGACTGATCCACTGACTGTGTTACAGGAACCAGACACAGGTGACTTGTGTGATCCTGAGGAGGGGGGAGGTGAGGAGGACATATTGGGAGATGATGAGACACATAAAATAGATGTGGATGTAATTGCAGGGATGTTAGATGCAGGTTTGTCTGATATACATGCAATGAGGAGACCAAAGTGTCCACCAAAACCACCGCCTTTAAGACAATCTCTATCAGCAGGGTATGTGGTCGATGATTCCATGCTTGAAGTGATTGGGGGAAAGGTAACAGCAGGAGGAAATAGAAGGATAGCTCAGGTTGACACATTACGGGATGTAAACCCAGCCAATAGATGTATCCAGAAATTTGGCAACAATGAAGTTGCAGCCCGGCATGCCCGAGTACAGCCGCAACTTCCACAAATAGCAGCCCGGAGTCCTCAGGAGATAAGTAGCAAGATATTTTCCTCAGGACGACATTACTGGGAAGTGGAGATCAGTGACATAGGAGAATGGAGGGTGGGGATGTGTTACCCCAGTATGGAAAGGACTGGACGATATTCACGCATTGGAGACAATAACAAGTCCTGGAGTTGGGGGAGATCGTTACGTAGAATTTGCTTAGCGAGACATGATAGTAAAGTGATCCGGTTACCTCACCAGATCTCCAGTAATAGATTCCGGATCTGTCTGGATTATGAGGCGGGGGAGTTGTCCTTCTATGAGCTGTGTGACCCCATCAGACTCTTACACACCTTCACCACCACCTTCACCGAGCCCCTTCATGCTGCATTCTATTCTTCGAGAGAAGCTTGTGTAAAGATATTAGACTAGAAGCCAAAGTTCTGACTCCGGTTCTGGAAACCTTTGTCATGCCCTTTGTTATAAAGGGGTGGGTCAGGGTTAGTATTGATCTAGATCTTTCATCTAGATAGACCGTCAATACCTTAACCGGAACGTGTGTGTGTGGGGGGGGGGGGGGGAGAATCAACACCTATTCCCTAAACTGATCAATTTTTTAAACCCGCTCCATCATGGCCATCAAAGGGTTTTATTATACCCTTGGACAACCTTTTTAAGTGGAGTATAGCTTATTGGTCCGGGGGGTTGTGGGGTCACGTATTGAAGACCCAGTTTGGTCTGGGTACCAGACCTGAACCTGAAGATCACCCCTCACCAGTAATACCCTCGGTGCTGGCACTGATCGTGGCTTTAAAGGGTCAACACAAGCCGCCATTTTCCCAAGGATAATCACTTCCTGTGATGTCATCAGGGAGCGACGATCCCAAGTGCCACCACCATTTAGGCTGCTTTGCCAGCACCGATCATGGGTGTTACCGGCGACGGGGTGAGCCGAATGCCGGACCCGAACTTCTTGCTGAAGTCAGGATTCGGAGACCCCAAATCCCCAATGTTCGGCACAGACAGCGTTGTGATCCGGGTCCGCTCATCACTACCGGCTAGAAAATATTTTACCAGACATAAAAAGCTAGATGTAGAGTTGTTGATAATGTACAATTACTATGATGATATTTTGGAATTACTCACTGTTATGTAGAATAATTGTGAAAATTGCTGATCCACCTCCTGCCCTCTAATGTCTCCTACATAGAAGGTCTTTAGTTTGGACTCCACGTGACTCTTCAATTAAATTAAAAAAAACATCTTATATTAATAAATATTGTGATTTTCTTTACCACATTTACCTCTCCATTAATAAATATATTATAGGGGACCTCTAACCATATACAGAATGCTGGGATATATATATATATATATATACCTCATCTAATCCATGGATGACCTACCTTTATCTGATTCATGCATGACTTACCTCATGTGATGCATAGGTGACCTACCTCATCTGATACATGGGTGACCTACCGTATCTGATGCATGGGCGACTTAGCTCTTCTGATTCATGGGTGACTTACCTCATCTGATGCATGGTTGACTTACCTCTTCTGATGCATTGGTGACTTACCTCTTCTGATGCATGGGTAACTTAGCTCTTCTGATGCATGGGTGACCTACCTTCTCTGATTGCTGCTGAGATTCTGATTAGTTTGGTGTTTTTACACTACTTTTCCAAAAATATGGATTTTTTTATGTATAAGCTTATATTAGCCAAGGGGGTGGAAACCTTTAATCGACTCTGGGCAGGGCCGGTGTCAGCACCAAGCTTACCCAGGCAAGCCTGGTTTGCAGACTTACCTCATCTGATGCTGGGTGACTTATCTTATCTGATGTATGGGTGTCTTACATCATATGATGCATGGGTGACTTACCTCTTCTGATGCATGGGTGACCTACCTTCTCTGATTGATGCTGAGCTCCTGATTCGTTTGGTGTTTTTCCACTACTTTTCCAAAAATAGAGGTTTATTTATGTATAAGCTTATATTAGCCAAGGGGGTGGAAACCAGGGCCGGCGTCAGCACCAGGCTTACCCGGGCAAGTGCCGGGGCCCCCGAGCTCCCAGAGGGCCCACCAGCCTCAATTATCCAAAAATCTCAGTTACATTGGTGATGGCATCCTTGTGTCACCGATGTAATTGAGAGAAACCATCTCTCTTGCGGCGTCCTCATGTGACGGGGGGCGGCGCCGCAAATGGATCCTAGGAATAGGACAATTTGTCCTGGACAAAGATACTTCTGCGGCAGAGCGTCTCACCATATACAGGACGCATGCCGGCCTGCAAGCTGGCGGGATGATTTCACGGCGCATCCGTCCGTGCTGAAGATTAGAAGAGGAGAGCGTGATGGACTTGCGTTCTTGAGGTAAGTTAGAGTTTTGGGGGTTTTTTTTACTGGCCAAGGTGCTTACTTCTTTGTAGTATTTTAATATACATAGTTAATCCTTCCCTGCTCAAATTGCTGCAGCCTTCTCCACAAGTTCACTGTTAAGGGGCCCACTGAGGCTCTGTCGCCCAGGGGCCTACTGAAACCTGGATCCGTCCCTGACTCTGGGGGTGTATCCTAGTCAGCTGTAGGAAAATGAAGGGTTATCACCCCCTTTTAGAAACACTCATACAGTAATTAAAGTTAATTCAAACTTCGTTCCGGCAGCATAAATTGATGTTGAAAAAAATTCAAACTTTATTCACAAAACATGTTTACAATTGTAGTATGAGAAAATGGCCAAAAGGTGGCGACAGCACGGGGGAGTTCACAACGAGTCTAATAATATCGTAAAATCGAGAGATCACAACAGACAGAAGATTATATTATAACTGATTCACAGCAGCAGGAATCTGTATACTGTATACAACAACTATAAAGATTATGGTTATAGGAAGATTTCCCGAATGTTGTAAGGAAAAGATCTGCTGGAACACGGCCAAAGGTCACATGTGGTGTCACCGCTTCTAGTTATTGCCTACCATGACGTCTGCAGATCTGAGAGGCGAGGACTTCTCTATCAATGAGACCTTCTGCTATTACTATTTGGACTCCTGCGGTGAAGTCCTGTCTACACTGTGAGGCTTCTCTGTGTGATGATCATCTGAGAGTCCACAGCAAGGGACCAGAACACGTCCTGACTGATCCCAGCACTTCCCTGGAGAACCGGAAATGTTCTGTCCATAAGAAGATCCTGGAATATTACTGCACGGAGGACGCAGCTTGTATCTGTGTGTCCTGTCGTTTGGCTGGAGAACATCGGGGACACCAGGTGGAGACGCTGGATGAGGCCTCAGAGAAGAAGAAACTAAGAAATGTTCTTCAGAAACTGATCACAAAGAGGAATAAGACTGAGGGAAGACTCCAGAATCTGGAGGAGCGCAGGAGATAAGCTCAAGAAAAAGCATCTGGAGAAGCTGAGAGAGTCACTGCCCTGTTTATAGACATCAGGAGACGTCTGGATGATCTGGAGAAGAGGGTCCTGAGTGACATCTCCAGGCAGGAGAAGGAAAAGTCCCTCTCACTGTCTGCTCTGATCCAGAAGCTGGAGATACAGAAGGACGAGCTGTCCAGGAAGATGAAGGACATTGAGGAGCTGTGTAACATGACTGATCCACTGACTGTGTTACAGGAACCAGACACAGGTGAATATTAGGCCAAAACCTCCTAGTCCCCGATCTCTTCCCAGTCACACACAAGATATACCTGTGTCCATAAATGGGAGCGATGATGTAATTTTCGGACGTTGGGGAGAAGGTAATGGCTGCAAGAGACAGAGGAATCTATGGGGAGGGTCCTACAAATATATTACTGGATGTAAAGACAGCTGCTAATGATCTCCTCATATCTGATGATGTCCAAACAATAACCTGGACAGTAATGCACCAGGGTCATCCCGAAACCTCAGAGAGGTTCCAGTCTCGTCAGGTGCTGAGCTGCCGGAGATTCACCTCAGGACGACATTACTGGGATGTGGAGGGCAGCAGAACCGGGGAGTGGATGGTGGGGATGTGTTACCCCAGTATGGACAGGACTGGAGATGGATCATACCTCGGAGAAAATGACAAATCTTGGGGTTTAAGTCGACGTCTGTGGTATGACAATCCATATTCAGCCATTCATGACAGGAAAGAGATCCCGTTACCTAACGTTATCTCCAGTGATAGATTCCGGATCTGTCTGGATTATGAGGCGGGAAAATTGTCCTTCTATGAGCTGTGTGACCCCATCAGACACTTACACACCTTCACCACCACCTTCACCGAGCCCCTTCATGCTGTGTTATATGTATATGGAAGTTCTGTAAAGATATTAGGTGGAAAGTAGAAGTTGTGAAGAACCAGAAAAAATCTACCCAGAGACTGATGACATCACTAGAAGGAGAATTTTTATTGGTGGAACACTTGACCTATAGAATTCAATAGTCTTTCTTATCGACTTACACCCATTTTGGGTGTAAATGATTGAGGACTGAAAAACAATCGTCAAGGTATATTTTTGATATTACTGAAATTACCGTATTTTTCAGACTATAAGGCGCACAAAAAATCCTTTGATTTTCTCAGAAACCAAAGGTGCGCCTTATAGTCCAGTGCGCCTTATAATGAACTGTACTTACAGATAACAGCTGCCCTGAACTGTGCACAGGCCTGCCACCTGCTGGTCATTCATACTTATAATCAGGTGCGCCTTATAATCCGGTGCTCCTTATATATGAACCTAGAGGTTTTAGCAGGCATTTATTGATGGTTCGCCTTATAATCCGGTGCGCCTTATAGTAAGAAAAATACGGTAATAGCCCTAAACTAATGAAGCCAATTTTGTATTTCATAGAACTGGGTTAAATTAGGATGGCTGCCTTTAAAGGACATCTATCACCAGATCAAGGATTTTAAGCCAAGCACACTGACATACCGGTGTGCGCCCCCTCTGTCAGGATCTGCTCTTCCTTTAGCTTCTTATGTCCTCGTTTTTAAGAAAAAAAGGGCTATTAAAATTACGCAAATGAGCCTGAGGGGCTCCAAGCTCCATGCATAATTTTTAAAGCCCCTTTTTCTTAAAAACGAGGGCATAAGAAGCTAAAAGAGCAGCAGATCCTGCCAGAGGGGGCGCACACCGGTATGTCAGTGTGCTTGGCTTACAATCCTTGATCTGGTGATAGATGTCCTGTAATTCCTCCCCATGCCTTATGACTCCTTACTATTTTGCAGTTCATGTCATTTGACCAGGGTTATGTCATCAAAGGTCATGTACCCTTTACATTTGCAAAATGTACCCCATGTGTGTATCTGATCACATGGAATAACAGCAGCCTCCATGGATTCCTCTCTTTCCTTTATGGAGGTTTCTGTGATTTCATGCGATCAGAAACATACAGTACAGTGCAGTATGGGAACAGTTTGCTTATGTAAGGAGGCTAAAGGACCTGAGATGATGTCGCTCTGGTCACATGATATGAATGTAACACAAGGCAGAGCTGTCAGTCAAAATAAGGGAGTGTGGTTTACTGGCAGCCGAGGAGAGAGAAGAGTCAGATCCACCAGACATGATTCAGAATAGCTCATTTACATATCAGAAAAATTACTGTAATTAAAGTACAGAGCCTCACTGGCAGCTAATTTTAGGAGATATGGGGATCTCTTGTAACCCCTTCAGCAGGCATTGTTAGTCAGGGTGGTAAAATTCTGGTGACAGGTCTTCTTTATCAACTTATCTCCTTGAGGGTGTAGGTGGCCAATCCCAGGGGTTTAAATGTGACAGGAGATGTCAGGGTTACGCCAATGCATTGGCAGGGTGCAACAGGTTGAGGTGATATATTTGGCAATAGTAATGGTACTCATCACGCACCACAGTTTTGTACCTTTAGACTGAAGAACATATAATTGTACCTTTCGTCTTCGAACCTTTCTGTGACCTAGTGACCACCTTTGTTCAGTCCAAGAAGATCAAATCCTTGTACTTACCACAATTCCAAAATTGGACCATGGCCATGTTAGCTGAAATTTATTCATCATAGTAAGTTATGACGCACCAAGCTCCACAATGCTATCACACCCACCATGTATGGTCGGCTAAGTAGCTCTCCAGTGTGGATTATCCAGATATGGTTGGAATAGGAATTGTGGCCAAGACAAGGACATGTTACTGGGGCCACACATAATCCTTGTAAGTTATATTCCTCCCGTTTGGTTGTTTCTCATGCATAGGTCTTCTTCCTCTGCCTGTCATAGGTGCTAGAAGACTGATTTTATTCATCTCATTTGTACCTGTCGGTATATTGCTTCATTTTGGTGGGAAATTGTGTCCCTGGATGTCCTATGACACTGTTTTGTTGAGGGAAGTGATGTTTTAAGCTTGAAGAAGTATAGTTCTCCTTTGGATGGTTGATCGCCCTTCCTCAGTATCCCAATGGAAGACGTTGTTGAACCTGAATCTTCCTTATGAAAATATAGTCTACAAACACAGGGACAAGATTTAGAAAAGTGTTGGGACCCTGATGCCCTTCTTCTGTGACCCTATCTAATGCCAAAAGCCTGTCATGGGTGCTCCTGTGACCCACATCTCAGGTTGCAGGCGCACCCGTCCCCCTCTCTGCGGTGCGGCCCCCTCTCCGGTGCCAGCCCTGACCTCCTGCAATGTCTCTGACCCTGAACCTTTGCCGCCTGTCTTGACCTCCAGCCACGAGCTTGCCTGATGACTTTATACCTCTATCTTCACGCCTGTGGAACGACCTGGTGTTACCACGCTGCAGCAAGTCCAACCTGCTTTGCGGCGGGCTTTGGTGAAAACAGGGTGCCACTGAGATTCCAGTCCCAGGTGTCGGCGTGTGTCATCGTTCCCGGTGGTCCAGGGGGTTCACTACCCCAGCAGCCTGACAAAGCCCATGTGAGGTCCTCCCGGAACAATTTTTCTTTTAGCTAATACTATGTACTTTCTGTGAATGCCACCATTGCTTGACTGTTTGGCTGGGTTTGTGGAGGGTTTTGCGAGGATTATTTTATTATACGTTGCTGACAATTTTCTTACCCTAATCAGTGTCAATATTTATAGCCCTCTACTTTCAGATAGGCAGTGCCAAGGCTTTTGTTCCCGGCCTGGACCACACCTCGGACTGTAGAGAGCTTAAGTGGAAATGGTTCAGTGTAGGTTCAGTAGGCTACTTTGGCTTCCTAATGTCAGATGGTGGTTTTGTACTGGAGTAGACAACATGTCTCTACCAATCCCAACTACACCCGAATCAGTGGAGTTCTATTGATTAAAGTGTTGGATTTAGTAATGAGTGGACCTGAACTGCAATGTTTGGGTCCATACTGAACATTGTAAGTTTGTGTTCCAAAACTCCAGCAAGAAGTTTGAGCTTGGCCTTCAACTCAACCACCTCCAATAACATATGCAATTGGTGCTGGCATCGATCATGGGTGTCAGTATGAGTGCACCTCCATCTACATACTGTGAGCGCATCAACACTTACTCTATAATCATCACAGGGGCAGCAATTTTTGTAAAAACGTTGGTTAGCACCAATCACAGGTTTTACCGATTCGGGTTTAGGTATTTTCCATGCTTTTCAACAAAGAGATCCCTACAGAATTGGTGACCAAAGCACACAACCATGTCAGGTATTGTCAGCTGCCTAAAATCTCAGTGTGTCACTCCCAAACCGGTGGGTCAGTGACATGGTCGAAGAACACTTGAACAAATATTGGTACATTGAGACTGCCCATTATATTTGATATGTGCCAAACAATCCTCCATTATAAAACTTTCAATCCAGTTTTATCATACACAGACATCATCTGCTCAGCCGGAAGTCAGAACTTCAAACTTTGGGGAAGAGTTGTCCACAGTGAATTCATAGTAAAATGCTAGGACTCCTATGAAATAGTCGAGGAACGGAAGACTGAACAAGTTTGTCATGTGAACTTGATCAACACTTGGAAGACATGGGGGGTCATTTACTAAGGGCCCGATTCGCGTTTTCCCGACGTGTTACCCGAATATTTCCGTTTTGCACCGATTGTACCTGAATTGCCCCGGGATTTTGGCGCACGCGATCGGATTGTGGCGCAACGGCACCGGCATGCGCGCGAAGGAAATCGGGGGGGCATGGTCGAACGAAAAACCTGACGTATTCGGAAAAACCGCCACATTTAAAAACGGAAAATGTGTCGCTTGGGACGCCTTTACCTTCACTCAGCCCGAGCCGGTGAACTCCAGCGCGTTCAGATGCTTTTCAGCGCAGCAGAGCCACCTGGTGGACGGCGGAGGAACTACCTTATTAAATCCCGGATCCAGCGCAGAGAACTTGCCGCTGGATCGCGAATGGACCGGGTAAGTAAATCTGCCCCATGGAGTCATTGATGGCCTCAAAACATGATAATTTGACACGATTGTTCCTTTAGGGTCACATTCTCTCAGCATCACGGAACAAAAGGATTTCTGCACAAAACCAACACATAATATTTGTATTACACATGTATTAACCTGCATTACTTATATATTTGCTCTGCTTATTTTTTGGGCCTGATCCAATAACATCAACTAATGAAAGTTCATCTACCATAAATAAAACCAATTCAATTTGGAAAAACACACGCAGTGTAGGACTGGCCCACCAGAGCATCAGAGAATCCTCCGGTGGGCCCCAGGTTCTAACACTTTATAATGGGCCCAAAAGATCTTCAATTGGAAGTTAATGGAGTAATCATTGGAAATGATGATCTATTTCATATAGGATGATTCCGATATTATAGATTATTCGATCTTTTTGATGATACATCCTATGTAATATGATTTTTTTGTGGTCGAAGGGTGGGCCCTCAAGATCACCACCTCTGGTAGGCCCAACACATGCCAGTCCGACACTGAACACACGTATTATGTTCCTACAATGGACAAAGTTAGTCAGCACCTCCAGTAGATGAGCCGATGTCTTATCACCCACAGCACCCCCAGTATCTTGATTCATGTTTAGCAATATTTCAGAAGATACCTTTAGGTTATTCTTGAATAATACTAATAATTATAGCATATCAATGAATCCATAAGAGTAACTGGTAATTTTCCGTAGGTGGGCTGATCTGGGGAACTTGTTGTTACATGCACTAACAGCATCAGAAAAGCAACAAATTGTAGAAGGAATTAAAACAAAATAATAAAATGTACGTCACATTTATAGATTGATATAAACTTCTGGTACCGCCATGGGTGCGTAACCAATGCCTCCAAAATAACTTACCTAACTAACAGTGATAACAAATCCAAATCATGAACTTATTAAGTAATTGGAGAGAGCCGTCTCTCCCACGGTGGGCCTTTGCTGGTACCATGTCTTCCTCTGCCATGTCTTGGCAGGGGCTAGCACTGTAATCGTTTGCCACTGGAAATCTACTGTCTATCCTCCCCATTAATGAGTTTCTGAGATGGACTATCTTTTAAGGATGGAAGAACCCCTGGCCCTTGACTCCGAAGGACTTCTTAAAACTTGGTCAATGTTTAAGATGGGTCGCAACTTCCATAACTGTCGGAGGACCTGTGACCGGCCCTCTCATTGAATTTGCTTTTTGGAAACCTTACTACTATATTGAGCGTTTTTTTGCCTTTCATGATTTTGTATATTGTATATTCCTAAAAATTGATATATTTGATATTAAAAGCTATCGATCAATTCATATTGGCTATTTATTTCTACTGTCCCATGTATGTACTCTCACTGGACTATTACTTGCCTGATTTTCTGCATTGATTCATTACCATGGTACATTTTGTATATGTAAACTTGTATTATTGCTTTATGTCTCTAATAAGACACCTAATGAATTAAAAAAACAGTACCTAGACAAGGGCAGAACATTAGAAAAGCAACAGAAAAATGTGGCTTTATACTAACTTTTTCATACATTATAAGATGTGGTACCGTAACGGGCACACAACTGAGGCCATCAACATAACTAACGCAGATAAGATTGATGGACATTGAATAAGGAAAAAATTATGGATTCGGATTGAAAGTGAAGTTTAGTTTCTTCTTGCATACAAATAATTGCCAGAAGCATGAAAACGAATGCTTTCTCACAACTAGGCAAGTGCAGAATGAAAAGGAAGAAACAGAATCAAGCCGTTAAACCTAACTAAAAAAATGCAAGTTTATTCCATTGAAATAGGTATGAAAAATTATGGAACTGCTATGGGTACGTAGCCAATACCAGTAACACAACTAATAACATAACTAAAATTACCGTATATACTCGAGTATAAGCTGACCCAAGTATAAGCCGAGGCCCCTAATTTTACCACAAAACCTGGGAAAACCTATTGACTCGAGTATAAGCCGAGGGTGGGAAATGCATTGGTCACAGCCTCCCCAGTATATAGCCTGCTGGACCTTGCCCCATAGTATATAGCCAGCACCTGCCCCCCAGTATATAGCCTGCCAGCCCATATCCCCCAGTATATAGCCTGCCCCCTGCCCCAGTATATAGCCAGCAGCGGGCGAAGCCACAAAGGGGAGTTTTGATATTTTTTTTACTCGAGTATAAGCTGAGTTTGGGGTTTTCAGCATATTTTTGTGCTGAAAAACTAGGCTTATACTCGAGTATATATGGTAATATTACATTTGATAAAATGTTTAAAATGACTTATCAATTCAAAGTTTGGAGGGGTTTTTAAAAGTTTCTTTTATGTTTCTACTACCTTTTATTTCAAAATATTGTGCATTCAACAAAAGAATAATTATAGAACAAAACGTGCAATGTTAAAATCTCTGTGAAAAACCATTGTGAAGATTGCGGAAATGTGACTTTAAAACTTTTCTGATTTGAATCTGTCAGACACGGGACCTAAAAAATCTGTGTATATAGGATATATCCAGAGCAAATTTGTAATGTTCTTAACAATCATGAAAGGGGAACTTAGGGCTTCCTTCCCAGCTGAAATACAAAAACATAAAATACAATAAATCCATTAAAAAAAATAAACGATGTAATTTTAGTTTTACGAAATTGAACACTTACATCTTGAGACTCAGGTAACGCATGTTTTTGTTCACTCCATCAAGATCCTTCATGTCTTTTTCGCTTAATTCAAAGTCGAAAATCTGTCGAGAAAAGCGCAAATTAGCAAAAGAGGCTGAAACTTTCGACTTTATGTTAAGTTTTTTTTTTTGTCTGTTTTTATTTACATTGAAGTTCTCTTTAATCCTCGCAGGGGTGAAGCTTTTTGCAATGGGAACAACACCGTTTTGTAGAAGAAATCGCTGCGCCACCTGCGCGGGGGTGCGTTTCAGTCTCTTAGCAATTTTATTCAGGACGGGATCTTCAAGTAATTTGGGAGCATTTTGATCCTCAAGCCTGTCCATCAAAAAACAAAAAATAGTCAACATTTATCTATTAAACTTTTTCGAATTTCACTAATTCTCTCCATCCTAGATCTTGCATATAGTGAAGAAAGCCGTGTACTTCCACCAGTGGTGTATGTTGAAGTTGATGGACTTGGCGCAAAGTCTGTACCAGGCCCCGACTATAATGTATGGTTTATAGTACTAGCCTTCGTTGACACCTTATGGGCTACCCTAAGCCTATTGGCCAATTTGCAACAACACAATCCACACCTCCGACTTTCACTTACCAGCCCGGTGCTCTTCCAGACCCCAGGACAGAGAATCCAACTGGTACAATGTTATGACACTTGAGGAACTTCAGTAATTTGTTCTGATTGAGATATATGTGGCACTCCATCTGTAGAAAGATAAGAACATTCTCTCGTTAACCTGAAAATTCATAAACAAAATGGCCACCATTACATCTGGTACAAAAGATGTCAACAAGCCTTCGAAAAGGACAAATAGAACTCCTCATGGTCGTAATGGTTACCTCAATGCATGCCGGCTTGTGCTTGAGCCCTGGCATTTTGAGAATCAGCTCCACTTGCTTTTCGTTGAAGTTCGAGACACCAATGGATTTGACAAGACCGGCATCTTTGCACGCTTCCAAGGCCTACAAAAACCAATTTTGTCATCATATGGCTGTGTCACCAGAATCACCCACCAGCTGATTCTATGGAATCACATCATAACCTAAATTGCCAAAATTGCCAATTGACTTTACAAATCAAATCCTCTGAATTTACCTTCCATGTCTCCCGGATGTCTGTGTTATGAAAAATCACTTTACCATTTGCATCCTGCGGAAAGAGGTCATCTCCAGGCTGAAGAAGAAAACACAACAAAATTTGGTCAATTTTCATATGCATAGCTGAGCAACAAAGTTTAATGTGGTCATATATTGTGTATGGAGATGTTTGATTTTACATTACACAAGAATCACATTTTTGATCTCCTTTACTTTCCCAATCCCTGGCAGAATGCTTCTGGACCATTGGCAGGGGCGTAACTTGAGGGTGTGCAGAGGATGTGGTTGCAACCGGGCACAAGAGGCTTTGGGGGTCCATGGACTATTGGCAGGGGCGTAACGTGAGGGGGTGCAGAGGATGTGGTCGCAATCGGGCCCAAGAGGCTTTGGGGGCCCATAAGGTCTCACTTTCCCATATGAGAAGACTAGTACTATGAACCATACATTATAGTCGGGGGGGAAGCTGGCATAGACTTTGCACTGGGGCCCATCAGCGTCAAGTTACGCCACTGACTATTGGATTTACCACACCCAGTATTGGTGTTGGACAAGTAGTTCCATGGATTCACTTGATAAAATGGATGGGTGCCCACCCTCCTTCAACCTTTAGGAAGTGGAAATTTTTAACTAGAAGCTTTCATAATAGTGGATCTACTAATGGATCTCTGTGGTCCAGACTTAGCCCCATCAAGACTCAGGTGGACCTGTCAGACCCTTCCTAGTTCCTCCTGCTTCTCGCCGGTGGTTTTGATGTTCATTTTGCTCTAAATGTGACTAGAACTTGATCGAAATGACAACATAACTTATATTTGGAATAGAAGTCACAAAATCGCAACATATCTATTCTGCCCTATCAGGTTATGACAGAGACCAACAGTCACTGATGGTCAGGATTCTTCTAAAGCTTCCTTGGTTAAAATTAGCAAATGTGTCTTACCAATGAAAAGGACACAAAACATTACTACATACTACAAAATTCATAGTTTGAGAAACCTTAAATTCCACAGGGGAATGAATAAGGTAGAGGTCTATGTATTCTAACTTCAGATCCTTCAGAGATTTTTCCACGGCAGGTCGGACCCTCTCAGGACAGTGGTTATTATTCCAAAGCTGCAGAAATAAATAAGTGGGAATTTACCTACAACATAAGACAATGGGTAGATCTCGAGAATTTTGAATGGTCTCTGTTACCTTCCCAATGTAGAAAATGTTTTCCCTCTTCACCGTCCCATCGGCAATTTTGGATCTGATGGCTTCACCGACCTCAACTTCATTTTCATATATGGAGGCGCTGTCAATGAGGCGATATCCGATGTCAATGGCCGCCATGACGGCCTCCTTCGCCTGTTCTTTGGAGTACTGTGTGGAATGGGATACAATTGTGATTTCTATCTTTTGTAAGGCCACAGTAAACCTTCTGTCCTAAACAACGCTTTCCCCATTGTAGACTTTAATTTATGTGGCTACACAGAGCATCAACCTCTCTGGAAGATCCAACATGGCCATGAGACAATTGACTAGGGGTCGGCATAAGAAGTCCATTATAATGTGTGGTGGGGAATCCAGTAAGAGGGAAAATATACTTTAGAGGGACCTGAGTGGAATTGTATATTTGTGGGGAACCTAAAAAGTTTTTTATTGTGTGGGGACCTTAGTGCTATGGGGGAGGTGGGCAATGAGGGGGCATGTTACTGTGTTTGGGCCCACTAAAGATGTAGTACACTATAGTAGTGGGGAATTAATGGGCATTACTCTGTATGGAAGCTCCACTGTAGATCTATTATACTATATTATTATACTATATTATACCTAATGATTGCTTCGGGACCCTTGTACCGAAAAACATTGTGTTCAAAATCTTATAAATTAGGATTTAAATATATTTTGTGTCTGATGTTCTGTGTTGCATGCTGATCCACATGGTGACCCCCTCCCAGAGTTTGAGTAATTTCCCAACACAGTCCCCTATAGCACCATTGCTAGAGATGAGTGAAACCAATGGTTGGGTTAGGTTTAGGTTCAGCACCAGACCCAGTCATTGGGCAGATTGGCGGCCAAAGAAAGCCAATCCTGTAAATTGATGCCTCGCACAATTAGCCATGGCTAGTTGGCCAGGTTATGTTCCTCAGGTCTGACGGCCATACCCAAACCTGAAACCCAAACCCGAACCATGGGTTATGCTCATCGCCAATCATTGCTATCGTTATAAAGATCAAGAAAGACCAGGGAATGGAGATGGGGCATGAACAATGTAGGTGATGCTACTGTCCTGTCCATGGTGAGTACCAACCCCAGGGCTAGAGAGCCCACCATCAACTAACAGTTATTTTGATATATGGCTGTTCAATCACTTCTGAACGTACTACAGCAAGGAGGCCCACCATTTGCCTAACCTAAGGATACTCACTGATGGTGGGGCATAGGTGCCAAATCCATTCACAGGTATCTTATGCCCATCGTTTAGTTCAATACGAGAGTCTGCCTTGAGAGCCATAGTGCGATGTCCTCTGCTGTCCTGTGCTGTGCAACTCCTATCCACATACAGTGTGTGCTGTATTTATCCAGTCCAAGCACAACCCCCTTGATCATGCGACAATGGGTGTGAGGAGTCTCCTCTGCCAACTCCATTTTTTAAGCAGTCAATTCTGCATTGTCATTGTAATGAATAGATCTGGCAGCCGTAGGGACCTAAATGTTGTAGACGATATTCTGGTCACTAGATGCTCTGATCCCCTGAGTGTGCTCTTCTGCCAAAAAAAGAAGCATGAGCTTACAGCCCGCAGAAAAAAAAGAGAAAAAATAAACCTCAACGTAAACATTGAATTTTGTCGCTACGTTACGACGGTTTTTCGAGCGGGTTGCAACAACATTCAGCCTCAACCTTGAAGCTCTAAGCACGGAAATTTTTCCAGTGTGGCAAAGGAAAAACTCTCGGCACAAGAAATGTTATCACCCAAAAACACCAGAGAAAACTCAACAACTCCAACCAGAACGTATAAAAAACCTTCCAGTTAAGTTAAGTGTCAATGTTCCCATGTAGATCCAGGTTGGACCTGTTCCATGAAGGGGTTGTTTGGTAGTTCTGGGTGACGGCCTTCAATGTCCAAAAAAGTTTGCATCAGATCCTTGTAGAAATTCTTAACAATTCTATAGTAGTCAAGACTGTAGTTACAGCTTCTGACCACTATACTATGTGGAGCCACCTGGTTTTGTACCCTAGTCTTGTGATGGCCTCAGACACAGCCCTGTAACATCCTGTAGAAAGGACACCAATTAGAATTCCATGACAGCCCTTTTAAAGGGGGTTTCCATGTTTATCATGGCAGTCAACCTGTGGAGTCACTGATTGGCCACAGAGGTCAAATGACACCCCCAGGGCTTCGGCTCCTGTCAAAGTTCACCCAAAGAGACCACTGAAACAAGGAACCAGAGTTTGTTGGCATGTTCCATTTTCCCCCAGCTTTGGCCCTCCGGGACTCCCCATCCACCTTTTCTGATACCCATCAAGGTAGCATTTACTACAACTGTTTATCTTTCTTGCTTAGGCTGCATTCACACTGTTGTTGCCCACCGTACCGTATTGTAGCGGGCAATGGCAGCGCACGGGGAAAGGAGAAGGAGGTGAGCGCAGCTCATCCCCGCCCCTCTCCATAGGAAGATATGGCGCACGGCGCCATACTACGGAGAAAGATAGGACATGTACTATCTTTTTCCGGGGTACGGAGCGGTACAGTGCCACACGTGTGCTGCACCGTACCGGTCCCGTTGGGCACCGTGTGCCCGTTGCCGTCTATAGGGGACGCATATCGGCTGTATATACGTCGGCCATATATACGTCCCCCATACGGCAGTGTGAATGTAGCCTTACTGTTACATCCCTGTTGTGCAATTCTTCTGCTATTGTGACTATATGTGACTTTTATTATGGAGAATGATTAAGGCCCCATGTGACTATGTATTTATGGCCTGTGCAGGTAGCTGGAGGGGTGGGCCGCTCCCTGCTGTTAACATGAATATGTAACTTTATCTATGTAAGTTGTACCTTTCAGTGCCTGGGCTGCAGGGTTGGGTTCTTCCGCCTTATATTAACCTTTTAGAAGGAAAGCTTTCAAAGAAAGTAGATTGATAGTAGAAGTTGGGTGCAAGTTGCACATGGATTGTAGTGAGAGATTACAAAGGTTAAGACTAGAGATGAGCGAACACTAAAATGCTCGGGTACTCGTTATTCGAGACGAACTTTTCCCGATGCTCGAGTGCTCGTCTCGAATAACGAACCCCATTGAAGTCAATGGGAGACTCGAGCATTTTTCAAGGGGACCAAGGCTCTGCACAGGGAAGCTTGGCCAAACACCTGGGAACCTCAGAAAAGGATGGAAACACCACGGAAATGGACAGGAAACAGCAGGGGCAGCATGCATGGATGCCTCTGAGGCTGCATAATCGCACCATTATGCCAAAATTATGGGCAACAGCATGGCCATGACAGAGTGACAGAATGAAGCTAGATAGCATCTAAAACATCCAATAATTGACCCTGACACTATAGGGGACGGCATGCAGAGGCAGCGGCAGCAGGCTAGAGAGTGTCATGGCGACATACCCTAAATGGACTCAGGCTTCAAACCAATGGGTGGCAGAGAGGAACCAAAGGAGGTGAGCAAGAAGCGCTCAAATAATATCGGTACATGATAAAAGTTTGCCAGTATATTTTGTGGATTACACAGCAGGGTGGCGACAAAGTTAACATGGAAGCCATGAAAACAACCCAAAATTCTGCCTGACACAGCTCGTTTGATAAGGGGACGATGTATGGAGGCAGTGAACTAGTAGTAGATTAAAGGTGCTGCAGTTAAAACTATGTTAGTTGGATCTTGGCATGGAGCTGGCGCTCCGCTGCCAGGCGAGCTTTCGCCAATCCAAGCCCCTGTCTCTAGGCTACTCCCCAAACAGCACTTCTAAGAACCTTTTGTATAAGATCAAGTGTAGTAGCGTTCTTATAAGTTTAGGATATGCCGGGTGAGGGGAATGTAAACAGATGCGCAAGAAGCGCTGAAATAATATCCCTAAATGGTAAAAGTTTGCAAGTATATTTTGGGGATTACACAGCAGGGTGGCGACAAAGTTAACAACTTTGATGTGGAATGCCCTGTAATAGCTCTTGGGCGGTGTGCCTTTTATCGCCTAGGCTCAGCAGTTTCAGCACCGCCTGCTGTCGCTTAGCGACGGCACTGCTGCTGTGCCTAGAGCTACCGACTGATGGCGCCATGCCCACGGATGGTAATTCGGAGGAGGAGGAGGTGGAGGAGGGGTGGGAGGAGGTATAGTAGGCCTTTGAGACCTGGACCGAGGTAGGCCCCGCAATTCTCTGCGTCGGCAGTATATGACCAGCCCCAGGGTCAGACTCGGTCCCAGCCTGCACCAAGTTAAGTGTAGTAGCGTTCTTATAAGTTTGGGATATGGCGGGTGAGGGGAATGTAAACAGATGCGCAAGAAGCGCATGATGCGCATGGAGCTGGCGTTCCGCTGCCAGGCGAGCTTTCGCCAATCCAAGCCCCTGTCTCTAGGCTACTCCCCAAACAGCACTTCTAAGAACCTTTTGTATAAGATCAAGTGTAGTAGCGTTCTTATAAGTTTAGGATATGCCGGGTGAGGGGAATGTAAACAGATGCGCAAGAAGCGCTGAAATAATATCCCTAAATGGTAAAAGTTTGCCAGTGTATTTTGGGGATTACACAGCAGGGTGGTGACAAAGTTAACAACTTTGATGTGGAATCCATGAAAACAACCCAAATTTCTGCCTGACACACCTCGTTTGATAAAGGGACGATGTATGGAGGCAGCTATATGGACGACTTTTGGAGGTAGCAATGGAGACAACGTGTGGAGGCTGCTATGGAGACAATTTAATTTGGATAGTGCCTGTATGTGGCAGTCCCAAACATTTTTCAAACCAGAGGAGCAGGTAGGTGGCCCTCCAGTAAAATGGGATAGATTGAGTGCCTGTATGTGGCAGTCCCAAAAATGTTTCAAACCAGAGGAGCAGGTAGGTGGCCCTCCAGTAAAATGGAATAGATTGAGTGCCTGTATGTGGCAGTCCCAAAAATTGTTCAAACCAGAGGAGCAGGTAGGTGGCCCTGCAGTAAAATGGAATAGATTGAGTGCCTGTATGTGGCAGTCCCAAAAATTGTTCAAACCAGAGGAGCAGGTAGGTGGCCCTGCAGTAAAATGGAATAGATTGAGTGCCTGTATGTGGCAGTCCCAAAAATTGTTCAAACCAGAGGAGCAGGTAGGTGGCCCTGCAGTAAAATGGAATAGATTGAGTGCCTGTATGTGGCAGTCCCAAAAATGTTTCAAACCAGAGGAGCAGGTAGGTGGCCCTCCAGTAAAATGGAATAGATTGAGTGCCTGTATGTGGCAGTCCCAAAAATTGTTCAAACCAGAGGAGCAGGTAGGTGGCCCTGCAGTAAAATGGAATAGATTGAGTGCCTGTATGTGGCAGTCCCAAAAATGTTTCAAACCAGAGGAGCAGGTAGGTGGCCCTCCAGTAAAATGGAATAGATTGAGTGCCTGTATGTGGCAGTCCCAAAAATTGTTCAAACCAGAGGAGCAGGTAGGTGGCCCTGCAGTAAAATGGAATAGATTGAGTGCCTGTATGTGGCAGTCCCAAAAATTGTTCAAACCAGAGGAGCAGGTAGGTGGCCCTGCAGTAAAATGGAATAGATTGAGTGCCTGTATGTGGCAGTCCCAAAAATGTTTCAAACCAGAGGAGCAGGTAGGTGGCCCTCCAGTAAAATGGAATAGATTGAGTGCCTGTATGTGGCAGTCCCAAAAATTGTTCAAACCAGAGGAGCAGGTAGGTGGCCCTGCAGTAAAATGGAATAGATTGAGTGCCTGTATGTGGCAGTCCCAAAAATGTTTCAAACCAGAGGAGCAGGTAGGTGGCCCTCCAGTAAAATGGAATAGATTGAGTGCCTGTATGTGGCAGTCCCAAAAATTGTTCAAACCAGAGGAGCAGGTAGGTGGCCCTGCAGTAAAATGGAATAGATTGAGTGCCTGTATGTGGCAGTCCCAAAAATGTTTCAAACCAGAGGAGCAGGTAGGTGGCCCTCCAGTAAAATGGAATAGATTGAGTGCCTGTATGTGGCAGTCCCAAAAATTGTTCAAACCAGAGGAGCAGGTAGGTGGCCCTGCAGTAAAATGGAATAGATTGAGTGCCTGTATGTGGCAGTCCCAAAAATGTTTCAAACCAGAGGAGCAGGTAGGTGGCCCTCCAGTAAAATGGAATAGATTGAGTGCCTGTATGTGGCAGTCCCAAAAATTGTTCAAACCAGAGGAGCAGGTAGGTGGCCCTGCAGTAAAATGGAATAGATTGAGTGCCTGTATGTGGCAGTCCCAAAAATGTTTCAAACCAGAGGAGCAGGTAGGTGGCCCTCCAGTAAAATGGAATAGATTGAGTGCCTGTATGTGGCAGTCCCAAAAATTGTTCAAACCAGAGGAGCAGGTAGGTGGCCCTGCAGTAAAATGGAATAGATTGAGTGCCTGTATGTGGCAGTCCCAAAAATGTTTCAAACCAGAGGAGCAGGTAGGTGGCCCTCCAGTAAAATGGAATAGATTGAGTGCCTGTATGTGGCAGTCCCAAAAATTGTTCAAACCAGAGGAGCAGGTAGGTGGCCCTGCAGTAAAATGGAATAGATTGAGTGCCTGTATGTGGCAGTCCCAAAAATTGTTCAAACCAGAGGAGCAGGTAGGTGGCCCTGCAGTAAAATGGAATAGATTGAGTGCCTGTATGTGGCAGTCCCAAAAATGTTTCAAACCAGAGGAGCAGGTAGGTGGCCCTCCAGTAAAATGGAATAGATTGAGTGCCTGTATGTGGCAGTCCCAAAAATTGTTCAAACCAGAGGAGCAGGTAGGTGGCCCTGCAGTAAAATGGAATAGATTGAGTGCCTGTATGTGGCAGTCCCAAAAATGTTTCAAACCAGAGGAGCAGGTAGGTGGCCCTCCAGTAAAATGGAATAGATTGAGTGCCTGTATGTGGCAGTCCCAAAAATTGTTCAAACCAGAGGAGCAGGTAGGTGGCCCTGCAGTAAAATGGAATAGATTGAGTGCCTGTATGTGGCAGTCCCAAAAATGTTTCAAACCAGAGGAGCAGGTAGGTGGCCCTCCAGTAAAATGGAATAGATTGAGTGCCTGTATGTGGCAGTCCCAAAAATTGTTCAAACCAGAGGAGCAGGTAGGTGGCCCTGCAGTAAAATGGAATAGATTGAGTGCCTGTATGTGGCAGTCCCAAAAATGTTTCAAACCAGAGGAGCAGGTAGGTGGCCCTCCAGTAAAATGGAATAGATTGAGTGCCTGTATGTGGCAGTCCCAAAAATTGTTCAAACCAGAGGAGCAGGTAGGTGGCCCTGCAGTAAAATGGAATAGATTGAGTGCCTGTATGTGGCAGTCCCAAAAATTGTTCAAACCAGAGGAGCAGGTAGGTGGCCCTGCAGTAAAATGGAATAGATTGAGTGCCTGTATGTGGCAGTCCCAAAAATGTTTCAAACCAGAGGAGCAGGTAGGTGGCCCTCCAGTAAAATGGAATAGATTGAGTGCCTGTATGTGGCAGTCCCAAAAATTGTTCAAACCAGAGGAGCAGGTAGGTGGCCCTGCAGTAAAATGGAATAGATTGAGTGCCTGTATGTGGCAGTCCCAAAAAATTTTTAAAACAGAGGACTGGGTAGGTGGCCCTCCAGAAAAATGGAATAGATTGAGTGCCTGTATGTGGCACTCACAAAAATTGTTTCAAACAGAGGACCGGGTAGGTGGCCCTCCAGAAAAATTAAATGCATAAAGTACTATAGGTAGAGCCAGTGGGCCCTGTCAAAAAATAGCCAGTTTCCTCTGCTTTACTGTACAAAGAGCAGGAGAAGGAGGAAAATGAGGAGGAGGAGGAGGAGTGGATAAATTATTCAGGTTGAGCTTCCTTCACCTGCTGGAGATTGGAAATTAGGAGAAATCCATGCTTTATTCATCTTGATAAGCGTCAGCCTGTCAGCGCTGTCAGTCGACAGGCGTGTACGCTTATCGGTGATGATGCCACCAGCTGCACTGAAAACCCGCTCGGACAAGACGCTAGCGGCAGGGCAGGCAAGAACCTCCAAGGCGTAGAGCGCCAGTTCGTGCCACATGTCCAGCTTTGAAACCCAGTAGTTGTAGGGAGCTGTGTGATCATTTAGGACGATGGTATGGTCAGCTACGTACTCCCTCACCATCTTTCTGTAAAGATCAGCCCTACTCTGCCGAGACTGGGGACAGGTGACAGTGTCTTGCTGGGGTGACATAAAGCTGGCAAAAGCCTTGTAAAGCGTACCCTTGCCAGTGCTGGACAAGCTGCCTGCTCGCCTACTCTCCCTCGCTACTTGTCCCGCAGAACTACGCACTCTGCCGCTAGCGCTGTCAGAAGGGAAATACTGTTTCAGCTTGTGCACCAGGGCCTGCTGGTATTCATGCATTCTCACACTCCTTTCCTCTCCAGGGATGAGAGTGGGAAGATTTTGCTTGTACCGTGGGTCCAGGAGAGTGAACACCCAGTAATCGGTGCTGGAATAAATTCTTTGAACGCGAGGGTCACGGGATAGGCAGCCTAGCATGAAATCTGCCATATGCGCCAGAGTACCAACGCGTAAGAATTCACTCCCCTCACTGGCCTGACTGTCCATTTCCTCCTCCTCCAACTCCTCCAACTCCTCTTCTTCTGCCCATACACGCTGAACAGTGAAGGACTCAACAATGGTCCCCTCTTGTGTCTCGCCAACATTCTCCTCCTCTTCCTCCTCATCCTCCTCCACCTCCACCTCCTCCGATATGCGCTGAGAAACAGACCTCAGGGTGCTTTGGCTATCAACAAGGGAATATTCTTCCCCCGTCTCTTGTGACGAGCGCAAAGCTTCCGACTTCATGCTGACCAGAGAGTTTTTCAACAGGCCAAGCAGCGGGATGGTGAGGCTGATGATGGCGGCATCGCCACTGACCATCTGTGTTGACTCCTCAAAGTTACTCAGCACCTGACAGATATCAGACATCCACGTCCACTCCTCATTGTAGACTTGAGGAAGCTGACTGACCTGACTACCAGTTCTGGTGGAAGTTGACATCTGGCAGTCTACAATCGCTCTGCGCTGCTGGTAAACTCTGGATAACATGGTCAGTGTTGAATTCCACCTCGTGGGCACGTCGCACAACAGTCGGTGAGCGGGCAGTTGGAGGCGGCGCTGCGCTGCCCTGAGAGTGGCAGCATCTGGGCTGGACTTCCTGAAATGCGCACAGATGCGGCGCACCTTCGTGAGCAAATCAGACAGATTGGGGTATGTCTTGAGGAAACGCTGCACTATCAGATTTAACACATGGGCCAGGCATGGCACATGTGTCAGTCTGCCGAGTTGCAGAGCCGCCACCAGGTTACGGCCGTTGTCACACACAACCATTCCCGGCTTGAGGTTCAGCGGTGCCAGCCACAGATCAGTCTGCGCCGTGATGCCCTGTAATAGCTCTTGGGCGGTGTGCCTTTTGTCGCCTAGGCTCAGCAGTTTGAGCACCGCCTGCTGTCGCTTAGCGACGGCACTGCTGCTGTGCCTAGAGCTACCGACTGATGGCGCCGTGCCCACGGATGGTAGTTCGGAGGAGGAGGTGGAGGAGGGGTGGGAGGAGGAGGAGGCATAGTAGGCCTGAAACACCTGGACCGAGGTAGGCCCCGCAATCCTCGGCGTCGGCAGTATATGAGCAGCCCCAGGGTCAGACTCGGTCCCAGCCTCCACCAAGTTAACCCAATGTGCCGTCAGCGATATATAGTGGCCCTGCCCGGCAGCACTCGTCCACGTGTCCGTGGTCAGGTGGACCTTGTCAGAAACGGCGTTGGTCAGGGCACGGATGATGTTGTCTGACACGTGCTGGTGCAGGGCTGGGACGGCACATCGGGAAAAGTAGTGGCGGCTGGGGACCGAATACCGAGGGGCGGCCGCCGCCATGAGGTTGCGAAAGGCCTCGGTCTCTACTAGCCTATAGGGCAGCATCTCCAGGCTAAGCAATCTGGAGATGTGCACATTAAGGGCTTGGGCGTGCGGGTGGGTTGCACTATATTTGCGTTTCCGCTCCAGCGTCTGGGGTATGGAGAGCTGAACGCTGGTGGATGCTGTGGAGGATCGTGGAGGCGACGATGGGGTTTTTGTGGCAGGGTCCTGGGCAGGGGGCTGACTAGCAGCTGACACAGGGGAAGGAGCAGTGGTGTGCACGGCCGGAGGTGAACGGGCTTGTTGCCACTGAGTGGGGTGCTTAGCATTCATATGCCTGCGCATACTGGTGGTAGTTAAGCTAGTAGTGGTGGAACCCCTGCTGAGCCTGGTTTGGCAAATGTTGCACACCACAGTCCGTCGGTCATCCGGTGTTTCCTTAAAGAACCTCCACACTTCTGAAGATCTAGCCCTCGCCGCAAGAGCCCTCACCACGGGAGCTTCACTAGTTGACAGTGGCGCTGATGCACCAGCTCTGGCCCTGCCTCTCCGTCTGGCCCCACCACTGCCTCTTCCAACCTGTTCAGGTCGAGGACTCTCCTCCGTCTCAGAAGCACTGTGTTCACCCGGCCTCTCAACCCAGCTTGGGTCTGTCACCTCATCATCCTCCGATCCCTCAGTCTGCTCCCCCCTCGGACTTCCTGCCCTGACAACAACTTCCCCACTGTCTGACAACCGTGTCTCCTCATCGTCGGACACCTCTTTACACACTTCCACTACGTCAAGAAGGTCATCATCACCCACAGACTGTGACTGGTGGAAAACCTGGGCATCGGAAAATTGCTCAGCAGCAACCGGACAAGTGGTTTGTGACTGTGGGAAGGGTCCAGAAAACAGTTCCTCAGAGTATGCCGGTTCAAATGCCAAATTTTCCTGGGAGGGGGCAGACTGGGGGGGAGGAGGCTGAGGTGCAGGAGCTGGAGGAGTGGCGATTTCGGTGACATGGGTGGACTGCGTGGAAGACTGACTGGTGGTGGACAAATTGCTCGAAGCATTGTCAGCAATCCACGACATCACCTGTTCGCACTGTTCTGGCCTCAACAGTGCTCTACCACGAGTCCCAGTAACTTCAGACATGAACCTAGGGAGTGTAGCTCTGCGGCGTTCCCCTGCTCCCTCATCAGCAGGTGGTGTCTCACCCCGCCCAGGACCACGGCCTCTGACCCCTGCAGTAGTTGGACGCCCACGTCCCCGCCCTCGTCCTCTACCCCTAGCCCTCGGGTTAAACATTTTTAAAATGAGAGTTATAACTTTATTTTTTTTTTACTTTTTTTTGTTTTTTTTTTGTGTTTTTTTTTTTTTTTTTGTGTTTTTTGTTTTTTTTTGAGTTTTTACAACCAAACAATGCTATCCTATTGCTATGGCTATTTTCTAGCCAAGTATCAAAGGAAGCACAGTACTATGCCAGATGAGATGACACTGAGTTATTGCCTAATAGAAATCCAACCCCTACTGAATTTTGCCACTTCGGCCTTTGCTATGGATATGTGCGCCACTAAGCGCAGAACACAGCGGTCGCAAGTCCCACTACAAATTGCTCAGAATTGGCAAGTACATGCACTGCAGAAACTACAGCCACCAGCAGATCAACCAGAAATCAAATATATAGAACGCTACTGTAGGCTTCAAGATCAAGAAGCTGTTTGTATTCTCCTATGGCTATTTTCTAGCCAAGTATCAAAGGAAGCACAGTACTATGCCGGATGAGATGACACTGAGTTATTGCCTAATAGAAATCCAACCCCTACTGAATTTTGCCACTTCGGCCTTTGCTATGGATATGTGCGCCACTAAGCGCAGAACACAGCGGTCGCAAGTCCCACTACAAATTGCTCAGAATTGGCAAGTACATGCACTGCAGAAACTACAGCCACCAGCAGATCAACCAGAAATCAAATATATAGAACGCTACTGTAGGCTTCAAGAAGCTGTTTGTATTCTCCTATGGCTATTTTCTAGCCAAGTATCAAAGGAAGCACAGTACTATGCCAGATGAGATGACACTGAGTTATTGCCTAATAGAAATCCAACCCCTACTGAATTTTCCCACTTCGGTCTTTGCTATGGATATGTGTGCCACTAAGAGCTAAACACAACGGTAGCAAGTCCCCCTGCTAATTCCTCACAAAATGGTAAAAGATGCAAATTAAAATAAAAAAAGTATAACGTTATTGTAGCCCTAACAAGGGCTGTTGGGTTCTTTGAGAATCACTCCTGCCTAACAGTAAGCTAATAGAACACCCTAACGCTTTCCCTGAGCAGCAGCAGCTCTCTCCCTAGCGGCATCCAGAGACAGAATGATCCGAGCAGCGCGGCCAGCGGCTAGTCTATCCCAGGGTCACCTGATCTGGCCAGCCAACCACTGCTATCGACGTGTAAGGGTACCACGTCATGCTGGGTGGAGTGCAGAGTCTCCTGGCTTGTGATTGGCTCTGTTTCTGGCCGCCAAAAAGCAAAACGGCGGGAGCTGCCATTTTCTCGAGCGGGCGAAGTATTCGTCCGAGTAACGAGCAGTTTCGAGTACCCTAATGCTCGACCGAGCATCAAGCTCGGACGAGCATGTTCGCTCATCTCTAGTTAAGACACCTGGAGTGTAATGAGACTAAAGTTTCACCAACTAGGAGAATTTATAGCAACCCTAGAATTAGGGGTCTGCCAACATGACTAAGGACCTTGTTCAATCCTTGGACCAAAAAGTGTGAACTTCCGAGGTCTGCGTTAAGGAGCATATAACGGTCATATATCTATATCACATAATGTCACCTCGTCTGCCAGGGGATTATCTCTAATAAAGGTTGGTGTAGTCTGAGTCATCCCGTGTCTGGCCAGAATCTGGTATATCTTTTGTATGTATATAAATCTAGGGATGTCGTGATGCCAGGGTGTGCCAGGGCAAGACTCCAGGGTTTACACTGACTGCCAGAGCACAGAAGGTCTCATAAAGTGCACTGCAAAAGTCTACACATCCCCGGTTCTAGATGGGATTTATGTCTAGACTGTGACTGGACATTGTACGTAGACCTATCCATTGTAGCTATAGTATGTTTAGAGTTGTCGTCCTGCTGGAAGGTGAACCTACCCCTAGTCTTCGGTCTTTTGCAATCTACACCAGATTTTCTTCCAGAATTTACCTGTATCCTCCATTAATCTTTTATAAGGGATGAGGTGTTCAGGAAAATGTGCAGTCTTGGCTTTCCTCCACACGTCGGGCCACCCCAGCACTGCTCGGAAAGTGGACACCAACTTTTTTGGTCCACTTTTAACATAGAGTGTGCAAAATAATTTGGTTGATTCGCAGTAATAAATGTGGTGCACGGTCTGAATTGGCACCGGAACGCACCTTTATGTGCAGAATTATGTTGCGTGGTGAAGCCGCAGCACCAAAAACTGGAGCAAGCACTTCATAAATACATGCGCAAGCAGTTTGCATGTTCTGCTTGGTGCAAAGTCATACAGAAAACTAGCGTGGATGTAGGGTTGGTTACACGCTTACACGAAGCATCCAAATGCAGGAATCATTGGGTTATAGAAGAACAACGCGTTTTGGGAAGGTACCGCTCCTTTCCTTGGGTCCAATTTATGTTTATGTACCGCGTTCCTGCGTGTGCACTGGAAAAGACTGTAACTGTTATTGTGTGGTGTTAACATGAATATGTAACTTTATCTATGTACATTGTACCTTTTAGTACCTGGGCTGCAGGGTTGGTCTAGTCAGCCTTATACTACCCTCGTGGTTATAAATTTGGGTGGAAAGGATTCAATGACAGTAGATGTGTAGTAGAACCCTTTAAGCCATCCTGTATCCTGATGTGGCATACAGCTCCGGTTCTAGTGAAAAAGGAGGAGGGGGGGGGGAGATATATAGTACAGTTAAAGCAGTACACCGAGAAAACTGAAAAACAAAACCCAAAAACTAAACGTGACACTTGCTCATCATCTCATCCCTGGAGGCCAACCCCCATCCAAGACAATTCTAATGTCTTTCCTCATCTCTGGCCAGGGTTGGCTCCAAGTTTCAGGAGGACCCTGGGCGACAGAGCCTCAGTGGGCACCTTTGCAGTGAACTAACAATTCAGAAACTAAAACAGTCTCCCGTTCCCTAAAATTTTCTCTAGTTTATGATTCGGAACAGCCACCTTGTAGTTATATACTGCCCCCCTCACCTCCTATGGATTCATTAGATACAACCCCCTTCACCCTCTTGGATTCCTTATGTACAGCCTTATGTGGGCCCCCGCAGCAGCTCTATGCCCCGGCACTTGCCCAGGTATGCCCAGTGCTGACGCCGACCCTGTCTCTGCCACAGTACAATGATGAAAATTTCCCAGGTGCTAAAAAATGATTGTACCCACTTCTCTCTGCTCAGGCCTCTATCCAGTACATGTGCGTTATGTAAGCGAGTTTGTCCAAAAAACATTTTGAAGGTGGGCGCCATGGGTCTGAGCTAAGTTTGGAGAATGATCTTGCAGCCTGCCGCTGCCTTGGTCGTCAACAATTGTAGACAACCTTTGGTGCCATGCTGAGTTCATGTGTCCACATACCTGGAGTTTGCCCACAAGGGGTCTCGAGGAATGTAGTTTGTTAAGTACTTGGAGGTAAAGGCCATAAGTAAGTGCAAGAAGGGTCGAATGACCGGACAATCCCACATGCAGTGGTACAAGCCGGTGACTACACCATGACACCGCCAGCATGTGGTTGTATCATGTATGCCCATGTGGTACCCTCTAACAGGGGTGAATTAAGAGCGGTGCCAAAAATAGAGGTACACCTCCAGGAAGACGAAGGCAGAGACCTTTATGCATTTGTCATGGCCTTCAGATGCTGTGACGGGGCGATAGACGGATCAGGGGGTGGTTTCTGAACAAGAGTAGACGCTACTGAGAATTATTCATTGGGGCCCGGATCTTATATTACCCTAGCAACACCCCTGCTGTCAGGGGATTATCTCTTGGTGTAGTCTGGGTTATGCTTTGTTTGGCTAGAATCTCATATATCTTTTGTATATGTATAAATCCAGGGTGTCGTGATGCCAAGGTGTGCCAGGGCAAGGCTCCAGGGTTTATACTGACTGCCAGGGCACGGTAGGTCTACCGCAACGCCCCTTTCAGTGCAGAATTTTGTGTTGCGTTGGGTATAGTACAGACACCTCAGTTTAGTTCACTGAAAAGAACCTGCAGACGCGTCAGACAAAAAAAAAATGGGTTCAAGGGCTTTAATAAATGTGGGCCAAAGTATCAAGGATTTGGAAGTGTAAAGAAATGTTGCATATTTTTGCAAATTTTTGCAAATTAAAAAACTCAAATTTGCTAATTCATCCTCCCTGAGTCAATACTTTTTTGGACCACCCTCTTCTTTGATCCTTCTAGAAGTTGGAGGTTCCTCCAGTCTTCTTTGCAGCGAGGCTTAGTCACGTTGGTTGGTGATAGTTTGTGAAGCCGCAGATTCTCAATGAAATTTAGGTTTAGACCGTGACTGGACATTGTACCCACATGAATATGCGGTAATGTAGGCCTATCCATTGTAGCTCTTGCTGTCTGCTTAGAGTTGTCATCCTGCTGTTAGGTGAACCAACCCGTAGTCTCTGGTATTTTTCAGCCTTTACCAGGTAAAGGTGATGGCTTGTGTCCTGCAGCTTCATCTAGATGGGATTTAGGTCTAGACATTGTATGTAGACCTATCCATTGTAGATATTGTAGGTTTAGAATTGTCATCCTGCTGGAAGATGAACCTACCCCTTGTCTCTGGTCTTTTGCAACTTTTACCAGATTTTCCTCCAGAATTATCCTCCATTAATCTTTAATCAACTCTGAGCAGCTGTTAGGGATGGTGTGTTCAGAAGAATGTGCACTTACCTCCAACCGTCCCGGATTCAGTGGGACAGTCACGGTTTTTGGGCTCTGTCCCGCTGTCACAGGCGGCTAGGAGAATGTCCCGGGCTCTCCCAGCCTCCCTCGGCTCCTCTGGGTCCCCTACATAAAAGCTGCAGAGCAGCCAAAGCATCGGATCCAGGAGGAGGCAGGATCAGCCCCTGCTACCTCCTCACATGATGTCTGCATGAGTCATGTGAGGAGGTAGCTCCGCCCGTGGCTGGCCCCCCTCTCCCCAAGTCAGTTGGAGCCCCAGGAAGAGAAGGATAGAGGACAGGTGGCTACTGGAGGGCATGAGGAGGTTGTGGCACAGAAGGAGGAGGCAGGAGGACAGGAGGAGGACAGAGGGAGGCTGGGGGACAGGAGGCAGGAGGACAGTAGGAGGATAGAAGACTGGAGGAGGCAGGAGGAAAGGAGGAGGCTGAGGGACAGGAGAAGGCTGCAGGAGGACGCTGGAGGATAGAGAACAGGAGGGGCTGGGGGCTAAAGGAGTAGGCTGGGGGAAAGGAGGATGCTGGAGGAGAGGGGGGGCAGCTGGAGGACAGGAGGAGGCTGGAGGACAGGAGGATCCTGGAGGAGGCTGGAAGACAGGACGAGGATGGAGGAGGAGGATGGAGGACAGGAGGAGGCTGGGGGACAGGATGAGGCTAGAGGACAGGAGGAGGCTGGGGACAGGAGGAGGGTTGGGAACATGAGGAGGCTGGGGGACAGGAGGAGGATGCTGGAGGAGGCTGGGAACAGAAGGAGGATGAAGGAGGAGGAGAAGACTGTGGGACAGGAGGAGAAGGCTGGTGGGCAGGAGGGGGAGGCTGGAGAACAGAAGGAGGCTGGGGGCAGGAGGAAGAGGTTGGAGGAGGAGGTTGGGGGACAGGAGGAGGCTGGAGGACAGGAGGCTACTGGAGTTGGCTGTAGAACAGGAGGCTACAGGAGGGTCTGGTAGACAGGAGACTACATGAGGAGGCTGGAGGACAGGACACCACATGAGGAGGCTGGAGGACAGGGGGCTACAGGAGGAAGCTGGAGGACAGGGGCTACAGGAGGTGGAGGCTAGAGAACGGGAGGAGGCTACAGGAGGAGGAGGCTGGAGGACAGGAGGAGGCTGGAGGACAGGAGAAGGCTGGAGTAAGGGAGACCACAGGAGGAGGCTGGAGGACAGTAGAAGGCTGGAGTAAGGGAGACCACAGGAGGAAGCTGGAGGACATGGGGCGACAGGAGGAGGAGGCTGGAGGACAGGGGGCCACAGGAGGAGGAGGCTAGAGGACAGGAGGAGGCTGGAGGACAGGAGGAGGAAGAAGGCAGGAGCTACGGGAGAAAGATGGGGAACAGGGACCACACCATGTGAGGAGGAGTAGCAGTACAGATTATTATGTGTAAGTATGGGGAGATAAATAAAAGTCAAAAACCAAATGTAAAGGGAAGATAAAATTAAAGAGGGGTTTTATATGTTACAGACTTGCATTAGGGGCTATTACACGGGTCCATGGGGGAAAGGGGGTTGGCCAAAGTATGGGGCATTATATTATGTGGGGATCATCGAGGTCAATATTATACTATGCTTGTGGGTGAGACAATGGGCGTGGTTAAGAAAAAAGAAGGAGGGACTTTTGTCCCTCTTTCTCTCTCCCCAAAAGTCTGGAGGTATGTGTGCAGTCTTGGCTTTTCTCCACACGTCGGCCCATATGTATCAAAACTAGTGCAAAATGCAATTTGCCTCATTATTGTACCGGGTGCTGCAGATTACTGAATACTGGCGCCCAGACTTCATGAATCTGGCGCCCCCTGAACTGCTCGGAAAGTGTGCACCAGCTTTTTTGGTGCACCTTTAACATGGGGCGTGCAACACAATTCGGTTGAGTCGCAGTGATAAATGAGTGCAGACTCGATACCAAAAACTGGAGCAGAAACTTCAGAAATACATTTATAAGCAAAGACTTGAATAAATGTGCGCCAGTGTGATTAACATTATCAAAGCAAACCGTAAGAAGTCCTGTTGTAGTGTCCCAGTACCTCATCCCGGCTGCTGGATAATATAGTTGTCGGGTGATTGAGGATTTGCCAAATGTATTACGTGATTAATGTATCTATGCTGCCACCTACTGGCATAATTGTATAGGTGCAAGAGTTTTGGTCACATGACCTTTGGGAAGCCTCTAGAATCTTCTGAGGGAGGAGTCTCCCATGTCCAGCCTGTGAACCAGAGGGAGGAGCCAGCTGTGACTAGATGCTGAGGAGATTTTCAGTCAGGATTTGAGTATACATCTATTGAGGCTGCACATTCAGCCTAGGCCCCAGCTTCCAATTCCCTAATCTAGTTAAAGATCTGCATTAAACAACAGTAACCTCTATTCCCAGCAATGGAGCCCACGGTGATCACGACACCGTGAGAGATTTACCTCAGAACGCACCAAGCTCTCTACAGTACATGCCAGGAGAGCGTCCTCATCTATAACCTCATATACCAGAAGAGAGAGCGCCCTCATCTATAACCTCATATACCAGAAGAGAGAGCGTCCTAATCTGTAACCTCATATAGCAGAAGAGAGAGCGTCCTCATCTGTAACCTCATATACCAGAAGAGAGAGCGTCCTCATCTGTAACCTCATATACCAGAAGAGAGAGCGTCCTAATCTGTAACCTCATATAGCAGAAGAGAGAGCGTCCTCATCTGTAACCTCATATACCAGAAGAGAGAGCGTCCTCATCTGTAAGGGGCATCCTCTTCTATAACCTCATCAGGGCCGCATCTGCCATGAGGCGAGATGAAAATCTCGCCTCAGGCGGCAGAATGCGGGTCCCTGTAAAGGGCGGCGAAATTTGCCGCTCTAAAGTGGGCGATTCGGGCGTCCATTAACGCCCGAATCGCCCACCAGCTAAATAAATCGCGCCTGTCTCTTTAAGACACAGGCGCGATTTATATGCGGAGCGACGCAGCGCCTTTCCGGCAGCTGCGTCGCTCCGTCCTAAGCAGTGACACAGGCGCCATGACGTCATGCGCCTGTGTCACTGTGCGGAGCCGCGGCACGCAGGAAGACCGGAGTGAAGGCCGCGTGAAGACGGGACCGGGCGCCGAGGAAGCAGCTGCCTGCAGGTGAGTATTAGTTTTATTATTTTTCATGTACTTTAATTAAATGTGGGGAGGTTTTATGTTATACTGGGAGGGGGGGGGGGGGTATTATATAGGGCTAGAAAACGTTTACTACTGGGGGAGGGGGGGGACGCTATAGATATCATATGGGGCCATAATTATTTTATACTAGGGGGGTGCTATATATTATTTGGGGCCATAATTATTTTATACTAGGGGGGTGCTATATATTATTTGGGGCCATAATTATTTTATACTAGGGGGAGGGGATGCTATATTTTATTTGGGGCTGTAATTATTTTATACTAGGGGGGGTGCAATATGTATTATTTGGGGCCATAATTATTTTATACTAGGGGGAGGGGATGCTATATTTTATTTGGGGATTTGGGGCTATAATTATTTTATACTAGGGGGGGGGGTGCTATATATATTATTTGGGGCCATAATTATTTTATACTAGGGGGGGATGCTATATATATTATATGGGGCCATAATTATTTTATACTAGGGGGGAGCTATATATATTATTTGGGGCCATAATTATTTTATACTAGGGGGGAGCTATATATATTATTTGGGGCCATAATTATTTTATACTAGGGGAAGGGGGGATGCTATATATATTATTTGGGGTCATAATTATTTTATACTAGGGGGGGGGATACTATATGTATTATTTGGGGCCATAATTATTTTATACTAGGGGGGGGGTGCTATATATATTATTTGGGGCCATAATTATTTTATACTAGGGGGGGGGGATGCTATATATATTATTTGGGGCCATAATTATTTAATACTAGGGGGAGGGGATGCTATATTTTATTTGGGGATTTGGGGGTATAATTATTTTATACTGGGGGGATGCTATATATATTATATGGGGCCATAATTATTTTATACTGGGGGGATGCTATATATTATATATCACTAAGCTGGGGGCTGTATATGGGATATATGGGTATATGGGATACAGTATATTACTAAGCTGGGGGCTGTATATGGGGTACAGTATATTACTAAGCTGGGGGGATGTATATGGGATACAGTATATTACTAAGCTGGGGGGATGTATATGGGATACAGTATATTACTAAGCTGGGGGGATGTATATGGGATACAGTATATTACTAAGCTGGGGGGATGTATATGGGATACAGTATATTACTAAGCTGGGGGGATGTATATGGGATACAGTATATTACTAAGCTGGGGGGATGTATATGGGATACAGTATATTACTAAGCTGGGGGATGTATATGGGATACAGTATATTACTAAGCTGGGGGGATGTATATGGGGTACAGTATATTACTAAGCTGGGGGGATGTATATGGGATACAGTATATTACTAAGCTGGGGGGATGTATATGGGATACAGTATATTACTAAGCTGGGGGATGTATATGGGATACAGTATATTACTAAGCTGGGGGGATGTATATGGGGTACAGTATATTACTAAGCTGGGGGGGGTGTATATGGGATACAGTATATTACTAAGCTGGGAGCTGTATATGGGATACAGTATATTACTAAGCTGGGGGATGTATATGGGGTACAGTATATTACTAAGCTGGGGGGCTGTATATGGGATACAGTATATTACTAAGCTGGGGGGATGTATATGGGATACAGTATATTACTAAGCAGGGGGGCTGTATATGGGATACAGTATATTACTAAGCTGGGGGGCTGTATATGGGGTACAGTATATTACTAAGCTGGGAGGATGTATATGGGATACAGTATATTACTAAGCTGGGAGGGCTGTATATGGGATACAGTATATTACTAAGCTGGGGAGCTGTATATGGGATACAGTATATTACTAAGCTGGGGGCTGTATATGGGATACAGTATATTACTAAGCTGGGGGCTGTATATGGGATACAGTATATTACTAAGCTGGGAGGCTGTATATGGGATACAGTATATTACTAAGCTGGGGGGGCTGTATATGGGATACAGTATATTACTAAGCTGGGGGGATGTATATGGGGTACAGTATATTACTAAGCTGGGGGGCTGTATATGGGGTACAGTATATTACTAAGCTGGGGGGGGCTGTATATGGGATACAGTATATTACTAAGCTGGGGGGATGTATATGGGATACAGTATATTACTAAGATGCAGGGGCTGTATATGGGATACAGTATATTACTAAGCTGGGGAGCTGTATATGGGATACAGTATATTACTAAGCTGGGGGCTGTATATGGGATACAGTATATTACTAAGCTGGGGGGATGTATATGGGATACAGTATATTACTAAGCTGGGGGGGCTGTATATGGGATACAGTATATTACTAAGCTGGGGGGATGTATATGGGATACAGTATATTACTAAGCTGGGGGATGTATATGGGATACAGTATATTACTAAGCTGGGGGATGTATATGGGATACAGTATATTACTAAGCTGGGGGGATGTATATGGGGTACAGTATATTACTAAGCTGGGGGGGGTGTATATGGGATACAGTATATTACTAAGCTGGGAGCTGTATATGGGATACAGTATATTACTAAGCTGGGGGATGTATATGGGGTACAGTATATTACTAAGCTGGGGGGCTGTATATGGGATACAGTATATTACTAAGCTGGGGGGCTGTATATGGGATACAGTATATTACTAAGCAGGGGGGCTGTATATGGGATACAGTATATTACTAAGCTGGGGGGCTGTATATGGGGTACAGTATATTACTAAGCTGGGAGGATGTATATGGGATACAGTATATTACTAAGCTGGGAGGGCTGTATATGGGATACAGTATATTACTAAGCTGGGGGGATGTATATGGTATACAGTATATTACTAAGCTGGGGGCTGTATATGGGATACAGTATATTACTAAGCTGGGGGCTGTATATGGGATACAGTATATTACTAAGCTGGGGGGATGTATATGGGATACAGTATATTACTAAGCTGGGGGGATGTATATGGGATACAGTATATTACTAAGCTGGGGGGATGTATATGGGGTACAGTATATTACTAAGCTGGGGGGGGCTGTATATGGGATACAGTATATTACTAAGCTGGGGGGATGTATATGGGATACAGTATATTACTAAGCTGGGGGGCTGTATATGGGGTACAGTATATTACTAAGCTGGGAGGCTGTATATGGGATACAGTATATTACTAAGCTGGAGGGATGTATATGGGATACAGTATATTACTAAGCTGGGGGGCTGTATATGGGATACAGTATATTACTAAGCTAGGGGGCTGTATATGGGATACAGTATATTACTAAGCTGGGGGGATATATATGGGATACAGTATATTACTAAGCTGGGGGGCTGTATATGGGATACAGTATATTACTAAGCATGGAGGGCTGTATATGGGGTACAGTATATTACTAAGCTGGGGGGATGTATATGGGATACAGTATATTACTAAGCTGGGGGGATGTATATGGGATACAGTATATTACTAAGCTGGGGGGATGTATATGGGATACAGTATATTACTAAGCTGGGGCTGTATATGGGATACAGTATATTACTAAGCTGGGGCTGTATATGGGATACAGTATATTACTAAGCTGGGGGGCTGTATATGGGGTACAGTATATTACTAAGCTGGGGGGATGTATATGGGATACAGTATATTACTAAGCTGGGGGGCTGTATATGGGATACAGTATATTACTAAGCTGGGGGGATGTATATGGGATACAGTATATTACTAAGCTGGGGGGCTGTATATGGGATACAGTATATTACTAAGCTGGGGGATGTATATGGGATACAGTATATTACTAAGCTGGGGGGGCTGTATATGGGATACAGTATATTACTAAGCTGGGGGGATGTATATGGGATACAGTATATTACTAAGCTGGGGCTGTATATGGGATACAGTATATTACTAAGCTGGGGGGGGTGTATATGGGGTACAGTATATTACTAAGCTGGGGGGGGTGTATATGGGATACAGTATATTACTAAGCTGGGAGCTGTATATGGGATACAGTATATTACTAAGCTGGGGGGCTGTATATGGGATACAGTATATTACTAAGCAGGGGGGCTGTATATGGGATACAGTATATTACTAAGCTGGGGGGCTGTATATGGGGTACAGTATATTACTAAGCTGGGGGGCTGTATATGGTATACAGTATATTACTAAGCTGGGGGGATGTATATGGGATACAGTATATTACTAAGCTGGGAGGATGTATATGGGATACAGTATATTACTAAGCTGGGAGGGCTGTATATGGGATACAGTATATTACTAAGCTGGGGGGATGTATATGGTATACAGTATATTACTAAGCTGGGGGCTGTATATGGGATACAGTATATTACTAAGCTGGGGGGCTGTATATGGGATACAGTATATTACTAAGCTGGGGGGCTGTATATGGGATACAGTATATTACTAAGCTGGGGGCTGTATATGGGATACAGTATATTACCAAGCTGGGGGCTGTATATGGGATACAGTATATTACTAAGCTGGGGGGGCTGTATATGGGATACAGTATATTACTAAGCTGGGGGGCTGTATATGGGATACAGTATATTACTAAGCTGGGGGCTGTATATGGGATACAGTATATTACTAAGCTGGGGGGATGTATATGGGATACAGTATATTACTAAGCTGGGGGGATGTATATGGGATACAGTATATTACTAAGCTGGGGGGATGTATATGGGGTACAGTATATTACTAAGCTGGGGGGGGCTGTATATGGGATACAGTATATTACTAAGCTGGGGGGATGTATATGGGATACAGTATATTACTAAGCTGGGGGGCTGTATATGGGGTACAGTATATTACTAAGCTGGGAGGCTGTATATGGGATACAGTATATTACTAAGCTGGAGGGATGTATATGGGATACAGTATATTACTAAGCTGGGGGGCTGTATATGGGATACAGTATATTACTAAGCTAGGGGGCTGTATATGGGATACAGTATATTACTAAGCTGGGGGGATATATATGGGATACAGTATATTACTAAGCTGGGGGGCTGTATATGGGATACAGTATATTACTAAGCATGGAGGGCTGTATATGGGGTACAGTATATTACTAAGCTGGGGGGATGTATATGGGATACAGTATATTACTAAGCTGGGGGGATGTATATGGGATACAGTATATTACTAAGCTGGGGGGATGTATATGGGATACAGTATATTACTAAGCTGGGGCTGTATATGGGATACAGTATATTACTAAGCTGGGGCTGTATATGGGATACAGTATATTACTAAGCTGGGGGGCTGTATATGGGGTACAGTATATTACTAAGCTGGGGGGATGTATATGGGATACAGTATATTACTAAGCTGGGGGGCTGTATATGGGATACAGTATATTACTAAGCTGGGGGGATGTATATGGGATACAGTATATTACTAAGCTGGGGCTGTATATGGGATACAGTATATTACTAAGCTGGGGGGCTGTATATGGGATACAGTATATTACTAAGCTGGGGGGATGTATATGGGATACAGTATATTACTAAGCTGGGGGGCTGTATATGGGGTACAGTATATTACTAAGCTGGGGGGCTGTATATGGGGTACAGTATATTACTAAGCTGGGGGGATGTATATGGGATACAGTATATTACTAAGCTGGGAGGATGTATATGGGATACAGTATATTACTAAGCTGGGGCTGTATATGGGATACAGTATATTACTAAGCTGGAGGGATGTATATGGGATACAGTATATTACTAAGCTGGGGGGATGTATATGGGATACAGTATATTACTAAGCTGGGGAGCTGTATATGGGATACAGTATATTACTAAGCTGGGGGCTGTATATGGGGTACAGTATATTACTAAGCTGGGGGGATGTATATGGGATACAGTATATTACTAAGCTGGGAGGGGGCCGTATATGGGATACAGTATATTACTAAGCTGGGGGGCTGTATATGGGGTACAGTATATTACTAAGCTGGGAGGGGGCCGTATATGGGATACAGTATATTACTAAGCTGGGGGGATGTATATGGGATACAGTATATTACTAAGCTGGGGGCTGTATATGGGGTACAGTATATTACTAAGCTGGGAGGGGGCCGTATATGGGATACAGTATATTACTAAGCTGGGAGGGGGCCGTATATGGGGTACAGTATATTACTAAGCTGGGGGCTGTATATGGGATACAGTATATTACTAAGCTGGGAGGATGTATATGGGATACAGTATATTACTAAGCTGGGAGGGGGCCGTATATGGGATACAGTATATTACTAAGCTGGGAGGGGGCCGTATATGGGGTACAGTATATTACTAAGCTGGGGGCTGTATATGGGATACAGTATATTACTAAGCTGGAGGGATGTATATGGGATACAGTATATTACTAAGCTGGGAGGCTGTATATGGGATACAGTATATTACTAAGCTGGGGGGATGTATATGGGATACAGTATATTACTAAGCTGGGGGGATGTATATGGGATACAGTATATTACTAAGCTGGGGGGCTGTATATGGGATACAGTATATTACTAAGCTGGGGGGCTGTATATGGGATACAGTATATTACTAAGCTGGGGGGATGTATATGGGATACAGTATATTACTAAGCTGGGGGGGATGTATATGGGATACAGTATATTACTAAGCTGGGGGGATGTATATGGGATACAGTATATTACTAAGCTGGGGGGATGTATATGGGATACAGTATATTACTAAGCTGGGGGGCTGTATATGGGGTACAGTATATTACTAAGCTGGGGGGCTGTATATGTGGGGCAAGATTTTATTTAAGCTGTAGGGGATCTGTATATAATTTAATTGGGTGGTGAATAACGAGGCCTTTAAATAAATGAGAGCAGGGATAATGAAGGGATGTTTTATATGTGTGGAGAGTGCGGTCAGTTATGTTGTGAGGGGTATATATTATTTAGGAGCGCAGTGTTGTTTTCCAGGAGACCTTATACTGTAAGTGACTGTGGTATTTTTAGGGACGCCGGGTGGAGATGCTGCACGGAGCTGAAGATATCCAGCTGTGAATTCACCTGTGATACGTCATGGATTGGAGAACCCGGAATAAAGTCCTCCTGATGGAAGAGATTGTCATCTCTAAGGTACTAGATGCCACTAATGCCTCTCAGATCCTGTAGTCAGTCACACAGTGTCAGGGAGCTGTCTGTAGGGTTGTTACTTGTTAGTAAAGTTTAAGGATTTACTTAACAGGGAGCGGGGGGGGGGGGCAGCATTTTAATATTCGCCTCAGGCAGCAAATATGCTAGAATCGGCCCTGAACCTCATATACCAGAATAGAGCTTCATCATCTGTAACCTCATATACCAGAAGAGAGAGCGTCCTCATCTGTAACCTCATATACCAGAACAGAGAGCGTCCTCTTCTATAACCTCATGTACCAGAAGAGAGAGCGCCCTCATCTATAACCTCATATATACCAGAAGAGAGAGCGTCCTCATCTATAACCTCATATACCAGAAGAGAGAGCGTCCTCATCTATAACCTCATATACCAGAAGAGAGAGAGTATCCTCATCTGTAACCTCATATACTAGAAGAGAGAGCGTCCTCATCTATACCCTCACATACCAGAACAGAGAGCGTCCTCATCTGTAACCTCATATACCAGAAGAGAGAGCGTCCTCATCTATAACCTCATATACCAGAATAGAGAACATCGTCATCTGTAACCTCATATACCAGAAGAAAGAGCGTCCTCATCTGTAACCTCATATACCAGAAGAGAGAGCGTCCTAATCTGTAACCTCATATACCAGAAGAGAGAGCAACCTCATCTATACCCTCATATACCAGAAGATAGAGTGTCCTCATCTATACCCTCATATACCAGAAGAGAGAGGGTCCTCATCTATAACCTCATAGACCAGAAGAGAGAGCGTCCTCATCTATAACTTCATATACCAGAAGAGAGAGCGTCCTCATCTGTACCCTCATATAACAGAAGAGAGCGTCCTCATCTATACCCTCATATACCAGAAGAGAGAGTGTCCTCATCTATACCCTCATATACCAGAAGAGAGAGGGTCCTCATCTATAACCTCATAGACCAGAAGAGAGAGCGTCCTCATCTATAACTTCATATACCAGAAGAGAGAGCGTCCTCATCTGTAACCTCATATACCAGAAGAGAGAGCGCCCTCATCTATAAACTTATATACCAGAAGAGAGAGCGTCCTCATTTGTAACCTCATATACTAGAAGAGAGAGCGTCATCCTCTGTAACCTCATATACCAGAAGAGAGAGCGCCCTCATCTGTAACCTCATATACCAGAAGAGAGAGCGCCCTCATCTGTAACCGCATATACCAGAAGAGAGAGCACCCTCATCTATAACCTCATATACCAGAAGAGAGAACGTCCTCATCTATAACCTCATATACCAGAAGAGAGAGCGTCCTCATCTGTAACCTCATATACCAGACGAGAGAGCGTCCTCATCTATAACCTCATATACCAGAAGAGAGAGCACCCTCATCTATAACCTCATATACCAGAAGAAAGAACGTCCTCATCTATAACCTCATATACCAGAAGAGAGAGAGTCCTCATCTGTAACCTCATATACCAGAAGATAGAGCGTCCTCATCTGTAAGGGGCGTCCTGTTCTATAACCTCATGTACCAGAAGAGAGAACGTCCTCAACTATAACCTCATATACCAGAAGAGAGAGCGTCCTCATCTATAACCTCATATACCAGAAGAGAGAGCGTCCTCATCTTTAACCTCATATACTAGAAGAGAGAGCATCCTCATCTATAACCTCATATACCAGAAGATAGAGCGTCCTCATCTGTAAGGGGCGTCCTGTTCTATAACCTCATGTACCAGAAGAGAGAACGTCCTCAACTATAACCTCATATACCAGAAGAGAGAGCGTCCTCATCTGTAACCTCATATACCAGAAGTGAGAGCGTCCTCATCTATACCCTCATATACCAGAAGAGAGAGCGTCCTCATCTGTAACCTCATATACCAGAAGAGAGAGAGTATCCTCATCTGTAACCTCATATACCAGAAGAGAGAGCGTCCTCATCTATAACCTCATATACCAGAAGAGAGAGCGTCCTCATCTTTAACCTCATATACTAGAAGAGAGAGCATCCTCATCTATAACCTCATATACCAGAAGAGAGAGCGTCCTCTTCTATAACATCATATACCAGAATAGAGCTTCATCATCTGTAACCTCATATACCAGAAGAGAGAGCGTCCTCATCTGTAACCTCATATACCAGAACAGAGAGCGTCCGCTTCTATAACCTCATGTACCAGAAGAGAGAGCGTCCTCATCTATAACCTCATATACCAGAAGAGAGAGCGTCCTCATCTGTAACCTCATATACCAGAAGAGAGAGCGTCCTCTTCTATAACCTCATATACCAGAATAGAGCTTCATCATCTGTAACCTCATATACCAGAAGAGAGAGCGTCCTCATCTGTAACCTCATATACCAGAACAGAGAGCGTCCGCTTCTATAACCTCATGTACCAGAAGAGAGAGCGTCCTCATCTATAACCTCATATACCAGAAGAGAGAGCGTCCTCATCTGTAACCTCATATACCAGAAGAGAGAGCGTCCTCTTCTATAACCTCATATACCAGAATAGAGCTTCATCATCTGAAACCTCATATACCAGAAGAGAGAGCGTCCTCATCTGTAACCTCATATACCAGAACAGAGAGCGTCCGCTTCTATAACCTCATGTACCAGAAGAGAGAGCGTCCTCATCTATAACCTCATATACCAGAAGAGAGAGCGTCCTCATCTATAACCTCATATACCAGAAGAGAGAGCGTCCTCATCTATAACCTCATATACCAGAAGAGAGAGAGTATCCTCATCTGTAACCTCATATACCAGAAGAAAGAGCGTCCTCATCTGTAACCTCATATACCAGAAGAGAGAGCGTCCTAATCTGTAACGTCATATACCAGACGAGAGAGCGTCCTCATCTATAACCTCATATACCAGAAGAGAGAGCGTCCTCATCTATAACCTCATATACCAGAAGAGAGAGCGTCCTCATCTTTAACCTCCTATACTAGAAGAGAGAGCGTCATACTCTGTAACCTCATATACCAGAAGAGAGAGCGTCCTCATCTGTAACCTCATATACTAGAAGAGAGAGCATCCTCATCTATAACCTCATATACCAGAAGAGAGAGCGTCCTCATCTTTAACCTCATATACTAGAAGAGAGAGCGTCATACTCTGTAACCTCATATAACAGAAGAGAGAGCGTCCTCATCTGTAACCTCATATACTAGAAGAGAGAGCATCCTCATCTATAACCTCATATACCAGAAGAGAGAGAGTATCCTCATCTGTAACCTCATATACCAGAAGAAAGAGCGTCCTCATCTGTAACCTCATATACCAGAAGAGAGAGCGTCCTAATCTGTAACCTCATATACCAGACGAGAGAGCGTCCTCATCTATAACCTCATATACCAGAAGAGAGAGCGTCCTCATCTATAACCTCATATACCAGAATAGAGAACATCCTCATCTGTAACCTCATATACCAGAAGAGAGAGCGTCCTCATCTATACCCTCATATACCAGAAGAGAGAGCGTCCTCATCTATAACCTCATATACCAGAAGAGAGAGCGTCCTCATCTATAACTTCATATACCAGAAGTTAGAGCGTCCTCATCTGTAACCTCATATACCAGAATAGAGAGCGTCCTCATCTATAACCTTATATACCAGAAGAGAGAGCGTCCTCATCTGTAACCTCATATACTAGAAGAGAGAGCGTCATCCTCTGTAACCTCATATACCAGAAGAGAGAGCGCCCTCATCTGTAACCTCATATACCAGAAGAGAGAGCGCCCTCATCTGTAACCTCATATACCAGAAGAGAGAGCGTCCTCATCTATATACCTGAAGAGAGAGCGTCCTCATCTATAACCTCATATACCAGAATAGAGAACATCGTCATCTGTAACCTCATATAGCAGAAGAGAGAGCGTCCTCATCTTTAACCTCATATACTAGAAGAGAGAGCGTAATACTCTGTAACCTCATATACCAGAAGAGAGAGCATCCTCATCTGTAACATCATATACTAGAAGAGAGAGCGTCCTAATCTGTAACCTCATATACCAGAAGAGAGAGCGTCCTCTTCTATAACCTCATATACCAGAAGAGAGAGAGTCCTCATCTGTAACCTCATATACCAGAAGAGAGAGCGTCCTCTTCTATAACCTCATATACCAGAACAGAGAGCGTCCGCTTCTATAACCTCATGTACAAGAAGAGAGAGCGTCCTCATCTGTAACCTCATATACCAGAAGAAAAAGCGTCCTCATCTGTAACCTCATATACCAGAAGAGAGAGCGTCCTAATCTGTAACCTCATATACCAGACGAGAGAGCGTCCTCATCTATAACCTCATATACTAGAAGAGAGATCGTCCTCATCTATAACCTCATATACCAGAATAGAGAACATCCTCATCTGTAACCTCATATACCAGAAGAGAGAGCGTCCTCATCTATACCCCCATATACCAGAAGAGAGAGCGTCCTCATCTATACCCTCATATACCAGAAGAGAGAGCGTCCTCATCTATAACCTCATATACCAGAAGAGAGAGCGTCCTCATCTATAACTTCATATACCAGAAGAGAGAGCGCCCTCATCTGTAACCTCATATACCAGAAGAGAGAGCGTCCTCATCTGTAACCTCATATACCAGAAGAGAGAGCGTCCTCATCTATAACCTTATATACCAGAAGAGAGAGCGTCCTCATCTATAACCTTATATACCAGAAGAGAGAGCGTCCTCATCTGTAACCTCATATACCAGAAGAGAGAGCGTCCTCATCTATAACCTTATATACCAGAAGAGAGAGCGTCCTCATCTATAACCTTATATACCAGAAGAGAGAGCGTCCTCATCTGTAACCTCATATACTAGAAGAGAGAGCGTCATCCTCTGTAACCTCATATACCAGAAGAGAGAGCGCCCTCATCTGTAACCTCATATACCAGAAGAGAGAGCGCCCTCATCTGTAACCTCATATACCAGAAGAGAGAGCACCCTCATCTATAACCTCTTATACCAGAAGAGAGAGCACCCTCATCTATAACCTCATATACCAGAAGATAGAGCGTCCTCATCTGTAACCTCATATACCAGAAGATAGAGCGTCCTCATCTGCAACCTCATATACCAGAAGAGAGAGCGTCCTCATCTGTAACCTCATATACCAGAAGAGAGAGCGTCCTCATCTGTAAGGGGCGTCCTGTTCTATAACCTCATGTACCAGAAGAGACAACGTCCTCATCTATAACCTCATATACCAGAAGAGAGAGCGTCCTCATCTGTAAGGGGCGTCCTGTTCTATAACCTCATGTACCAGAAGAGAGAACGTCCTCATCTATACCCTCACATACCAGAAGAGAGAGAATATCCTCATCTGTAACCTCATATACCAGAAGAAAGAGCGTCCTCATCTGTAACCTCATATACCAGAAGAGAGAGCGTCCTCATCTGTAACTTCATATACCAGAAGAGAGAGCGTCCTCATCTGTAACCTCATATACCAGAAGAGAGAGCGTCCTCATCTATACCCTCATATACCAGAAGAGAGAGCGTCCTCATCTATACCCTCATATACCAGAAGAGAGAGCGTCCTCATCTATAACCTCATATACCAGAAGAGAGAGCGTCCTCATCTATAACTTCATATACCAGAAGAGAGAGCGTCCTCATCTGTAACCTCATATACCAGAATAGAGAGCGTCCTCATCTATAACCTTATATACCAGAAGAGAGAGCGTCCTCATCTGTAACCTCATATACTAGAAGAGAGAGCGTCATCCTCTGTAACCTCATATACCAGAAGAGAGAGCGTCCTCACCTATAGCCTCATATACCAGAAGAGAGAGCGTCCTCATCTGTAACCTCATATACCAGAAGAGAGAGCGCCCTCATCTATAACCTCATATACCAGAAGAGAGAGAGTCCTCATCTATAACCTCATATACCAGAAGAGAGAGCGTCCTCATCTATAACCTCATATACCAGAAGAAAGAGCGTCCTCATCTGTAACCTCATATACCAGAAGAGAGAGCGTCCTAATCTGTAACCTCATATACCAGACGAGAGAGCGTCCTCATCTATAACCTCATATACCAGAAGAGAGAGCGTCCTCATCTATAACCTCATATACCAGAAGAAAGAGCGTCCTCATCTGTAACCTCATATACCAGAAGAGAGAGCGTCCTAATCTGTAACCTCATATACCAGACGAGAGAGCGTCCTCATCTGTAACCTCATATACCAGAAGAGAGAGCGTCCTAATCTGTAACCTCATATACCAGAAGAGAGAGCGTCCTCATCTATAACCTTATATACCAGAAGAGAGAGCGTCCTCATCTATAACCTCATATACCAGAATAGAGAACATCCTCATCTGTAACCTCATATACCAGAAGAGAGAGCGTCCTCATCTATACCCTCATATACCAGAAGAGAGAGCGTCCTCATCTATACCCTCATATACCAGAAGAGAGAGCGTCCTCATCTATAACCTCATATAACAGAAGAGAGAGCGTCCTAATCTGTAACCTCATATACCAGACGAGAGAGCGTCCTCATCTATAACCTCATATACCAGAAGAGAGAGGGTCCTCATCTATAACCTTATATACCAGAAGAGAGAGCGTCCTCATCTATACCCTCATATACCAGAAGAGAGAGCGTCCTCATCTATACCCTCATATACCAGAAGAGAGAGCGTCCTCATCTATAACTTCATATACCAGAAGAGAGAGCGTCCTCATCTGTAACCTCATATACCAGAATAGAGAGCGTCCTCATCTATAACCTTATATACCAGAAGAGAGAGCGTCCTCATCTGTAACCTCATATACTAGAAGAGAGAGCGTCATCCTCTGTAACCTCATATACCAGAAGAGAGAGCGCCCTCATCTGTAACCTCATATTCCAGAAGAGAGAGCGCCCTCATCTGTAACCTCATATACCAGAAGAGAGAGCACCCTCATCTATAACCTCATATACCAGAAGAGAGAGCACCCTCATCTATAACCTCATATACCAGAAGATAGAGCGTCCTCATCTGTAAGGGGCGTCCTGTTCTATAACCTTATGTACCAGAAGAGAGAACGTCCTCATCTATAACCTCATATACCAGAAGAGAGAGCGTCCTCATCTGTAAGGGGCGTCCTGTTCTATAACCTCATGTACCAGAAGAGAGAACGTCCTCATCTATAACCTCATATACCAGAAGAGAGAGCGTCCTCATCTATACCCTCATATACCAGAAGAGAGAGAGTATCCTCATCTGTAACCTCATATACCAGAAGAAAGAGCGTCCTCATCTGTAACCTCATATACCAGAAGAGAGAGCGTCCTCATCTGTAACCTCATATACCAGAAGAGAGAGCGTCCTCATCTATAACCTCATATACCAGAAGAGAGAGCGTCCTCATCTATAACCTCATATACCAGAATAGAGAACATCGTCATCTGTAACCTCATATACCAGAAGAGAGAGCGTCCTCATCTATACCCTCATATACCAGAAGAGAGAGCGTCCTCATCTATACCCTCATAAACCAGAAGAGAGAGCATCCTCATCTATAACCTCAAATACCAGAAGAGAGAGCGTCCTCATCTATAACCTCATATACCAGAAGAGAGCGTCCTCATCTGTAACCTCGTATACCAGGAGAGAGAGCGTCCTCATCTGTAACCTCGTATACCAGAAGAGAGAGCGCCCTCATCTGTAACCTCATATACCAGAAGAGAGAGCGTCCTCATCTGTAACCTCGTATACCAGGAGAGAGAGCGTCCTCATCTGTAACCTCGTATACCAGAAGAGAGAGCGTCCTCATCTATAACCTCATATACCAGAATAGAGAGCGTCCTCATCTATAACCTTATATACCAGAAGAGAGAGCTTCCACTGTAACCTCATACACCAGAAGAGAGAGCGTCCTAATCTATATACCAGAAGAGAGAGCGTCCTCATCTATAACCCCATTTACCAGAAGAGAAAGCGTCCTCATCTGTAACCCCATATACCAGAAGACAGAGCGTCCTCATCTGTAACCTCATATACCAAAAGATGGCCTCCCTTCTTAACACTGGCATATAAACCCCTCACAACTCCTCCCCTCTCTTCAAACCCCCCTATCACCTCACACTACTACTCCAACCGCCCCAATAATTCCACCCATCATTTCTTCCCTCCCAGCCCAGCCTGTCATGGACGCACTACACCTAGCTCCACTGGCTACGTGCTAACAGTCCGTTAAAGAACTCATGCGTTTTTTCTGTTTTCTAAAAGATGCATTTTATCACTGTACATCCTGCAATAGGGAACCAACCAGTAACCGTGAGTAAGAATGTCCTAAAATTATTTTCCACACTCAGCCAAACTATGTAGGCCCATCAATGCCAGTGTAATATAGGATTGGACTGTACCCGTTGCCAGTAGCAACCTACTATAAAAAAAAGAGGACACCATCTTTCATCAGCTCAGAAAATATCAGATCATGTCCCCCTGTGTTCTCATCCCCTCCCCCCTCCTCAGGATTACATAAGTCATCTGTGTCTGGTTACTCACAAATCTACTCAATGTCCCTCGTCTTCCTGGACAGCTCGTCCTTCTTTATCTCCAGCTTCTGGATCAGAGCAGACAGTGAGAGAAGCATTTCTGTGTCGGGTACACCTGACTGTTTAAGCAAGGTACCCCTAAACTGGGGGCTGATGTTATTAATGTTATTATCTGGTGTGTAAGCTGTCTCCAGGGGTCAGGCAGGCTGGTGTGAGCCGTCTCCAGGAGTCAGGCTAGTGTGTGAGCTGTCTCCAGGAGTCAGGCTGGTGTGTAAGCCATCTCCAGGGGTCAGGCTGGTGTGTAAGCTGTCTCCAGGAGTCAGGCTGGTGTGTGAGCTGTCTCCAGGGGTCAGGCTGGTGTGTGAGCCATCTCCAAAGAGTCAGGCTAGTGTGTAAGCTGTCTCCAGGGGTCAGTCTGTTGTGTGAGCCGTCTCCAGCAGTCAGGTCGGTGTGTAAGCTGTCTCCAGGGGTCAGGCTGGTGTGTGAGCCGTCTCCAGCAGTCAGGTCGGTGTGTAAGCTGTCTCCAGGGGTCAGGCTGGTGTGTGAGCCGTCTCCAGCAGTCAGGTCGGTGTGTAAGCTGTCTCCAGGGGTCAGGCTGGTGTGTGAGCCGTCTCCAGGGGTCAGGCTGGTGTGTGAGCCGTCTCCAGGGGTCAGGCTGGTGTGTGAGCCGTCTCCAGGGGTCAGGCTGATGTGTGAGCCGTCTCCAGGGGTCAGGCTGGTGTGTGAGCCGTCTCCAGGAGTCAGGCTGGTGTGTGAGCTGTCTCCAGGAGTCAGGCTAGTGTGTGAGCTGTCTCCAGGAGTCAGTGTGGTCTGTGAGCTGTCTCCAGGAGTCAGGCTAGTGTGTAAGCTTTCTCCGGGGGTCAGGCTGGTGTGTGAGCCATCTCCAGGGGTCAGGCTGGTGTGTGAGCTGTCTCCAGGAGTAGGTGTGGTGTGTGAGCTGTCTCCAGGGGTCAGGCTGGTGTGTGAGCCGTCTCCAGGAGTCAGGTTGGTGTGTAAGCCGTCTCCAGCAGTCAGGTTGGTGTGTAAGCTGTCTCCAGGGGTCAGGCTGGTGTGTGAGCCGTCTCCAGGGGTCAGGCTGGTGTGTGAGCTGTCTCCAGGAGTCAGGCTGGTGTGTGAGCTGTCTCCAGGGGCCAGGGTGGTGTGTGAGCCGTCTCCAGGGGTCAGGCTGGTGTGTGAGCTATCTCCAGGGGTCAGGCTGGTGTGTGAGCCATCTCCAGGAGTCAGGCTGGTGTGTGAGCTGTCTCCAGGAGTCAGGCTGGTGTGTGAGCTGTCTCCAGGGGTCAGGCTGGTGTGTGAGCCGTCTCCAGGGGTCAGGCTGGTGTGTGAGCTGTCTCCAGGGGTCAGGCTGGTGTGTGAGCCATCTCCAGGAGACAGGCTGATGTGTGAGCCGTCTCCAGGAGTCAGTGTGGTGTGTGAGCTGTCTCCAGGAGTCAGGCTAGTGTGTAAGATGTCTCCAGTGGTCAGGCTAGTGTGTAAGCTGTCTCCAGGGGTCAGGCTGGTGTGTGAGCCATCTCCAGGGGTCAGGCTGGTGTGTGAGCTGTCTCCAGGGGTCAGGCTGGTGTGTGAGTCGTCTCCAGGAGTCAGGTTGGTGTGTAAGCTGTCTCCATGGGTCAGGCTGGTGTGTGAGCCGTCTCTAGGGGTCAGGCTGGTGTGTGAGCTGTCTCCAGGAGTCATGCTGGTGTGTGAGCTGTCTCCAGGGGTCAGGCTGATGTGTGAGCCGTCTCCAGGGGTCAGGCTGGTGTGTGAGCTGTCTCCAGGAGTCAGGCTGGTGTGTGAGCTGTCTCCAGGAGTCAGGCAGGTGTGTGAGCCGTCTCCAGGAGTCAGTGTGGTGTGTGAGCTGTCTCCAGGAGTCAGGCTGGTGTGTAAGCTGTCTCCAGGGGTCAGGCTGGTGTGTGAGCCGTCTCCAGGAGTCAGGCTGGTGTGTGAGCTGTCTCCAGGGGTCAGGCTGGTGTGTGAGTCGTCTCCAGGAGTCAGGTTGGTGTGTAAGCTGTCTACATGGGTCAGGCTGGTGTGTGAGCCGTCTCTAGGGGTCAGGCTGGTGTGTGAGCTGTCTCCAGGAGTCATGCTGGTGTGTGAGCTGTCTCCAGGGGTCAGGCTGATGTGTGAGCCGTCTCCAGGGGTCAGGCTGGTGTGTGAGCTGTCTCCAGGAGTCAGGCTGGTGTGTGAGCTGTCTCCAGGAGTCAGGCAGGTGTGTGAGCCGTCTCCAGGAGTCAGTGTGGTGTGTGAGCTGTCTCCAGGTGTCAGGCTGGTGTGTAAGCTGTCTCCAGGGGTCAGGCTGGTGTGTGAGCCGTCTCCAGGAGTCAGGCTGGTGTGTGAGCTGTCTCCAGGAGTCAGCCTGGTGTGTGAGCTGTCTCCAGGAGTCAGGTTGGTGTGTAAGCTGTCTCCAGGGGTCAGGCTGGTGTGTGAGCCGTCTCCAGGGGTCTGGCTGGTGTGTGAGCTGTCTCCAGGGGTCAGGCTGATGTGTGAGCTGTCTCCAGGGGTCAGGCTGATGTGTGAGCTGTCTCCAGGGGTTAGGCTGGTGTGTGAGCCATCTCCAGGGGTCAGGCTGGTGTGTAAGCTGTCTCCAGGAGTCAGGCTGGTGTGTGAGCTGTCTCTAGGGGTCAGGCTGGTGTGTGAGGCGTCTTCTGGGGTCAGGCTGGTGTGTAAGCTGTCTCCAGGAGTCAGGGTGGTGTGTGAGCTGTCTCCAGGAGTCAGGGTGGTGTGTGAGCTGTCTCCAGGAGTCAGGCTGGTGTGTAAGCTGTCTCCAGGAGTCAGGCTGGTGTGTGAGCCGTCTCCAGGGGTCAGGCTGGTGTGTGAGCTGTCTCCAGGAATCAGGCTGGTGTGTAAGCTGTCTCCAGGAGTCAGGCTGGTGTGTGAGCTGTCTCTAGGGGTCAGGCTGGTGTGTGAGGCGTCTTCTGGGGTCAGGCTGGTGTGTAAGCTGTCTCCAGGAGTCAGGGTGGTGTGTGAGCTGTCTCCAGGAGTCAGGGTGGTGTGTGAGCTGTCTCCAGGAATCAGGCTGGTGTGTGAGCCGTCTCCAGGGGTCAGGCTGGTGTGTGAGCTGTCTCCAGGAGTCAGGCTGGTGTGTGAGCCGTCTCCAGGGCTCAGGCTGGTGTGTGAGCTGTCTCCAGGAATCAGGCTGGTGTGTAAGCTGTCTCCAGGAGTCAGTCTGGTGTGTGAGCTGTCTCCAGGAGTCAGGCTGGTGTGTAAGCTGTCTCCAGGAGTCAGGCTGGTGTGTGAGCCATCTCCAGGAGTCAGGCTGGAGTGTGTGATGTCTCCAGGAGTCAGTGTGGTGTGTGAGCTGTCTCCAGGAGTCAGGCTGGTGTGTGAGCTGTCTCCAGGGGTCAGGCTAGTGTGTGAGCCATCTCCAGGATTCAGGCTGGTGTGTGAGCCATCTCCAGGGGTTAGGCTAGTGTGTGATCCGTCTCCAGGGGTCAGGCTAGTGTTTAAGCCATCTCCAGGAGTCAGGCTGGTGTGTAAGCTGTCTCGAGGAGTCAGGCTGGTGTGTAAGCTGTCTCGAGGAGTCAGGCTGGTGTGTGAGCCGTCTCCAGGGGTCAGGCTAGTGTGTGAGCCATCTCCAGGATTCAGGCTGATGTGTGAGCCATCTCCAGGGGTTAGGCTAGTGTGTAAGCTGTCTCCAGGGGTCAGGTTGGTGTGTGAGCCATCTCCAGGAGTCAGGCTGGTGTGTGAGCTGTCTCCAGGAGTCTGCCTGGTGTGTGAGCCGTCTCCAGGGGTCAGGCTGGTGTGTGAGCCGTCTCCAGGGGTCAGGCTGATGTGTGAGCCATCTCCAGGGGTCAGGCTGGTGTGTGAGCTGTCTCCAGGAGTCAGGTTGGTGTGTAAGCTGTCTCCAGGGGTCAAACTGGTGTGTGAGCCGTCTCCAGGGGTCTGGCTGGTGTGTCAGCTGTCTCCAGGGGTCAGGCTGATGTGTGAGCCGTCTCCAGGGGTCAGGCTGGTGTGTGAGCTGTCTCCAGGAGTCAGGTTGGTGTGTGAGCCGTCTCCAGGGGTCAGGCTGGTGTGTGAGCCGTCTCCAGGGGTCAGGCTGATGTGTGAGCCATCTCCAGGGGTCAGGCTGGTGTGTGAGCCGTCTCCAGGGGTCAGGCTGATGTGTAAGCTGTCTCCAGGGGTCAGGCTGGTGTGTGAGCTGTCTCCAGGAGTCAGGCTGGTGTGTGAGCTGTCTCCAGGGGTCAGGCTGATGTGTGAGCCGTCTCCAGGGGTCAGGCTGGTGTGTGAGCTGTCTCCAGGGGTCAGGCTGATGTGTGAGCCGTCTCCAGGGGTCAGGCTGGTGTGTGAGCTGTCCCCAGGGGTCAGGCTGATGTGTGAGCTGTCTCCAGGGGTCAGGCTGGTGTGTGAGCCATCTCCAGGGGTCAGGCTGGTGTGTAAGCTGTCTCCAGGAGTCAGGCTGGTGTGTGAGCTGTCTCTAAGGGTCAGGCTGGTGTGTGAGGCGTCTTCTGGGGTCAGGCTGGTGTGTAAGCTGTCTCCAGGAGTCAGGGTGGTGTGTGAGCTGTCTCCAGGAATCAGGCTGGTGTGTAAGCTGTCTCCAGGAGTCAGGCTGGTGTGTGAGCCGTCTCCAGGGGTCAGGCTGGTGTGTGAGCTGTCTCCAGGGGTCAGGCTGGTGCGTAAGCTGTCTCCAGGGGTCAGGCTAGTGTGTGAGCCGTCTCCAGCAGTCAGGCTGGTGTGTGAGCTGTCTCCAGGAATCAGGCTGGTGTGTAAGCTGTCTCCAGGAGTCAGGCTGGTGTGTGAGCTGTCTCCAGGAGTCAGAGTGGTGTGTGAGCTGTCTCCAGGGTTCAGGCTAGTGTGTGAGCCATCTCCAGGATTCAGGTTGGTGTGTGAGCCGTCTCCAGGGGTCAGGCTAGTGTGTGATCCATCTCCAGGGGTCAGGCTGATGTGTGAGCCATCTCCAGGGAAAGAGTAATTCTAACAACGTAGTCTCAGGACCTAAGGAGCTGAGATTATCAATAACCGCCCCAGGTTGGGGTATGTGATGGGAGAAAGCGCCCAAACGTTATTTTGGGCTTTTCACCTATCAGGATGCAATTTATTCTTCATGCTAGACCCAGGTGGTCCTGTCTGGTGGTGATACGACACCATGTACAGGTTCTGGCTATGACCGGTGGCATGATGGAGTCTGATGGCTCTGCAATGAGGGACACTGCCTCTGTAAGTACAAGCACAAATGCCTCTCCTTTAGGGCCCCTGTCCCTCTTCCAATTATTCTACTAAGGGAGCACCTGCGGATCAAAAGACGTCAGTGAGTGTGGTAGAGATGCGGTTGGAGCTATCCTTCTAAGGTGGTCAACTGGGCCAGGTTTTGGCTTTGGATTCTTTATTTCCTGTGTTTTTAATAGTGTGGGTTGTTTTTTTGCAGGACAGTTTGAAATATGGCTCCAGGAGTCAGGGTGGTGTGTGAGCTGTCTCCAGGGGTCAGGCTAGTGTGTGAGCCGTCTCCAGGGGTCAGGCTAGTGTGTGAGCTGTCTCCTGGAGTCAGGCTGGTGTGTGAGCCGTCTCCAGGAGTCAGGCTAGTGTGTGAGCTGTCTCCAGGAGTCAGGCTGGTGTGTGAGCCGTCTCCAGGGGTCAGGCTAGTGTGTGAGCCGTCTCCAGGGGTCAGGCTAGTGTGTGAGCCATCTCCAGGATTCAGGCTGGTGTGTGAGCCGTCTCCAGGGGTTAGGCTAGTGTGTGATCCGTCTCCAGGGGTCAAGCTAGTGTTTAAGCCATCTCCAGGAGTCAGGCTGGTGTGTAAGCTGTCTCCAGGAGTCAGGCTAGTGTGTGAGCCGTCTCCAGGGGTCAGGCTAGTGTGTGAGCTGTCTCCAGGAGTCAGGCTGGTGTGTGAGCCGTCTCCAGGATTCAGGCTAGTGTGTGAGCCGTCTCCAGGGGTCAGGCTGATGTGTGAGCCGTCTCCAGGAGTCAGGCTGGTGTGTGAGCTGTCTCCAGGAGTCAGGGTGGTGTGTAAGCTGTCTCCAGGAGTCAGGCTGGTGTGTGTGCTGTCTCCAGGAGTCAGTGTGGTGTGTGCGCTGTCTCCAGGGGTCAGGCTGGTGTGTGAGCTGTCTCCCGGAGTCAGGCTGGTGTGTGAGCCGTCTCCAGGGGTCAGGCTGGTGTGTGAGCTGTCTCCCGGAGTCAGGCTGGTGTGTGAGCCGTCTACTGGAGTCAGGCTGGTGTGTGAGCCGTCTACAGGAGTCAGGCTGGTGTGTGTGCTGTCTCCAGGAGTCAGTGTGGTGTGTGCGCTGTCTCCAGGGGTCAGGCTGGTGTGTGAGCTGTCTCCCGGAGTCAGGCTGGTGTGTGAGCCGTCTCCAGGGGTCAGGCTGGTGTGTGAGCTGTCTCCCGGAGTCAGGCTGGTGTGTGAGCCGTCTACTGGAGTCAGGCTGGTGTGTGAGCCGTCTACAGGAGTCAGGCTGGTGTGTGTGCTGTCTCCAGGAGTCAGTGTGGTGTGTGCGCTGTCTCCTGGGGTCAGGCTGGTGTGTGAGCTGTCTCCCGGAGTCAGGCTGGTGTGTGAGCCGTCTCCAGGGGTCAGGCTGGTGTGTGAGCTGTCTGCCGGAGTCAGGCTGGTGTGTGAGCCATCTACAGGGGTCAGGCTGGTGTGTGAGCCGTCTACAGGAGTCAGGCTGGTGTGTGAGCCGTCTCCAGGAGTCAGGCTAGTGTGTAAGCTGTCTCCAGGAGTTAAGCTAGTGTGTACGCTGTCTCCTGGAGTCAGGCTGGTGTGTGAGCCGTCTCCAGGAGTCAGGCTGGTGTGTGAGCCGTCTCCAGGAGTCAGGCTGTTGTGTGAGCCTTCTCCAGGAGTCAGGCTGGTGTGTAAGCTGTCTCCAGGAGTCAGGCTGGTGTGTAAGCTGTCTCCAGGAGTCAGGCTGGTGTGTGAGCCGTCTCCAGCAGTCAGGCTGGTGTGTAAGCTGTCTCCAGGGGTCAGGCTGGTGTGTGAGCCGTCTCCAGGAGTCAGGTTGGTGTGTGAGCCGTCTCCAGGGGTCAGGCTAGTATGCGCTGCAGACACTGCAGTAGCTCCGCTCAGGTCTCTGCTCCTTCACTAACCCACATGTGCAGCTCCATCCTGTCCCAGATCAGAGTCTGCAGCAAAAGCCTCATCATCTCTCCCTGCTGCACCCATCTCTTCTCCCTGTTGCACCCATCATCTCCTCTCCCTGCTGCACCCATCATCTCCTCTCCCTGAAGCAACAGCCTCTCCCATCATCTCTGCATGCAGTTCCCACATAAATAATGGGGGTTCATACTAGTTGTTCTAAGTCCCCAGGGGACGCCCTGCCACTTTCTCAGGTTGGGGTGCTGCTGGGGTGTCAGTTCAGTCCCCAGTAGTTGTGCCATCTGCAGCTCCTCCCACCCCATAGTCAAGGAACTGCTGTAATTAACCCCTCATGTGCTGTATCTATGGAAGATGACACTACAGCCCTCCCTTCCCCCACCTCCAGTAAGGGAGCTGCTGTAATTAACCCCTCACCCTTCTGTGGCTCCCTGGTAACTTCTGTTTTTCCCCTTGTTGTTCCCCAGGGTTACAGACCTCATAGCCTTGATTCCCATACATCTTCCTCCTCTTCCCGAGAGTTGCAGCATATGCAGGACCGTAGTGGGTCATTCCAGGGGTCATGGCCTTATTCCTCCAGTGACTTAAGTTCCAGCTTCAATTTCTGTGATTCCTTCATCTTTTTCTGCATCAACTTCTGAGCTTCTATATGCGGGTGCTCAGGGTGTGGGAGCAATTCCATGGCTGGGTCAGAATAGTCTCCACTTATAAGGCCTGATAAGACAGGTTTCCCCTCCTATGCAAGATATTAGGAGCTGAGATTATCAATAACCGCCCCAGGCTGGGGTATGTGATGGGAGAAAGCGCCCAAGCGTTATTTTGGGCTTTTCACCTATCAGGATGCAATTTATTCTTCATGCTAGACCCAGGTGGTCCTGTCTGGTGGTGATACGACACCATTTACAGGTTCTGGCTATGACCGGCGGCATGATGGAGTCTGATGGCTCTGCAATGAGGGACACTGCCTCTGTAAGTACAAGCACAAATGCCTCTCCTTTAGGGCCCCTGTCCCTCTTCCAATTATTCTACTAAGGGAGCACCTGCGGATCAAAAGACGTCAGTGAGTGTGGTAGAGATGCGGTTGGAGCTATCCTTCTAAGGTGGTCAACTGGGCCAGGTTTTGGCTTTGGATTCTTTATTTCCTGTGTTTTTAATAGTGTGGCTTGTTTTTTTGCAGGACAGTTTGAAATATGGCTCCAGGAGTCAGGGTGGTGTGTGAGCTGTCTCCAGGGGTCAGGCTAGTGTGTGAGCCGTCTGCAGGGGTCAGGCTAGTGTGTGAGCTGTCTCCTGGAGTCAGGCTGGTGTGTGAGCCGTCTCCAGGAGTCAGGCTGGTGTGAGAGCTGTCTCCAGGACTCAGGCTGGTGTGTGAGCCGTCTCCAGGAGTCAGGCTGGTGTGTAAGCTGTCTCCAGGAGTCAGGCTAGTGTGTGAGCCGTCTCCAGGAGTCAGGCTGGTGTGAGAGCTGTCTCCAGGACTCAGGCTGGTGTGTGAGCCGTCTCCAGGAGTCAGGCTGGTGTGTAAGCTGTCTCCAGGAGTCAGGCTAGTGTGTGAGCCGTCTCCATGGGTCAGGCTAGTGTGTGAGCCATCTCTAGGAGTCAGGCTGGTGTGTGAGCCGTCTCCAGGGGTCAGGCTATTGTGTGAGCCATCTCCAGGAGTCAGGCTGGTGTGTGACCCATCTCCAGGGGTCAGGCTAGTGTGTGATCCATCTCCAGGGGTCAGGCTAGTGTGTAAGCCATCTGCAGGGGTCAGGCTAGTGTGTAAGCCATCTCCAGGAGTCAGGCTGGTGTGTAAGCTGTCTCCAGGATTCAGGCTAGTGTGTGAGCCGTCTCCAGGGGTCAGCCTGATGTGTGAGCCGTCTCCAGTGGTCAGGGTGGTGTGTGAGCTGTCTCCAGGAGTCAGAGTGGTGTGTTAGCTGTCTCCAGTGGTCAGGCTGGTGTGTGAGCTGTCTCCAGGAGTCAGGGTGGTGTGTTAGCTGTCTCCAGGAGTCAGGCTAGTGTGTGAGCTGTCTCCAGGAGTCAGGGTGGTGTGTTAGCTGTCTCCAGGAGTCAGGCTGGTGTGTAAGCTGTCTCCAGGAGTCAGGCTGGTGTGTGTGCTGTCTCCAGGAGTCAGTGTGGTGTGTGAGCCGTCTCCAGTGGTCAGGCTGGTGTGTGAGCTGTCTCCAGGAGTCAGGCTGGTGTGTGAGCTGTCTCCAGGGGTCAGGCTGGTGTGTGAGCTGTCTCCAGGAGTCAGGCTGGTGTGTGAGCCGTCTCCAGGGGTCAGGCTGGTGTGAGAGCTGTCTCCAGGGGTCAGGCTGGTGTGTTTGCTGTCTCCAGGAGTCAGGCTGGAGTGTGAGTCGTCTCCAGTGGTCAGGCTGGTGTGTGAGCTGTCTCCAGGAGTCAGGCTGGTGTGTGAGCTGTCTCCAGGGGTCAGGCTGGTGTGTGAGCTGTCTCCAGGAGTCAGGCTGGTGTGTGAGCCGTCTCCAGGAGTCAGGCTGGTGTGTAAGCTGTCTCCAGGGGTCAGGCTGGTGTGTAAGCTGTCTCCAGGGGTCAGGCTGGTGTGTGAGCCGTCTCCAGGGGTCAGGCTGGTGTGTAAGCTGTCTCCAGGGGTCAGGCTGGTGTGTAAGCTGTCTCCAGGGGTCAGGCTGGTGTGTGAGCCCTCTCCAGGGGTCAGGCTGGTGTGTGAGCTGTCTCCAGGAGTCAGGCTGGTGTGTGAGCCGCCTCCAGGGGTCAGGCTAGTGTGTGAGCCGTCTCCAGGGGTCAGGCTAGTGTGTGAGCCATCTCCAGGATTCAGGCTGGTGTGTGAGCCGTCTCCAGGGGTTAGGCTAGTGTGTGAGCCATCTCCAGGGGTCAGGCTAGTGTGTAAGCCATCTGCAGGGGTCAGGCTAGTGTGTAAGCCATCTCCAGGAGTCAGGCTGGTGTGTAAGCTGTCTCCAGGATTCAGGCTAGTGTGTGAGCCGTCTCCAGGGGTCAGCCTGATGTGTGAGCCATCTCCAGTGGTCAGGCTGGTGTGTGAGCTGTCTCCAGGAGTCAGGGTGGTGTGTTAGCTGTCTCCAGTGGTCAGTCTGGTGTGTGAGCTGTCTCCAGGAGTCAGGGTGGTGTGTTAGCTGTCTCCAGGAGTCAGGCTAGTGTGTGAGCTGTCTCCAGGAGTCAGGGTAGTGTGTTAGCTGTCTCCAGGAGTCAGGCTGGTGTGTAATCTGTCTCCAGGAGTCAGGCTGGTGTGTGTGCTGTCTCCAGGAGTCAGTGTGGTGTGTGAGCCGTCTCCAGTGGTCAGGCTGGTGTGTGAGCTGTCTCCAGGAGTCAGGCTGGTGTGTGAGCTGTCTCCAGGGGTCAGGCTGGTGTGTGAGCTGTCTCCAGGAGTCAGGCTGGTGTGTGAGCCGTCTCCAGGGGTCAGGCAGGTGTGTGAGCTGTCTCCAGGGGTCAGGCTGGTGTGTTTGCTGTCTCCAGGAGTCAGGCTGGAGTGTGAGCCGTCTCCAGGAGTCAGGCTGGTGTGTGAGCCGTCTCCAGGAGTCAGGCTGGTGTGTGAGCCGTCTCCAGGAGTCAGGCTGGTGTGTGAGCCATCTCCAGGAGTCAGGCTAGTGTGTAAGCTGTCTCCAGGAGTTAGGCTAGTGTGTAAGCTATCTCCAGGAGTCAGGCTGGTGTGTGAGCCGTCTCCAGGAGTCAGGCTGGTGTGTGAGCCGTCTCCAGGAGTCAGGCTGGTGTGTGAGCCATCTCCAGGAGTCAGGCTAGTGTGTAAGCTGTCTCCAGGAGTTAGGCTAGTGTGTACGCTGTCTCCTGGAGTCAGGCTAGTGTGTGAGCCGTCTCCAGGAGTCAGGCTGGTGTGTGAGCCGTCTCCAGGAGTCAGGCTGGTGTGTGAGCCGTCTCCAGGAGTCAGGCTAGTGTGTGAGCCATCTCCAGGATTCAGGCTGGTGTGTGAGCCGTCTCCAGGGGTTAGGCTAGTGTGTGAGCCATCTCCAGGGGTCAGGCTAGTGTGTAAGCCATCTGCAGGGGTCAGGCTAGTGTGTAAGCCATCTCCAGGAGTCAGGCTGGTGTGTAAGCTGTCTCCAGGATTCAGGCTGGTGTGTGAGCCGTCTCCAGGGGTCAGCCTGATGTGTGAGCCATCTCCAGGGGTCAGGCTGGTGTGTGAGCCGTCTCCAGGGGTCAGGCTGGTGTGTGAGCCGTCTCCAGGAGTCAGGCTGGTGTGTGAGCCATCTCCAGGAGTCAGGCTAGTGTGTAAGCTGTCTCCAGGAGTTAGGCTAGTGTGTAAGCTATCTCCAGGAGTCAGGCTGGTGTGTGAGCCGTCTCCAGGAGTCAGGCTGGTGTGTGAGCCGTCTCCAGGAGTCAGGCTGGTGTGTGAGCCATCTCCAGGAGTCAGGCTAGTGTGTAAGCTGTCTCCAGGAGTTAGGCTAGTGTGTACGCTGTCTCCTGGAGTCAGGCTAGTGTGTGAGCCGTCTCCAGGAGTCAGGCTGGTGTGTGAGCCGTCTCCAGGAGTCAGGCTGGTGTGTGAGCCGTCTCCAGGAGTCAGGCTAGTGTGTGAGCCATCTCCAGGATTCAGGCTGGTGTGTGAGCCGTCTCCAGGGGTTAGGCTAGTGTGTGAGCCATCTCCAGGGGTCAGGCTAGTGTGTAAGCCATCTGCAGGGGTCAGGCTAGTGTGTAAGCCATCTCCAGGAGTCAGGCTGGTGTGTAAGCTGTCTCCAGGATTCAGGCTGGTGTGTGAGCCGTCTCCAGGGGTCAGCCTGATGTGTGAGCCATCTCCAGTGGTCAGGCTGGTGTGTGAGCTGTCTCCAGGAGTCAGGGTGGTGTGTTAGCTGTCTCCAGTGGTCAGTCTGGTGTGTGAGCTGTCTCCAGGAGTCAGGGTGGTGTGTTAGCTGTCTCCAGGAGTCAGGCTAGTGTGTGAGCTGTCTCCAGGAGTCAGGGTGGTGTGTTAGCTGTCTCCAGGAGTCAGGCTGGTGTGTAATCTGTCTCCAGGAGTCAGGCTGGTGTGTGTGCTGTCTCCAGGAGTCAGTGTGGTGTGTGAGCCATCTCCAGTGGTCAGGCTGGTGTGTGAGCTGTCTCCAGGAGTCAGGCTGGTGTGTGAGCTGTCTCCAGGGGTCAGGCTGGTGTGTGAGCTGTCTCCAGGAGTCAGGCTGGTGTGTGAGCCGTCTCCAGGGGTCAGGCAGGTGTGTGAGCTGTCTCCAGGGGTCAGGCTGGTGTGTTTGCTGTCTCCAGGAGTCAGGCTGGAGTGTGAGCTGTCTCCAGGGGTCAGGCTGGTGTGTGAGCCGTCTCCAGGAGTCAGGCTGGTGTGTAAGCTATCTCCAGGAGTCAGGCTGGTGTGTGAGCCGTCTCCAGGAGTCAGGCTGGTGTGTGAGCCGTCTCCAGGAGTCAGGCTGGTGTGTGAGACATCTCCAGGAGTCAGGCTGGTGTGTGAGCCATCTCCAGGAGTCAGGCTAGTGTGTAAGCTGTCTCCAGGAGTTAGGCTAGTGTGTAAGCTATCTCCAGGAGTCAGGCTGGTGTGTGAGCCGTCTCCAGGAGTCAGGCTGGTGTGTGAGCCGTCTCCAGGAGTCAGGCTGGTGTGTGAGCCATCTCCAGGAGTCAGGCTAGTGTGTAAGCTGTCTCCAGGAGTTAGGCTAGTGTGTACGCTGTCTCCTGGAGTCAGGCTAGTGTGTGAGCCGTCTCCAGGAGTCAGGCTGGTGTGTGAGCCATCTCCAGGAGTCAGGCTGGTGTGTGAGCCGTCTCCAGGAGTCAGGCTGGTGTGTGAGCCATCTCCAGGAGTCAGGCTAGTGTGTAAGCTGTCTCCAGGAGTTAGGCTAGTGTGTAAGCTATCTCCAGGAGTCAGGCTGGTGTGTGAGCCGTCTCCAGGAGTCAGGCTGGTGTGTGAGCCGTCTCCAGGAGTCAGGCTGGTGTGTGAGCCATCTCCAGGAGTCAGGCTAGTGTGTAAGCTGTCTCCAGGAGTTAGGCTAGTGTGTACGCTGTCTCCTGGAGTCAGGCTAGTGTGTGAGCCGTCTTCAGGAGTCAGGCTGGTGTGTGAGCCGTCTCCAGGAGTCAGGCTGGTGTGTGAGCCGTCTCCAGGAGTCAGGCTGGTGTGTAAGCTGTCTCCAGGAGTCAGGCTAATGTGTGAGCCGTCTCCAGGGGTCAGGCTGGTGTGTGAGCCGTCTCCAGGAGTCAGGCTGGTGTGTGAGCCGTCTCCAGGGGCCAGGCTAGTGTGTGAGCCGTCTCCAGTAGTCAGGCTGGTGTGTAAGCTGTCTCCAGGGGTCAGGCTGGTGTGTAAGCTGTCTCCAGGGGTCAGGCTGGTGTGTGAGCCGTCTCCAGGGGTCAGGCTGGTGTGTGAGCCGTCTCCAGGAGTCAGGCTGGTGTGTGAGCCGTCTCCAGGAGTCAGGCTGGTGTGTAAGCTGTCTCCAGGAGTCAGGCTAATGTGTGAGCCGTCTCCAGGGGTCAGGCTGGTGTGTGAGCCGTCTCCAGGAGTCAGGCTGGTGTGTGAGCCGTCTCCAGGGGCCAGGCTAGTGTGTGAGCCGTCTCCAGGAGTCAGGCTGGTGTGTAAGCTGTCTCCAGGGGTCAGGCTGGTGTGTAAGCTGTCTCCAGGGGTCAGGCTGGTGTGTGAGCCGTCTCCAGGGGTCAGGCTGGTGTGTGAGCCGTCTCCAGGAGTCAGGCTGGTGTGTGAGCCGTCTCCAGGAGTCAGGCTGGTGTGTGAGCCATCTCCAGGAGTCAGGCTAGTGTGTAAGCTGTCTCCAGGAGTTAGGCTAGTGTGTACGCTGTCTCCTGGAGTCAGGCTGGTGTGTGAGCCGTCTCCAGGAGTCAGGCTGGTGTGTGAGCCGTCTCCAGGAGTCAGGCTGGTGTGTGAGCCGTCTCCAGGAGTCAGGCTGGTGTGTAAGCTGTCTCCAGGAGTCAGGCTAGTGTGTGAGCCGTCTCCAGGGGTCAGGCTGGTGTGTGAGCCGTCTCCAGGAGTCAGGCTGGTGTGTGAGCCGTCTCCAGGGGTCAGGCTAGTGTGTGAGCCGTCTCCAGGAGTCAGGCTGGTGTGTAAGCTGTCTCCAGGGGTCAGGCTGGTGTGTAAGCTGTCTCCAGGGGTCAGGCTGGTGTGTGAGCCGTCTCCAGGGGTCAGGCTGGTGTGTGAGCTGTCTCCAGGATTCAGGCTAGTGTGTGAGCCGTCTCCAGGGGTCAGCCTGATGTGTGAGCCGTCTCCAGTGGTCAGGCTGGTGTGTGAGCTGTCTCCAGGAGTCAGGGTGGTGTGTTAGCTGTCTCCAGGAGTCAGGCTAGTGTGTGAGCTGTCTCCAGGAGTCAGGGTGGTGTGTTAGCTGTCTCCAGGAGTCAGGCTGGTGTGTAAGCTGTCTCCAGGAGTCAGGCTGGTGTGTGTGCTGTCTCCAGGAGTCAGTGTGGTGCGTGAGCCGTCTCCAGTGGTCAGGCTGGTGTGTGAGCTGTCTCCAGGAGTCAGGCTGGTGTGTGAGCTGTCTCCAGGGGTCAGGCTGGTGTGTGAGCTGTCTCCAGGAGTCAGGCTGGTGTGTGAGCCGTCTCCAGGGGTCAGGCTGGTGTGTGAGCTGTCTCCAGGAGTCAGGCTGGTGTGTGAGCCGTCTCCAGGAGTCAGGCTGGTGTGTGAGCTGTCTCCAGGGGTCAGGCTGGTGTGTTTGCTGTCTCCAGGAGTCAGGCTGGTGTGTGAGCCGTCTCCAGGGGTCAGGCTAGTATGCGCTGCAGACACTGCAGTAGCTCCGCTCAGGTCTCTGCTCCTTCACTAACCCACATGTGCAGCTCCATCCTGTCCCAGATCAGAGTCTGCAGCAAAAGCCTCATCATCTCTCCCTGCTGCACCCATCTCTTCTCCCTGTTGCATACCTCCCAACTTTTGTGGAGGAGAAAGAGGGACAAATTTTTTTACCCACAGAAGCCACACCCTAGCCACGCCCCCTAACCACACCCCCTGGCCACGCCACTGCTCATACCTTCAACGCATCCACTGGCACCAATGTATATTTATGTATATAATTGGGGGGCATATTCCACTCCCCCTAGACAACGAGCATGCCCTCCTAGACAACGAGCATGTCCTCCCCTAGACAACGAGCATGCCCCCCCCAGACAACGAGCATGTCCTCCCCTAGACAACGAGCATGTCCCCCCCTAGACAACGAGCATGTCCCCCCCAGACAACGGGCATGTCCGCCCCCAGACAACGAGCATGCCCCCCCCTAGACAACGAGCATGTCCCCCCCAGACAACGAGCATGTCCCCCCCAGACAACGGGCATGTCCGCCCCCAGACAACGAGCATGCCCCCCCCTAGACAACGAGCATGTCCCCCCCAGACAACGAGCATGCCCCCCCTAGACAACGAGCATGCCCCCCCTAGACAACGAGCATGTCCCCTAGACAACGAGCATGCCCCCCCCTAGACAACGAGCATGTACCCCCCCCTAGACAACGAGCATGTACCCCCACCTAGACAACGAGAATGTACCCCCACCTAGACAACGACCATGTCCCCCCCTAGACAACGAGCATGTCCCCCCCCCCCTAGACAACGAGCATGTCCCCCACCTAGACAACGAGCCTGTCCCCCCCTGTGGCTGCGTGCCCTTTTTTGTGTGTTTGTGTTATTTTTGTCTTCCAGGACCGTGCCTGCTGTGGACTGCTTCCGATTCGAAGGATTACATCGATGACCGACAGTTCTAACAAATAAAATGGTCAACGAGGGTGTGTCTGCGTTTTTTGTTCAATAAAATTTTCTGAAAACGGTGTGATTATTTATTTTTTTGCGACACTCTTCATAGTTTGCCGTAGTAGTGGTGCCGGCTAGGTGACGGTGCTCATTACTAAGGGCTGGCCTTAGTGTTTGCCTTAATTTTTTTGGCAAATTCACACTAACGCCCATACCATTACCCCGGTACCCACCGCCACCAGGGGTGCCGGGAAGAGCCGGGTACAAACCAGTACCTGACCGTCTATAGATGGTCAGGTGCTGGGGCGGCTGCAGGCTGTTATTGTTGCGCTGGAATAGCCCCCTAACAGTGACCTATCCCAGCTCAGTAATGGCAGGCTGCTGCTGCTTTTTTGTATCAGGCTGATTTGAAAAATAGGGGCACCCCATGCCGTTTTTTCTTCAAATTTTTGACAAAAATATGCGTGGGGTCCCCCCTTTAAAGGGGGCTCCCAGGCTGTTTCCCCCATTTTTACAAAAAAATGGGGGGGAAAAACGGCATGGGGTGCCCCCTATTGTTCAAATCAGCCAGATACAAAAAAGCAGCAGCAGCCTGCTATTACTGAGCTGGGATAGGCCACTGTTAGGGGGCTATCCCAGCGCAACAATAACAGCCTGCAGCCGCCCCAGCACCTGACCATCTATAGACGGTCAGGTACTGGTTTGTACCCGGCTCTTCCCGGCACCCCTGGTGGCGGTGGGTACCGGGGTAATGGTATGGGCGTTAGTGTAAATTTGCCAAAAAAATTAAGGCAAACACTAAGGCCAGCCCTTAGTAATGAGCACCGTCACCTAGCCGGCACCACTACTACGGCAAACTATGAAGAGTGTCGCAAAAAAATAAATAATCACACCGTTTTCAGAAAATTTTATTGAACAAAAAACGCAGACACACCCTCGTTGACCATTTTATTTGTTAGAACTGTCGGTCATCGATGTAATCCTTCGAATCCGAAGCAGTCCACAGCAGGCACGGTCCTGGAAGACAAAAATAACACAAACACACAAAAAAGGGCACGCAGCCACAGGGGAGGACATGCTCGTTGTCTAGGGGTCAGGGGTAGACATGCTCGTTGTCTAGGGGGGGGGGGAATGCTAGTTGTCTAGGGGGGGGACATGCTCGTTGTCTAGGAGTCGGGGGGAGACATGCTCGTTGTCTAGGGGGGGGAATGCTCGTTGTCTGGGGGGGGGGACATGCTCGTTGTCTAGGGGGGGGGCATGCTCGTTGTCTTGGGGGGGGACATGCTCGTTGTCTAGGGGTCAGGGGGAGACATGCTCGTTGTCTAGCAGGGGGAAATGCTCGTTGTCTAGGGGGGGAAATCCTCGTTGTCTAGGGGGGGGACATGCTCGTTGTCGCAGTAAAGGGGAGGGGTCCTATGGAGCGCAGTAAAGGGGAGGGGTCCTATGGAGCGCAGTAAAGGGGAGGGGTCCTATGGAGCGCAGTAAAGGGGAGGGGTCCTATGGAGCGCAGTAAAGGGGAGGGGTCCTATGGAGCGCAGTAAAGGGGAGGGGTCCTATGGAGCGCAGTAAAGGGGAGGGGTCCTATGGAGCGCAGTAAAGGGGAGGGGTCCTATGGAGCGCAGTAAAGGGGAGGGGTCCTATGGAGCGCAGTAAAGGGGAGGAGTCCTATTGAGCGCGCAGTGAAAGCCATAAAAAACACATTTGATATTTTCCTTCCCGCTTCCCAGTACAGGGCCTGGAATATTTAATACTGTCACTAGGAAGTATAATTTGTTACGCAGAAACAGGCCGCACACAGCTCTGTACGTGGAAAAATAAAAAAGTTATTGATTTTTGAAAGTGGGGAGTGAAATATGGAAACGCAAAAATTGTTCCGTCAGAGTAATGGAGCAGGCGGCCGTGTATGACCATTCTGCTCCATTACCGTCATAGAGCGATGACATGGACCTTATGTGGACCCCAACAGACCCCTTGTTTTCATGATCTATGGGGGTCACATCACTGAAACCCCCACACATCAGCAGGTTAAGCCCTGTCCTATGGATAGGGCCTAACTTGTATTTGTGGGAAAACCCCTTTAACCCCTTAACGCTCTGCGCCGTAGCTCTACGACGCAGAGAGTATAAGGAGTGTATGAAGAGGGCTCACGGGCTGAGTCTTCTTCATACAAGGTGGGGGGTTTTGCATGTTGCAGAAAACCCCCACCGCTAATAACCGCAGTCGGTCATTGTCGCCGGCAAAGTCTTTTTTACGATCGCTGTGCCCCCGAACGTCATCGGGGGCGGCGATCGTTTGCCGTGGTAGCCTCGGGTCTTCTTTTGACACGAGGCTACATGGCTTCTGCAGGTTCGTTACAATGAGCCAGAAGTATTGCAGTATATGGTAGGAGCGATCTGACCATCTAGGGTTAATGTACCGTAGATGGTCTAAGAAATAGTGGAAAAAAAAGAAAAAACAGGTTTTAAAAATAAAAAAAATTTATAAAATATTAAAAATTCTAATCACCTCCCTTTCCCTAGAACGGATATAAAACATAATAAACAGTAAAGATCACAGACATATTAGGTATCGCCGCGTCCCAAAATGCCCGATCTATCAAAATATAAAAACGGTTACGGCCGGCGGTGACCTCCGAGGCGGGAAATGGCGCCCAAATGTCCGAAATGCGACTTTTACACCTTTTTACATCACATAAAAAATGAAATTAAAAATGATCAAAATGTCGCACAGACCTCAAAATGGTAGCAATGAAAACGTCGGCTCATTTCGCCAAAAATGACCCCACCCCCAGCTCCGTGCACCGAAATATGAAAAAGTTATTAGCGTCAGAAGATGGCAAAAATTTTTTTTTTTTTTTTGCACACATGCGTTTAATTTTTGAAAATGTATTAAAACACAATAAAACCTATAAATCCGGTATCACCGCGATCGCACCAAACCAAAGAATAAAGCTGAGGTGTTATTTTGAGTGCCAGTCAAAGTCGAAAAAACTCAGCCCACAAGAACGTGACATGTGCGGTTTTTTAAAAAATTTTTTCCACATTTGGAATTTTTTGCAGCTTCGCAGTACACGGCATGTTAAAATAAATAACATTACGGGAAAGTAAAATTTGTTACGCACAAAATAAGCCCTCACACAGCTCTGTACACGGAAAAATGAAAAAGTTATGGATTTTTGAAGTTGGAGAGCGAGAAATGAGAGAAAAACCCTGCGTCCTTAAGGGGTTAAGGGATTAAGTATATGGTACAATAAAAGCAGAATAGAAGGGCACTGGGGGGGTTAGGGATGGGGGCAGGGGGTCTATGGAGGAAAGTGTTTAACCCTTTAGCTGCTGCCTGCAGTCACTGTAGAGTACCTGTTATCACACTGCAGCAGCTGCACACACTCGGCTCTGCTTCATCAGACGAACTTCAGTGAGGAGCAGGAGGAGGTGGGGGCAGGGAGCTATTGATGTAGCAGTGCTGGAGAGTTCCTGCCTGCACGGAGGCTGATCCCCTGGGGCTGCTGTGCAGGGGCAGTGCAGAGAACATGACACTCTGCACTGCTCCATCCATCCATCCATCCATGTGCCTGCAAGTGGCAGCCTGAGGACAGGGAGGGCTCTGCCTCCCAGGGGAGGGGATGGGGGAGGTGCCGGCTCTGCAGCAGACAGCCCGGGAGCTGGAGAGGAGGAGGACGCTGTACCCCGCCCCCTGGCTTCTCTGTATCCTGAGCAGGACGGGGGCGGGACCCGGGGGGGCGGGACAAGACGGAAAAATCCGTGAAACCGCAAAAAAACCGGGACTTTCACTTAACGGTCCGTGCAGGCGGGACAAGGGTTAAAAAACGGGACTGTCCCGCCCAAAACGGGACGGTTGGGAGGTATGGTATTACCCCTGCACAGTGCCTCTTACCCCTGTATAGTGTGTATTACCCCTGCACAGTGCCTCTTACCCCTGCACAGTGCCTCTTACCCCTGCACAGTGCCTCTTACCCCTGCACAGTGCCTCTTACCCCTGCACAGTGCCTCTTACCCCTGCACAGTGCCTCTTATCCCTGTATGGTGTGTATTACCCTTGCACAGTGCCTCTTACCCCTGTATAGTGTGTATTACCCCTGCACAGTGCCTCTTACCCCTGTATAGTGTGTATTACACCTGCACAGTGCCTCTTACCCCTGTATAGTGTGTATTACCCCTGCACAGTGCCTCTTACCCCTGTATAGTGTGCATACCTCCCAACATTTGGGAAAAGGAAAGAGGGACAAAATGGCGGCACGCGTAGCGTGCCGCGGCGATCCCCCTAAGCCACACCCCCAATCACTCCCTGGCCACGCCCCAAATTTTAGCCATATTAAAAATAATAAAAATCATAATTTAAAAAAAAAAAAATAAAAATATTATCCTCATTGGGATTTGAACCCAGAACCTGCAGTGTCCATGTACAATAATAACACAGCGCCTCAACCCACTGAGCTATAACCTCAGTGATTAACAAGTGGAGAATTTTGGTAACTAAGAACTATATACTGCCTTGGTATATAGGGAGGGATCTTCTCAGATTATTGTAATTATTGAGACTATTATTATTATTATTATTATTATTATTATTATTATTATTATTATTATTATTGAGATGATTATTATTATTTTTACCATTATTAATAATCATCTCCATAATAATAAAATTTATAATAATAATAATAGTCTCAATAATTACAATAATAATCTCTGAGAAGATCCCTCTCTATATATCAGTGCATTAGTCTGTATCACAATGTAACACTGGCTGATAACATGTCTTACTTACCAGAAATCCCCAGCTCTGTATCACTGGGCTTATAGCTCAGTTAGTTAAGCTCCTGTCTATGGTGCAGAGGGTCCCAGGTTCGAATCTCAGCCTGGGCAAAACTTTATTTAATTTAATTATATAAAGAGCTTGTGTCTGGGGAAGACCTGGAGACCATATATGGACAGATAGAGATCTGAGCTGATGACGTGGTCCCTGCTCTCTCCACTAAGCCGACACTTCTCTGAAAAGGATTCCCTGCCCGATGTCTGCTCTGGGGAACCCTAGGAGATGCAGTGACCATATATGGACAGATCTGAAGCTGATGACGTGGTCCCTGCTCTGCGCTAAGCCCGACACTTCTCTGAAAAGGATTCCCTCCCGATGTCTGTAGAAGCCATTCTGTACTGTGAGTTCAGACTTTCAAAGTATTTACTATGCGGACACAGCAGCGGGACACAGCGGGACCTGGGGGGGAAATCCGTGACAATATCATAGCTGCCCGTGACGCGGGGCAGGGGTACGAAAAACGGGAAAGTCCCGTCAAAATCGGGACGGTTGGGAGCTATGCTGTTGCACCCATCATCTCCTCTCCCTGCTGCACCCATCATCTCCTCTCCCTGAAGCAACAGCCTCTCCCATCATCTCTGCATGCAGTTCCCACATAAATAATGGGGGTTCATACTAGTTGTTCTAAGTCCCCAGGGGACGCCCTGCCACTTTCTCAGGTTGGGGTGCTGCTGGGGTGTCAGTTCAGTCCCCAGTAGTTGTGCCATCTGCAGCTCCTCCCACCCCATAGTCAAGGAACTGCTGTAATTAACCCCTCATGTGCTGTATCTATGGAAGATGACACTACAGCCCTCCCTTCCCCCACCTCCAGTAAGGGAGCTGCTGTAATTAAGCCCTCACCCTTCTCTGGCTCCCTGGTAACTTCTGTTTTTCCCCTTGTTGTTCCCCAGGGTTACAGACCTCATAGCCTTGATCCCCATTCATCTTCCTCCTCTTCCCGAGAGTAGCAGCATATGCAGGACCATAGTGGGTCATTCCAGGGGTCATGGCCTTATTCCTCCAGTGACTTCAGTTCCAGCTTCAATTTCTGTGGATCCTTCATCTTTTTCTGCATCAACTTCTGAGCTTCTATATGCGGGTGCTCAGGGTGTGGGAGCAATTCCATGGCTGGGTCAGAATAGTCTCCACTTATAAGGCCTGATAAGACAGGTTTCCCCTCCTATGCAAGATATTAGGAGCTGAGATTATCAATAACCGCCCCAGGCTGGGGTATGTGATGGGAGAAAGCGCCCAAGCGTTATTTTGGGCTTTTCACCTATCAGGATGCAATTTATTCTTCATGCTAGACCCAGGTGGTCCTGTCTGGTGGTGATACGACACCATGTACAGGTTCTGGTTATGACCGGCGGCATGATGGAGTCTGATGGCTCTGCAATGAGGGACACTGCCTCTGTAAGTACAAGCACAAATGCCTCTCCTGTGAGGGCCCCTGTCCCTCTTCCAATTATTCTACTAAGGGAGCACCTGCGGATCAAAAGACGTCAGTGAGTGTGGTAGAGATGGGGTTGGGGCTATCCTTCTAAGGTGGTCAACTGGGCCAGGTTTTGGCTTTGGTTTCTTTATTTCATGTGTTTTTAATAGTGTGGGTTGTTTTTTTGCAGGACAGTTTGAAATAGGCCATTCCGGTGTCCTTTGGAAAATATATAGCAGTCAGTTTCCCTTCCCTTTCCGGCGCCCCTGCTCCCCACCCCCCATTTCTTAACATGCACATGTCTCCTTTATGTAGTTCCAAAGAAGGAACCAGGCCAGTACTGTCTCAATCGAAACCTTCGCCAAAGATATGTCGGTCAATGACGGGATCTCTTTCGAGTAGGCTTCTGTGTCTTAGGTTTCTTATATCCGTGTTGTTTTTCTTCTCCTGTAGGCGGCCGGGGCCCTTACGGCCTAGTTGGATACTGATATTGCTCTGCGTTTGTTGCCTGTGCCCCCAGACTGGGCAGCTATGTGGATGGTGAGTATTATTGTGCCTTTACATGGGTCGCTCTATTTCCTGCCGCCATTTTGAACTTTTATAATATTACTATGAACTGTGTTTGTGTAGAGCCATCTTGTTGTGTGGCACTTTGCAGATCATGGAGGACACGTACAGAAATAATTATATACATAGAGAAGTAAAGATATTGCAGTGTAAAAGGTTTTAGTTCTTTCTAATATGTCAATGGTTCTCGCTCAGTCACTACTTGGATGATTTTTGTCTGTATTTCCTGCTGATTTGCCTATTTGTGCCCATTTTGGTTACATTTTCCTGCATATTTTTGGTGTCCCCCTGATAAGACTGGAGGCCTGTCCTCAGCTTTTTATTCGTTTGCTTCTTGCTTTGTAGACGGCTTTTGTGCAGTCTCTTTCCTTGGCTTCCTGGTTGTTACCACCTCCTTCGTATTATCACCATAGCTCATGTTGACCTTCCGGATTAGTGATCATTTTTGTTGCCATACAATGTTATTTCGTACCGGTAGCCAGAGTCTGGTGTCCTGTGGTTTTGGTTCCACCCAGTGGCCATTTTCTTTAAAGTTGTTGTGTGACCTGGTTAGGTGCTGCTCAAAATATAAGACATTGGGGGTCATTTACTAAGCGACCGATTCGCGTTTTCCCGACGTGTTACTCGAATATTTCCGATTTTCCCTGAATTGCCCAGGGATTTTGGCGCACGCGATCGGATTGTGGCGCATCGGCGCTGGCATGCACGAGACGGAAATCGGGGGGGCGTGGCCGAACGGTAACCCAACGGATTCGGAAAAACCGCCGCATTTTAAAAAAAATTGGTCGCACGGGCCATACTCACATGCACCACGATGAAGACGATGAACTCTGGGGCACCTCGGCGGACTTCGGCGCAGCAGCGCCACCTGGTGGACATTGGGCGCAGGACCTTCATGAATCGCCTGAAGACCCGAACGCTCGTCAGAGAAGCCGCCGCTGGAACGCGAATGGACCGGGTAAGTAAATCTGCCCCATTGGGGCAGATTTACTTACCCGGTCCGTTCGCGATCCAGCGGCGCGTTCTCTGCGGTGGATTCGGGTCTGGCCGGGATTCACTAAGGTAGTTCCTCTGACGTCCACCAGGTGGCGCTGCTGCGCTGAAAAGCATCGGAACGCACTGGAATTTACCGAGCCAGACCAAGTGAAGGTAAGCGCGTCCCAAGCGACACTTTTTTGTTTTAAATGCGGCGGTTTTTCCGAATCCATCGAGTTTTCGCTCGGCCACGCCCCCCCGATTTCCGACGCGTGCATGCCAGGCCGATGCGCCAAAATCCGATCGCGTGCGCCAAAATCCCGGGGCAATACAGGGAAAATCGGCGCAAATCGGAAATATTCGGGTAACACGTCGGGAAAACGCGAATCGGGCCCTTAGTAAATGACCCCCATTATTGTTTTCCTTTGCCTTTAGCCTAACCCCCAGTTTTGGGACCATCTGTATCGGGGATCTTGTTGCCCCATGAACCACCCACCCTTTGTTTGTATATAGTACGATAATAAGTGTAATAGGTGTGCGATAATCGACAGTTACATCTGTACGGGGTTCTTGGAGTCATCTAGTGACCGTCTTACAGTGGCTCGGGTGATTTTATCTTTACCTCGTTTTGGGTCCCAATTTTAAGGCCCCAGATGAAGCTGAAAGGGCGAAACCTAGGTCGGGCATGAGGTCCTCTGTCGTTTTTAACCATTGTGATATGCACGCTTTTAATATTCTGTTTGTGAGTATGCTGGAATAAAATTCATTTTACTCTTATCCTTGGTGATCTGCACCATCTGTCCACATTCTTCCTGATACAGGACCGGTGCTGTGATCGCGTCTCCCACAGGATCCAGTATAGAGTGAATATCGTGACAGGAGGAATTAATGAGGAAATTTCTTTAATCTCCGATCAATGAGGAACTGGGTGAGATTGTTCTGTGGAATTCTCAATCTTAACATTTTATTGTGGAGTTAGAGCACTAACATTGTTTTGGTATGTGTGTTTTTCTGGCTAATTTGGGAGTGTGCCAAGTTTTTCCGGACACTGCATCACAATTTTTTATGAGCTGGTAGTTGCTCGGTTGGCCGACTTGCCAGTAAATTTGCGGCCACATCTACGTCCCCATAGATGGCAACGGCAGCGGTACCGTGCCACACATGTTTGGCACCGTTCCACGCCGTACGCCGGGAAAAGATAGAGCCTGTCGTGCGCTGCTGTTTCCTATGGAGGGGGATGGGGTCACCTCCTCCTCCTCTCCACCGCCACGTGAATGCACCCTAACACAGGAGGAGGCTGGAGGACAGGGGGCTAGATGACAAGAAGAAACTGGAGGACAGGGGGCCACAGGAGGAGGCTGAAGGAGAGGAGGAGGCTGGAGGACAGGAGGCCACAGGAGGAGGCTGGGGGACAGGTGGTGGAGGCTGAAGGACATGTGGCTACAGGAGGAGGCTGAAAAAAGGAGGAGGCTGGGGGGGGCCACAGGAGGAGGCTGGAGATCAGGAGGAGGCCGGGGGCCACAGGAGGAGGCTTAAAAAGGGAAGAGGCTGGAGGACAAGGGGCCACAGGAGGAGGCATAAAAAGGGAGGAGGCTGGAGGACAAGGGGCCACAGGAGGAGGCTGGAGATCAGGAGGAGGCTGGAGGACGGGGGCCACCGGAGGAGGCTGGATGATGGGGGGCCACAGGAGGAGGCTGGAGATCAGGAGGTCACAGGATGAGGCTGGGAGACAGGGGGCCACAGAAGGAGGCTGGAGGACTGGAGGAGGCTTGAGGACTGGAGGAGGAGGCTGAAGGACAAGTGGCCACAAGAGGAGACTGGAAGACAGGAGGCTAGACAACAGGAGGAGGCTGGAGGACAGGAGGCTAAAGGAGGAGGCTGGTAGACAGGGGACCACAGGAGGTGACTGGAGTATAGGGGGCCACAGGAGGAGGCTGGAGGACAGGAGAAAGCCAGCACACTGCACCTCTCCCCACCCAGTATATAGGTAGCCAGCGCACTGCAGCCCCCACACATACAGGATATAGATAACCAGCACACTGCAGCCGCCCATAGTATATAGAAAGCCAGCACACTGCAGCCCCCCACAGTATATAGATAGCCAGCACACTGCAGCCCCCCACAGTAGATAGCCAACACACTGCAGCCCCCCACAGTATATAGATAGCCAGAAAACTGCAGCCCCCCACAGTATATAGATAGCCAGCACACTGCAGCCCCCCACAGTATATAGATAGCCAGAACACTGCAGCCCCCCACAGTAGATAGCCAGCACACTGCAGCCCCCCTCTTCCCACCCAGTATATAGATAGCCAGCACACTGCAGCCCCCCACAAACAGTATATACATAGCCAGCACACTGCAGCCCCCCCCCCCACACACACACACACAGTATATAAGTATACAGCACACTGCATCCCCCCAGAATACGGGTATCCAGCAAACTGCAACTCTCCCTCACAAGAATATATAGGTAGCCAGGACACGGCAGCCCCCCTTTCCACACCCAGAATATAGGTAGCAACATACTGAATACTGAAAAATTGTCCACAGTAAAGAGTGGGCTCTAGTAAAATGCTAGGACTCCTATGAAATGGTGCAGAAATAACTTAACAAATTTGTCATGTAAACTCGAAAGACAAGGAGTCATCGATGGCCTCAAAACGACGCGATAATTCGACACGATTGTTCCCTGAAGGTGAGACTCACAGAACAAAAATATTCCGGCACTAAAACAAACACAAGATATTTGTCTTACATGTCTTAACCTGCATTATCTATGTATTTGCTCTGCTCATTTCTTGGGCCTGGTCCAATAAATTCAACGAATGAAAGTTTGGATTCATCGACCATAAATAGAACCAGCCCTAGACAAGTAAGGAGTGGAAAACCAAGATGGAAACTCAGATGTACTGCATAATGTTCTTATATTGAACAAGGTTAGTCAGCACCACCCAACAAATGAGTACATGGGAATAGGTCTTAGCACCCATAAGCACCCCCAATGTGCATGTCATGATTTATGTCCTCGAAAGATGCCTCTAGGTTAGATACTTCTAATATTGGTGTAACTACAGAAAGCCGGCACTAACAGGACCTTCACCAAGAGCTTTTTTGTGTGATGTATATTACTAGCTCATATGAACGCTATATAGATCTAATAATTATACAGCTAATAATATAGACAAGTGATAGACAAGATGGTGCTGCGATAGATAGGTGGCTACTCTTTCGTTTGCTCCAGGACTCTTTCCCCTGTTTCTTATACTGGTTTCTCAAACAGTCTTCTTGGGTCTTGCATGACCCTACTCACCCTCCATCTGGAGGAAACCTGGGGACTCCGACGTTGGAGGTGCGTCGGAAGCCAGCAGAAGCCTAGCATGCCTGCTCCTGTCGGGGCCCTGCTCCCTTAAGCATGTGTAGCCAGGGCGCAGTGATCCCACATGTATGAGCCCATTCCACTCCCATCGCTGACCCCACCATGCTGACCTTCTCTTGTGCCAACCCAAGCATCATCACTACCAGGGACAACTTGGACAACATAGCGCAACACGGACAACAACAACAACATGCCAGTGGCCAACACCTGTAGTGGCTCCAACATTGCACCCCGGCGGATCATCAGCACAAGGTGGGTACAATAGAGTGCCAGTACAAGGCAACCAAGAGCGCCACCAACTAGGGTCATCGGAGTACTGTTTGGCAAGTGATTATGTAACTAGTAACAACAATCGAGCAAGTCTTGTACATGTAGTATAAAACTTTCTAATTGTATTGTAACATATGTATCTATGTGCCTCTCTCAACATATGCAGCGTATGTATATAACCCTATGTAACCATATCGGTAACATGTAGCCTACGCCTAACTGAATGTATCATTATGTCTGGACACTATACACAAACTAATGTTCCCCCAGGGAATCAATTAAAGGGGTTGTCCGAGAGTTGTGAAAAAAAACTAAAGGTGGCCGGAGGGGGATGCTTAAAAAAATAAAGATCTACTTACCTTCCGGCGCCCTCCGCTGTCCCGCGCTGCTGTCGCTCCGGTCCGGGCGCCATGTAAACAAACATGGCCGCCAGAGCAGTGCTTATTCAGCTTCCGGCCGGACCCGACAACCTTTAGGCCCCCATACACAATGCTGTGAATAGGGACGTATAGGCGTGGCCGGTCAAGGCCGGCCGGAAGCTGCATCCGGCACTGCTCCGGCAGCCATGTTTGTTTACATAGCGCCCGGACCGGAGTGACAGCAGCGCAGGACACCGGAGGGCGCCGGAAGGTAAGTACATCTTTATTTTTTTAAGCAGCTCCCTCCGGCCACCTTTAGTTTTTTCACAACTCTCGACCAACCCCTTTAAGTTGTTTCGTATTGTATAGCATAGCAACCAATCCATAAGAATAAATTGCAATTTACCAAAGCAGAGCTGACCTGGGGAACTTTCTGTTACAGGCACCAACACCAAGCTCTTGCATCAGAACAGTTTATCCGGGCTTTTTTGTGGGGCCTCCGCCCTATATCTGAGCGTTGTTTATGTATTATAGAGACAAGTAGTTTATAGTATATGAATTATAGTTTTCACATCTCAGATTATAGAACACATCACTCCTCCCTTCCCTCCCGTAGGCCATAGCACAAATAGATGATTACCAGAGCATTAGCTAAACCCTACATTGTGATGATATTTATAACCCGCTTGAGGCTTAGTTTCTTCTTGTATGAACAATAACTGCAGTGTCAGGACTATGATGAAATTTAACCCTTGTTCACAATAGACACATGCAGGGCATCAGAAAAGCGACATACTGTAGAATGAATTTTAAAAAATAATAAAATTTTGCACCACGCTTATAGATTAATATAAACTTCTGGAACCGCCATGGGTACGTAAACAATGCCTCCAATATAAGTAACCTAACTAACATAGGTAAAATTTATACTGAATCGAATAAGGATCTCATGGATTCAAGGTAACGATGAGTATTAGTGTCTTTTTTTTTTTTTTTTTTTTTTAATTTAGAGATTACCTCTCACATACAATTCAAATATACAATAAGACAGTTCACATGACAACTACATTTACAACATGACAAATTACAACAAGTACATTCTCTCCTGGTGTGGAGTCGGTATCGTATTTTATCCAATCCCGGCCTTCTCTTTTACATACTTAACCCATTTTGTCACTTCCTCCCCTTCATTTAATCAATAATTTGGATGGCATCTAACCTTATCTCCCAAGGCTGCCAGAGCTTTTTCCTAACCTTCCATTGTTTTAACCCCTCTGTTAGGGCTATCTCATGGTGCATTTGTGTATTAGTTCTTTCTATAACTTCTATAATGTTTGGAGTGTCTGTGGATTTCCATTTTCTGGCTATACACAGTCTCGCTGCTATTAAAATGTGCGTTATTACTCCTCTGTATTGTTTAGGAAATTTGTTAACCCCTATATGTAAAACTGCTTGTAGGGGGGATGGCTCGGCCGCTTCACCTGTTATGGTGGAGATTAATCCAGAAACCTCGGACCAAAACCTTTGGAGCTTCGGGCATCCCCACCACACATGCATAGCTGTACCCTTCTCCTGACAGCCTTTCCAGCACGAATGGGAAAGTCCTGTTTCATTGTGTGCTAATCTATCTGGGCATAGATACCATCTTGTCTGCACTTTTTTCAATTGTTCTAGATGGTTAATGCATGCTGAGGCTCCTGTCACCTCCATGCTTGATTGATACCATTGTGCTAGGGTTATCTCTGTTCTTAGTTCTTGCTCCCATTTTTCCATGTATCCCATTTTTTCCCCCTTTGTCTCGCCCTGTAGATATTGGTATGCGAGTGATAGAATTTTCCCCTTCCGGTTTTGCATGTTAAATATGTCTAATTATCTGTATCCCTTTTTCTTATGTGTCTCTATCATACCCCTTATCACGTTCTTTAACTGTAAGTATTCAAGAAAGGTCCCTTTTTCTAATCCGCTTTCAATTTGTAGCCTCTCGAATGATTTCAAATGTCCGTCCTGCATTATGGAGTCTACATTACTATAGCCTCTCTTTACCCACTTATCTAGATTTAAGTTCGGTATAATTGATTCCATACTTTTTAATGATATTAATTTAAAGGGTATTACTCCTTTCTTTATTACTTTTCCCCAAATTTCCATAGCGTACCTCAGACTGTCTAAGGTGTATTGGTTTCTGATCGGGCGGATATACAGACTTTCCATGAGGAGTCTTATAGAGCCTGCTGGCGTGCCTGCACTTTCGATTTGAACCCATTTGTGTACCAGTGATGGTGCCCAGCATTCGCTTAGCATGTCTAAAATAGCAGCCTTATGATATAACTTCAGGTTAGGCATTCCCAGTCCCCCCTTTTTTGTGGGGGCGAATAACACTTTTTCGCTAACCCTGGATTTTTTCCCTGCCCATATAAAGTTAAGCAGTAGTTTTTGTGCTTTTTCTAGTATGGATCTGGGAAATCGTAGCGGGATACATCGGAAAAGGTATAATATCTTGGATAGGAGGATTGATTTGCACACTTGGATTCTTGCTATCCATGAGAGTTCCACCTTTCTTATTCTTTCTATTTCTTCTTTAATTTTCCTATATACTAAGTCCGAATTTATTTCCACCATCTTCCTCAATGGTAGGCACATTTGTACCCCAAGATATGTGAATCCTTCCTCTCCTCCCTTAAACCCATATATGTCCGTCAGCCTCTTAATTGTTTCTGTAGGCATATTTATTGAAAAAATAATTGATTTTGCCACATTCAATTTATAGAAAGAAATACTAGCAAATTGTCGCAATGTTTCCATTAAGACTCTTATAGATTTCTCTGGATCCGTGCACATGATGACTATATCATCCGCGTACAGGCCTATAGTGTGTGTTGCTGATCCTGAGCGAATTCCTTTAATTTGTGTGTTTAACCTTATTGCCTGGGCCAGTGGTTCCATTACCATCGCGAATATTACTGGCGATAGTGGGCAGCCCTGTCTGGTTCCATTGGATATTTTAAACCCGGATGACATAAAACCCGACAGGGCTACCCGCCCATTTGGATTTGAGTATAGGGCCATTATTGCCCTTAGGATTGCTCCTCTCAGACCGAATTTTTGTAAGGTGGCCTCCATATATCCCCAGTGTATTCTATCAAATGCTTTTTCGGCATCTAAAGATAAAAACACACTGGGGGTCGAGGACGTCTGAGCAGTCTGCAGTAGGTCTATTATTCTTCTTGTACCGTCTCTAGATTGTCTTCCAGCCACAAAACCCACTTGGTCTGGTGATATAACTGTTGGTAACGCCTTATTTAGTCTAATGGCCAGAATTTTAGAGTATATTTTTATATCGCTATTCAGTAATGATATTGGGCGGAAATTTTCGGGTTTATTAGGCGGTTTACCTGGTTTTGCTAACGTGATTATAGATGCTGTTAAATTTTCATGTGCAATTCTGCCCTTTTTTTGCCAGAACTTGTATAATCTTTCTAGGTATGGCAAAAGCTGGGCTGCAAATTGCTTATAATGTTCATTTGGTAGTCCATCTGGGCCTGGGGATTTATTTAATTTTGTTGTTTTAACTACTCCTCCTATCTCTTCTGTCGTGAATGGGCTATTTAAGTCCTCTATTTGTTCTGCTGAGAAACTTGGTAGGTTTATGGTTCTTAGGAAGTTTTGTATCTTCGTAGCCGTAGGCTGTGTCTCTGCCTTTTCATCTTTTAAATTGTATAGTTTAGCATAGTATGTTTGGAAAGCTTCCGCTATCTCAATTGGATTTTTGCTAAACTTGTTTGCGGGCTACTGCAGGGTTTCTATTTTATTCTTGGCTCGATTTAATCTAACTCTCTTTGCCAAAAGTTTACTCGCTTTATCCCCCATTGAGTAGAACTTTGTTTTACTCCACCTCATATCCTGGGCGTACGTCTGGAGTAATAGCGTGCGTAACTGCAATCTTATCTCTGACAAAACTTTCGAGCCCTCTGGACATGGGGCCATTTTATTCCTCTCTTCTGTCCTTCTTAACTCTGAAGTCAACTTGTCTATGTTGCTCTTCCTCCGTTTTTTGGCTTCTGCGCCAATTTTCTTGTATAACTCCCTCATAAACATTTTATATGTGGACCATAATATTTCCTCGCTTACTTCTGTGTTGTCGTTTATTTTAAAAAATTCATTTGTCTCCTTTTCCACTCGAGCTTGAGTTTCGGGGGATCTTAATAAGTGTGTTTGTAATCTCCAACCTATGTTAGCATTTCGCTTTGGTCCATTCTGCAATTTCAGTACTATGGGGGCATGGTCTGACCATGTTATATCCCCGATCGTTGTGCTAATGCAGTGTGGAAGGATCTCTCTATCTATCAGGAAGTAATCTATCCTGGAGTAAGATCCATGTCTAGGAGAAAAATATGTATAGTCCCTTTCCTCTACATGTTGATATCTCCAAATATCATGCAGGTCCCATTCCCGGATAATGGATCTCATTTCCTTTCTGCCTCCCGATGTGGTGCAGTCCTGACTCTCTGAAGGAGGTGCATTGAAATCCCCACATATTATTAATCTTCCTTGTTTAATTTCGTTAATCTTTTTTAAAACTGACCGCAGGAACCTGCATTGCCCTATGTTTGGTGCGTATACTGTAGCCACCGTGTATTGCATGCCGTTTATCTCGCCGATCACTATCACATACCGCCCTTCTCTGTCCTTCACCCACTCTTTTAATTCAAAGTTCAGAGAGGACTTTATAAGAATACTGACTCCTGCTCTTTTATTAATGGAATTTGAGTGAAACCCTGTGTTGAAGTCCCTATGTGTTATTCTAAATACATCTTTAGCTAAAAGGTGTGATTCTTGGATGCACACTATATCACATCTCGATTCCTCTACCTCTGACCAGAGAGCCCTTCTTTTATATGGGGAGTTCAGACCTCGTACATTTATAGATAAAATTTTCAGCGTCATCTATTACATTTCAGCAAGACTTTATTTATTTTCCAGGATTGATATTGCCGGTACCCATTCCACACCTCATAAACACATAAACATGTACAAACACTAAACAAATTGTCCCACATTTTTACCTTATCGGTTTCTTCACCGATTGTTACTGGGGGTAATTCCTCCAACCTTTTGGATTGTATATATTGGAGGTGCTCAATGCCTTTTATTAGTTTTATTTGTTTTTTCTTTTTTTTTTTTTATCTCTTGTCCTATTTGCTCATTTAGATTTTAGGCCGCCTGCCTTTAATAATTATGTTAATCTTTTTTATCCCTACCCTACTTTTTCTTCCCCACTCGTGTCCATTCTGTCTGGATTTTTTCTACCTGATTTTGCTCTAGCCTTTCCCTTTGTTTCAGGCCCCAGCTTTCAAGTAGAGCCTCCAGTTCATTTGGTTTATTACATATGTGTTGTTGGCCTTTATACCATACCAATAATTTAACTGGAAACCCCCATTTGTAGTCTATTTTATTTTCTCTTAATATTTTTGTACTTTCTCCGAACTCTCTTCTTCTTCTTAAAGTGTTTACTGATAAGTCTCCAAATAATTCAATATTTTGATATGGCTCTGGGAGTCTAGATAGTTGTTTCCCTGCTTGCATCAGCTTTTCTTTCATTTTAGCTAGGTGGAACCTCACAATCGTGTCCCTAGGTAGTTCAGGTTTTACAGTTTTGGGTTTAGGTATTCTGTGTATTCTGTCGATTGTTTTGTCCATGGCTACCTCTTCCGTTATTACTACCGATAACATCTTATTTACATAACCCTCCAGCTCCTTATTCTCTACTGACTCGGGTATGCCTCTGATTCTAATGTTGTTTCTGCGGGATCTATCTTCAATGTCCCCCAATTTATCTTTCATCATTGACATTTCACTTTCCAGTCTGTGGTGTGCCTCCACTAAGCTGTTATGTGCTTTGGCGCTATCTTCTGCTTTCTTTTCCAACCCATCTGTTCTATTACCTAGTTCGTCTACTTCTTTTCTTAATACCCCAAAGGTTGATCTAAATTCTGTAACCAGCGAATTATGATACGTCTCAAACATTTCCTTCATACTTTTTGTTATATAGTCGTCCGTTTGTGTTCCTATACTCTCATTTGGCCCTTGGTTACTGCTATTAGTCGTTCCCTTCCTTTCTAGCATAACTTCCTCCTGCAGCATGGCCCTGCCATTTCCATTTTGATGGTCATATGTACTTTGTTTAACTGTTTGGGGGACTATTTCTACTGTATTTCTATCTTCCTCTAATGTCAGTATTTTCTGTCTAGTTTCTATCGCTGTTGCTTCTTCCATGTTGTCTAATTTCTCTGGAATATTTTTTTGTTGCATTCCTGGTCTGCGTGCCATGAAATCCTTAATTTTTGGGGGTGTTGCTTTTTTTACCTGTGTTTTCCTGATCCTAGAAGTTCTTCCCTGGCCGTACATCCCCCCCACTATCTCCGTAGCTTCGTTTTTGTAAGGTATCTGGATATTTTAACGGGATCCCCCCCCCTCCTTCTGTCTGTTATTACTCTGAATTTCCGACAGGTATAGATGCCGTGTGGATTCAGAGTCCACCTCTGGCGTCTGTCTAGGTGGGCATACCGGTTATTATGGGAGAAATCCCTATCGGGATAGTGGGCTTATCCGCATAGGGGAGATGATAACCCTCTGACGCTCAGCTGAGTTTATGGCCCTTATTAACCCTTAATCCTTAATTATGCGGACAGTAGGCATATATATTTGCTGCTCAACAGTTATATTTATACTTTAGTTAGCAGGTTTTGAGTTAGTTAGACATATTCTTTATGCTTAATAAACCTTCTTTCCACACAGATGTCAGTTACATTAGGCATGCATTAGACACTTATCTATGCAGGTTTATATGTAATATTCCTGCACTGTCTTGTACCAATTATGTGAGTGATCAGAGAGGAAAAGACTTCTCCATGCCTAATATGCAGTTTCGCTGGTCCGACTTGGACTAGGCTCTTTATCTTTCATATAAAATAGTCTCCGTGGGAGCTAAGCGACAGCGTCCATAGAGTCGTTCTTTCCTGTTTAGTGACAACAGAAGACTGCCGGAATTAGGATAGTCAGTCCTGCTTTACACTTATCTGTCCAAGAATGCTCTATATATTAATCTTGTACTGTCCTGTGTGGCTCATTTGAGGAGGCAAAGAGAACAGCAGTTCCAGTGAGGCATGTACATGTCATCAGAGGGGTCGTTAGTTCCATGCGTAAGTTTAATAGATTAGTAAGTTAGTATAAATTAGTAGGTTAGAGGATCAATAGGGGGTAGCAATTTTTAGCAGGCTTATGGCAGGCTTATGGCAGGGTTCTACAGAGGCAGCTTTACAGGCAGACTGAGCCGAAGGGGCTTCTGAGAACCCCCCCCCGGAGCGCGGCGCGCCCCGCGCCGCCCTGACCTCCGTGGCCCCCGCGGGAACGTGCCCCCCCCCCAGGAGACGATCCACGCACCTGCGCCTATGTGGGTCAGAACCGGGGCCGTTGGGACCCGATTCTCGTCCCCCCAAGACGATCTGCAGGCACCGTCCCCCGTCCAGGTAGGCCCGTCCCCCCGTGACACCAAACGGCGGCCCGCGGTACGCTGCTCACCGCTAACCCCTGGGGTGCCCTCTGCCCCTTCCCCCCCGTCTTACCCACCAGCCGCCTCCACAGTTCCCCTCCTCCTCTTGATTCGCGCTGCTGTTCCCACGAGAAGGACGCCGCTCTGCACCACCAATCTTCTTTCAGCGCCGGGTCCGGACCTCTGACGCTGCCTCTGAGCACCTACGGCTCCTGCTGTCTCCTCCGTGGATTGGGATCGTCCGGGCTGTCCGCGTCCCTTCACCTCCCCTCCTCTCCCGGTCTTCCTCTTCCTCTGTACGTATCGCCGCGTCTAGCGACCACTGCTCCTGCTGCGATCTTGCGGACCTGCTTCTGGTGTCCTCCTGGCGTGGAGCCTATGTCAGGGCGCCATGGTATCAGGGTACTTGAATAATAGGGATGTTAGGATTGCTAGATTTTAGAGCCGCAGACGGCCATCTGCATGAGCTAGTGCGCGGCCATGCTTGTTGGTCACGCCGAGTATTAGTGTCTTGAACCATGAACTTGTTACTTGGAGAGAGCTGTCAGCAAAATTGTGTGGGGGTCCTCTTACCTGCGTATCTGATTTTCTGTTCTTTTGTTGGCCTCAATCTTCTGACGTGATGGGGCTACCTGACATCAGACATTCCTCTCTAGAGTAGTCAACGGGTTCAAACACTCCTCAATCAACAATTGATGCATAATGAAGCTACACTTTTTGCTTTCGACCCAGCTTTGCCCCCAAATGCTAGAACGCCATTTTGCTTCCACTCTTCACACAACAGTTTCTTAGTATGTAGGATAGACAACTGACTCATAACCTTTTTTGTAGAAAGATGGACCCCCTTACCCCACTATTTCACAACTCTGCCTCTGCCCCAGCAACTGGAGTTGACACCTTTCTTATCTGAAGCAAATCTACCGACACCCGCCTGGTCTACACCCCACTCTATACTACTCTAAAAGGTTCTCCCATTACCATCTCTCCCATGGTGGGTCTCTCTATAATTCCTAACACACTGGGGGTCATTTACTAAGGGCCCGATTCGCGTTTTCCCGACGTGTTACCCGAATATTTCCGATTTGCGCCGATTGTACCTGAATTGCCCCGGGATTTTGGCGCACACGATCGGATTGTGGCGCATCGGCGCCGGCATGCGCGCGACGGAAATCGGGGGGGCGTGGCCGAACGAAAACCCGACGGATTCGGAGAAACCGCCGCATTTAAAAACCGAAAAAGTGTCGCTTGGGAAGCGCTTACCTTCACTTGGTCCGAGCTGGTGTATTCCGGCGCGTTCAGATGCTTTTCAGCGCAGCAGCGCCACCAGGTGGACGGCGGAGGAACTACCTTAATAAATCCCGGCCGGACACGAATCCAGCGCAGAGAACGCGCCGCTGGATCGCGAATGGGCCGGGTAAGTAAATCTGCCCCATTGCCCCATTGTCTTCCTTTGCGATGTCTTGATGGTGGATAGGACTGTAAACCCTCACGACTAGAAAACTGCTGTCTCTCCTCTCCAGTAATGGTTTCTGAGATGGACTATCTTATGTGAATGAAAGAAACCCTAGCCCCTGTCTTAAGATCTCCAAAGGATATGGTCAATGTTTAAGATGGGTCGCAACTAGAGATGAGCGAACATGCTCGTCCGAGCTTGATGCTCGGTCGAGCATTAGGGTACTCGAAACTGCTCGTTACTCGGACGAATACTTCGCCCGCTCGAGAAAATGGCAGCTCCCGCCGTTTTGCTTTTTGGCGGCCAGAAACAGAGCCAATCACAAGCCAGGAGACTCTGCACTCCACCCAGCATGACGTGGTACCCTTACACGTCGATAGCAGTGGTTGGCTGGCCAGATCAGGTGACCCTGGGATAGACTAGCCGCTGGCCGCGCTGCTCGGATCATTCTGTCTCTGGATGCCGCTAGGGAGAGAGCTGCTGCTGGTCAGGGAAAGCGTTAGGGTGTTCTATTAGCTTACTGTTAGGCAGGAGTGATTCTCAAAGAACCCAACAGCCCTTCTTAGGGCTACAATAACGTTCTACTTTTTTTATTTTAATTTGCATCTTTTACCATTTTGTGAGGAATTAGCAGGGGGACTTGCTACCGTTGTGTTTAGCTCTTAGTGGCACACATATCCATAGCAAAGACCGAAGTGGGAAAATTCAGTAGGGGTTGGATTTCTATTAGGCAATAACTCAGTGTCATCTCATCTGGCATAGTAGTGTGCTTCCTTTGATACTTGGCTAGAAAATAGCCATAGGAGAATACAAACAGCTTCTTGAAGCCTACAGTAGCGTTCTATATATTTGATTTCTGGTTGATCTGCTGGTGGCTGTAGTTTCTGCAGTGCATGTACTTGCCAATTCTGAGCAATTTGTAGTGAGACTTGCGACCGCTGTGTTCTGCGCTTAGTGGCGCACATATCCATAGCAAAGGCCGAAGTGGCAAAATTCAGTAGGGGTTGGATTTCTATTAGGCAATAACTCAGTGTCATCTCATCTGGCATAGTACTGTGCTTCCTTTGATACTTGGCTAGAAAATAGCCATAGGAGAATACAAACAGCTTCTTGAAGCCTACAGTAGCGTTCTATATATTTGATTTCTGGTTGATCTGCTGGTGGCTGTAGTTTCTGCAGTGCATGTACTTGCCAATTCTGAGCAATTTGTAGTGAGACTTGCGACCGCTGTGTTCTGCGCTTAGTGGCGCACATATCCATAGCAAAGGCCGAAGTGGCAAAATTCAGTAGGGGTTGGATTTCTATTAGGCAATAACTCAGTGTCATCTCATCTGGCATAGTAGTGTGCTTCCTTTGATACTTGGCTAGAAAATAGCCATAGGAGAATACAAACAGCTTCTTGAAGCCTACAGTAGCGTTCTATATATTTGATTTCTGGTTGATCTGCTGGTGGCTGTAGTTTCTGCAGTGCATGTACTTGCCAATTCTGAGCAATTTGTAGTGAGACTTGCGACCGCTGTGTTCTGCGCTTAGTGGCGCACATATCCATAGCAAAGGCCGAAGTGGCAAAATTCAGTAGGGGTTGGATTTCTATTAGGCAATAACTCAGTGTCATCTCATCTGGCATAGTAGTGTGCTTTGATACTTGGCTAGAAAATAGCCATAGCAATAGGATAGCATTGTTTGGTTTTAAAAACTCAAAAAAAAACAAAAAACACAAAAAAAAAAAAAAAACACAAAAAAAAACAAAAAAAAGTAAAAAAAAAAAAATAAAGTTATAACTCTCATTTTAAAAATGTTTAACCCGAGGGCTAGGGGTAGAGGACGAGGGCGGGGACGTGGGCGTCCAACTACTGCAGGGGTCAGAGGCCGTGGTCCTGGGCGGGGTGAGACACCACCTGCTGATGAGGGAGCAGGGGAACGCCGCAGAGCTACACTCCCTAGGTTCATGTCTGAAGTTACTGGGACTCGTGGTAGAGCACTGTTGAGGCCAGAACAGTGCGAACAGGTGATGTCGTGGATTGCTGACAATGCTTCGAGCAATTTGTCCACCACCAGTCAGTCTTCCACGCAGTCCACCCATGTCACCGAAATCGCCACTCCTCCAGCTCCTGCACCTCAGCCTCCTCCCCCCCAGTCTGCCCCCTCCCAGGAAAATTTGGCATTTGAACCGGCATACTCTGAGGAACTGTTTTCTGGACCCTTCCCACAGTCACAAACCACTTGTCCGGTTGCTGCTGAGCAATTTTCCGATGCCCAGGTTTTCCACCAGTCACAGTCTGTGGGTGATGATGACCTTCTTGACGTAGTGGAAGTGTGTAAAGAGGTGTCCGACGATGAGGAGACACGGTTGTCAGACAGTGGGGAAGTTGTTGTCAGGGCAGGAAGTCCGAGGGGGGAGCAGACTGAGGGATCGGAGGATGATGAGGTGACAGACCCAAGCTGGGTTGAGAGGCCGGGTGAACACAGTGCTTCTGAGACGGAGGAGAGTCCTCGACCTGAACAGGTTGGAAGAGGCAGTGGTGGGGCCAGACGGAGAGGCAGGGCCAGAGCTGGTGCATCAGCGCCACTGTCAACTAGTGAAGCTCCCGTGGTGAGGGCTCTTGCGGCGAGGGCTAGATCTTCAGAAGTGTGGAGGTTCTTTAAGGAAACACCGGATGACCGACGGACTGTGGTGTGCAACATTTGCCAAACCAGGCTCAGCAGGGGTTCCACCACTACTAGCTTAACTACCACCAGTATGCGCAGGCATATGAATGCTAAGCACCCCACTCAGTGGCAACAAGCCCGTTCACCTCCGGCCGTGCACACCACTGCTCCTTCCCCTGTGTCAGCTGATAGTCAGCCCCCTGCCCAGGACCCTGGCACAAAAACCCCATCGTCGCCTCCACGATCCTCCACAGCATCCACCAGCGTTCAGCTCTCCATACCCCAGACGCTGGAGCGGAAACGCAAATATAGTGCAACCCACCCGCACGCCCAAGCCCTTAATGTGCACATCTCCAGATTGCTTAGCCTGGAGATGCTGCCCTATAGGCTAGTAGAGACCGAGGCCTTTCGCAACCTCATGGCGGCGGCCGCCCCTCGGTATTCGGTCCCCAGCCGCCACTACTTTTCCCGATGTGCCGTCCCAGCCCTGCACCAGCACGTGTCAGACAACATCATCCGTGCCCTGACCAACGCCGTTTCTGACAAGGTCCACCTGACCACGGACACGTGGACGAGTGCTGCCGGGCAGGGCCACTATATATCGCTGACGGCACATTGGGTTAACTTGGTGGAGGCTGGGACCGAGTCTGACCCTGGGGCTGCTCATATACTGCCGACGCCGAGGATTGCGGGGCCTACCTCGGTCCAGGTGTTTCAGGCCTACTATGCCTCCTCCTCCTCCCACCCCTCCTCCACCTCCTCCTTCGAACTACCATCCGTGGGCACGGCGCCATCAGTCGGTAGCTCTAGGCACAGCAGCAGTGCCGTCGCTAAGCGACAGCAGGCGGTGCTCAAACTGCTGAGCCTAGGCGACAAAAGGCACACCGCCCAAGAGCTATTACAGGGCATCACGGCGCAGACTGATCTGTGGCTGGCACCGCTGAACCTCAAGCCGGGAATGGTTGTGTGTGACAACGGCCGTAACCTGGTGGCGGCTCTGCAACTCGGCAGACTGACACATGTGCCATGCCTGGCCCATGTGTTAAATCTGATAGTGCAGCGTTTCCTCAAGACATACCCCAATCTGTCTGATTTGCTCACGAAGGTGCGCCGCATCTGTGCGCATTTCAGGAAGTCCAGCCCAGATGCTGCCACTCTCAGGGCAGCGCAGCGCCGCCTCCAACTGCCCGCTCACCGACTGTTGTGCGACGTGCCCACGAGGTGGAATTCAACACTGACCATGTTATCCAGAGTTTACCAGCAGCGCAGAGCGATTGTAGACTGCCAGATGTCAACTTCCACCAGAACTGGTAGTCAGGTCAGTCAGCTTCCTCAAGTCTACAATGAGGAGTGGATGTGGATGTCTGATATCTGTCAGGTGCTGAGTAACTTTGAGGAGTCAACACAGATGGTCAGTGGCGATGCCGCCATCATCAGCCTCACCATCCCGCTGCTTGGCCTGTTGAAAAACTCTCTGGTCAGCATGAAGTCGGAAGCTTTGCGCTCGTCACAAGAGACGGGGGAAGAATATTCCCTTGTTGATAGCCAAAGCACCCTGAGGTCTGTTTCTCAGCGCATATCGGAGGAGGTGGAGGTGGAGGAGGATGAGGAGGAAGAGGAGGAGAATGTTGGCGAGACACAAGAGGGGACCATTGTTGAGTCCTTCACTGTTCAGCGTGTATGGGCAGAAGAAGAGGAGTTGGAGGAGTTGGAGGAGGAGGAAATGGACAGTCAGGCCAGTGAGGGGAGTGAATTCTTACGCGTTGGTACTCTGGCGCATATGGCAGATTTCATGCTAGGCTGCCTATCCCGTGACCCTCGCGTTCAAAGAATTTATTCCAGCACCGATTACTGGGTGTTCACTCTCCTGGACCCACGGTACAAGCAAAATCTTCCCACTCTCATCCCTGGAGAGGAAAGGAGTGTGAGAATGCATGAATACCAGCAGGCCCTGGTGCACAAGCTGAAACAGTATTTCCCTTCTGACAGCGCTAGCGGCAGAGTGCGTAGTTCTGCGGGACAAGTAGCGAGGGAGAGTAGGCGAGCAGGCAGCTTGTCCAGCACTGGCAAGGGTACGCTTTACAAGGCTTTTGCCAGCTTTATGTCACCCCAGCAAGACACTGTCACCTGTCCCCAGTCTCGGCAGAGTAGGGCTGATCTTTACAGAAAGATGGTGAGGGAGTACGTAGCTGACCATACCATCGTCCTAAATGATCACACAGCTCCCTACAACTACTGGGTTTCAAAGCTGGACATGTGGCACGAACTGGCGCTCTACGCCTTGGAGGTTCTTGCCTGCCCTGCCGCTAGCGTCTTGTCCGAGCGGGTTTTCAGTGCAGCTGGTGGCATCATCACCGATAAGCGTACACGCCTGTCGACTGACAGCGCTGACAGGCTGACGCTTATTAAAATGAATAAAGGCTGGATTTCTCAGAATTTCCAATCTCCACCAGGTGAAGGAAGCTCAACCTGAATAATTGATCCACTCCTCCTCCTCCTCCTCATTTTCCTCCTTCTCCTCCTCTTTGTACAGTAAAGCAGAGGAAACTGGCTATTTTTTGACAGGGCCCACTGGCTCTTGCTATAGTACTTCATGCATTTAATTTTTCTGGAGGGCCACCTACCCGGTCCTCTGTTTGAAACAATTTTTGTGAGTGCCACATACAGGCACTCAATCTATTCCATTTTACTGCAGGGCCACCTACCTGCTCCTCTGGTTTGAAACATTTTTGGGACTGCCACATACAGGCACTCAATCTATTCCATTTTACTGCAGGGCCACCTACCTGCTCCTCTGGTTTGAACAATTTTTGGGACTGCCACATACAGGCACTCAATCTATTCCATTTTACTGCAGGGCCACCTACCTGCTCCTCTGGTTTGAACAATTTTTGGGACTGCCACATACAGGCACTCAATCTATTCCATTTTACTGCAGGGCCACCTACCTGCTCCTCTGGTTTGAAACATTTTTGGGACTGCCACATACAGGCACTCAATCTATTCCATTTTACTGCAGGGCCACCTACCTGCTCCTCTGGTTTGAACAATTTTTGGGACTGCCACATACAGGCACTCAATCTATTCCATTTTACTGCAGGGCCACCTACCTGCTCCTCTGGTTTGAACAATTTTTGGGACTGCCACATACAGGCACTCAATCTATTCCATTTTACTGCAGGGCCACCTACCTGCTCCTCTGGTTTGAAACATTTTTGGGACTGCCACATACAGGCACTCAATCTATTCCATTTTACTGCAGGGCCACCTACCTGCTCCTCTGGTTTGAACAATTTTTGGGACTGCCACATACAGGCACTCAATCTATTCCATTTTACTGCAGGGCCACCTACCTGCTCCTCTGGTTTGAACAATTTTTGGGACTGCCACATACAGGCACTCAATCTATTCCATTTTACTGGAGGGCCACCTACCTGCTCCTCTGGTTTGAAACATTTTTGGGACTGCCACATACAGGCACTCAATCTATTCCATTTTACTGCAGGGCCACCTACCTGCTCCTCTGGTTTGAACAATTTTTGGGACTGCCACATACAGGCACTCAATCTATTCCATTTTACTGCAGGGCCACCTACCTGCTCCTCTGGTTTGAAACATTTTTGGGACTGCCACATACAGGCACTCAATCTATTCCATTTTACTGCAGGGCCACCTACCTGCTCCTCTGGTTTGAACAATTTTTGGGACTGCCACATACAGGCACTCAATCTATTCCATTTTACTGCAGGGCCACCTACCTGCTCCTCTGGTTTGAACAATTTTTGGGACTGCCACATACAGGCACTCAATCTATTCCATTTTACTGGAGGGCCACCTACCTGCTCCTCTGGTTTGAAACATTTTTGGGACTGCCACATACAGGCACTCAATCTATCCCATTTTACTGGAGGGCCACCTACCTGCTCCTCTGGTTTGAAAAATGTTTGGGACTGCCACATACAGGCACTATCCAAATTAAATTGTCTCCATAGCAGCCTCCACACGTTGTCTCCATTGCTACCTCCAAAAGTCGTCCATATAGCTGCCTCCATACATCGTCCCTTTATCAAACGAGGTGTGTCAGGCAGAAATTTGGGTTGTTTTCATGGATTCCACATCAAAGTTGTTAACTTTGTCGCCACCCTGCTGTGTTATCCACAAAATACACTGGCAAACTTTTACCATTTAGGGATATTATTTCAGCGCTTCTTGCGCATCTGTTTACATTCCCCTCACCCGGCATATCCTAAACTTATAAGAACGCTACTACACTTGATCTTATACAAAAGGTTCTTAGAAGTGCTGTTTGGGGAGTAGCCTAGAGACAGGGGCTTGGATTGGCGAAAGCTCGCCTGGCAGCGGAACGCCAGCTCCATGCGCATCATGCGCTTCTTGCGCATCTGTTTACATTCCCCTCACCCGCCATATCCCAAACTTATGAGAACGCTACTACACTTAACTTGGTGCAGGCTGGGACCGAGTCTGACCCTGGGGCTGGTCATATACTGCCGACGCAGAGAATTGCGGGGCCTACCTCGGTCCAGGTCTCAAAGGCCTACTATACCTCCTCCCACCCCTCCTCCACCTCCTCCTCCTCCGAATTACCATCCGTGGGCATGGCGCCATCAGTCGGTAGCTCTAGGCACAGCAGCAGTGCCGTCGCTAAGCGACAGCAGGCGGTGCTGAAACTGCTGAGCCTAGGCGATAAAAGGCACACCGCCCAAGAGCTATTACAGGGCATTCCACATCAAAGTTGTTAACTTTGTCGCCACCCTGCTGTGTAATCCCCAAAATATACTTGCAAACTTTTACCATTTAGGGATATTATTTCAGCGCTTCTTGCGCATCTGTTTACATTCCCCTCACCCGCCATATCCTAAACTTATAAGAACGCTACTACACTTGATCTTATACAAAAGGTTCTTAGAAGTGCTGTTTGGGGAGTAGCCTAGAGACAGGGGCTTGGATTGGCAAAAGCTCGCCTGGCAGCGGAGCGCCAGCTCCATGCCAAGATCCAACTAACATAGTTTTAACTGCAGCACCTTTAATCTACTACTAGTTCACTGCCTCCATACATCGTCCCCTTATCAAACGAGCTGTGTCAGGCAGAATTTTGGGTTGTTTTCATGGCTTCCATGTTAACTTTGTCGCCACCCTGCTGTGTAATCCACAAAATATACTGGCAAACTTTTATCATGTACCGATATTATTTGAGCGCTTCTTGCTCACCTCCTTTGGTTCCTCTCTGCCACCCATTGGTTTGAAGCCTGAGTCCATTTAGGGTATGTCGCCATGACACTCTCTAGCCTGCTGCCGCTGCCTCTGCATGCCGTCCCCTATAGTGTCAGGGTCAATTATTGGATGTTTTAGATGCTATCTAGCTTCATTCTGTCACTCTGTCATGGCCATGCTGTTGCCCATAATTTTGGCATAATGGTGCGATTATGCAGCCTCAGAGGCATCCATGCATGCTGCCCCTGCTGTTTCCTGTCCATTTCCGTGGTGTTTCCATCCTTTTCTGAGGTTCCCAGGTGTTTGGCCAAGCTTCCCTGTGCAGAGCCTTGGTCCCCTTGAAAAATGCTCGAGTCTCCCATTGACTTCAATGGGGTTCGTTATTCGAGACGAGCACTCGAGCATCGGGAAAAGTTCGTCTCGAATAACGAGTACCCGAGCATTTTAGTGTTCGCTCATCTCTAGTCGCAACCTCCTACACTGTGTGAGGACCTGTGACCATTTTAGGTCTTGGGAGACCTCGTCTCTCTTTGAACTTCCTTTTTTTAGGCCTTCCTGCTAAATTGAGCATTTTACTCCTTTTTATAATTTTGCATACAGTATGTTCCTACCAATTTATGCATTTGATATTAAATGCTCTTGATCAATTCATGTATGTTCTCTTACTGAACTATTACTTGGCTGGTTTTCTGTGTTTATTCATTGCCTCTGTACATTTTGTGTATGTATATTTGTATTATTGCTTTATGTTTCAAATAAAACCCTTGATAATGAAAAAAAAACTTTACCTTGTTCATTCCTGGACAAGGGTAGTATATATTGAAAGCAACTCAGAAGAAGGAAAGAAACATTAAAAAAATGTAGCGTTATGTTAACTTTTTAAGTATTAAAAGATGTGGTACCGCAATGGGTACATAACTGGTGCCATCAACATAACTAACATGACTGATACTGGATTGAAATGAATAAGGAAAAAATATGGATCCAGATTGAAAGTGAGGCTTAGTGTCGTCTTGCATAAAAATACATTGCTATAACCATCATAGCATCATAGTTTATATGGCTGAAAAAAGACACCAAGTCCACCAAGTTCAACCAAGGAAGGGAAGGGATTGGATGAGGAAGGGATTTAGGGGAAACAATTCTATATAACATAACCATCAATGTTATTTAGGTGTAAAAAGGCATCTAGACCCTTCTTGAAGCTCTCTGCTGTCCCTGCTGTGACCAGCGCCTGAGCTCGGCTATTCCACAGATTGACAGTTCTCATAGTAAAAAAGCCCTGTCGACTCCGGTGATTAAACCATGAAAACCAAAACTTCCTCACAACTAGGCAAGTGCAAAATCAAAAGGAAGAAGCAGAAAAAAGGAATTTAAGCTAACTAATAAAAAGCAGGTTTATTCAACTCCATTAGATATTAAAAATCATGGAACCGCTATGGGCATGTAGCCGATGCCACTAACATAACTGACATACAGTATATAAAATTAAAGCTAAATTGAATATAGGGGGTCATTTACTAAGGGCCCGATTCGCGTTTTCCCGACGTGTTACCCGAATATTTCCGATTTGCGCCGATTTTCCCTGAACTGCCCCAGGATTTTGGCGCACGCGATCGGATTGTGGCGCATCGGCACTGGCATGCACGTGATGGAAATTGGGGGGCGTGGCCGAACGAAAACCCGACAGATTTGCAGAGCTTACACTTACCTTCACTCAGCCCGGCTCGGTGTATTCCAGTGCGTTCCGGGGAACTTCAGCGCAGCAGCGCCACCTGGTGGACGTCGGAGGATCTGCCTTAATAAATCCCGGCCGGAACACGCCGCTGGATCGCGAATGGACTGGGTAAGTAAATCTGCCCCAATGTTTAAAATGACTTATCAATTGGAGGGGTTTCAAGGTTTCTTTTACCTTTTTTTTTAGTACACAAGAAAACATTGTGCATTCTACAAAAAAATTTTTACAGAACAAAACACACAATTTAAAAACCCAAAATATCAAGGTTTATTGGATATATCCAGGACAAATTTGGAATGTTCTTAACAGTCATCATGAAAGGGAAACTTAGGGCTTTCTTCCCAGCTGAAAAATCAAAAAAATAAAATGAAATAAATTAATTAAAATGAACGATGTAATTTTAATTTTGCCAAATTGAACATTGCGAAACTTACGACTTGAGACTCAGGTAACGCAAGTTTTTGTTGACTCCATCAAGATCCTTCATGTCTGCATCACTCAACTCAAAGTCAAAAATCTGTCGAGAAAATTCAAAGTGCAAATTACAATGGAGGCTGACATTTTTAGCTTTATCTTATGCTAGGTTTTATTTGTGTGCGTTACTTACACTGAAATTCTCCTTGATCCTTCCATTGGTAAAGGTTTTTGCAATGACAACAATATCCTTCTGTAGAACAAATCGCTGCGCCACCTGCGCGGGGGTGCGCTTCAGTCTCTTAGCAATTGTATTCAGGACGGGATCTTCTAGAACTTTCGGAGCATTTTCATCCTCAAGCCTGTCCATTAGAAAACAAAAAATCTTCAACATTTTTCACCTTTTATTAAACTTTCTACAATTTTACAAATTCTTTCCATCCTAGATCTCTTTCACTTACCAGCCCGGTGCTCTTGCGGACCCCAGGACAGCGTATCCAAGTGGTACAATGTTATGATACTTGAGGAACTTCAGTAATTTGTTCTGATTGAGATATATGTGGCACTCCATCTGTACAAAGATAAGAACGTTCTCTCGTCAACCTGAAAATTCATAAGCAATATGGCCACCATCACATCTGGTACAAGAGATGTCACCAAGCCCTCGAAAAGGACAAGTAGAACATCTCATGCTCTTAATACTTACCTCACAGCATGCCGGCTTGTGCTTGAGCCCTGGCATGTTCAGAATAAGCTCTAATTGCTTTTCGTTAAAGTTCGAGACGCCAATGGATTTGACAAGACCGGCATCTTTGCACGCTTCCAAGGCCTACAAATAAACAATTTTATCGAAAAACGGTTGAGTCACCAGGATCGCCCAGTCGAACAGCTCAACAAATTCTCCCTACAGTGGCCATAACAAGTAAAGTATGGAACCACACCCTAACCTAAACTTTTTAAATACAAACTTTAAAACTCAAATTCTAAGAATTTACCTTCCATGTCTCCTGGATGTCTGTGTCATGAAAAATCACTTTACCGTTTTCATCCTTGGGAAAGAGATCCTCTCCAGGCTGAAAAGAGAACAAAATTTGGTAAATTTTTATATTTATAGCCAAGCCACAAAGTTTATTGTGGTAATTTAATGTGTATGGAGATGTCTGATTTTACACCAAAATGAGATTCACATTTTTGATCTTGTTTACTTTTCCAATCCCTGCCGGAAGGCATTTAGACCATTGAATTTTGCTCCATTGTTACGTTGGACAAGGAGTCCCATGGGTTCACCTGATAAAATGGATGTGTGCCCACCCTCCTTCAACCTTTAGGTTTTGGAAATTTCGAACTAGACGCTTTCGAAATAGTTGATCTACTAATGGGTTCAGCCTAGGCCCCATCAAGTACTCAGGTGGACCTGTCAGACCCTGTCTAGTTCTTCCTGCTTCTCGCTGGTGGTTTTGATGTTCATGCTGCTCTAAATGTGACTAGAACATGATCAAAATGATATCATAAATTATATTTGGAATAGAAGTCACGAGGCAATATCTATTCTGCCCTATCAGGTGAACGACAGAGACCAACAGGCATTGATGGTCAGGATTCTTCTAAAGCTCCCTCAGTTGAAATTTGCAAATTGTGTCTTACCAATGAAAAGGACACACAAACATTACTACATACTACAAAATTCATATTTTGAGAAACCTTAAATTCCACGGGTGTATGGATAAGGTAGACATCTATGTATTCTAACTGCAAATCCTTCAGAGATTGTTCCAGGGCAGGTCGGACCCTCTTAGGACAGTGGTTATTATTCCAAAGCTGCAGAAATAAATAAAACATGAAATTACCTACAACATAAGACAATGGGTAGATCTAGAGAATTTTGAATGGTCTCTGTTACCTTCCCAACGTAGAAAATGTCTTCTCTCTTCACCGTCCCATTGGCAATTTTGGATCTGATGGCTTCACCGACCTCAACTTCATTTAAATATATGAAGGCGCTGTCAATGAGGCGATATCCGATATCAATGGCCGCCATGACGGCCTCCTTCGCCTGTTCTTTGGAGTACTGTGTAGGATAAGAGGAGACAATTGACTGGGGGTCGGCATAAGAAGTCCATTGTAATGTGTGGTGGGGAATCCACTGAGAAGGAAAATATACTTTAGAGGAACTTGAGAGGAATTGTATATTTGTGGGGAGCCTAAAAAGTTTTTATTGTGTGGGGACCTTAGTACTATGGGGGAGGTGGGCAATGAGGGGGCATGTTACTATGTTTGGGTCCACTAAAGGCCTAGTAAACTATAGTAGTGGGGAATTAATGGGCATTACTCTGTATGGAAGCTCCACTGTAGGGCTATTATACTGTGGGGGGCATTATGTATAAGGGATATAAAGAGTAAGTATGCATTAATGGATCTCAGTGGCAAATGGCTCCATCAAAAGTTTTCGATGGGTCCAGTGTTTACTAAAGTTATGACCCTGTGTTGATATGCTGTCAGGTTCCCCCCACAGGTTGGATTTTCTTTTTAGGATTCCTTCTACCTTAAAACGTTTTGTTCAAAATCTTATAAATTGGGTTTTAAATATATTTTGAGTCACCTTTGTGTCTTGCATGCTGATCCACATGGTGACCTCCTTCCCAGAGTACTGAGTAATTTACCAACACAGTCACCTACACAGGCGGTCCCCCTACTTAAGAACACCCGACTTACAGATGACCCCTAGTTACAAACGGCCCTCTGGATGTTGTACGTAACCCAGGGACCGCCTGTAGTATCATTTCTAGAGATGAGTGAACCCAGTGGTTGGGTTAGGTTTAGCACCTGACCCGAACATATTGCCAGATTGGCGGCCAAATAAAGCCGGTAAATTGATGGCCCTAACAACTAGCCATGGCTAGTTGGCCAGGTTGTGTCCCCCGAACCTGACCATCGGATACGCTCATCTCCAATTATTACTAATGATATGGAGATCAAGAAAGAGCAGGGAAGGGAGAAGGGGCATGAACAATGTAGGTGATGCTACTGTCCTGTCCACAATGAGTACCCAACCCCATGGCCAGAGATCCTTGCTATCAACTACCAGTTATATATAGTTTTTATATATGACTTTTCAATCACTCCTAAACGTACTACAAAAAGAAGGCCCACCATTTTCCTAATCTCCATAAACGGTACTCACCGATTGCGGTGCAAAGGTGCCGAATCCAATCATGGGTATCTTATGCCCATCATTTAGTTCAATACGAGAGTCTGCCGTGAGAGCCATAGTGCGATGTCCTCCGGCGCCCTGTGCTGTACAACTCCTATCCACATACAGTGTGTTCTGTATTTATCCAGTCCAAGCACCACCCCTCGAGCATGTGACAATGGGTGTGAGGAGTCTCCTCTGCCAACTCCATTTTTTAGGGTGTGGGACCCCGTAGAAACCAAGCAGTCATTTTTGCATTGTCATTGTAATGAATAGATCTGGCAGCCATATGGACCTTAACGTTGAAGAAGACATACTGTTCAAACGATGCTCTGATCCCCTCCTTGAATGTGAACATTCACATCAGTAAGGTGATGTAAGGACATGCTCTCCTGCCAAAACGAGAAGCATGAGATTACAGCTCGCAGAAAAGTAAAAAAAAAAAAACATCATCGAAAACATTGAATTATGTCGCTGCGTTACGATGTTTACGACCCGGGTGTTAAAACATCCAGCCTCTCCTTGAAGCTCTAAGCATGGAAATTCTTCTATTGTGACCAAAAAAACTCTTTGCACAAGAGATTTTATCACCCGAAAAACACCCAACCCAAATGTATAAAAAAGCTCCCATATCTATTTACAAAGTTAAGTTAAGTGTCAATGTTCAATAGATCTGAATTATACATCATTGTTCCTTAAGGGGGTTGTTTGGAAGTTCATAATGATGGCCTTCAATGTCCAATTGGTGGTGGGCCTGCACTCAGTGCACCCCCATTGATCAGCTACTCGGGTCTTAGTAACAGACCTAGAAACAGATGACCTCAGATCCTTGTAGTTTTAACAATCCTAAAGTAGTCAAGAATGTAGTTACAACCAGGTGAAGATGTTCTGATTTTGAATTGTGACAGCCCCTGTTCCGGCGCACAAACCTTTTGGCATCTGGATCAAGGCTCGCAGCTGTCAAAATTCAAAATCAGAACGTGTGACTAGCCAGGCCCCCCTCCGCTCACCCTATGGCCCCTATAAGATTATTGGTGGGATCAGATCGGGAAAAAGCTGGGTTGGATCCCACTTATCAGTTGTCATCCCATGCTCCTCTGCTCTCCATCACAAAGACTGCCAGCCAGTGCCCTGCATGATGAAGGAGACCTAATGCAGGCGCATGCAATTGTCAGGTTTCTGGGGTAGCGGTCCCACTGTACCACCGCGGACGATGACATAAGCCGACACCTGTGACTACTACTTCCCTCTAACCGTCTTCATATCCAGGACCTCCTTTACCTCAAAGACATTGGTGGAATCAGCCTGAGGAGCAGGAGGAGGCACTTGCTGAGAGAAGTGATTCAGGATCACTGGCTTCAAGAGAGATATGTGTAAGGAGTTCGGGATGCGTGTGGAGGGAGTAAGGCGAAGCCTTAAACGCCACAGGATTGATGTGCTTCAGTACGGACATACCTAGAAGAAAGCCATACTTTGTCACCTGGGGAGAAGACTGGAGGAGACCTGCGTTTCTTGTCTGTAAAGAGTAAAGATTGACGTCTTTGCTCCCAGATGGATCTGAGATCTCGGACCAATTCTTCTACAGCAGGAAAATCAAAGCTCTCAGTAAGAGGGAGAGGTGGATGAAAGTGTTGTCCATACACAATGAAAAATGGAGCAGAGCTGGCAGATTCAGAGTCCGGAGAGTTGTTGGAATATACAGCCCATGGCAGCAGAGTGGACCGGTCGTCCTGTCGCGCGGAGACAAAATAATGGAGATAGCAGCCCAGGGTCTGATTAACCCTCTCAACTTGACCATTGGACTGTGGATGGTACGCAGATGAGAAGTCCAGCTTCACTTGGTACAGGGAGCTGGCACAGGGATCGCCAGAAACAAACAGGACCCCACAGCCCGAGACAATGTGCAGGGGAAGTCCATGAAGCCGGAAGATGTGCAGGAAGAACAGGTTGGTAAGGCGTGGAGCTGATGGCAGACCTGGCAGAGGAACAAAGTGGGACTTGGAGAACTGGTCAGTTACCACCCAGATGACTTGTATTACCAGAAGAAGATAGAAGGTCTGTAATAAAGTCCATAGCTAAGTAATTCCACAGGCAGCTAGGTATCGACAACAGCAGAAGAAGACCGGCAGGCTTGAGATGAGATGGAATGTTCCCAATTCAGTATCCTCTTCTGAAGAGCAGGTCGGACGTACATCTTGCCCAGAGGAAGCTGCCACATGAGCAGTGAGTACCAGGCGTTCAGGTGGAACAATATGTTGGGGAGTAAGATCTTCCCCAACAACATTCAAGGCACATGAGAGAGTATCAGCATTAAAATTCTTCTCTGCAGGACGGAAATGTATCTGGAAGTTGAAGCGGGAGAAGAAGAGAGACCAACGAGTCTGTGATCAGTATAGATACTGAATGGATGACGAGCATCCTCCAGAAGATAACGCCATTCTTCCAAAGCAAGCTTAATAGCCAGAAGCTCCCGATCACCAATAGAGTAGTTCCTCTCTGCGGCTGAAAAGATCTTGAAGAAGAACCCACAGGTGAGAGTTCGGCATTTGGGCCCCTTCTGGTTGAGAATGGCTCCAGCACCAAGGGATGAGGCCTCAACCTCTAGCAGGAACGGTTTCTCAGTATCAGGCCGGGTGAGAACGGAAGCAGATGAAAAGGCAGACTTCAGCTTAGTGAAAGCTTCTTCAGCCGCCAGAGGCCAGAGCTTAGGATTGGTGTTCTTCTTGGTCAGCACCACAATGGGAGATACCAGGCAGGAAATTGTAGAATAAACTGCCGGTAGTAATTGGCGAAGCCCAGGAACCTCAGGATAGCTCGAAGTCACACTGGGGCCACTAAGGTACAGAGTACTTCACAGGATCCCTCTGTAGTCCCTTGTCAGAGATAATATATCCTAGGAATGGGAGACTTTTCTGATGGAATTGGCACTTGGTATATAGGCGATTGGCCCTTAGGCGCCTGAGAACTTGTCGTACATGGGCCCGATGGGACTCAATGTCCGCGGAGAACACCAGGATATTGTCTAGACAGATCACGACACAGGTATAAAGTAAGTCTCTGAAAATGTCATTGAAAAACTCCTGGAAGACCGCTGGTGTATTACAGAGTCGAAAGGGCATAACAAGGTATTTAAAGTGCGCATCTCGAGTATTGAAGGCAGTCTTCCATTCATCGTCTTCACGGATGCGGATGAGGTTATTTCCCCCCTCCCCCCCCCCCCCCCCTGCAGATCCAACTTGGTGAAAACCTTGGCAGCACATAGACTATCAAACAGTTCTGTGAACAGGGGTAGTGGGTAGCGTTTTTTCACCGTGACTTTATTGAGACCACGGTAATCGATGCGCGGATGGAGAAAACCATCCTTTTTGGCCACGAAGAAGAATCCCTCACCGGCAGGAGAAGACTTGCTTATAATGCCCTTCTGCAGGTTCTCCTTCACATAGGCCGCGGTTTCAGATTGGGGATACACTCAACCCTGTGGAGGAGATGTGGCCAGCATCAAGTGTAGTGGGAAGTCATAGGGTTGGTGTGGCGACAGAGTTGGAGAAGACAACAGCAAAGTCTTTGTATGAAGCTGAGAGACCCTACAGTGGCTTGGTGGGCACCGAAGAGACCGAGATGGACACAAGATGAGGAACCACCTAACACGCTTTTGAGTACTCAGACCAGCTCTATCCACCTGTATTGGTTCCTCTGCAGCAGACATGGAAGGTATCTGACATGGTCTTTGGAAGACAGGAGCCAGGCGGGACGTTGGTTCTACTGACTTGTAGTTGTTTTACACGCTGCTCCTCAGAGCGCTCAGAAAACCGGATGTCAATCTGAGTGGACAGAGAGATTCTATGGGGGGCACTATGACTTGGCTATCGAGGGGGACATTGTATTTGTCTGCTGCTATGGGGGTACTGTGACTCTATTGGCTACCATGAGGTGACTATAGTGACTATATTGGCTATAGCGGAGCTACTGTTACCATGTTTCCTATTATGGGGCCTCTGTGACTATAATTCTACTGCAGGTACCCTGTGACCATTTTGGCTACTGTGGGTCCTCTTTGACTATAATACTACTGTGGGGCCTCTGTGACTATGTTGGCTACTATGGGTCCTCTGTGACTATAATACTACTGTGGGGACTCTGTGACTATGTTGGATAATATGGGGCCTCTATAAATATGTTGGCTACTATGGGCCTCTGTGACTATAATAATACTCCAGGTACCCTGTGACTATCTTGGCTACTGTGGGGCCTCTGTGACTATATTGATACTGTGATGGCACTGTAATTATATTGCCTACTGTGAGGCCCATGTTACTATATTGGTTATTGTGGGGACTTGTGACTTGGTACTATTGAATAAAGTATCTTTGTCCATTTACTCATCCTCTGCTTCAGTTGTTTGTGGCTACTGTGGGGACACCGTTCCTATATTTGCTACTGTAAATAGAACAGTTTTGAGTTTGTGTTATGTCCCTGTTCCCCTGCAGCTCTCTCAGCTCTTCTTATCTCCATCTGTGCTGTGATGTCGGCAGATGATGACATCATCACTCCCCGGCTGCCGGCATCACAGAGGGAGATAAGAAGAGCTACAAGAGCTGCAGGGGAACAGGGACAGGTGAGGATGTGGTGTCTGTTTTTTTTAATTCATATGAAACAAGGAAAAGAGAACAAGTGGGTGGGCCACTATATGGTGGGATATGAGAGGGGGCTCACAATATGGGTGGGCTATAAAAGGAGGCCCAAAATATGGATGGAATATAAGATAGGGCCCACAATATGGTAGTATATGAGAAGGGGCCCACAATAAAGACGGGATATGAGAGGGGGCCTACACAATGGGGGCATATGAGACATGGCCCACATTATGGTATGGATATGAGAGGGGGCCCACATTATTGGCGGTATATAAGAGGGGGTCCACAATATGGGGGATATGAAAGAGGGACCACACCATGAAAGGTATAAGAGGGGCCCTACATTATAGGGGTATGAAAAGGGGAAAAAATATCAGGTGTATGAGAGGGGGCCGAATAATGGGATGTATAAGAGGGGGCTACAATATAGGGGTAAGGGCAATATGATGTGGAGATGAGAGGGGCCACAATACAAGGGGGAGATGAGAAGCCACACTATGAGGGGGAGGTTAAAGGTCACAATATGAGGGGCCACGAAATGAGGAGGAGATGAGAGGCCACAATATGAAGGGGAGATAAGAGGTCGCAATATGAGGGTCCACAATATGAGGGCGAGGTGAGAAGAAAATTTGAGGGGGAGATGAGAGACCACAATATTAGGGGGAGATGAGAGGCCACAATATGAGGGGGAGATGAGGGGCCACAGTATTAGGGGGAGATGAGAGGCCACAATATGAAGGGGAGATGATTGGTCACAATATGAGGGATATGAGACAGGGCCCACATTATGGGGGATATGAGAGGGGAAAATATATGGGGAGTATCAGAGGGGACCACAATTTAAGGGGTATAAGAGGGGGCTACAATATAAGGGAGAGACGAGAGGGGACACAATATGAGTAAGAGATGAGAAGTCACAATTTGAGGAGGCAATAAGAGGGTCCACAATACAAGGGGAAGATCAGGGGCCACACTATGAGGGGGAGGAGAGAGGTCACAATATGAGAGGGAGATGAGGGACCACATTATGAGGGGGAGGTGAGAGGACACAATATGAGGGGGAGATGAGAGGTCAAAATATGAGGGAGAGATGAGAGGACACAATATGAGGAGGAAATGAGAGGACACAATATGAGGGGAGATGAGAGGCCACAATATGAGGAGGAGATGAGAGGCCACAATATGAGGGGGAGATGAGAGGCCACAAAATGAGGTGGATATGAGAGGACACAATATGAGGGAGAGATGAGAGGACACAATATGAGGGGGAGATGAGAGGCCACAATATGAGGGAGAGATGAGAGGACACAATATGAGGAGGAGATGAGAGGACACAATATGAGGAGGAGATGAGAGGCCACAATATGAGGGGGAGATGAGAGGACACAATATGAGGAGGAGATGAGAGGCCACAATATGAGGAGGAGATGAGAGGCCACAATATGAGGAGGAGATGAGAGGCCACAATATGAGGAGGAGATGAGAGGCCACAATATGAGGGGGAGATGAGAGGACACAATATGATGAGGAGATGAGAGGACACAATATGAGGAGGAGATGAGAGGCCACAATATGAGGAGGAGATGAGAGGCCACAATATGAGGAGGAGATGAGAGGTCACAATATGAGGGGGAGATGAGAGGCCACAATATGAGGAGGAGATGAGAGGCCACAATATGAGGAGGAGATGAGAGGACACAATATGAGGAGGAGATGAGAGGTCACAATATGAGGGGGAGATGAGAGGACACAATATGAGGGGGAGATGAGAGGGGCCACAATATGAGGGGGAGATGAGAGGCCACAATATGAGGAGGAGATGAGAGGACACAATATGAGGGGGAAATGAGAGGTCACAATATGAAGGGGAGATGAGAGAGGCAACAATATGAGGGGGAGATGTGAGGCCTCAATATAAGGGAAAGATGAAGGGTTACAAAATGAGGAGGAGAAGAAAGGGTCCTTAATATGAGTGGGAGGCGAGAGGTCACAATATGAGGGAGAGATGAGGGACCACATTATGAGGGGGAGGTGAGAGGTCACAATTTGAGGGAGAGATGAGGGACCACATTATGAGGAGGAGGTGAGAGGTCACAATATGAGGGAGAGATGAGGGACCACATTATGAGGGAGAGATGAGGGACCACATTATGAGGGAGAGATGAGGGACCACATTATGAGGGGGAGATGAGAGGTCACAATATGAAGGAGAGATGAAGGACCACATTATGAGGGGGAGATGAGAGGTCACAATTTGAGGGAGAGATGAAGGACCACAATATGAGGAGGAGATGAGAGGACACAATATGAGGTGGAGATGAGAGGACACAATATGAGAGGGAGATGAGAGGACACAATATGAGGAGGAGATGAGAGGACACAATATGAGGAGGAGATGAGAGGGTCCACAATATGAGGAGGAGATGAGAGGACACAATATGAGGAGGAGATGAGAGGACACAATATGAGGAGGAGATGAGAGGTTCCACAATATGAGGAGGAGGTTAGAGACCACAATATGAGGAGGAGATGAGAGGGTCCACAATATGAGGAGGAGGTGAGAGACCACAATATGAGGAGGAGATGAGAGGACACAATATGAGGAGGAGATGAGAGGACACAATATGAGGAGGAGATGAGAGGACACAATATGAGGAGGAGATGAGAGGCCACAATATGAGGAGGATATGAGAGGACACAATATGAGGAGGAGATGAGAGACCACAATATGAGGGGAGATGAGAGGACACAATATGAGGGGAGATGAGAGGACACAATATGAGGGGGAGATGAGGGACCACAATATGAGGGGGAGATGAGAGGTCACAATATGAGGGGGAGATGAGAGGACACATTATGAGGGAGATGAGAGGACACAATATGAGGGGGAGATGAGAGGACACAATATGAGGAGGAGATGAGAGACCACAATATGAGGGGAGATGAGGGACCACATTATGAGGGAGATGAGAGGCCACGATAGTAGCTGGCAGAGGCACTGATTGCTTTTAATAGTTCCTACCTAATGCTGGACTTTACATCCAGGTTCAAAAGATTGATTTGCATTTTAGGCTCATCTGGGGAATGTCCTCCCTGACGACTGAATGCAAACTTTTAGGGAGCAGATTCTCCAGATGTGTCTTAAATGCATTTTAAAACACAATTCAATTGGATCTTGTGCACAAGGTCTTAGGCCGCGTTCACATCATGTGTTTGCATTGTGTTTTAAAATACATTGCAAAATAAATCCATGTTTTTATTACCATGGAAAACGCATTCTATAAACGTGGCCTTAGAGTATACAGGTAATAGTTCCATGTAGCAGTAGGTGGGCCCCTAGAATCAATTTCACTGGTGGGACCTAGCCCCTACCCCCCCCCCCCCCCCAAGTACGACCCTGATCACATCAGACAATGTCAATGACACCTCCTCCTGCCTGGAGATGTCACTCAGGACCCTCTTCTCCAGGTCGTCCAAACATATCCTGATGTCTATAAACAGGGCAGTGACTCTCTCAGCTTCTCCAGATGCTTTTTCTTCAGCTTTTCTCCTTTGTTCTGCAACACCCCTGTTGAGGCAAAGGGTTAAAGGCGTTGTAAAACTTATCCCTCTCCATGTCAGGAGCTGCCTGGTGAACCCGATCACCTCACTAGGTCTTAAGCATGGGAAACTTGATAAATGCAGCTGTAAGTCTCTACCTGGGAGGTGAAGTACCTGAAGCTATTTCCCAGGCTGTGTGCACACCTTCCCGAGAACCTGCCAATCAGCTACCTCCATCCAGCTGAATCTTTGCTGCTGTTTAGGCCATTGCCTCTTTCAATAAAGTAACTGTAAGTTATTCTTCACCAACATGTCTCAGTGATCCCTGGACCCGGCTGTATACCACCAAGGATGCCCCATCCTTCATCGACAGGGATCCCTATCTACACACCGGGGTCGCCACAAGGAGAAACCTACTCTGTCAGCCTCTCCCTCCATTTTCTTGCAGACACAACCTGCCAGGCTGTGGACGAGGCCTCCGCTCCTGATACCGAGGACCATGACCACTGCCGAGAACTAGGCCGCACTAGCCAGCCACTCCGGTATTCTGGCCACCAAAAAAGGTCAAGTCCCGGTAGGGGATGTTGCAGTTCCTCAAGATTCTGGACTCTTTCCACAGTCTCCTTTCTCCTTGTGAACAGTTTCTGGTGAACATCTCTCAGTTTCTTCTTCTCAGAGGCCTCGTCCAGCATCTCCATTGATGTTCTCCAGCCAAACTGCAAGGATACACATGAATGAAACGCTACATGTGTCCATGTAGGGCCACCTAGAGACTGTGTTGTGACTTTCAGACTTGGGTTTTGTGATATTGAATTTGATCAATAAGAAATTGGACTCTTAAACCAGTGGTTACAATAAGTAGGTGAAACTTGTTTTGGTCCAATATAGACACTGATGTTCTAGTGTGGGACCAGGGAGGACATTGCTCTGCACATATCTCAGGACACACATGGAGACAACCTCGTTGCCATCATGTATGAGCATCAGGATGAAGCCTGATTGAAGGGCAGTCATTCGTACACTAAAGCATCTATAGATCCCACATGACTAATGCAAAAAAGTAGCTTGCAGACGCCATGTGGGCAGTCGCACTTCTGTATCACAGCGCCACCTACTGGAAATTTTGAAAAGGAGAACCCACGGCGTCCCGTTGCATGTTACCTATCAATAGTTGTTGTAGGAGTCCACCAGTGGGCAATAAAAGTGAATCAGACTGGTGCTATGCTGCCTCTCCTGTGGTCCAGTTGGAAGTATATGTACAGTACAGTATATGATTAGCACGGAGAGTGGAAATAATACAGGTATAGGGTTGGTTACACGCTTCCATGATACAAATCCAGGAATTATTGGGTTATAGAAGAACAACGCGTTCCAGGAGTGTACCGATCCCTTTCTCTGGTCCAATTTATGTGCCGCATTCCCGTGTGTGCACTGGAAAAGACTGTAAGAATGTGTGGAATAGCTGAGCTCAGGAGCAGAGCACAGCAGGAACTGCAGAGAGCTTCAAAAAGGGTCCAGATGCTTCCTACAGCAGAATAACATTGATGGTTATATTATAATTGAGAATAATACTCCTTTACATCCCCTCCTCATCCTATACAACCCCTTCCTTTTCCTTCCTTGGTTGAACTTGATGGATGTATATCTCTTTACTATGTATACGTAACTATATGTAACATGAAAAAAGAATCACTGACCTTTACTATGTTTATTTCTCTCCGCTCTCTCACTTGGAAGCATCAGCAGAATCAGATAGGACATTTTAGAAATACTGACCTGCACCTGTGAAAATAAAGCACTTGGGGTGAGATATAAATAAAAATAAAGCATTTTCAAAAAAAAAAAAAAAATAGATAGCTCCTCAGTCTCTTTACACCAGTGGTCCCCAAACTGTTTTTGCCCAGGGACCGGCTGTGAGAATACATTTTTTCCAGGGACCAGTGGGTGGGGAGGGGGGGGGATGGTGTCTAGCCAAAAATACTTGTTTGCGGACCCCATCGTAACTCCCTGTGTGCTTAGCTTATTTTGTTCCATTTCCTGAAGAAGCACCCCCACTTATATTGTCCCCTTTACTGTTTGATGCCCCCCTGCTTCCATTGTCCCCTTTCCGGTAGCATGCCCCTTTCCCATGTATCTTTTTCCCTGGCTGCACCCCTCCCATGTTCCCTTTGCCATAGCTGCCCCCCCCCCGACTTCCAATGTCCCTCCCCCGACTTCCATTGTCCCTCCCCCGACTTTCCTGCAATATGCCCCATCCTTAAATGTTCCCTTTCCTGTAGCTGCCCCCTCCCATGTCCGCTTTCCTGCACCTCCCCCCTCCCTCAATGCCCCCTTTCCTGCACCTGCCCCCTCCCTCAATTCCCCCTTTCCTGTCTCCCTCCTTCAATCCCCCTTTCCTGCAGCATGCTCCCCCTCCCCCAATGCCCCCTTTCCTGCAGCATGCTCCCCCTCCCCCAATGCCCCCTTTCCTGCAGTATGCTCCCCCTCCCTCAATGCCCCCTTTCCTGCGTCCCTCTTTCAATTTCCCCTTTCCTGCAGCATGCTCCCCCTCCCCCAATGCCCCCTTTCCTGCAGCATTCTCCCCCTCCCCCAATGCCCCCTTTCCTGCACCTGCTCCCCCTCCCTCAATGCCCCCTTTCCTGCACCTGTCCCCTCCCTCAATACCCCTTTCCTGCAGCATGCCCCCCTCCTTCAATGTCCCTTTTCCCAACCAAACTAAAAAAAAACAATACTCACCTTCCCCGTTCCCCCGCAGCTGCCTTCTCTTCTTTCACCTCTCTTCTACATTAATGAACGGCTCTATTGTCAGCAGACGCGAATTGCGATCACGCACACCAGCAAAAGAGCCGTGTACTGACACGGAAGAGAAGTGAAAGAAAGAAAAAGAATAAAAAATCTGTGGGGGGAACGGAGAAAGTGAGTATTTGATTTTCTTTTTCACAGAGTTCGGCCAGGTGCTCCGCGGTCCGGTGGTTGTGGAACGCTGCTTTACAAGGTCTCTCAGAAAATCCTGCCCAATGTTATCCCCACCCATTCCAGGATGTTACCGGTGCAGTCACACGTTGCGGTTAAAGCTGCATCACAATCAGTTTCGAGGTGGTTTCAGGTTCAGTTTTGTTAATCTCTCAGGTCAACGACATAAACTGAACGGGTGGATTTGATTTTGAAGGAGAAACCTGTTCACCAAATGTCATTCAAAACCACCTCAAAACTGATTGCGATGCCGTTATAACTGCAACGTGTCACCGCACCCCCAGGGTAGACGATCACATTAGATTGGTGGGAGTTCGACACCCAATACACCTGCCGATTTACTTCTCGACTTGGATCCTGTGGATCACACAAGTCACCTGTGTCTGGTTCCCATCAGAGTTTCGGTCATGATACTGAGCTGGTCAACGTGTCGGAGAACTTTGGAGATGATTTGCGCAGGTTCTTGGTTTATAGTATCACCTCCCACCATTAAAGGCTCCAGGTTTATCTGAGGAGCAGGATGAACTATTGGAATATAAGTGCTCTGCTAATATTTGCCCACATACTTGAGATAGTAGGTGAAAAGTTACGGGTGAGGCCATGACTGTGCAAGATCCTATCACAGCATCATGTATGGATTTGTACTAAGCAGTGGCATGCATACCATGGATGAAACCAGAAATACTACATACTATACATAATACACTTACTTAGACATTTATAAAGTTACATACTAACAATTATTATGGTGATCAAGTTCTAGCCGGAGCTCCATACGTCTAACCATCATTGATGGTATGGTCATGATCGATCTAGAGCTGGTAGGAGCACTATAAAAGATCTCAAGGATATCAGTGGTAGGATATGTCCTCCTCGGATTATCTACTTTTTGAGGTCTAGTCGGTGCAAACGTTGCAAATCTCTGCCCCTTTCACCCATTCCCACTCTACAAACCAAAGTCACCCATCGTTAGGTAGAGACAATACATAATTTAGCCCAGTGTGTGAATGCTCAGACAGTAGGTGTTCTCCTTAAGGAGAGATTGCCAATTAAGACCCCCCCTTAAAGGCGTGTGGAGACTTAACGCCATAGATGCTCCACTAGGGAATTCTGGGATGCAAATCCGTTTTCCAAGGTGTTAAGTGGAAAACAATGTGGCAGATTTACTTACCTGGTCCATTCGCGATCCAGCGGTGGGTTCTCCGACGCTGATTCGTGTCTTCCGGCGATTCACTAAGGTAGTGCACCCGAAGTCCACCAGGTGTGGCTGCTGTGCTGAAGTCCGCCGAGGTCCGTCGGAGTTCACCAAGCCAGGCCGGGTGCAGGTAAGTGCGTGTCAAGCGACACTTTTTTTTTTTTAAATTCTGCGGTTTTTACGAATCCGTTGGGTTTTCCGACCACCACGCATCCCCATTTCTGTTGCGTGCATGCCGGCGCCGATGCGCCACAATCCGATCGCGTGCGCCAAAAACCCGGGGCAATTCGGCGTAAAATGGTAATTTTTTGGCCATCCACCCACCAAAAACGCAATTCGGGCCCTTAGTAAATGACCCCCAATGCCTCCTTTTGCTACTTTGAAAGGCAGCCCCCTTAACACCAAGTATGACCTACAAGAAGTCTAAAAACATGGTGTGGGATTAAGCCAAACCAGTATATCTATTCCAAAAGGAGCAGGCTCCCAACTGTAGACAGCACTGTTTCGACCTGATTGGGTCTCCTCAGTACAGTGTAGGGAACTGATTTGGCTGAGTGAGAGGCTATTGACCAGGGTCAGACAGTGGGTGTTCTCCTTAAGGAGAGATTGCCAATTAAGGCCACCTTAAAGGCGTGTGAATGCTCCACATATTTGGTCTTCATTGAAGTGTTTTTTATCAAATGAGTCATTCCTTTACCAAATCAAAGAAAGTTTTTGAATTTTCTACAGAAGGTCATCTTGTAGGCATCTGGGGATACATCGCAAAAATTAGATGCCAGTGAGAATCTTACTCATGTTTGAGGTGCAAAAGTGCCCAAGACTCTGGGGTGCATAAGAAAAAAGTCCTTCTGAAAACTTACACTCAACTTTATTATAAAAATAAGCTGGGAAGAAGGTCTTCTTCTCATGCAGAGGAACCTTAGTTTGACCGTAGCACCACAATACGGAAGATGGACCTTGATATTGACCATTAGTGGTAGGCCTTGACTATAGAGGAGTGTTGCCAGGATTAAACTATAGGCTTAAGATTTTATAACAATCCAAGATTTACTTCAAGTTCTACAACAAAAAGAGCGCCCACCAGTGTCCAACCATCGCATTATGGCTTCCTACATGTGACTTACAGTACCGATTACTTTGAGTAGGCTCATCGTACAAGCTAAAAGCCTACAAAGATTCCCTGTTGTGTCTCCGGATAGAAGATAAATTCAGAATTTCTGAGAGTGATGAAATATCTGTGCAAACCATAAACATGTGACAGAAATATTTCAACCTGGCCAAAAGTCAACTCCGTGCCCTAGAAGTCCATGCTATAGTGCGGATATGTAACTAAATGCAACCTCCTCATGGATTGAGCAGTGACTTTGCACTACTTTTTTTTTCTTCCCTTCTGGTCGTGGGTGTGGTTCTCCGTATGAAAAACTGAGATTACTGAAAACATCCAGCCCCTCACTCATCATTTGTTATTCTTGACGTCTAAGAAGTTGAATAACTACAAAACAATAGCCTACGAGGAGGAGCTGAGACGCAGAACATATAGGGAACTGCCAGAGAGAGTGTCAAAGACAACTTGGATCCAAGCCAGAGAAGATGGAACTCAGAGAAGATTCCTACGTTACACTGAATGATGGGCATAAAATGCCAGTTATTGGCTTTGGCACCTACGCCCCACTGCAGGTAAGTGAATGTATGGAATATGGTGGGAAGATGGTATCATGTAGAGTGGTGGTTTGTGTGGTAGATGCTCTAGATGTAGGACTTGAAAGGTTGTCCCTTTCCTCTCTCATCATGGAGATGTTCAACCATGGCCATGGTGGGCTTCATGATCCCACTCTTTTGGTAGACCCAAGCGGTAACCTAGGAGAACCATCGATATCAAATAATTCAGTAGGCAAAGTGTGATTATTCCAAATCAAGCTACAACTCCCACGATGGCTCTGAAGGATGGGCCTCATATGATCTTCTATGAACTTCTAAATATTTTTGGTGGCTGTTTGAATAACATTGCCATACAGTGGTGTTCTAAAGCTTTATGTAGCCCCTTCTATAGACCCATGTTCACTTCTTCTTTTAAACAATCTAATTTTGTATGGGTTACAACATAGATTCCAAATGGGTAGACAATTAGTAATACCTAGCAGGTTTTGGACTCATGGGCTACTCTTGGTGGCACAGATGGTCCTATGTAGTCCGATCACACAACCTTTTCGGAACATACTGGGGAGCTTTGCAATTAAAATTTAGTTTTTCAGTAAATTTGGATTATTACTTCTACCGATGGAAAACAGAGGGTATACTGAGCTCTGAATTGGGTTCTTTGCCTCAATAATACTGTCTATATGCGTTAGATGGCTGTTGACACCCGCTCACTTTTGATAGAGTCTATTGTGATCTTCTTTCTTCATCTAAATAACGTTGGTTTGATGTAGGGGTTCACATACTTTAAAATACAAATGCCAATTTATACCATTGCTCACAGCTTCCCAAGAGCCTGGCAGAAGAAGGGGTAAAGGTAGCACTGGAAGTTGGTTATCGTCACATAGACTGCGCCTTTATCTATGGGAATGAAGTTGAAGTTGGCCGAGCCATCAATCAGAAGATTGCCGATGGAACGGTGAAGAGGGAAGAGGTGTTCTACACCGGGAAGGTAAGGAGACACATTTGGCAAAAATTAACTCTGCTTCTACAACTAAAACAGCCTCTAGATGGACACACTTACCTACCTACCCATAATTTCATTAATGGTAAACTCTACATTTCAAGTCAACGTTCTCTTTCAGCTCTGGTCCACATTCCAAGCCCCAGACAAAGTCTGCCCAGCTGTAGAGAAATCCTTAAAGGATCTGCAGCTCGATTACATCGATCTGTTTATCATCCACAGCCCCATTGAACTAAAGGTAAGTTCCTAAAGGAGGAGTCCAAAAATTCTAAATTCACAGCACTGAGACATCTTGACAACAATCTTTGTGTCCATGTTTTTCCAGCCAGGAGACAATCCTTTTCCGGTGGACGAAAATGGAAAATTAATTTATCACAACACAGACATTCGGGAGACATGGAAGGTAGGTTATCAATGGTTCTACATATATAATACTACAGAATACTTGGGAACAAGAGGGTGGTAAAATATATGGTATAACCCCCAGAGTGACATACTCTAGGCCTACTACAAACCTGGTGGTTGGGTTGGGTGACCAAGGCCTTGGGTGGCCATCGTAAGCAAATAGTATAGTCCACCCTCCCACACTTCTAGAAATGTCCTTATTACATACTCTTCCAAGGCTAGGACATTGGGGAAGTGATAGTGTGGCCATACTTTTGAAGAATTATGGGGCAATCAAAAGTCCCGCCCTGATGATTGGCCACAAAAATTGCCAATTAACTCCCGTTTTTAAGGCAGATCCTGCTCATTGGTCTGATTCCTACAGCAAATGGCATGAAAGATGGAATGAATTCTAGGCACGGTCATGGTCACATTGGACCTCAGCTAATTTTGGATTCTGCTTTAGGCTCTGGAGGAATGTAAAGACGCCGGGTTGGTCCGATCCATAGGAGTTTCTAATTTCAATAAGAGCCAGGTAGAACTAATCCTGAACAATCCGGAACTGAAATACAAACCCGTCTGCAATCAGGTAACTCATGATACTCTCCTTACCTATTGGCCGGTGCCTCCCTGAGCAATTTGGCGTTTACATTTTGTTAATCGGTCCATCCATTCAAAAGATATGACCCCTGGAAGTTTGGATGTGAATTAGTGCACACAAGTCATAGGGGTGGTAACCTTTTATTCTCGCTGGAGGTGTGGCTAATAGGCGCTAAATCCCATATAATCTTCTGAAGGCAATATCTTTTGATCGGGTGGGTGGATTTTTAAAAAACAAACACCGAATTGATCAGGGGCACCATGGCCATCCCATGAGTTGTATTTTTTGACTGGTTAAGTTTTGTGTTAATCCTGTGATGAGGTTGAGATGTAATAGTGGTAATGGGATTGACCTGGATTACTAACACATTGGTGACTCTTGCGGGTGGTGGGTGGGTCTACACCTCACCTAATTCGCTTTGATAAAGATACTATACCGGATACAACCATAAAGCAGATCCATGTTCTTCTAAATTTGTAAAATTTCTATCATTCTAAGCTTAATTTTCTTCTTCTGTCAGGTGGAGTGTCACATTTACCTCAACCAAAGTAAACTTCAGGAGTTCCTCAAGTCTCATGACATTGTACTGGTGGGGTACAGTGTACTGGGCTCAAGCAGAGATGAGAAATGGTAAACTTGTTGACCATCTTGGCGCATCTCCCTATTTCTTGCCCCCAGAGCTTACAATCAGAAGGCTCCAATGTATATAGGTAGGCCAAACCAGTGCCAACCTTGTCAACATCTTCAGCCGTGTAGCAATGGGAGGGTGGAATTGGAAGTCATGTCTTTTAGTATTCCCTTTATGGAAAACTCTTACAGTAATATTCTGCACCGTCCTGCAACTTTGCTTTTAAAACATATTCACCCTTTAGTCATACTTAGCATTGATTGCCATAAAAAATATGATACAATATCTCATTAACCTTAAAAAATGCCAGACAGAAACAAAGCCATATTTGCATATTTTATATAGGGCTTTTAAAACTTTTAAAGCCCCTCCCCCAAAAATGCAAATACGGATTCATACGCTACCCCTCCCCACAAATTCTAAAATCCATAGATTTGATTGGGGAATGACTAAATGAACATGCTACCACATTCTCATACAATGTCCTACAGGATAGACCAGAATTCTCCAGTTCTTCTTGAAGATCCAGTGCTGAAGTCTTTGGCGGAAAAGCTTGGCCGGACCCCCGCCCAGGTGGCAATGCGGTTCCTACTACAGAGGGGGATTGTCGTCCTAGCAAAGAGCTTCACCCCAGCCAGGATCAAACAGAACTTCCAGGTAAGTGGGCCTAGTTATGACTTAGCTGAACGTGCTGTTGAGAAGTTCTCTCTTCCCCATGCTTTACACTGCAGCTCTGATTATACAGAATTAAAAGCTGTAAGAAATTTTCTACATATTTCAGGTCTTTGACTTTCAACTAAGTGAGGATGAAATGAAGACTCTTGAAGGACTTAACAAAAATATGCGTTATATAAGTACCCTACAGTAAGTATTATGGAACATTGTGCAGTTGGAGAAGACTTTGTTACCTCCTCACCATTCACCAGGTCGAGGCTTACACCATACATCACTATAAGCAGGTTGTAAAGTATTATATGCATGGGTTACGTACACGAAATCAGGTCACCATAATAACAGTATCAATATAAGCAGGGGCAGTGCTTATAGATTAGATCCCACCCACTAGGAACCCAATAAAATGTTGCACACACAGGGGGCAGAGATCCCCATATCCCACATTACTATATGCAGGTTCTATATGTAAAGTATCATATGCATGGGTTACACACATGAAATCAGGTCACAATAATAACAGTATTATTGTACGCAGGGGCGGTCCTTATAGATGAGACCACACCCACTAGGAACCCAATAAAAATGTTTCACACAGGGAGGCAGAGATCACCATATCCCATATTACTATGTGCAGGTTGTATATGAAAAATATTATATGTATGGATTACAGACATGAAATCAGGTCACTATAATAACAGTATCATTGTAAGCAGGGGCAGTCCTTATAGATGAGACCCCGCCTATTAGGAATCCAATACAAATGTAGCACACAGGGGGGCAGAGATCCCCATATCCCAAATTACTATATGCAGGTTGTATATGTAAAGTATAATATACATGGGTAACACACATGAAATCAGGTCACTATAATAACAGTATCATTGTAAGCAGGGGCAGTCCTTATAGATGAGACCCCGCCTATTAGGAATCCAATACAAATGTAGCACACAGGGGGGCAGAGATCCCCATATCCCAAATTACTATATGCAGGTTGTATATGTAAAGTATAATATACATGGGTAACACACATGAAATCAGGTCACTATAATAACAGTATCATTGTAAACAGGGGCAGTCCTTATAGATGAGAACCCGCCTACTAGGAACCCAATAAAAATGTTGCACACCTGGTTTATTTTTAATGAATTATCTTTTAATGTTTTGCAGATGGCAGGATCATCCCAAATACCCCTTTCATGATGAATATTAAAGGAATATGAACATATTTCCTGTGCTAGAAACCCTGGAACCACTAGACCACGCAACAGATAATTCACAGAAATTCATAACATCATATTATTAAAATCACAAATAAAATTTAGACTATTTTGTACAAACTTTGATGTTCTTGTCTACATATATCCTAAGAAAACTGGAAAATGTGGGATTGTTTAAGAAATAATAAGAAAAGACTTTACAGTAAAATATTTTGAAAATAAGAGAATGGTAAAAAGAATTCTGAGAAACCATAGAGAAACAAAGACACATATTCCAAATTCTTCTCTTATCGACCAGAGGCATGTACAGCCAAGTGTGCGGAAAAAGTAACAAGTCAAATGTGGGGGAAAGGAGACTGATCAGTGTAGTGAATACTACAGTGTAATGAATACAATTCCAGAGCAGTAAAACTGACACATAAAGGGGTCTTACAGTTTAAAGACAATAAAAAAAGTGAATTAAACTAAAAAAAATTCATAAAACCTTTGTATGTTAATGAAGCTAAGGGACCGCCATGGGTTTATAACCAATGCCACTACAGCAAAAGTCAGGAACACGTAGCTGTCCTTAACTTTTAAGGCTAAAATAGGAGACTGATCGGTGTAGTGAAGGCCTATTGATGCTCTCTTCTATCATGAATACAATTCCAGAGCAGTAAAACTGACACATAAAGGGGTCTTACAGTTTAAAGACAATAAAAAAAGTGAATTAAACTAAAAAAAATTCATAAAACCTTTGTATGTTGATGAAGCTAAGGGACCGCCATGGGTTCATAACCAATGCCACTACAGCATAAGTCAGGAACACGTAGCTGTCCTTAACTTTTAAGGCTAAAATAGGAGACTGATCGGTGTAGTGAAGGCCTTTTGATGCTCTCTTCTATCATGAATACAATTCCAGAGCAGTAAAACTGACACAGAAAGGGTTCTTATAGTTTAAAGACAATTAAGAAAGGGAATTAAACTAAAAAAAAATTCAAATTCATAAAACCTTTGTATGTTAATGAAGCTAAGGGACCGCCATGGGTACATAACCAATGCCACTACAGCATAAGTCAGGATCACGTAGCTGTCCTTTACTTTTAAGGCTAAAATAATTTTTAAATACATTATATACATTGCTGAATTAAATAAAATATACAGGAGAGTGTAAGGAATTTATCGCAGTTTATTTTTACATTTTTTAGAGGGAAACAAAAACATATAGTATAATATATATGTAATAGAAATATGTTCGAAAATCATTGGAAAACACAGAGCAAAATATGGATATTCCGAAAACTGATAGGACATGGGACAGAAGATACTGGGGGAAGAATGGGACAGCAAGCACCAGGGGAGGGGACGGTGGTTCGTGATGAGCTGCCAAACCTTTACAGCGTCACAGTCTAGAAGATGCTCTCTTCTATCATGAATACAATTCCAGAGCAGTAAAACTGACACAGAAAGAGTTCTTATAGTTTAAAGACAATAAAGAAAAGTGAATTAAACTAAACTAAACCTTAAACTAAAAAAGTCAAATTCAAATTCATAAAACCTTTGTATGTTAATGAAGCTAAGGGACCGCCATGGGTACATAACCAATGCCACTACAGCATAAGTCAGGACCACATAGCAGTCCCTTACTGGGGGAAGGATGGGGCAGCAAACACCAGGGGAGTGGTTCATGATGAGCTGCCAAACCTTTACAATGTTACAGTGCAGAAGATGAATCCAGTGTGTTCTATACAATATATTCAATACTCATCATAAAAGGGAAACTTAGGGTGATCCTTCCAGCTGAAATACAAAAAAAAAAAAACATAAAAATTTACGTTATAAAAAAAAAACAAATAAATATAAAGTAATTTTATTATAAAAATAACATTTTTAAAAATTTTTTAGTTGCTGAAATTTAACACAGTGACACCTACACATCTAAGGTCAGGTAACGCAGGTTTATTTTTACTCCGTTCAGAACTTCCATATCTTCAGCCTTTAATTCAAAGTCAAAGACCTAAAAGAACATAAATCACATGAAATTAAAATCATTCGACATTTCGTTACTAAAGGAAATATAGATATTTTAAGTAAAAGAAACTAATTGTGTTACAGGGTTAAAAAACATTCCATAAATGCAGTTTTATAAGATTGACCAATAGAAATCTAGAAAATGGGAAGTTGTTCTATTTTTAATTGATTTTTATTATTGTTTTTTGTACCTGAAAGTTCTCTTTGATCCTCTCAGGAATGCAGCTTTTTGCGAGGACGACCACTCCCCTCTGTAGAAGATATCGCTGGATCACCTGACCCGGGGTGTGATTCAGTTTCTCAGCAACTGCATTTAACACTGGGTCCTCCAGAACTTTGGGAGAATTCTGATCAATCCTGTCCAACAGAAGATAAAAGAAGGAAAAGGAAAACAAATTGTTCATAGGGGGGCAGTATTATAGTAGTTATATTCTTGTACATAGGGGGCAGTATTATAGCAGTTATATACATGTACATAGGAGGCAGTATTATAGTAGTTATATTCCTGTACATAGGGAGCAGTATTATAGTAGTTATATTCTTGTACATAGGGGGCAGTATTATAGCAGTTATATACATGTACATAGGAGGCAGTATTATAGTAGTTATATTCCTGTACATAGGGGGCAGTATTATAGTAGATATATTCCTGTACATAGGGGGCAGTATTATAGTAGTTATATTCCTGTACATAGGGAGCAGTATTATAGTAGTTATATTCTTGTACATAGGGGGCAGTATTATAGTAGTTATATTCCTGTACATAGGAGGCAGTATTATAGTAGTTATATTCCTGTACATAGGGGGCAGTATTATAGTAGTTATATTCCTGTACATAGGGGGCAGTATTATAGTAGTTATATTCCTGTACATAGGGGCAGTATTATAGTAGTTATATTCTTGTACATAGGGGCAGTATTATAGTAGTTATATTCTTGTACATAGGGGGCAGTATTATAGTAGTTATATCCCTGTACATAGGGGGCAGTATTATAGTAGTTATATTCTTGTACATAGGGGGCAGTATTATAGTAGTTATATTCCTGTACATAGTGGGCAGTATTATAGTAGTTATATTCCTGTACATAGGGAGCAGTATAATAGTAGTTATATTCTTGTACATAGGGGGCAGTATTATAGTAGTTATATTCTTGTACATAGGGGGCAGTATTATAGTAGTTATATTCCTGTACATAGGGGGCAGTATTATAGTAGTTATATTCTTGTACATAGGGGGCAGTATTATAGTAGTTATATTCCTGTACATAGGGGGCAGTATTATAGTAGTTATATTCTTGTACATAGGGGGGCAGTATTATAGTAGTTATATTCCTGTACATAGTGGGCAGTATTATAGTAGTTATATTCCTGTACATAGGGAGCAGTATAATAGTAGTTATATTCTTGTACATAGGGGGCAGTATTATAGTAGTTATATTCCTGTACATAGGGGGCAGTATTATAGTAGTTATATTCTTGTACATAGGGGGCAGTATTATAGTAGTTATATTCCTGTACATAGGGGGCAATATTATAGTAGTTATATTCCTGTACATAGGGGGCAGTATTATAGTAGTTATATTCCTGTACATAGGGGGCAGTATTATAGTAGTTATATTCTTGTACACAGGGGGCAGTATTATAGTAGTTATATTCTTGTACATAGGGGGCAGTATTATAGTAGTTATATTCCTGTACATAGGGGGCAGTATTATAGTAGTTATATTCTTGTACATAGGGGGCAGTATTATAGTAGTTATATTCCTGTACATAGGGGGCAGTATTATAGTAGTTATATTCTTGTACATAGGGGGCAGTATTATAGTAGTTATATTCTTGTACATAGGGGACAGTATTATAGTAGTTATATTCCTGTACATAGGGGGCAGTATTATAGTAGTTATATTCTTGTATATAGAGGCAGTATTATAGTAGTTATATTCTTGTACATAGGGGGCAGTATTATAGTAGTTATATTCTTGTACATAGGAGGCAGTATTATAGTAGTTATATTCCTGTACATAGGGGGCAGTATTATAGTAGTTATATTCTTGTACACAGGGGGCAGTATTATAGTAGTTATATTCTTGTAAATAGGGGTGGTCCATTCTTACCATCCCTTGTCTCTGCTTGTCCCTAGGACTCCATATGCGACCAGTACAATGTCTTGGCTCTTGCAGAACTCCAGTAACTTGCTCTGGTTGAGGTATATGTGACATTCCACCTGTAGATAGATGTGTCAGCATTACACGCTATATGTTATGTTAAATCCCATCCATTATAATAGTCACCTGGTTGCAAACGGGTTTGTACTTGAGTCCTGGCATGTGGAGAATCAGTTCCAGTTGCCTCTTATTAAAATTGGAGACTCCGATAGATCGGACAAGTCCTGCATCCTTACACGCTTCCAGAGCCTAAAAATGAGGGAATTTCGTCAGTGCTTCATATTAAAGGGATTCTTTCTCAAAGATCACCTGAACGATCGGCTGATCTGCTTCGAGGAGCTTCACCTAGTCTTGGAGTTTACCAGCAGTGGCCACTAGAGGTGATGTGAGGTATTACATGCCAACATACAATGATGAATCAGTTATTACATTATTGTATCCAACAAATGTATCAGTTTGTATTTTACTAAGCAGACATGTAGCCAGAGCCTGAATGTAATACATATGGATGGGGAAGGGGTGATGTACGGATAACTTTACCTTCCATGTATCCCGGATATCTGTGTTATGATAAATCGCTTTTCCATTTTCATCCGTAGGGAAAAGATTATCTCCAGGCTGGAGGAGAAAATGGGAAAAAATGTAAATGGCCAGAAAAACCTTATCATCATCCACATCAGTACTACTACTCCTATTCTGTTTATATGGACACAGCACAGTACTACTACTCCTATCCTGTATATATGGGTACAGTACAGTACTACTACTCCTATCCTGTATATATGAGCACAGCACAGTACTACTACTCCTATTCTGTTTATATGGACACAGCACAGTACTACTACTCCTATCCTGTATATATGGGTACAGTACAGTACTACTACTCCTATCCTGTATATATGGGTACGGTACAGTACTACTACTCCTATCCTGTATATATGGGCACAGCACAGTACTACTACTCCTATCCTGTATATATGGACACAGCACAGTACTACTACTCCTATCCTGTATATATGGACACAGCACAGTACTACTACTCCTATCCTGTATATATGGGTACAGCACAGTACTACTACTCCTATCCTGTATATATGGACACAGCATAGTACTACTACTCCTATCCTGTATATATGGGTACAGCACAGTACTACTACTCCTATCCTGTATATATGGACACAGCACAGTACTACTACTCCTATCCTGTATATATGGGCACAGCATAGTACTACTACTCCTATCCTGTATATATGGGCACAGTACAGTACTACTACTCCTATCCTGTATATATGGACACAGCACAGTACTACTACTCCCATCCTGTATATATAGGCACAGCACAGTACTACTACTCCTATCCTGTATACATGGGCACAGCACAGTACTACTACTCCTATCCTGTATATATGGACACAGCACAGTACTACTTCTCCTATCCTGTATATATGGACACAGCACAGTACTACTACTCCTATCCTGTATATATGGGCACAGCACAGTACTACTACTCCTATCCTGTATATATGAGTACAGCACAGTACTACTACTCCTATCCTGTATATATGGGCACAGCACAGTACTACTACTCCTATCCTGTATATATGGGTACAGCACAGTACTACTACTCCTATCCTGTATGTATGGGTACAGCACAGTACTTCTACTCCTATCCTGTATATATGGGCACAGCACAGTACTACTACTCCTATCCTGTATATATGGGTACAGCACAGTACTACTACTCCTATCCTGTATATACGAGTACAGCACAGTACTACTACTCCTATCTTGTATATATGGACACGGCACAGTACTACTACTCCTATCCTGTATATATTACTCCAGATTAAATCAAATCAAAAGACGAGAGGGCACTGTCTCCATTTGGAGAAACCAAGGTTTAATCACCGGAGGCGACAGGGCTTTTTTACTATGAGAACTGTCAATCTGTGGAATAGCCTGCCTCAGGCGCTGGTCACAGCAGGGACAGCAGAGAGCTTCAAGAAGGGTCTAGATGCCTTTTTACACCTATATAACATTGATTGTTATACTATATAGGATTGTTTCCCCTAAATCCCTTCCTCATCCAATCCCTACCCTTCCTCGGTTGAACTTGATGGACAAGTGTCTTTTTTCAACCGTATAAACTATGAAACTATGAAACTATATGGGTACAGCACAGTACTACTACTCCTATCCTGTATATATGGGCACAGCACAGTACTACTACTCCTATCCTGTATATATGGGTACAGCACAGTACTACTACTCCTATCCTGTATATATGGGCACAGCACAGTACTACTCCTCCTATCCTGTATATATGGGCACAGCACAGTACTACTACTCCTATCCTGTATATATGGGTACAGCACAGTACTACTACTCCTATCCTGTATATATGGGCACAGCACAGTACTACTACTCCTATCCTGTATATATGGGCACAGCACAGTACTACTCCTCCTATCCTGTATATATGGGCACAGCACAGTACTACTACTCCTATCCTGTATATATGGACACAGCACAGTACTACTACTCCTATCCTGTATATATGGGCACAGCACAGTACTACTCCTCCTATCCTGTATATATGGGCACAGCACAGTACTACTACTCCTATCCTGTATATATGGGTACAGCACAGTACTACTACTCCTATCCTGTATATATGGGCACAGCACAGTACTACTACTCCTATCCTGTATATATGGGCACAGCACAGTACTACTCCTCATATCCTGTATATATGGGCACAGCACAGTACTACTACTCCTATCCTGTATATATGGACACAGCACAGTACTACTACTACTATCCTGTATATATGGGCACAGCACAGTACTACTCCTCCTATCCTGTATATATGGGCACAGCACAGTACTACTACTCCTATCCTGTATATATGGGCACAGCACAGTACTACTACTCCTATCCTGTATATATGGGAACAGCACAGTACTACTCCTCATATCCTGTATATATGGGCACAGCACAGTACTACTACTCCTATCCTGTATATATAGGCACAGCACAGAATTACTACTCCTATCCTGTATATATAGGCACAGCACAGTACTACTACTCCTGGACAAACCTGAAACTCCATGGGTGTGTGTATAAGGAAGAGATCCAGGTAATCCAGCTGTAGATCCCTCAGAGATTGTTCCAGGCCAATGCGGACCCTCTCAGGAGCCTGGTTATTATTCCATAACTGCAGGAATACAATAACAATGTAACATGTAACCAAGCCCCGCCCCCTCGTGGGCGTGTTAATAAGAAAACTAATATATTTAGAGCACTTTGATTGGTTAGAGCTTCCAGTAACATAAGGTCACCTTCCCGGTGTAGAAGATGTCTTCTCTCGTCACCGTCCCATCCTTAATCTTGGATCTGATACCTTCACCGACCTGAACCTCATTTCCGTACATCGCGGCGCAGTCGATGTGGCGATATCCGACCTCGATGGCCACCATGACGCTCTCCCCGGCCTGCTCTTTGGTGTACTGTGCGGGAGAAGATCCAGTCATGGTCATTGAAGAAGGTTTTATAGGTTAACGCGAGGCTGTTGTAAAGCTTATCTATAAACCATAGAGTACAGCAGATTACAGAAGTGTCCTCATCTCTGGAGGACCTGACAACACTGTGCATTTCGTAGTCAGATCATTGATTGTAAAAAGATGGAGGTAATACATGATAATGCCTCTGGTGGTGCCACAGGGGTTGTCACCTTTGGTAGCCAAGTTTTCCGAGACTCTTGATGACCATCTTCCTGCACACATCAAAGATGGCATCAAGGTCCAACTGAGGTAAATCACGTCAGGAGAACCCTCACATTTGGAAAAGCCCCCCATAGAATCAGAGGATCTTCCGATGGGCCCAGGTTCTAACCCAATTCTGCACCCCAAGGGTTCTGAAGAAGACAACCCAGTGAGGATAGCATGGTCTTTTTTCTAAGGTCGAATGAGGGTGGGCCACATGAAATTTTTATCTGGTGGGCTGCAAAAACTCCAGTGCTAAAAACTCCAGTGCGACTAGGACCGCGGTGGCAGCCAAGGTAGGGACACGGGGACCACGGATGGCAGGCAGGACCACGGATGGCTGGCAGGACCTTGGATGGCTGGCAGGATACCAGGACCGCCACAGGATAACAGGACCGCCACAGGATAACAGGAACTCAGAGGCGTCTGGAAACGCTCAAGAAGGCTTTCTCCTCAGAAGAATGAGCTGAAGATCCGGCAGGGGATGCTGGGAGTAGCCAGGCTATATAGCCGAGCCGGGAATGCCAGCGCCAATAAGGAGGACGCTGGCCCTTTAAAATCTTGAAGAGGCGCGCGCCCTAGCAGCGGGAGCGTGCGGCCGCGAAGGAAGGAGACGCACGGACCACACGCTGGGACTAGAGCGGTGCCAGGAGCCTGGAGAGGTGAGTGAAGAGGAGGGGGAGCAGGGCAGGACAGCGGAGCACGGGTGCACCTGCGATCTGCAACATGGATCGCGGGGACACCCGTGACAAGAACCAGACAGGGGGCTGTGTGGCACAGCAGGACACTGGTGCCCCCGCGATCCGAGACATACATTGCGGGGTCACCTGTGACATGTCTTTCAGGGGCAATACCTATCACTGTCTATAAGTCAGTGCAGAGATCACCGCAGTGTGAGGACTTGCCCCCACTGCTACAAATTATTATAAGTCCATCAATCACAGTCCTGCTGCTACTAATAACATACACAAAAGTCTACACTAAGGACAATTCTAAACTTTTACTGTAGTCTTTATGGTCACACATGCTGTTGTGTATATATATATTGCAATTATTTGGTGCTATGCCATCTTCTACCTACATTTCCTTATGATCACTTACCGTATGGGGGTTGTAGGTGCCAAATCCAAGCACTGGCATCTTATGGCCATCATTCAGCACCACGTAGGAGTCCGACCTGAGAGCCATAGTAGGACCTGTCAGAGTCTCCTGCGCTGCACGACTGCTCGATCACTAGATCATGAGTGGACTTGTTCTCACCACTCCCTGCACTGCCCCGGATTGATGCGCACACTCCTTCTCCTCCTCTGACTAGACAGGACCTTCAGTATCTCTAAGTCACAGTCAGGAGGTGTCCCACAGTCCTCCTTATGGCACCAGTCTCTGGTTTCAAAACTTTTTGATTATTTTTATGTTCTTTCACAATATTTTCACTCTGTAGGGTCAATTTTGGGGTCAATTGTGAAAATTTTTGCAAGAATTGCCACTTAGGTTCAGTAGAAGGTACGAACCTGTAGAGGGCAATATGTCCACTCTAAGAACTTAGCTCCTTCATGCCCAACAATCCACAGGCCATGCAGGGATTGGATGGGATTGGCCGTCATTTGAGCCCCCACTCTAGGGGGGCAGGAGGCCACTTGAAGTCATTGACTTTAGAACACAGTTGTCAGGCTCCAAGGACAGTGGACCCCCTGGACCACCACGTATGGTGACATAAGCCAACACCTGGGACCGGAATCTAATCGGCACCCGGTTTTCACCAGAGCCCGCCGCAAATCGGGTTGGACTTGCTGCGGCGAGGTATCACCAGGTCGTTCCACAGGTATGACTTTATCTGCGGTGGCAGCCACGGTGGGGTACAAAGAAATGGTCGGGGACAGGCAGGAGGTCAAGATAGAAAGTACGGGAACAAGGTCAGGAACGGGAAATCAGCAGACAGTCACTAGGCAATGACACAAGCTTTCAGGGGCATATAGCACAAAGATCCGAGAGGGAACGCAGGAAGGGGTTGGGGGTTTATCAGAATTGGCAGCTGACCAGCGCCAATTATCGGACCGTTGGGCCTCGCGCCCTAGTGGCACCACCAGAGTCAGGGCTGGATCACGGCGCTGTAAGTTTGCAAGTGGGGGAACCGGGCAGCGGAGAGGGGCAAGGGTGAGCCTATGATGCGGAAGGTGGGTTGCAGGAGCACCCGTGACAACATTCTTATAGAATAAAGTAACTTTCCATTGGCATCGGAGCCTGGAAGCCTGGAATATAGAAGCCTGGAATATGGAAGCCTGGAATATAGAAGCCTGGAATATAGAAGCCTGGAATATAGAAGCTTGGAATATGGAAGCCTGGAATATAGAAGCCTGGAATATAGAAGCCTGGAATATAGAAGCCTGGAATATGGAAGCCTGGAATATAGAAGCCTGGAATATGGAAGCCTGGAATATAGAAGCCTGGAATATGGAAGCCTGGAATATAGAAGCCTGGAATATGGAAGCCTGGAATATAGAAGCCTGGAATAAGGAAGCCTGGAATATAGAAGCCTGGAATATAGAAGCCTGGAATATAGAAGCCTGGAATATAGAAGCCTGGAATATGGAAGCCTGGAATATAGAAGCCTGGAATATGGAAGCCTGGAATATAGAAGCCTGGAATATAGAAGCCTGGAATATAGAAGCCTGGAATATAGAAGCCTGGAATATAGAAGCCTGGAATATAGAAGCCTGGAATATGGAAGCCTGGAATATAGAAGCCTGGAATATGGAAGCCTGGAATATAGAAGCCTGGAATATAGACGCCTGGAATATAGAAGCCTGGAATATAGAAGCCTGGAATATAGAAGCCTGGAATATAGAAGCCTGGAATATAGAAGCCTGGAATATGGAAGCCTGGAATATAGAAGCCTGGAATATGGAAGCCTGGAATATAGAAGCCTGGAATATGGAAGCCTGGAATATAGAAGCCTGGAATATGGAAGCCTGGAATATAGAAGCCTGGAATAAGGAAGCCTGGAATATAGAAGCCTGGAATAAGGAAGCCTGGAATATAGAAGCCTGGAATATGGAAGCCTGGAATATAGAAGCCTGGAATATGGAAGCCTGGAATATAGAAGCCTGGAATATGGAAGCCTGGAATATAGAAGCCTGGAATATAGACGCCTGGAATATAGAAGCCTGGAATATAGAAGCCTGGAATATAGAAGCCTGGAATATAGAAGCCTGGAATATGGAAGCCTGGAATATAGAAGCCTGGAATATGGAAGCCTGGAATATGGAAGCCTGGAATATAGAAGCCTGGAATATGGAAGCCTGGAATATGGAAGCCTGGAATATAGAAGCCTGGAATATGGAAGCCTGGAATATAGAAGCCTGGAATATAGAAGCCTGGAATATAGAAGCCTGGAATATAGAAGCCTGGAATATGGAAGCCTGGAATATGGAAGCCTGGAATATGGAAGCCTGGAATATAGAAGCCTGGAATATAGAAGCCTGGAATATAGAAGCCTGGAATATAGAAGCCTGGAATATAGAAGCCTGGAATATGGAAGCCTGGAATATAGAAGCCTGGAATATAGAAGCCTGGAATATGGAAGCCTGGAATATAGAAGCCTGGAATATAGAAGCCTGGAATATAGAAGCCTGGAATATAGAAGCCTGGAATATAGAAGCCTGGAATATGGAAGCCTGGAATATGGAAGCCTGGAATATGGAAGCCTGGAATATGGAAGCCTGGAATATGGAAGCCTGGAATATGGAAGCCTGGAATATGGAAGCCTGGAATATGGAAGCCTGGAATATAGAAGCCTGGAATATAGAAGCCTGGAATATAGAAGCCTGGAATATAGAAGCCTGGAATATGGAAGCCTGGAATATGGAAGCCTGGAATATGGAAGCCTGGAATATAGAAGCCTGGAATATAGACGCCTGGAATATAGAAGCCTGGAATATGGAAGCCTGGAATATGGAAGCCTGGAATATAGAAGCCTGGAATATAGAAGCCTGGAATATAGAAGCCTGGAATATAGAAGCCTGGAATATGGAAGCCTGGAATATAGAAGCCTGGAATATAGAAGCCTGGAATATGGAAGCCTGGAATATAGAAGCCTGGAATATAGAAGCCTGGAATATGGAAAATCCCCGGAATGTGCTCCAGGCCCTCTGAGCGGAGAGATCTGGCTAGGTTATGCTTATTGCAATCAGTTCCTTCTGTTCTTGACAAAACTTCTGCCAGCTTACATTCTTTTCATGTAAGGGTTGTTAAGGTTGTACTGAGTAATGGTGGTAATTTTTTTTTTTTTTGTTTTTTATTATACAGTAAATATTCTACTACTTAATGTTTTTCCTTATCCATGAAGTGAATTCCAGACTAGTTTTAAATAACACTTACTGAGTGAAGAGACAGAATAAAGGGGATTCAAGTTTTCAAAACGAAATTCATATCAGATACAGAATTTGAGAAAGTTTGTGGGACCGCCATGGGTACCTAACCAACGCCACTTCAGGCTTTTAACCACTTTGACAGTTCTTTTGGAACTGAATAGGATGGAATATTAGTGAGAGATCATAGCCTTCATTTGGGAGGGGTTAATGTTTGTAATATTCAAAAAGACACCGCTCTTAGGTTAATAAATGTTACAGATTTTAGGCTTTTTTAACTTGAAATATATTGTATCGTTGGAGTGGGTTTCACTTATCCAATTTAAACCTAGGACGCTAAGCACTGCTAACACTTTTGGTTTGGAAATTTCAAATATCTTTAACACTCATCAGGGATATTGGGGATGTTCTCTCCACTTGAAATTTAAATAAATAGATAGATGAAATCTTGAAAAAAAAATTATATTTTAGATGTGTACTTTTTATAATCAAATCAAGTGTAAAAGAAAAACTCTAAGTCAAAAACCTGTAGAAAAATCACTTTACAGTTCCCTGAAAAAATAAATAAACTAAAATGAAGGAATTAATTAAAGGGTTCACTTACTTTTTCACAACGTTCCCTTAAAACTGCATAGATGTAAAACTAATAGCAGAAATACAATTAAAACTAATCCAATACAGATAAAAAATATACAATCTTCAACTAAGTGAAAAGTAAACTTTAACCATGCTGGAAGTAATAAAGATTTAAGAAACAATAGGAAACACTAAATCCTGCTCCGGACGAAGCTTCTTAATCCATAAAAAAATGCATCCAGTGCAAACAGAGAAAGAAAAAATATGCAGGTACAGCCTCCGTATTTTCATTAATAATCATATTCATGGCTCCGCAGTGGCTGTAGTATTGCAATATATTGTATGAGTGATCAGACCCCCTAGGGTTCAAGTACCCTAAGGGCTCTAGAAATACAATTAAAAAGATAGAAATATAAAAGTATTCAAAATATTTAAGGTTTCATAGTTTATACGGTTGAAAAAAGACGCTTGTCCGTCAAGTTCAACCAAGGAAGGGAAGGGATTGGATGAGGAAGAGATTTAGGGGAAATAATTCTATATAACATAACCATCAATATCATCAAATACAAATAAATAACTAAATATAAACATATTTTAGGTTTTTATAAAGAAAAAGTTAAATTTGAATTCATACCATCAGAATTTACTCACTCAACAAAATTATCGTCTTCATCCTCCATAACGCCCCTCCCCCCAACAACTGGAGGAGGTCGTCTATATAATGGCCATAACACCTGAAGTCAGGGAGATACAGATATTCAGTAGTAAAACGAAAAAGTTCTTCCCGTCTCGCCATATACCACTTGGCCAGTGAAGGGGAGCACTTAACCCCCACAGTTGCCCCGCATCTTTGTACATAGAATTTTTCATGAAAACTAAAATATTTGAGTTTTAACAAGTTTATCAAAGCAACCAATACACAATCTTTTATATCCGTGTTCCCCAACCACCAGTCCGTGGCCCAAGACCGGGCCGTGGAACACCTCAGCTTCGGCCAACCTCATCTTATCTCATCTTATTCGTTCCCCTGCAGCAGTCTTCTCTTCCTCTGCACATGCTTCGTATCTTTACCATGAGCTGGTAGTGCCATGACCAGTGTTGGAGATATTTGGCCACCCAATCTCCCAATCTCTCACTCACTGACCCAATCCCAGCCATGATGGGCGTCAACAGAGGAGAAAAATATCCTTGTGTATCTTGGGCAGTGAGTGAAAGTTCGGGACAACTGCACCAACAGATAATCAGCAATTCTCTCTGGTGCGCTGGGGGGAACCATTCACGAAGCGGGTTGAGCCTCATGCCTCAGGCAATTCCACCTTCTGAAAGATGGGGGGGCAGCATCAGGGATGCAGTCAACTGCAATAAAGCAGAACCCGGCACCTAAAAATAATGTCTCTTCACACCTGGTATGAGATACTGCATACAGGACTAATTTTCTAAAAAAAAATAACCTCATATATTGCTCCTGGATCAGGTGGAGGCGGTGCCTAAATAGCTCGCCTCAGGCGGCAGAGTTTAGATTCATCCCTGGTGGTGTGGCACGAATTTGTAATCCATATTCAATTATTTATTTCAAAATATTCAAGTATAACCTGTAGGGTTATTTTGCAGGGTCTTATAATTATTGGTACCCTGTAATAATTTCTTATTGAGCTTTCCATTTAGCCCAGTGTGATGAACCCCCAACTCTTGAGTCCAGTTACAGTGAAAACCATAGATTCTGTTAGTTTTCACTCATGGTTTTAGAATAAGGTGATTCTTATGGGGGCATTCTATAGAATACCTATGGATTCAAAAAGACGAACTATAGGGTCTCTAAGTGCTGACATATGTATGTTATTGTCTATAGAGATCCTAGCAAATCTGGGAAATGTAGAATTTGCATTAAAATAGTGTTATAAAATAAGGAAGAGTGAAATAAACTAAAATTTTGAAATTCAAATTCATTAAAACTTTGCATGTTTATGAACCTAAGGAACCGCCATGGGTGTATAATCAATGCTACAATGGCATAAGTTAGGTACCCATAGCAGTCCCTCAACTTTATCAATTGGTTCTCATCCCTATGTCATCCATAAGGGAGACTAATATACTGTATATTTCAGGTGAAATGTATCTAACATACTCAGGGAATTTATAATAAGCTTTAATTTTTGGGGGGTTTAAAAAACTTACAGAAATCGACTCCAATATTAGGTAACCCCCAATTTACGCCAGGGACCCCAGCCCGCTGATAACGTGCTTCCTAGAATTAGAGATGTGGTAGATGATGGTGGAATTCGCCCTCTAGTGGACATAGGTAATGGGAATGTGCCAGTCTACAATTGGGGCATTCCTCTCTGGCACCCGTATCAATTCTTACATCAATTCTCACCACCTTTGAAGACCTATGCCTCACTAACACTCAGCTTACCCATACACTTTCACTATTGTATGGGAGATGGGGGACTCGAAACCATACTAGGCTATGACCTGTCACATTGGTACCGTACTCCGGTCAAGCTTAGACAAATTGACCCCCAGATCTCGGATCAATGCTGGCGATGCGAGAACAACATAGATACAATACTACATATCTGGTGGATTTGCCCTCTCGTCGCCCCCCCTGTGGCAGAACATTAACCAGTTATATAATGTTTTGACCAAACTTCATGTTACTTTTACAGCAGAACAGGCCCTACTTTCTCTCTCAGGACCTATCTCAAAAATTAAAAATGACCATTTAAGACATCGGAGGTCATTTACTAAGGGCTCCGCGGCCGCACTTTTGTCGGGTTTCCCAACTTTTTCTGTTTTGTGCCGAATTCCGCCGGGATTTTGGCGCAGTTGATCGGATTTCGGCGCAATCGCCAGTGAATCACAACGACAGAAATCGGGAGAGGCGTGGCCAACGGAAAACTCAACAGATTCATAAAAACCCCAGAATTTAAAAAACGATTTGTGTCGCAAAATCAAGCACTTACATGCACCGAGAAGAACCAGGTGAACTCTGGCGGACCTCGGCGCAGCAGCGACACCTGGTGGACATCGGGGGCACGACCTTAGTGAATCGGCGGAAGACCCGAATCCTCGGAGAACGCGCCGCTGGATCGCGACAGGACCTGGTAAGTAAATGACCCCCATTTTCTTGTTGCCTCTCGTCAGATTGTCCCCCGCTGCGGGAGATCCTTGGTTCCTCCCTCCAGAGCTGATTGGGTAACTGCCCTGAACCACATCTTCAGAATGGAGGAACTGAGGGCCATTGATGACGGTAGAGCCACACAGTTCTACGATACATGGTCCACCTGGCTGACTTTCAGGGATTCTCACTCCTTTGCAACCTGGGTCACAACTGGGTTAGTGCCCTAGGACAGTGATGGCGAACCTTTTAGAGACCGAGAGCCCAAACTATAACTAAAATCCACTTATTTACCGTGAAGTTCCAACATTGCATTTTAAGCATTAACTTTTTGCTACCTGTTCGTCAACATCTCTCAATCGTATCGGCCCCTTGAGGCCACTAATACAGTTGAAAGAAGGAGGGCACATTGAGACTCTCATTATAGCTTCTCACCAGGGTCTCTCTGTACAGTAAGAATGATTGGTCCAGCAGGATGACCTCCTAAGATAATGATGGGCGTCATTATCTCACCTTCTCACCTTTCCCGCAGTTCCATACAGCCAATGAAATATCGCTTTAAAATAGTGCTGATTGCAGCATCTCTTATATTGCCTGGGTCTGCAGGAAGATTTTGTGAATTTGGTACTGTTTGGTGAGCTCTGTCTTGAGGTCAATGGCCTGAGTGCCCACAGAAAGGGATCTGAGTGCCACCTCTGGCACCCGTGCCATAGGTTCGCCACCACTGCCCTAGGATAACATGATGCGTTACTTTATCTATTTATTGTTTTCTTCTTTGTTCTCTCCTTTACTTACTCTTTCTCTCAACTCCCAATTTCACCTTTCTTTTTATGTAACCCCCTTTTCCTCTACCTATCCGAATGTTTATCGGAAGCAACATCTTTCTAACTGGAGCTCGTCACATCCTACGTGATCTGCTAAGTGCCTTGATCTGGCTGAACAGGACCATATTTCATTCTACTCCTTCCTGATTATGCTTCAACTGCTTCAACTGCTTCCTGTTATATTTTCTGCATTATGTATGTTTAAAAAAAACTTTGGAAAAATCTAGATGTTCTAAAACAATAATGGGGCAGCACACAGAGCAGAGAGTAAAACAGCAGCAAAAACCAGAAGGGGAAGGTAACAATGTATGTGTATGAAGCAGAGGGACCGCCATGGGTACATAATTAATGCCACTACAGCACAAGTTAGGTACCCATAGCAGTTCCACAATTTCTAAGAGTTTTTCAACCTACTGGTAGCCATAATGGAGACAAAAATACACATTATTCATGATGAATTAAATAAAAGATACAGGATATCGCAATTTATCACAGTTTAGTTTTAATTTTTTTGCATTTTGGGGAGGATTCAAAAAAATTAAAGTACATTAAGTATGTAATAGAAATAATTTGAGAATGCACAGCAAAATCTGGATGTTACAGAAACTGACAAGACACGGGGCATTAGGTACTCGGAGCAGAGACTGACTCAAAAGCAGTAATCACCAGGGGCAGGGAGCAGTCTTCCAGCGCTACAATGTCAAATAATCCAGAGCTATTTCCAGGGTATTCAATACTCATCATGAAAGGGATAATTGGGGTGATCGCTCCAGCTGAAATACAAAAGTTAAAAAATAAAAAGTTGTATTCCAAAAAAAAAAATACAAAAGGTATTCAAAATGATTGTAGCTTCACAATACACAATGACACTTACACATCCATGGTCAGATAACGCAAGTTCTTATTGCATCCGTCCAGAGCTTCCACATCTTCATCATTTAATTCAAAGTCAAAGACCTGGAAGAAAATAAATCACAGGTAATAAAAATCCTTAAAAATATTTTCTTTTACTCATAAGCACATGCTAAACTCTAAAATCTTATGTCTGAGCCTATGTCGGAGGACTGCGGACCGCGAAGTGTATATGCACCACACATATGAGTCACCTACAGCTATGCTCCAGCTCATCAAAAGTTAAAGTGAACCTACCATCACGGAACTACCTATATATCGGGTGGTAGGTGGATCTATAGGACGTGAGGATAGCCATTTTAAGGGCTAATACTCACGTTCCTGCAATTTTTTAATAACTTTTATTTGCCTTATATGTAAATTTTCTAAAGAGGCTACTGGGGCTACTCCACGCCCCAGTAGCCTCTTCGACCCCCCCTACCAGAAATTTCGGCGTAAATTTCCTCGTAGCTGTGAACCCTCGTCTGTGAAACCTGCCGTCTGCGCATGTGCAGTAAAGCTTACCCGCAGCTGTGCGAGTCTGGCTTTGGAGCAGACCGCTGCGCGCCGAAGATTTCTGGTAGGAGGATGGAAGAGGCTACTGGGGTGTGGAGTACCCACGCCGTGTAGCCTCTGCTCCGGCTACTCCACGCCCCAGTAGCCTCTTTAGAAAATGTACATATTAGGCAAATAAAAGTTATTAAAAAATTGCGGGGACATGAGGATTAGCCCTTAAAAGGGTTATCCTCACGTCCTATAGATCCACTTAACACCCAATCTACCTTTATAGGTAGATCCGTGGTGATAGGTTCCCTTTAACCGGCTGTTACTCAATGAATCTCCCTTCATTTACCTTGCCTCCTTGTTGTGCTGTCTTCTCTGGTTTTCAGGGTTCTGATCCAATCACTTTCTGGGTTCAGAACTTTAATATCACATAAGAGATCTGCCTGACCTAGGATCTTGTCCTGCTCTAGTATGAGTACTAAGTAAGATCCTGGTAATCCGGGTAATCTGTTCTCTGTTTCCTGGTAATTTTCAACCTTTTCTTGTTTTCTCACTATCCTTTTGCCTTGTGATTTTGTACTGCGTGTGTCCTCTTGGTTTTGACCCTTCTCTGGAGACAATTCTTCTCTGTTTGTACTGTCTTGTCTTTGTCTCTGTGTTTTACACAGGGAGGGAATATCGACTAGATGTCAACTTACCAACTAGGATAGGCCCGGCAAAGAGACAGAGACAGCAGGGAAGGGGATTGGTCTTAGAGGCAACTCTCTTTATGTCATCTATATGTTCTCAGATTCTGCCTTATGCAAAGGTAGAAACTTAAAAGAGTGGTTGGAGACTTACCTTTATTTTCCCATAAACCAATTAAGGGGTTAAGAAAATTCCATAAAGTTATTGGAAAGACCTTTCAATAGAAATTATTATTAGCTCAATATATTTTTTTAACTTTTAATTTACCTGAAAGTTCTCTTTGATCCTCTGGGGGGTGAAGCTTTTTGCAAGGACAACAACTCCCCTATCTAAAAGATATCGCATGGCAACCTGCGCAGGGGTGCGGTTCAGCTTTTTAGCAACTGTATTTAACACTGGGTCCTCAAGAAGTTTGGGGGAATTCTGATCAATCCTGTCCAGCAGAAAATATAAGCAAACCGATTATATTATATACATAGTACAGTATATACATAGGGGGCAGTATTATAGTAGTTATATTCCTGTACATAGGGGCAGTATTATAGTAGTTATATTCCTGTACATAGGGGGCAGTATTATAGTAGTTATATTCTTGTACATAGGGGGCAGTATTATAGTAGTTATATTCCTGTACATAGGGGGCAGTATTATAGTAGTTATATTCTTGTACATAGGGGGCAGTATTATAGTAGTTATATTCTTGTACATAGGGGGCAGTATTATAGTAGTTATATTCCTGTACATAGGGGGCAGTATTATAGTAGTTATATTCCTGTACATAGGGGGCAGTATTATAGTAGTTATATCACTGTACATAGGGGAGCAGTATTATAGTAGTTATATTCCTGTACATAGGGGCAGTATTATAGTAGTTATATTCCTGTACATAGGGAGCAGTATTATAGTAGTTATATTCCTGTACATAGGAGGCAGTATTATAGTAGTTATATTCTTGTACATAGGGGGTAGTATTATAGTAGTTATATTCCTGTACATAGGAGGCAGTATTATAGTAGTTATATTCTTGTACATAGGGGCAGTATTATAGTAGTTATATTCTTGTACATAGGGGCAGTATTATAGTAGTTATATTCTTGTACATAGGGGGCAGTATTATAGTAGTTATTTTCCTGTACATAGGGGGCAGTATTATAGTAGTTATATTCTTGTACATAGGGGGCAGTATTATAGTAGTTATATTCTTGTACATAGGGGGCAGTATTATAGTAGTTATATTCCTGTACATAGGGGGCAGTATTATAGTAGTTATATTCCTGTACATAGGGGGCAGTATTATAGTAGTTATATCACTGTACATAGGGGGGCAGTATTATAGTAGTTATATTCCTGTACATAGGGGCAGTATTATAGTAGTTATATTCCTGTACATAGGGAGCAGTATTATAGTAGTTATATTCCTGTACATAGGAGGCAGTATTATAGTAGTTATATTCTTGTACATAGGGGGTAGTATTATAGTAGTTATATTCTTGTACATAGGGGCAGTATTATAGTAGTTATATTCTTGTACATAGGGGGCAGTATTATAGTAGTTATATTCCTGTACATAGGGGGCAGTATTATAGTAGTTATATTCTTGTACATAGGGGGCAGTATTATAGTAGTTATATTCCTGTACATAGGGGGCAGTATTATAGTAGTTATATTCCTGTACATAGGGGGCAGTATTATAGTAGTTATATCACTGTACATAGGGGAGCAGTATTATAGTAGTTATATTCCTGTACATAGGGGCAGTATTATAGTAGTTATATTCCTGTACATAGGGAGCAGTATTATAGTAGTTATATTCCTGTACATAGGAGGCAGTATTATAGTAGTTATATTCTTGTACATAGGGGGTAGTATTATAGTAGTTATATTCCTGTACATAGGAGGCAGTATTATAGTAGTTATATTCTTGTACATAGGGGCAGTATTATAGTAGTTATATTCTTGTACATAGGGGCAGTATTATAGTAGTTATATTCTTGTACATAGGGGGCAGTATTATAGTAGTTATATTCCTGTACATAGGGGGCAGTATTATAGTAGTTATATTCTTGTACATAGGGGGCAGTATTATAGTAGTTATATGCTTGTACATAGGGGGGTAGTATTATAGTAGTTATCTTCTTGTACATAGGGGGCAGTATTATAGTATAAATATTCTTGTACATAGGGAGCAGTATTATAGTAGTTATATTCTTGTACATAGGGGGCAGTATTATAGTAGTTATATTCCTGTACATAGGGGGCAGTATTATAGTAGTTATATTCTTGTACATAGGGAGCAGTATTATAGTAGTTATATTCTTGTACATAGGGGGCAGTATTATAGTAGTTATATTCCTGTACATAGGGGCAGTATTATACTAGTTATATTCCTGTACATAGGGGGCAGTATTATAGTAGTTATATTCCTGTACATAGGGGGCAGTATTATAGTAGTTATATGCTTGTACATAGGGGGCAGTATTATAGTAGTTATATGCTTGTACATAGGGGGGTAGTATTATACTGGTTCTTCTTATTCCTATGTTCTGCTGCATATCACTCTGTATAATACCATCTGATATAGTAGTATAATATTCTATACTTACCATTTCTTTGACCTGCCACTCCCCAGGACTCCATATGCTATCAGCACAATGTTTTGGATCTCGCAGAACTCCAGTAATTTGTTCTGGTTGAGGTATATGTGACATTCCACCTGTTTATGGATAAATCTGTTAGGATGTAGGTGTCTTTGGTCTCACTGATGATTACAGCCATAATAACTATGAGGAAATGTCACCTCATTGCAGACAGGTTTGTACTTGAGTCCTGGCATGTTGAGAATCAGTTCCAGTTGCTTGTGGTTAAAATTGGAGACTCCGATAGATTGGACAAGTCCTGCATCCTTACACGCCTCCAGAGCCTAAGAAGGGAAGAACTTTTGTCATTGCTACAACCTATATGAGATCTGTATCTAAGATCACCTGAAGGATCGGCTGATCTGATAAGAGGAGCTGGAATTAACCATGAAGTTTTCCTGCAGTGGCCACTACAGGTGATATGAGGTATTACATGGCAACATTTAATAAATTGTGATGCCTGATAAGTTTACCTTCCATGTATCCCGGATATCTGTGTTATGATAAATCGCTTTTCCATTTTCATCTGTTGGGAAAAGATTATCTCCAGGCTGGAGGAGAAAATGGGAAAATAATTAAGATTTACTCAGAGGAAACTGAGTAAATGCCCAAAAATTCCCTGGACAAACCTGAAACCCCATGGGTGTGTGTATAAGGAAGAGATCCAGGTAATCCAGCTGTAGATCCCTCAGAGATTGTTCCAGGCCAATGCGGACCCTCTCAGGATCGTGGTTATTATTCCATAACTGCAGGAATAACAATGGAGATTCCCGTAACTGAGCTCCGCCCCCTTATGGGCGTGTTAATAAGAAAACTTTTAGAGAATTTTACTTGGTTAGAGCATCCAGAAAGTTTTTTTTTCATTTTTTAATCAAGTAATTTTTGTAGAATTTGTTTTGTATTTTACAAACATAGAACCCCCCCCCCCCTTCTTAAAAAACTCAACTCTACCACTTACACCCTGTACAAACAACCCGTCGGGGGCAACAGCCTTTGGTGTGTAGATATAGTACATCACATGTAGGGACAGTACATCACATGTAGGTATAGTACATCACGTGTAGGGACAGTACATCACATGTAGGGACAGTACATAACGTGTAGGTACAGTACATCACATGTAGGTACAGTACATCACGTGTAGGGACAGTACATCACGTGTAGGTACAGTACACCACATGTAAGTATAGTACATCACGTGTAGGTACAGTACACCACATGTAAGTATAGTACATCACGTGTAGGTACAGTACATCACGTGTAGGTACAGTACATCACATGTAGGTACAGTACATCGCGTGTAGGGACAGTACATCACATGTAGGTACAGTACATCACGTGTAGGGACAGTACATCACGTGTAGGTACAGTACACCACATGTAAGTATAGTACATCACGTGTAGGTACAGTACACCACATGTAAGTATAGTACATCACGTGTAGGTACAGTACATCACGTGTAGGTACAGTACATCACATGTAGGTACAGTACATCGCGTGTAGGGACAGTACATCACATGTAGGTACAGTACATCGCATGTAGGTATAGTACATCGCGTGTAGGGACAGTACATCACATGTAGGTACAGTACATCACGTGTAGGGACAGTACATCACGTGTAGGTACAGTACATCACATGTAAGTATAGTACATCACGTGTAGGTACAGTACATCACGTGTAGGTACAGTACATCACATGTAGGTACAGTACATCGCGTGTAGGGACAGTACATCACATGTAGAGACAGTACATCACATATAGGGACAGTACATCACGTGTAGGTACAGTACATCGCGTGTAGGTATAGTACATCACATGTAGGTACAGTACATCGCGTGTAGGTACAGTACATCACGTGTAGGTACAGTACATCACATGTAGGTACAGTACATCGCGTGTAGGTACAGTACATCACATGTAGGTATAGTACATCACGTGTAGGTACAGTACATCACGTGTAGGTACAGTACATCGCGTGTAGGTATAGTACATCACATGTAGGTACAGTACATCGCGTGTAGGTACAGTACATCACGTGTAGGTACAGTACATCACATGTAGGTACAGTACATCGCGTGTAGGTACAGTACATCACATGTAAGTATAGTACATCACGTGTAGGTACAGTACATCACGTGTAGGGACAGTACATCGCGTGTAGGTACAGTACATCACATGTAGGTACAGTACATCACGTGTAGATACAGTACATCACATGTAGGTACAGTACATCGCGTGTAGGTATAGTACATCACATGTAGGTATAGTACATCACATGTAGGTACAGTACATCACATGTAGGTACAGTACATCACGTGTAGGTACAGTACATCACGTGTAGGTACAGTACATCACATGTAAGTATAGTACATCACGTGTAGGTACAGTACATCACGTGTAGGGACAGTGCATCGCGTGTAGGTACAGTACATCACATGTAGGTACAGTACATCACGTGTAGATACAGTACATCACATGTAGGTACAGTACATCGCGTGTAGGTATAGTACATCACATGTAGGTATAGTACATCACATGTAGGTACAGTACATCACATGTAGGTACAGTACATCACGTGTAGGTACAGTACATCACATGTAGGTACAGTACATCGCGTGTAGGCACAGTACATCGCGTGTAGGTATAGTACATCACGTGTAGGTACAGTACATCACATGTAGGTACAGTACATCACGTGTAGGTACAGTACATCACGTGTAGGTACAGTACATCACGTGTAGGTACAGTACATCACGTGTAGGTACATTACATCGCGTGTAGGTATAGTACATCGTGTGTAGGTACAGTACATCGCGTGTAGGTACAGTACATCGCATATAGGTACAGTACATTACGTGTAGGGACAGTACATGATGTGTAGGTACAGTACATCACGTGTAGGTATAGTACATCACATGTCGGTACAGTACATCACGTGTAGGTACAGTACATCACGTGTGGGGACAGTACATCACATGTAGGTATAGTACATAACATGTAGGGACAGTACATCACGTGTAGGGACAGTACATCACATGTAGGTACAGTACATCACGTGTAGGTACAGTACATCACGTGTAGGGACAGTACATCACGTGTAGGTATAGTACATCACATGTCGGTACAGTACATCACGTGTAGGTACAGTACATCACGTGTGGGGACAGTACATCACATGTAGGTATAGTACATAACATGTAGGGACAGTACATCACGTGTAGGGACAGTACATCACGTGTAGGTACAGTACATCACGTGTAGGTACAGTGCTTCATATTTAGATACAGTACATAACATGTAGGTATAGGAAGCCGGAAGGGAGATCATCATTGTCCATCCATGGACCCCTAACCTTTTCAAATTTTTGGGAATCTTTCTCCTTACACTACCCCCCCCCCCTCTTTTCTCCAGTCTTATAGTGGTCTTCATTCTAGAGATGTTCTCCTCCACGTTGGGAGCAGAGGAGCTCAACCAGTGTTGGGCGATTGACTTTCGTTCTTGGTACAACGTCCTGCCTAAGCTTACAGAGACTGCATTCGTCATGTCTTCTTCACCCAGGAGGACCAGAATGCCCTCTATGGGGGAAGCCGGTAGGTTTACACCGGCTAAAATTTCCTTCCAATAAGAAGCTGATTTCCTGATGTGCCTCCTCAATCCCACACCCTATTATGTGTAGTCAGCTGGGAGTTCTGTACAACCTACTGATCAAAAATAGCTGGGACAACCTGAGGGGCTCTCACAGTGATAACATGGGGGTCTCTAACACGAAGGGCAACCAATACTCGTCTGTCAATGGGTCTACATCCTCCTCCAATTTTTATATGTTTATATTTTAATATGTTAGGAACGTCCCTCAGAAATCGGAGCAGGTCATTGGCCTAGGCCATTTACCCTAATCCAAGCTTGGGGTTGTACCCAGCTAAGATATTTAAGCCCAAAGCCCATTTTGGCCATGACCACCTTCCAGAAACATAAGGTTACCTTCCCGGTGTAGAAGATGTCTTCTCTCGTCACCGTCCCATCAGCAATCTTGCATCTGATACCTTCACCGACCTGAACCTCATTTCCGTACATCGCGGCGCCATCAATTTGACGGTATCCGACCTCGATGGCCACCTTGACGCTCTCCCTGGCCTGTTCTTTGGTGTACTGTGCGGGAGAAGATCCAGTCATGGTCATCGAAGAAGGTTTTATAGGTTAATGGGGGATGAATGTATCATAATTTCTCAGCTGTAAGTATATCTATAAACCATAGAGTACAGAAGATTACGTGTCCTCATCTCTGGAGGACCCGACAACGGGGTGAATTTCGTAGTCAGATCACTGAGTGTAAGAGATATTACTTGACCTCTGATGGTGCTGTGGGGTTTCCACCTTAGAAGCTGAATGGTGACTCTACTTGATAGATCTTCCAAAGTGAATTTTTTAATTTCAACCACGACACAACATGTTGATGTCCACAAGGGCCAAGCCACGTTGGGATACCCACAGCAATATTTCTGGCAGTGGTAGTGGAATTACTCTTATTTGGTGTCTAACTGGCCCAGAATCACAGGAACCTCTGACGAGCCCTGGCTCTAACTCAATTCTGGACAATCCAGAATACACAACACTGTCTGGAGAGAGGACAGAGCCCCCATTTCTGCAATCCTGGAATATGAATCCATATTTCACAGTCCTGCTGCTACTAACAACATACACAAAATATAATTACAAAGGTCACCCATGAGAATACCCAACACTGCCTAAAAAGAGCTCAGCAGTGTGAGGACACACACCCATTTCTACAATCCTGGAATAAAAACCTATATTTCACAGTCCTGCTGCTACTAACAACACATACAAGTTATAATTGAGCATCTCTCAAAGGATAATACTGTTGGAAATATGACATGATGTGGCTTGAGACAGTTGAGACAAAGCGTCTTTGTGGACAGGGGAAGAACTAAGCCATAAATGCCTACACTGCCCCTAATAAAGATTGCAGAGACAGCTGCATGTGATAACAATGGACTGAGCTATTACACCTGGAGGCCATCGCCCCCTGGAGGTTCTCCCAGATCCTGTGGGAGACAAAGACTCACGTGACTTGTCCTGCAAATTGTATGATAAGAATGTGTTGAGTCTACATCATCATTGGATTGGCCAAGACAGTGGTGGAGGTGGGATGATGGGCAATGTGTGTGAGCTATGTGTGTGTGTATATAAGATGGTATATAGATCTTTAGTTAGAGCACTTCCACCATCTCTCTGTCCCTTTACCCTCTATGTATATTCCCCTGTATTGTATCCTTAATAAATCCCCTATAAAGATCCATTGAATATTGTTGTTAATTTAATATTAACTGGCACCCCAAAACCAAGCAGATTTTACAAATACCCAACACTGTATGGTTGAACCTGCTGATATTCCTCTTATCCGGTGCTCTGTCAGGTACTACCGGCATCACCCTATACTCACTTACCGTTTCGGTGGCGAAGGTTCCAAATCCCAGCACTGGCATCCGGTGCCCATCATTCAGCAGCACATAGGAGTCTGACTGCAGAGCCATAGTGATACCCGTCCCAGTGCCCTGCTCTACACCACTGCTCTCCACATAGACTGTGTGTGACCTTAACTAGTCCTGGCCCCTCCCTCCCAAGGCTCAGAATTGAAATGTAGTCCCCGCCCCCCCTCCGCCCTCCAATCAAAAATCTATTCCTATTTCCTTAGTAATAAAACTACCTTCAAATCCCTAAAATATTCTTCCACTTTGTTTCCTATTATGTAATGTGTAAAAAAAAAAATGTGAATTTTTTTTTTTAACTAAACCTATAATTTTTAATAAAAATAATAGTTACAAAAATTCTGTCATTTTTAACGATAAATTAATCCGTATTTTAATTTGTAGTTTTAATATTTTTTCATTAAATCATTGATCTAAAAAGACTTTATTTTACATACCATATATACTCGAGTATAAGCCTAGTTTTTCAGCACAATAAAAAAAAATGTGCTGAAAACCCAAATTCGGCTTATACTCGAGTATAAAAAAATATAGGTCTGACCAGGTTTTTGTGTTAAAATAAGGGGCCTCGGCTTATACTTGGGTCGGCTTATACTCGAGTATATACGGTAGTTTAGATTTGCTATAAAATAGGGGCAATAAATAACTAGATGGGTCTTGGGGTCCTTTCTGGGACTGTATAAACAATTCTCAGCCCCCAAACCTTTCAATTGAAAATCTTTCCCCATTGTCTTAAGTACGGGAGATCTTTCGAATATTCTCCGGGTCCCTCGGTGCTGTGAGATCCTGGTTATGTCACATTTATTGTAATCAGATCCTTCTGCTCGTGGCAAATCCTCTAAGGGCTATCACATTCTCGTCTTGTGAGGGTTAACTCTTTGAGTACTAGAGGTACTGACACTTAGACATGTGGAACTTAGGTACAGGATAAAGTGGATTCAAGTTTGCTTCAAAGAAATTTCAAATGAGCAACAGAATTTGTGAAAGTTTAAGGGACCGCCATGGGTGCCTAATAGAGATGAGCGAGCACTAAAATGCTCGGGTACTCGTTATTCGAGACGAACTTTTCCCGATGCTCGAGTGCTCGTCTCGAATAACGAGCCCCATTTTTCAAGGGGACCAAGGCTCTGCACAGGGAAACTTGGCCAAACACCTGGGAACCTCAGAAAAGGATGGAAACACCACGGAAATGGACAGGAAACAGCAGGGGCAGCATGCATGGATGCCTCTGAGGCTGCTTAATCGCACCATTATGCCAAAATTATGGGCAACAGCATGGCCATGACAGAGTGACCGAATGAGGCTAGATAGCATCTAAAACATCCAATAATTGACCCTGACACTATAGGGGACGGCATGCAGAGGCAGCGGCAGCAGCTGCAGGCTAGAGAGTGGCATGGCGACATACCCTAAATGGACTCAGGCTTCAAACCAATGGGTGGCAGAGAGGAACCAAAGGAGGTGAGCAAGAAGCGCTCAAATAATATCGGTACATGATAAAAGTTTGCCAGTATATTTTGTGGATTACACAGCAGGGTGGCGACAAAGTTAACATGGAAGCCATGAAAACAACCCAAAATTCTGCCTGACACAGCTCGTTTGATAAGGGGACCATGTATGGAGGCAGTGAACTAGTAGTAGATTAAAGGTGCTGCAGTTAAAACTATGTTAGTTGGATCTTGGCATGGAGCTGGCGCTCCGCTGCCAGGCGAGCTTTCGCCAATCCAAGCCCCTGTCTCTAGGCTACTCCCCAAACAGCACTTCTAAGAACCTTTCGGATAAGATCAAGTGTAGTAGCGTTCTTATAAGTTTAGGATATGGCGGGTGAGGGGAATGTAAACAGATGCGCAAGAAGCGCTGAAATAATATCGGTTAATCATTAAAGTTTGCCAGTATATTTTGTGGATAACACAGCAGGGTGGCGACAAAGTTAACAAGTTTGATGTGGAATCCATGAAAACAACCCAAATTTCTGCCTGACACAGCTCGTTTGATAAAGGGACGATGTATGGAGGCAGCTATATGGACGACTTTTGGAGGTAGCAATGGAGACAACGTGTGGAGGCTGCTATGGAGACAATTTAATTTGGATAGTGCCTGTATGTGGCAGTCCAAAAAAGTTTTCCAACCAGAGGAGCAGGTAGGTGGCCCTCCAGAAAAATGAAATAGATTGAGTGCCTGTATGTGGCAGTCCAAAAAAGTTTTCAAACCAGAAGAGCAGGTAGGTGGCCCTCCAGAAAAATTGAATAGATTGAGTGCCTGTATGTGGCACTCCCAAAAATTGTTTAAAACAGAGGACCGGGTCGGTGGCCCTCCATAAAAATTAAATGCATAAAGTACTATAGCTAGAGCCAGTGGGCCCTGTCAAAAAATAGCCAGTTTCCTCTGCTTTACTGTACAAAGAGGAGGAGAAGGAGGAAAATGAGGAGGAGGAGGAGTGGATAAATTATTCAGGTTGAGCTTCCTTCACCTGGTGCAGATTGGAAATTAGGAGAAATCCATGCTTTATTCATCTTGATAAGCGTCAGCCTGTCAGAGCTGTCAGTCGACAGGCGTGTACGCTTATCGGTGATGATGCCACCAGCTGCACTGAAAACCCGCTCGGACAAGACGCTAGCGGCAGGGCAGGCAAGAACCTCCAAGGCGTACAGCGCCAGTTCGTGCCACATGTCCAGCTTTGAAACCCAGTAGTTGTAGGGAGCTGTGTGATCATTTAGGACGATGGTATGGTCAGCTACGTACTCCCTCACCATCTTTCTGTAAAGATCAGCCCTACTCTGCCGAGACTGGGGACAGGTGACAGTGTCTTGCTGGGGTGACATAAAGCTGGCAAAAGCCTTGTAAAGCGTACCCTTGCCAGTGCTGGACAAGCTGCCTGCTCGCCTACTCTCCCTCGCTACTTGTCCCGCAGAAGTACGCACTCTGCCGCTAGCGCTGTCAGAAGGGAAATACTGTTTCAGCTTGTGCACCAGGGCCTGCTGGTATTCATGCATTCTCACACTCCTTTCCTCTCCAGGGATGAGAGTGGAAAGATTTTGCTTGTACTGTGGGTCCAGGGGAGTGAACACCCAGTAATCGGTGCTGGAATAAATTCTTTGAACGCGAGGGTCACGGGATAGGCAGCCTAGCATGAAATCTGCCATATGCGCCAGAGTACCAACGCGTAAGAATTCACTCCCCTCACTGGCCTGACTGTCCATTTCCTCCTCCTCCAACTCCTCTTCTTCTGCCCATACACGCTGAACAGTGAAGGACTGAACAATGCTCCCCTCTTGTGTCTCGCCAACATTCTCCTCCTCTTCCTCCTCATCCTCCTCCACCTCCTCCGATATGCGCTGAGAAACAGACCTAAGGGTGCTTTGGCTATCAACAAGGGAATCTTCTTCCCCCGTCTCTTGTGACGAGCGCAAAGCTTCCGACTTCATGCTGACCAGAGAGTTTTTCAACAGGCCAAGCAGCGGGATGGTGAGGCTGATGATGGCGGCATCGCCACTGACCATCTGTGTTGACTCCTCAAAGTTACTCAGCACCTGACAGATATCAGACATCCACGTCCACTCCTCATTGTAGACTTGAGGAAGCTGACTGACCTGACTACCAGTTCTGGTGGAAGTTGACATCTGGCAGTCTACAATCGCTCGGCGCTGCTGGTAAACTCTGGATAACATGGTCAGTGTTGAATTCCACCTCGTGGGCACGTCGCACAACAGTCGGTGAGCGGGCAGTTGGAGGCGGCGCTGCGCTGCCCTGAGAGTGGCAGCATCTGTGCTGGACTTCCTGAAATGCGCACAGATGCGGCGCACCTTCGTGAGCAAATCAGACAGATTGGGGTATGTCTTGAGGAAACGCTGAACTATCAGATTTAACACATGGGCCAGGCATGGCACATGTGTCAGTCTGCCGAGTTGCAGAGCCGCCACCAGGTTACGGCCGTTGTCACACACAACCATGCCTGGCTTCAGGTTCAGCGGTGCCAGCCACAGATCAGTCTGCGCCGTGATGCCCTGTAATAGTTCTTGGGCGGTGTGCCTTTTATCGCCTAGGCTCAGCAGTTTGAGCACCGCCTGCTGTCGCTTAGCGACGGCACTGCTGCTGTGCCTAGAGCTACCGACTGATGGCGCCATGCCCACGGATGGTAGTTCGGAGGAGGAGGTGGAGGAGGGGTGGGAGGAGGAGGAGGCATAGTAGGCCTGAAACACCTGGACCGAGGTAGGCCCCGCAATCCTTGGCGTTGGCAGTATATGACCAGCCGCAGGGTCAGACTCGGTCCCAGCCTCCACCAAGTTAACCCAATGTGCCGTCAGCGATATATAGTGGCCCTGCCCGGCAGCACTCGTCCACGTGTCCGTGGTCAGGTGGACCTTGTCAGAAATGGCGTTGGTCAGGGCACGGATGATGTTGTCTGACACGTGCTGGTGCAGGGCTGGGACGGCACATCGGGAAAAGTAGTGGCGGCTGGGGCCCGAATACCGAGGGGCGGCCGCCGCCATGAGGTTGCGAAAGGCCTCGGTCTCTACTAGCCTATAGGGCAGCATCTCCAGGCTGAGCAATCTGGAGATGTGGACATTAAGGGCTTGGGCGTGTGGGTGGGTTGCACTATATTTGCGTTTCCGCTCCAGCGTCTGGGGTATGGAGAGCTGAACGCTGGTGGATGCTGTGGAGGATCGTGGAGGCGACGATGGGGTTTTTGTGCCAGGGTCCTGGGCAGGGGGCTGACTATCAGCTGACACAGGGGAAGGAGCAGTGGTGTGCACGGCCGGAGGTGAACGGGCTTGGTGCCACTGAGTGGGGTGTTTAGCATTCATATGCCTGCGCATACTGGTGGTAGTTAAGCTAGTAGTGGTGGAACCCCTGCTGATCCTGGTTTGGCAAAGGTTGCACACCACAGTCCGTCGGTCATCTGGTGTTTCCTTAAAGAACCTCCAGACTTCTGAAAATCTAGCCCTCGCCGCGGGAGCCCTCGCCACTGGAGCTTCACTACGTGACACATTTGGCGCTGATGCACCTGCTCTGGCCCTGCCTCTCCGTCTGGCCCCACCACTGCCTCTTCCAACCTGTTCTGGTCGAGGACTCTCCTCCGTCTCAGAAGCACTGTGTTCACCCGGCCTATCAACCCAGCTTGGGTCTGTCACCTCATCATCCTCCGATCCCTCAGTCTGCTCCCCCCTCGGACTTCCTGCCCTGACAACAACTTCCCCACTGTCTGACAACCGTGTCTCCTCATCGTCGGACACCTCTTTACACACTTCTTCCACTACGTCAAGAAGGTCATCATCACCCACAGACTGCGACTGGTGGAAAACCTGGGCATCGGAAAATTGCTCAGCAGCAACCGGACAAGTGGTTTGTGACTGTGGGAAGGGTCCAGAAAACAGTTCCTCAGAGTATGCCGGTTCAAATGCCAAATTTTCCTGGGAGGGGGCAGACTGGGGGGGAGGAGGCTGAGGTGCAGGAGCTGGAGGAGTGCCGATTTCGGTGACATGGGTGGACTGCGTGGAAGACTGACTGGTGGACAAATTGCTCGAAGCATTGTCGGCAATCCACGACATCACCTGTTCGCACTGTTCTGGCCTCAACAGTGCTCTACCACGAGTCCCAGTAACTTCAGACATGAACCTAGGGAGTGTAGCTCTGCGGCGTTCCCCTGCTCCCTCATAAGCAGGTGGTGTCTCACCCCGCCCAGGACCACGGCCTCTGACCCCTGCAGTAGTTGGACACCCACGTCCCCGCCCTCGTCCTCTACCCCTAACCCTCGGGTTAAACATTTTGAAAATGAGAGTTATAACTTTTTAACTTTTTTTTGTTTTTTTTGTTTTTTTTTGTGTTTTTTAGTTTTTAAAACCAAACGATGCTATCCTATTGCTATGGCTATTTTCTAGCCAAGTATGAAAGCACACTACTATGCCAGATGAGATGACGCTGAGTTATGAAAAAAATAAACGTAAAATAAAAAAGGAAATGGCAGACTGTGCCTAATTGAAATCCAACCCCGGGCCCTAATAAATTTTCCCACTTCGGTCTTTGCGATGGATATGTGCGTCACTAAGCGCAAAACACAGTGGTCGCAAGTCTCACTCCAAATTGCTCACAATTTGCTAGTAGATGCACTGCAGCAACTACAGCCACCAGCAGATCAACCAGAAATCAAATATATAGAACGCTACTGTAGACGTAAGTAAGCCGTTTGTATTCTCCTATGGCTATTTTCTAGCCAAGTATTAAAGCACACTACTATGCCAGATGAGATGACGCTGAGTTATTAAAAAAATAAACGTAAAATAAAAAGAAACTGCCAGACTGTGCCTAATTGAAATACAACCCCTAATACATTTTCCCACTTCGGTGTTTGAGGTGGATATGTGCGTCACTAAGAGCTAAACACAACGGTCGCAGGTCCCCCTGCTAATTCCTCACAATATGGTACTAGCTGCACTACTAGTGCCAGCAAGCCCAGCCACAAGCAAACAAAAAAAAAAAAGTAGAACGTTATTGTAGCCCTAAGAAGGGCTGTTGGGTTCTTGTAGAATCACTCCTGCCTAACACTATTCTAATAGAACAGCCTAACGCTGTCCCTGACCAGCAGCAGCTCTCTCCCTAGCGGCATCCAGACACAGAATGATCCGAGCAGCGCAGGCAGGGGCTAGTCTATTCCAGGGTCACCTGATCTGGCCAGCCAACCACTGCTATCGACGTGTAAGGGTACCACGTCATGCTGGGTGGAGTGCAGAGTCTCCTGGCTTGTGATTGGCTCTGTTTCTGGCCGCCAAAAAGCAAAACGGCGGGAGCTGCCATTTTCTCGAGCGGGCGAAGTATTCGTCCGAGCAACGAGCAGTTACGAGTACGCTAATGCTCGAACAAGCATCAAGCTCGGACGAGTATGTTCGCTCATCTCTAGTTCTTATAGTTTAAAGACAATAAAGAAAAGTGAATTAAACTAAAAAAAGTCAAATTCAAATTCATAAAATCTTTGTATGTTAATGAAGCTAAGGGACCGCCATGGGTACATAACCAATGCCACTACAGCATAAGTCAGGACCCCATAGCAGTCCCTTACTGGGGGAAGGATGGGGCAGCAAACACCAGGGGAGGGGACTGTAGTTCATGATGAGCTGCCAACCTTTACAATGTTACAGTGCAGAAGATGAATCCAGTGTGTTCTATACAATATATTCAATACTCATCATAAAAGGGAAACTTAGGGTGATCCTTCCAGCTGAAATACAAAAAAAAAACATAAAAATTTATGTTATAAAAAAAAACAAATAAATATAAAAATAATAATAAATATATAAAAAAGTTTTAATTTTTTTTTAGTTGCTGAAATTTAACACAGTGACACCTACACATCTAAGGTCAGGTAACGCAGGTTTATTTTTACTCCGTTCAGAACTTCCATATCTTCATCATTCAATTCAAAGTCAAAGACCTAAAAGAATATAAATCACAAGTCATTAAAATCATTCGAAATTTCGTTACTAAAGGAAATATAGATATTTCAATCAAAAGAAACTAATTGTGTTACAGGGTTAAAAAACAATCTATAAATGCAGTTTTATAAGATTGACCAATAGAAATCTAGAAAATGGGAAGTTGTTTTGTTTTTTATTTATTTATTTATTTATTTTAACCTGAAAGTTCTCTTTGATCCTCTCAGGAATGCAGCTTTTTGTGAGGACGACCACTCCCCTCTGTAGAAGATATCGCTGGATCACCTGACCCGGGGTGTGATTCAGTTTCTTAGCAACTGCATTTAACACTGGGTCCTCCAGAACTTTGGGAGAATTCTGATCAATCCTGTCCGACAGAAAATAAAAGAAGTAAAAGGAAAACAAATTGTTCATAGCAGCGTAGGGGGCAGTATTATAGTAGTTATATTCTTGTACATAGGGGGCAGTATTATAGTAGTTATATTCTTGTACATAGGGGGCAGTATTATAGTAGTTATATTCCTGTACATAGGGGGCAGTATTATAGTAGTTATATTCTTGTACATAGGGGGCAGTATTATAGTAGTTATATTCTTGTACATAGGGGGTAGTATTATAGTAGTTATATTCTTGTACATAGGGGGAGTATTATAGTAGTTATATTCTTGTACATAGGGGGCAGTATTATAGTAGCTATAGTCCTGTACATAGGGGGCAGTATTATAGTCGTTATATTCCTGTACATAGGGGGCAGTATTATAGTAGTTATATTCTTGTACATAGGAGGCAGTATTATAGTAGTATAATTCTTGTACATAGGGGGCAGTATTATAGTAGTTATATTCTTGTACATAGGGGCAGTATTATAGTAGTTATATTCTTGTACATAGGGGGCAGTATTATAGTAGTTATATTCTTGTACATAGGGGGCAGTATTATAGTAGTTATATTCCTTTACATAGGGGGCAGTATTATAGTAGTTATATTCTTGTACATAGGGGACAGTATTATAGTAGTTATATTCCTTTACATAGGGGGCAGTATTATAGTAGTTATATTCCTTTACATAGGGGGCAGTATTATAGTAGTTATATTCTTGTACATAGGGACAGTATTATAGTAGTTATATTCTTGTACGTAGGGAGCAGTATTATAGTAGTTATATTCTTGTACATAGGGGGCAGTATTATAGTAGTTATATTCTTGTACATAGGGGGCAGTATTATAGTAGTTATATTCCTGTACATAGGGGGCAGTATTATAGTAGTTATATTCCTGTACATAGGGGGCAGTATTATAGTAGTTATATTCTTGTACACAGGGGGCAGTATTATAGTAGTTATATTCTTGTACACAGGGGGCAGTATTATAGTAGTTATATTCTTGTACACAGGGGGCAGTATTATAGTAGTTATATTCTTGAACATAGGGGGCAGTATTATAGTAGTTATATTCCTGTACATAGGGAGCAGTATTATAGTAGTTATATTCTTGTACATAGGCGGCAGTAATATAGTAGTTATATTCCTGTATATAGGGGGCAGTATTATAGTAGTTATAGTCTTGTACATAGGGGGCAGTATTATAGTAGTAATATTCCTGTACAAAGGGAGCAGTATTATAGTAGTTATATTCTTGTACATAGGGGGCAGTATTATAGTAGTTATATTCTTGTACATAGGGGGCAGTATTATAGTAGTTATATTCCTGTACATAAGGGGCAGTATTATAGTAGTTATATCCCTGTACATAGGGGGTAGTATTATAGTAGTTATATTCTTGTACATAGGGGGCAGTATTATAGTAGTTATATTCCTGTACATAGGGGGCAGTATTATAGTAGTTATATTCTTGTACATAGGGGGCAGTATTATAGTAGTTATATTCTTGTACATAGGGGGCAGTATTATAGTAGCTATAGTCCTGTACATAGGGGGCAGTATTATAGTCGTTATATTCCTGTACATAGGGGGCAGTATTATAGTAGTTATATTCCTGTACAAAGGGAGCAGTATTATAGTAGTTATATTCTTGTACATAGGGGGCAGTATTATAGTAGTTATATTCTTGTACATAGGGGGCAGTATTATAGTAGTTATATTCCTGTACATAAGGGGCAGTATTATAGTAGTTATATCCCTGTACATAGGGGGTAGTATTATAGTAGTTATATTCTTGTACATAGGGGGCAGTATTATAGTAGTTATATTCCTGTACATAGGGGGCAGTATTATAGTAGTTATATTCTTGTACATAGGGGGCAGTATTATAGTAGTTATATTCTTGTACATAGGGGGAAGTATTATAGTAGTTATATTCTTGTACATAGGGGGCAGTATTATAGCAGTTATATTCTTGTACATAGGGGCAGTATTATAGTAGTTATATTCTTGTACATAGGGGGCAGTATTATAGTAGTTATATTCTTGTACATAGGGGGCAGTATTATAGTAGTTATATTCCTGTACATAAGGGGCAGTATTATAGTAGTTATATTCCTGTACATAAGGGGTAGTATTATAGTAGTTATATTCTTGTACATAGGAGGCAGCATTATAGTAGTTATATTCTTGTACATAGGAGGCAGCATTATAGTAGTTATATTCTTGTACATAGGGGGAAGTATTATAGTAGTTATATTCTTGTACATAGGGGGCAGTATTATAGTAGTTATATTCTTGTACATAGGGGGCAGTATTATAGTAGTTATATTCCTGTACATAGGGGGCAGTATTATAGTAGTTATATTCTTGTACATAGGGGGCAGTATTATAGTAGTTATATTCCTGTACATAGGGGGCAGTATTATAGTAGTTATATTCCTGTACATAGGGGGCAGTATTAAAGTAGTTATATTCTTGTACATAGGAGGCAGTATTATAGTAGTTATATTCCTTTACATAGGGGCAGTATTATAGTAGTTAGATTCTTGTACATAGGGGGCAGTATTATAGTAGTTATATTCCTGTACATAGGGGGCAGTATTATAGTAGTTATATTCCTGTACACAGGGGGCAGTATTATAGTAGTTATATTCTTGTACATAGGGGGCAGTATTATAGTAGTTATATTCCTGTACATAGGGGGCAGTATTATAGTAGTTATATTCTTGTACATAGGGGGCAGTATTATAGTAGTTATATTCCTGTACATAGGGGGTAGTATTATAGTAGTTATATTCTTGTACATAGGGGGCAGTATTATAGTAGTTATATTCCTGTACATAGGGGCAGTATTATAATAGTTATATTCCTGTACATAGGGGGCAGTATTATAGTAGTTATATTCCTGTACATAGGAGGCAGTATTATAGTAGTTATATTCTTGTACATAGGGGGCAGTATTATAGTAGTTATATTCCTGTACATAGGGGCAGTATTATAGTAGTTATATTCCTGCACATAGGGGGCAGTATTATAGTAGTTATATTCCTGTACATAGGCGGCAGTATTATAGTAGTTATATTCCTGTATATAGGGGGCAGTATTATAGTAGTTATATTCTTGTACATAGGGGGCAGTATTATAGTAGTTATATTCTTGTACATAGGGGGCAGTATTATAGTAGTTATATTCTTGTACATAGGGGGCAGTATTATAGTAGTTATATTCCTGTACATAGGGGGCAGTATTATAGTAGTTATATTCTTGTACATAGGGGGCAGTATTATAGTAGTTATATTCTTGTACATAGGGGGCAGTATTATAGTAGTTATATTCTTGTACATAGGGGGCAGTATTATAGTAGTTATATTCTTGTACATAGGGGGCAGTATTATAGTAGTTATATTCCTGTACATAGGGGGCAGTATTATAGTAGTTATATTCTTGTACATAGGGGGCAGTATTATAGTAGTTATATTCCTGTACATAGGGGGCAGTATTATAGTAGTTATATTCTTGTACATAGGGGGCAGTATTATAGTAGTTATATTCTTGTACATAGGGGACAGTATTATAGTAGTTATATTCCTGTACATAGGGGGAAGTATTATAGTAGTTATATTCTTGTACATAGGGGGCAGTATTATAGTAGTTATATTCCTGTACATAGGGGGCAGTATTATAGTAGTTATATTCCTGTACATAGGGGCAGTATTATAGTAGTTATATTCTTGTACATAGGGGGCAGTATTATAGTAGTTATATTCTTGTACATAGGGGGCAGTATTATAGTAGTTATATTTCTGTACATAGGGGGCAGTATTATAGTAGTTATATTCTTGTACACAGGGGGCAGTATTATAGTAGTTATATTCTTGTACATAGGGGGCAGTATTATAGTAGTTATATTCTTGTACATAGGGGGCAGTATTATATATAGTAGTGATGTATTTAATACTTACCATCCCTTGTCTCTGCTTGTCCCTAGGACTCCATATGCGACCAGTACAATGTCTTGGGTCTTGCAGAACTCCAGTAATTTGCTCTGGTTGAGGTATATGTGACATTCCACCTGTAGATAGATGTGTCAGCATTACAAGCTATAAGTTATGTTAAATCCCATCCAATGTAATAGTCACCTGGTTGCAGACGGGTTTGTACTTGAGTCCTGGGATGTTGAGAATCAGTTCCAGTTGCCTCTTATTAAAATTGGAGACTCCGATAGATCGGACAAGTCCTGCCTCCTTACACGCCTCCAGAGCCTAAAAATGAGGGAATTTCGTCAGTGCTTCATATTAAAGGGATTCTTTCTCAAAGATCACCTGAGCGATTGGTTGATCTGCTTTGAGGAGCTTGACCTAGTCTTGGAGTTTACCAGCAGTGGCCACTAGAGGTGATGTGAGGTATTACATGCCAACATACAATGATGAATCAGTTATTACATTATTGTATCCAACAAATGTATCAGTTTGTATTTTACTGAGCAGACATGTCGCCAGAGCCTGAATGTAATACATATGGATGGGGGAGGGGTGATGTACGGATAACTTTACCTTCCATGTCTCCCGGATATCTGTGTTATGATAAATCGCTTTTCCATTTTCATCGGTAGGGAAAAGATTATCTCCAGGCTGGAGGAGAAAATGGGAAAAAATGTAAATGGCCAGAAAAACCTTATCATCATCCACATCAGTACTACTACTCCTATTCTGTATATATGGACACAGCACAGTACTACTACTCCTATCCTGTATATATGGACACAGCACAGTACTACTACTCCTATCCTGTATATATGGGCACAGCACAGTACTACTACTCCTATTCTGTTTATATGGACACAGCACAGTACTACTACTCCTATTCTGTATATATGGACACAGCACAGTACTACTACTCCTATTCTGTTTATATGGACACAGCACAGTACTACTACTCCTATCCTGTATATATGAGCACAGCACAGTACTACTACTCCTATCCTGTATATATGGGCACAGCACAGTACTACTACTCCTATCCTGTATATATGGGTACAGTACAGTACTACTACTCCTATCCTGTATATATGGGCACAGCACAGTACTACTACTCCCATCCTGTATATATAGGCACAGCACAGTACTACTACTCCTATCCTGTATATATGGGCACAGCACAGTACTACTACTCCTATCCTGTATATATGGACACAGCACAGTACTACTACTCCTATCCTGTATATATGAGTACAGCACAGTACTACTACTCCTATCCTGTATATATGGGCACAGCACAGTACTACTACTCCTATCCTGTATATATGGGTACAGCACAGTACTACTACTCCTATCCTGTATATATGGGTACAGCACAGTACTACTACTCCTATCCTGTATATATGGGCACAGCACAGTACTACTACTCCTATCCTGTATATATGAGTACAGCACAGTACTACTACTCCTATTCTGTATACAGTACTACTGCTCCTGTAGTCAGGTGTCTCTTGGTCATACCTGAAACTCCATGGGTGTGTGTATAAGGAAGAGATCCAGGTAATCCAGCTGTAGATCCCTCAGAGATTGTTCCAGGCCAATGCGGACCCTCTCAGGAGCCTGGTTATTATTCCATAACTGCAGGAATACAATAACAATGTAACATGTAACCAAGCCCCGCCCCCTCATGGTCGTGTTAATAAGAAAACTAATATATTTAGAGCACTTTGCTTGGTTAGAGCTTCCAGTAACATAAGGTTACCTTCCCAGTGTAGAAGATGTCTTCTCTCGTCACCGTCCCATCCTTAATCTTGGATCTGATGGCTTCACCGACCTGCACCTCATTTCCGTACATCGCGGCGCCATCAATGTGACGATATCCGACCTCGATGGCCACCTTGACGCTCTCCCCGGCCTGCTCTTTGGTGTACTGTGCGGGAGAAGATCCAGTCATGGTCATTGAAGAAGGTTTTATAGGTTAACGCGAGGCTGTTGTAAAGCTTATCTAAAAACCATAGAGTACAGAAGATTACAGAAGTGTCCTCATCTCTGGAGGACCCGACAACACTGTGTATTTCGTAGTCAGATCATTGATTGCTAAAAGATGGAGGTAATACATGATAATGCCTCTGGTGGTGCCACAGGGGTTGTCACCTTTGGTAGCCAAGTTTTCCGAGACTCTTGATGACCATCTTCCTGCACACATCAAAGATGGCATCAAGGTCCAACTGAGGTAAATCATTTCAGTAGAACCCTCACATTTGGAAAAGCCCACCATAGAATCAGAGGATCTTCCAATGGGCCCAGGTTCTAACCCAATTCTGCACCCCAAGGGTTCTGAAGAAGACAACCCAGTGAGGATAGCATGGTCTTTTTTCTAAGGTCGAATGAGGGTGGGCCACATGAAATTTTTATCTGGTGGGCTGCAAAAACTCCAGTGCTAAATTTAAAGGCACTACTACAGGTAATGTGGCCACATTTCACTGTCCTGCTGCTACTAATAACATACACAATGGTCATTTTACACATGTCTTGTCACAATCTCGGGGGACAAACAGTGGACTCCCTGGACCACTGCGGGAGATAACAACCTTAGCCGCACCCGGGAGCGGAGTCTAAGTGATCTCCTGGTCTTCGCCAGAGCCCGCCGCAAAGCGGGATGGTCTTGCTGCGGCAGGAGCCACCAGGTCGCTCCGCGGGTGCGACTAGGACCGCGGTGGCAGCCAAGGTAGGGATACGGGGACCACGGATGGCAGGCAGGACCACGAATGGCAGGCAGGACCACGGATGGCTGACAGGACCACGGATGGCTGGCAGGACCTCGGATGGCTGGCAGGATACCAGGACCTCCACAGGATAACAGGACCGCCACAGGATAACAGGACCGCCACAGGATAACACAGAACAAGGGAACACCACGAAACACAGGAAACCGGGAACACGGGAACTCAGAGGCGTCTCAGTCCTGCTGCTACTAATAACATACACAAAAGTCTACACTAAGGACAATTCTAAACTTTTACTGTAGTCTTTATGGTCACACATGCTGTCATATATATTGCAATTATTTGGTGCTATGCCATCTTCTACCTACATTTCCTCATGATCACTTACCGTATGGGGGTTGTAGGTGCCAAATCCAAGTACTGGCATCTTATGGCCATCATTCAGCACCACGTAGGAGTCCGACCTGAGAGCCATAGTAGGACCTGTCAGAGTCTCCTGCGCTGCACAACTGCTCGATCACTAGATCATGAGTGGACTTGTTCTCACCACTCCCTGCACTGCCCCGGATTGATGCGCACACTCCTTCTCCTCCTCTGACTAGACAAGACCTTCAGTATCTCTAAGTCACAGTCAGGAGGTGTCCCACAGTCCTCCTTATGGCACCAGTCTCTGGTTTCAAAACTTTTTGATTATTTTCATGTTCTTTCACAATATTTTCACTCTGTAGGGTCAATTTTGGGGTCAATTGTGAAAATTTTTGCAAGAATTGCCACTTAGGTTCAGTAGTAGGTACGAACCTGTAGAGGGCAATATGTCCACACTAAGAACTTAGCTCCTTCATGCCCAACAATCCACAGGCCATGCAGGGATTGGATGGGATTGGCCGTCATTTGAGCCCCCACTCTAGGGGGGCAGGAGGCCACTTGAAGTCATTGACTTTAGAACACAGTTAGGCTCCAAGGACAGTGGACCCCCTGGACCACCACGTATGGTGACATAAGCCGACACCTGGGACCGGAATCTAATCGGCACCCGGTTTTCACCAGAGCCCGCCGCAAAGCGGGTTGGACTTGCTGCGGCGAGGTACCACCAGGTCGTTCCACAGGTACGACTTTATCTGCGGTGGCAGCCACGGTGGGGTACAAAGAAATGGTCGGGGACAAGCAGGAGGTCAAGATAGAAAGTACGGGAACAAGGTCAGGAACGGGAAATCAGCAGACAGTCACTAGGCAATGACACAAGCTTTCAGAGGCATATAGCACAAAGATCCGAGAGCGAACGCAGGAAGGGGTTGGGGGTTTATCAGAATTGGCGACTGACCAGTGCCAATTATCGGACCGTTGGGCCTCGCGCCCTAGTGGCACCACCAGAGTCAGGGCTGGATCACGGCGCTGTAAGTTTGCAAGTGGGGGAACCGGGCAGCGGAGAGGGGCAAGGGTGAGCCTATGATGCGGAAGGTGGGTTGCAGGAGCACCCGTGACAACATTCTTATAGAATAAAGTAACTTTCCATTGGCATCGGAGCCTGGAAGCCTGGAATATAGAAGCCTGGAATATAGAAGCCTGGAATATGGAAGCCTGGAATATAGAAGCCTGGAATATAGAAGCCTGGAATATGGAAGCCTGGAATATAGAAGCCTGGAATATAGAAGCCTGGAATATGGAAGCCTGGAATATAGAAGCCTGGAATATAGAAGCCTGGAATATGGAAGCCTGGAATATAGAAGCCTGGAATATAGAAGCCTGGAATATGGAAGCCTGGAATATAGAAGCCTGGAATATAGAAGCCTGGAATATGGAAGCCTGGAATATAGAAGCCTGGAATATAGAAGCCTGGAATATAGAAACCTGGAATATGGAAGCCTGGAATATGGAAGCCTGGAATATAGAAGCCTGGAATATAGAAGCCTGGAAAATAGAAGCCTGGAATATGGAAGCCTGGAATATGGAAGCCTGGAATATAGAAGCCTGGAATATGGAAGCCTGGAATATAGAAGCCTGGAATATAGAAGCCTGGAATATGGAAGCCTGGAATATAGAAGCCTGGAATAAGGAAGCCTGGAATATAGAAGCCTGGAATATGGAAGCCTGGAATATGGAAGCCTGGAATATAGAAGCCTGGAATATGGAAGCCTGGAATATAGAAGCCTGGAATATGGAAGCCTGGAATATAGACGCCTGGAATATAGAAGCCTGGAATATAGAAGCCTGGAATATAGAAGCCTGGAATATAGAAGCCTGGAATATGGAAGCCTGGAATATAGAAGCCTGGAATATAGACGCCTGGAATATAGAAGCCTGGAATATAGACGCCTGGAATATAGAAGCCTGGAATATAGAAGCCTGGAATATAGAAGCCTGGAATATAGAAGCCTGGAATATGGAAGCCTGGAATATAGAAGCCTGGAATATAGACGCCTGGAATATAGAAGCCTGGAATATAGAAGCCTGGAATATAGAAGCCTGGAATATAGAAACCTGGAATATGGAAGCCTGGAATATGGAAGCCTGGAATATGGAAGCCTGGAATATAGAAGCCTGGAATATAGAAGCCTGGAATATAGAAGCCTGGAATATAGAAGCCTGGAATATGGAAGCCTGGAATATAGAAGCCTGGAATATGGAAGCCTGGAATATGGAAGCCTGGAATATGGAAGCCTGGAATATAGAAGCCTGGAATATGGAAGCCTGGAATATAGAAGCCTGGAATATGGAAAATCACCGGAATGTGCTCCAGGCCCTCTGAGCGGAGAGATCTGGCTAGGTTATGCTTATTGCAATCAGTTCCTTCTGTTCTTGCCAAAACTTCTGCCAGCTTACATTCTTTTCATGTAAGGGTTGTTAAGGTTGTACTGAGTAATGGTGGTTATTTTTTTTTTGTTTTTTATTATACAGTAAATATTCTACTACTTAGTGTTTTTCCTTGTCCATGAAGAGAATTCCAGACTAGTTTTAAATAACACTTACTGAGTGAAGAGACAGAATAAAGGGGATTCAAGTTTTCAAAACGAAATTTATATCAGATACAGAATTTGAGAAAGTTTGTGGGACCGCCATGGGTACCTAACCAACGCCACTTCAGGCTTTTAACCACTTTGACAGTTCTTTTGGAACTGAATAGGATGGAATATTAGTGAGAGATCATAGCCTTCATTTGGGAGGGGTTAATGTTTGTAATATTCAAAAAGACACCGCTCTTAGGTCAATAAATGTTACAGATTTTAGGCTTTTTTAACTTAAAATTTAATATTCAAATGAATGTTTTAGCATACAACCAAAGTGTGCATTGTTGAAGACATTGCAGATGTTTCCATATGTGTTCTTCACACATATATATTGTTCTTCACATACTATTTTGACGAACACAGTTTCGCGCGTATCTCCCGACAAGTTAGCAGATGTGCCGAACATCTGCAATGTGTTCTTCAGTGAAGAATAGATTGCAGATGTTTGCATACATCTGCTAACTTATCAGAAGACATTGGGGCAGATTTATCAAGTGTCTGAAAGTCAGAATATTTCCAGTTGCCCATGGCAACCAATCACGGCTCAGCTTTCATTTTACCAGTGCTCATGAATATTTTAAAGGGGAGCTGTGATTGGTTGCCATGGGCAACTGGAAAGATTCTGACTTTCAGACACTTGATAAATCTGCCCCATTCTTTTTCAATTAAACAACACATTTTATTGCCGAGCCTTGATCCCTTTGATAAATGCTCGAGTCTCCCATTGACTTCAATGGAGCTCGTTATTCGAGACAAGTACTCGAGCATCGGGAAAAGTTTGTCCCAAATAACGAGCACCCGAGCATTTTAGTGCTCGCTCATCTCTAATCTTTAACACTCATCAGGGATATTGGGGATGTTCTTTCCACCTGAAATTCAAATAAATAGATAGATGAAATATTTAAAAGAATTATATTTTAGATATGTACATTTTATAATCAAAATAAGTGTAGAAGAAAAATTCTAAGTCAAAAACCTGTCGAAAAAAAATCACTTTAGAGTTCCCTCAATAAATATATAAACTAAAATAAAGAAATTAATTAAAGGGGGCACTTACTTTTAAAAAAAAAAAATAAAATAAAAGCAGAAATACAATTACAGGGAAACTACCACCACGGATCTACCTATAAAGGTAGATCTGGTGGTAGGTGGATCTATAGGACGTGAGGATAGCCCTTTTAAGGGCTAATCGTCACGTCCCCGCAATACTTTACTAACTTTTAATTCCCTAATATGTAAATTTTCAAAAGAGGCTACAGGGGTGTGATGTAGCCGGAGCTTAGGCTACTCCATGCCCCAGTAGCCGATTCGATCCTCCTGCCTGAAATTTTCCTCGTAGCTGTGCGCCCTTGTCCGATAAAAAACCTGCCGCCTGCGTATGTGCAGTGGCCTTCGGCTTCGGAGCAGTGACCGCGCAGCTGTGGGCATGCTGTTCTGCGCATGCGCAAACAGCAGGAGGAGCTGCGAGGAGCTGCGTGCCGAAGACATCTGGTAGGAGAGTCAAAGAGGCTACTGTGGCGTGTTTCCAAAATTTACATATTAGGGAATTAAAAGTTAGTAAAATATTGCGGGGACGTTAGGATTAGCCCTTAAAAGGGCTATTCTCACTTCCTATAGATCCACCTACCACCCGATCTACCTTCATAGGTAAATGACTGTATATAGGGATGCACGTGGATAAAGATTTCCAATAGGAGACACAAAATCCTGAATCTTCTTAGTATATTCTTAGTTATTCAAATGGTCAAAATCCATACAAAAATGCATCCAGTACAAACAGAGAAAGAAAACATATGCAGGTACAGCCTATGTTTTTCGATTAACAATCATAGTCATGGCTCAGCAGTGGCTGTAGTATTGCAGTATATTGTATAAGTGATCAGACCCCCTAGGGTTCAAGTACCCTAAGGGCTCTAGAAATACCATTAAAAAGATAAAAATCAAAAAAGTATTTAAAATATTTAAGGTTTAAGTCACCACCTTTCCTACAAACAATTAACTAAATATAAACATAATTTAGGTTTTTATAAAGAAAAAGTAAAATTTGAATTCATACCATCAGAATTGACTTAATAAAATTATGGGCTTCATCCTCCATACCTCCCCTCCCCCCAACAACTGGAGGAGGTCGTCTATATAATGGCCATAACTGCTGATGTGAGGGAGATACAGATTTTCAGTAGTAAAACGAAAAAGTTCTTCCCGTCTCCCCCCATATACCACTTGGCCAGTGAAGGGGAGCACTTACCCCCCGCAGTTGCCCCGCATCTTTGTATATAGAATCGTTCATGAAAACTAAAATATTTGAGTTTTAACAAGTTTACCAAAGCAACCAATACACAATCTTTTATAGCAGTGTTCCCCAACCACCAGTCCGTGGCCCAAGACCGGGCCGTGGAACACCTCAGCTTCGGCCGACCTCTGTAAAAAAAAAAAAAAAAAAAAACAATACTCACCTTATTCGTTCCCCTGCAGCAGTCTTCTCTTCCTCTGCACATGCTTCGTATCTTTACCATGAGCCGGTAGTGCCATGACCAGTGTTGGAGATATTTGGCCACCCAATCTCCCAATCTCTCACTCACTGACCCAATCCCAGCCATGATGGGCGTCAACAGAGGAGGAAAATATCCTTGTGTATCTTGGGAAGTGAGTGAAAGTTCAGGACAACTGCACCAACAGATAATCAGCAATTCTCTCTGGTACGCTGGGGAAGCGAGTTGAGCCTCATGCCTCAGGCAATACCACCTTCTGAAAGATGGGGGGGCAGCATCAGGGATGGAGTCAACTGCAATAAAGCAGAATCCTGGCACCTAAAAATAATGTCTCTTCACATCTGGTATGAGATACTGCGTTTAGGACTCCGTTTCTAAAAAAAAATAACCTCATATACTGCTTCTGGATCAGGTGGAGGCGGTGCCTAAATTGCTCGCCTCAGGCGGCAGAGTTTAGATTCATCCCTGGTGGTGTGGCACGAATTTGAAATCCATATTCGATTATTTATTTCAAAATATTCAAGAAAGCACCTGTAGGGTTATTTTGCAGGGTCTTATAATTATTGGTATCCTGTAATAATTTCTTATTTAACTTTCCATTTAGCCCAGTGTGATGAACCCCCAACTCTTGAGTCCAGTTACAGTGAAAACCATAGATTCTGTTAGTTTTCACTCATTGGTTTTAGAATAAGGTGATTCTTATGGGGGCATTCTATAGAATACCTATAGATTCAAAAAGACGAACTATAGGGTCTCTATGTGCTGACATATGTATGTTATTGTCCACAGAAATCCTAGCAAATCTGGGAAATGTAGAATTTTCATTAAAATAGTGTTATAAAATAAGGAAGAGTGAAATAAACTAAAATTTTGAAATTCAAATTCATTAAAACTTTGCATGTTTATGAACCTAAGGGACCGCCATGGGTGTATAATCAATGCTACAATGGCATAAGTTAGGTACCCATAGCAGTCCCTCAACTTTTTCAATTGGTTCTCATCCCTATGTCATCCATAAGGGAGACTAATATACTGTATATTTCAGGTGAAATGTATCTAACATACTCAGGGAATTTATAATAAGCTTTAATTTTTGGGGGGGTTTAAAAAACTTACAGAAATCGACTCCAATATTAGGTAACCCCCAATTTACGCCAGGGACCCCAGCCCGCTGATAACGTGCTTCCTAGAATTAGAGATGTGGTAGATGATGGTGGAATTCGCCCTCTAGTGGACATAGGTAATGGGAATGTGCCAGTCTACGATTGGGGCACTCCTCTCTGGCACCCGTATCAATTCTTACATCAATTCTCACCACCTTTGAAGACCTATGCCTCACTAACACTCAGCTTACCCATACACTTTCACTATTGTATGGGAGATAGGGGACTCGAAACCATACTAGGCTATGACCTGTCACATTGGTACCGTACTCCGGTCAAGCTTAGACAAATTGACCCCCAGATCTCGGATCAATGCTGGCGATGCGAGAACAACATAGATACAATACTACATATCTGGTGGATTTGCCCTCTCGTCGCCCCCCCTGTGGCAGAACATTAACCAGTTATATAATGTTTTGACCAAATTTCATGTTACTTTTACAGCAGAACAGGCCCTACTCTCTCTCTCAGGACCTCTCTCAAAAATTAAAAATGACCATTTAAGACATCGGAGGTCATTTACTAAGGGCTCCGCGGCCGCACTTTTGTTGGGTTTCCCAACTTTTTCTGTTTTGTGCCGAATTCCGCCGGGATTTTGGCGCAGTTGATCGAATTTCGGCGCAATCGCCAGTGAATCACAACGACAGAAATCGGGGGGCGTGGCCAACGGAAAACACAGATTCGTAAAAACCCCAGAATTTAAAAAACGATTTGTGTCGCAAAATCAAGCACTTACATGCACCGAGAAGAACCAGGTGAACTCTGGCGGACCTCGGCGGACCTTGGCGCAGCAGCGACACCTGGTGGACATCGGGCGCACGACCTTAGGGGATCGCCGGAAGACCCGAAACCTCAGAGAACGCGCCGCTGGATCGCGACAGGACCTGGTAAGTAAATGACCCCCATTTTCTTGTTGCCTCTCGTCAGATTGTCCCCCGCTGCTGGAGATCCTTGGTTCCTCCCTCCAGAGCTGATTGGGTAACTGCCCTGAACCACATCTTCAGAATGGAGAAACTGAGGGCCATTGATGACGGTAGAATCACACAGTTCTACGATACATGGTCCACCTGGCTGACTTCCAGGGATTCTCAGTCCTTTGCAACCTGGGTCACAACTGGGTCAGTGCCCTAGGATAACATGATGCGTTACTTTATCTATTTATTCTTTTCTTCTTTGTTCTCTCCTCTACTTTCTCCCAACTCCCAATTTCACCTTTCTTTTTATGTAACCCCCTTTTCCTCTACCTATCCGAATGTTTATCGGAAGCAACATCTTTCCAATTGGAGCTCGTCACATCCTACGTGATCTGCTAAGTTCCTTGATCTGGCTGAACAGGACCATATTTCATTCTACTCCTTCCTGATTATGCTTCAACTGCTTCCAACTGCTTCCTGTTATATTTTCTGTATTATGTATGTTTAAAAAAAACTTTGGAAAATCTAGATGTTACAAAACAATAATGGGGCAGCACACAGAGCAGAGAGTAAAACAACAGCAAAAACCAGAAGGGGAAGGTAACAATGTATGTGTATGAAGCAGAGGGACCGCCACGAGTACATACACTCACCGGCCACTTTATTAGGTACACCTGTCCAACTGCTCGTTAACACTTCATTTCTAATCAGCCAATCACATGGCGGCAACTCAGTGCATTTAGGCATGTAGACATGGTCAAGATAATCTCCTGCAGTTCTCCCGAGCATCAGTATGGGGAAGAAAGGTGATTTGTGGCCTTTGAACGTGGCATGGTTGTTGGTGCCAGAAGGGTTGGTCTGAGTATTTCAGAAACTGCTGATCTACTGGGATTTTCACGCACAACCATCTCTAGGGTTTACAGAGAATGGTCCGAAAAAGAAAAAACATCCAGTGAGCGGCAGTTCTGTGGGCGGAAATGCCTTGTTGATGCCAGAGGTCAGAGGAGAATGGGCAGACTGGTTCGAGCTGATAGAAAGGCAACAGTGACTCAAATCGCCACCCGTTACAACCAAGGTAGGCAGAAGAGCATCTCAGTACGTCCAACTTTGAGGCAGATGGGCTACAGCAGCAGAAGACCACACCGGGTGCCACTGCTTTCAGCTAAGAACAGGAAACTGAGGCTACAATTTGCACAAGCTCATCGAAATTGGACAGTAGAAGATTGGAAAAACCTTGCCTGGTCTGATGAGTCTCGATTTCTGCTGCGACGTTCGGATGGTAGGGTCAGAATTTGGCACCAACAACATGAAAGCATGGATCCATCCTGCCTTGTATCAGCGGGTCAGGCTGGTGGTGGTGGTATCATGGATCCATCCTGCCTTGTATCAGCGGCTCAGGCTGGTGGTGGTGGTGTCATGGATCCATCCTGCCTTGTATCAGCGGGTCAGGCTGGTGGTGGTGGTGTCATGGATCCATCCTGCCTTGTATCAGCGGGTCAGGCTGGTGGTGGTGGTGTCATGGTGTCTTTGGGCCCCTTGGTACAACGCCACAGCCTACCTGAGTACTGTTGCTGACCATGTCCATCCCTTTATGAGCACAATGTACCCTGTAACATCTGATGGCTACTTTCAGCAGGATAATGCGCCATGTCATAAAGCTGGAATCATCTCAGACTGGTTTCTTGAACATGACAATGAGGTCACTGGACACAAATGGCCTCCACAGTCACCGGATCTCAATCCAATAGAGCATCTTTGGGATGTGGTGGAACGGGAGATTCGCATCATGGATGTGCAGCCGACAAATCTGCGGCAACTGTGTGATGCCATCATGTCACTATGGACCCAAATCTCTGAGGAGCTTCCAGCACCTTGTTGTATCTATGCCACGAAGAATTGAGGCAGTTCTGAGGGCAAAAGGGGGTCCAACCCGTTACTAGCATGGTGGACCTAATAAAGTGGCCAGTGAGTGTAATTAATACCACTACAGCATAAGTTAGGTACCCATAGCAGTCCCACAATTTTTAAGTGTTTTCCAACCTACTTGTAGCCATAATGGAGACAAAAATACACATTATTCATGATGAATTAAATAAAAGATACAGGAGATCGCAATTTATCACAGTTTAGTTTTAATTTTTTTGCATTTTGGGGAGGATTCAAAAAAATTAAAGTACATTAAGTATGTAATAGAAATAATTTGAGAATGCACAGCAAAATCTGGATGTTACAGAAACTGACAAGACACGGAGCATTAGGTACTCGGAGCAGAGACTGACTCAAAAGCAGTAATCACCAGGGGCAGGGGGCAGTCTTCCAGCGCTACAATGTCAAATAATCCAGAGCTATTTCCAGGGTATTCAATACTCATCATGAAAGGGATAATTGGGGTGATCACTCCAGCTGAAATACAAAAGTTAAAAAATAAAAAGTTGTATTCCAAAAAAAAAAATACAAAGGTATTCAAAATGATTGTAGCTTCACAATACACAATGACACTTACACATCCATGGTCAGATAACGCAAGTTCTTATTGCATCCGTCCAGAGCTTCCACATCTTCATCATTTAATTCAAAGTCAAAGACCTGGAAGAAAATAAATCACAGGTAATAAAAATCCTTAAAAATATTTTCTTTTACTCATAAGCACATGCTAAACTCTAAAATCTTATGTCTGAGCCTATGTCGGAGGACTGCGGACCGCGAAGTGTATATGCACCACACATATGAGTCTCCTACAGCTATGCTCCAGCTTATCAAAAGTTAAAGGGAACCTACCATCATGGATCTACCTATAGATCGGGTGGTAGGTGGATCTATAGGACGTGAGGATAGCCCTTTTAAGGGCTAATCCTCACGTTCCCACAATTTTTAAATAACTTTTATTTGCTTAATATGTAAATTTTCTAAAGAGGCTACTGGGGCGTGGAGTAGCCAGAGCAGAGGCTACACAGCGTGGCTACTCCACGCCCCAGTAGCTTCTTCGATCCTCCTACCAGAAATTTCGGCATAAAATTTCCTCGTAGCTGTGCACCGTTATCTGCAAAACCTGCTGTCTGCGCATGTGCAGTACAGCTGACCCGCAGCTGCGCGAGTCTGGCTTCGGAGCAGACCGCTGCGTGCCGAAGATTTCTGGTAGAAGGATCGAAGAGGCTACTGGGGTGTGGAGCACCCACACCGTGTAGCTTCTGCTCCGGCTACTCCACGCCCCAGTAGCCTCTTTAGAAAATGTACATATTAGGCAAATAAAAGTTATTAAAAAATTGCGGGGACGTGAGGATTAGCCCTTAAAAGGGTTATCCTCACGTCCTATAGATCCACTTAACACCCGATCTACCTTTATAGGTAGATCCGTGGTGATAGGTTCCCTTTAATCGGCTGTTACTCAATGAATCTCCCTTCATTTACCTTGCTTCCTTGTTGTGCTGTCTTCTCTGGTTTTCAGGGTTCTGATCCAATCACTTTCTGGGTTCAGAACTTTAATATCACATAAGAGATGTGCCTGACCTAGGATCTTGTCCTGCTCTAGTATGAGTACTAAGTAAGATCCTGGTAATCCGGGTAATCTGTTCTCTGTTTCCTGGTAATTTTCAACCTTTTCTTGTTTTCTCACTATCCTTTTGCCTTGTGATTTTGTACTGCGTGTGTCCTCTTGGTTTTGACCCTTCTCTGGAGACAATTCTTCTCTGTTTGTACTGTCTTGTCTTTGTCTCTGTGTTTTACACAGGGAGGGAATATCGACTAGATGTCAACTTACCAACTAGGATAGGCCCGGCAAAGAGACAGAGACAGCAGGGAAGGGGATTGGTCTTAGAGGCAACTCTCTTTATGTCATCTATATGTTCTCAGATTCTGCCTTATGCAAAGGTAGAAACTTAAAAGAGTGGTTGGAGACTTACCTTTATTTTCCCATAAACCAATTAAGGGGTTAAGAAAATTCCATAAAGTTATTGGAAAGACCTTTCAATAGAAATTATTATTAGCTCAATATATTTTTTTAACTTTTAATTTACCTGAAAGTTCTCTTTGATCCTCTGGGGGGTGAAGCTTTTTGCAAGGACAACAACTCCCCTATCTAAAAGATATCGCATGGCAACCTGCGCAGGGGTGCGGTTCAGCTTTTTAGCAACTGTATTTAACACTGGGTCCTCAAGAAGTTTGGGGGAATTCTGATCAATCCTGTCCAGCAGAAAATATAAGCAAACCGATTATATTATATACATAGTACAGTATATACATAGGGGGCAGTATTATAGTAGTTATATTCTTGTACATAGGGGGGAGTATTATAGTAGTTATATTCCTGTACATAGGGGGCAGTATTATAGTAGTTATATTCTTGTACAGAGGGGGCAGTATTATAGTAGTTATATTCTTGTACATAGGGGGCAGTATTATAGTAGTTATATTCCTGTACATAGGGGGCAGTATTATAGTAGTTATATTCCTGTACATAGGGGGCAGTATTATAGTAGTTATATTCCTGTACATAGGGGGCAGTATTATAGTAGTTATATTCTTGTACATAGGGGGCAGTATTATAGTAGTTATATTCTTGTACATAGGGGGCAGTATTATAGTAGTTATATTCCTGTACATAGGGGAAGTATTATAGTAGTTATATTCCTGTACATAGGGGCAGTATTATAGTAGTTATATTCCTGTACATAGGGGGCAGTATTATAGTAGTTATATTCCTGTACATAGGGGGCAGTATTATAGTAGTTATATTCCTGTACATAGGGGGCAGTATTATAGTAGTTATATTCCTGTACATAGGGGGCAGTATTATAGTAGTTATATTCTTGTACATAGGGGGCAGTATTATAGTAGTTATATTCTTGTACATAGGGGGCAGTATTATAGTAGTTATATTCCTGTACATAGGGGAAGTATTATAGTAGTTATATTCCTGTACATAGGGGCAGTATTATAGTAGTTATACTCCTGTACATATGGGGCAGTATTATAGTAGTTATATTCTTGTACATAGGGGGCAGTATTATAGTAGTTATATTCTTGTACATAGGGGGCAGTATTATAGTAGTTATATTCCTGTACATAGGGGCAGTATTATAGTAGTTATATTCCTGTACATAGGGGGCAGTATTATAGTAGTTATATTCCTGTACATAGGGGGCAGTATTATAGTAGTTATAGTCTTGTACATAGGGAGCAGTATTATAATAGTTATATTCCTGTACCTAGGAGGCAGCATTATAGTAGTTATATTCCTGTACATAGGGGGCAGCATTATAGTAGTTATATTCCTGTACATAGGGGGCAGTATTATAGTAGTTATATTCTTGTACATAGGGGCAGTATTATAGTAGTTATATTCTTGTACATAGGGGGCAGTATTATAGTAGTTATATTCCTGTACATAGGGGGCAGTATTATAGTAGTTATATTCCTGTACATAGGGGCAGTATTATAGTAGTTATATTCTTGTACATAGGGGGCAGTATTATAGTAGTTATATTCCTGTTCATAGGGGGCAGTATTATAGTAGTTATATTCTTGTACATAGGGGGCAGTATTATAGTAGTTATATTCCTGTACATAGGGGGCAGTATTATAGTAGTTATATTCCTGTACATAGGGGGCAGTATTATAGTAGTTATATCACTGTACATAGGGGAGCAGTATTATAGTAGTTATATTCTTGTACATAGGGAGCAGTATTATAGTAGTTATATTCCTGTACATAGGGGGCAGTATTATAGTAGTTATATTCTTGTACATAGGGGGCAGTATTATAGTAGTTATATTCCTGTACATAGGGGCAGTATTATAGTAGTTATATTCCTGTACATAGGGGCAGTATTATAGTAGTTATATTCCTGTACATAGGGGGCAGTATTATAGTAGTTATATTCTTGTACATAGGGGGCAGTATTATAGTAGTTATATTCTTGTATATAGGAGCAGTATTATAGTAGTTATATTCCTGTACATAGGGGGTAGTATTATAATAGTTATATTCCTGTACATAGGAGGCAGTATTATAGTAGTTATATTCTTGTACATAGGAGGCAGTATTATAGTAGTTATATTCTTGTACATAGGGGGCAGTATTATAGTAGTTATATTCTTGTACATAGGGGCAGTATTATAGTAGTTATATTCTTGTACATAGGGGGCAGTATTATAGTAGTTATATTCTTGTACATAGGGGGCAGTATTATAGTAGTTATATTCTTGTACATAGGGGGCAGTATTATAGTAGTTATATTCTTGTACATAGGGGGCAGTATTATAGTAGTTATATTCTTGTACATAGGGGCAGTATTATAGTAGTTATATTCTTGTACATAGGGGGCAGTATTATAGTAGTTATATTCTTGTACATAGGGGCAGTATTATAGTAGTTATATTCTTGTACATAGGGGGCAGTATTATAGTAGTTATATTCTTGTACATAGGGGGCAGTATTATAGTAGTTATATTCTTGTACATAGGGGGCAGTATTATAGTAGTTATATGCTTGTACATAGGGGACAGTATTATAGTAGTTATATTCTTGTACATAGGGGGCAGTATTATAGTAGTTATATGCTTGTACATAGGGGGGTAGTATTATACTGGTTCTTCTTATTCCTATGTTCTGCTGCATATCACTCTGTATAATACCATCTGATATAGTAGTATAATATTCTATACTTACCATTTCTTTGACCTGCCACTCCCCAGGACTCCATATGCAATCAGCACAATGTTTTGGATCTCGCAGAACTCCAGTAATTTGTTCTGGTTGAGGTATATGTGACATTCCACCTGTTTATGGATAAATCTGTTAGGATGTAGGTGTCTTTGGTCTCACTGATGATTACAGCCATAATAACTCTGAGGAAATGTCACCTCATTGCAGACAGGTTTGTACTTGAGTCCTGGCATGTTGAGAATCAGTTCCAGTTGCTTGTGGTTAAAATTGGAGACGCCGATAGATTGGACAAGTCCTGCATCCTTACACGCCTCCAGAGCCTAAGAAGGGAAGAACTTTTGTCATTGCTACAACCTATATGAGATCTGTATCTAAGATCACCTGAAGGATCGGCTGATCTGATAAGAGGAGCTGGAATTAACCATGGAGTTTTCCTGCAGTGGCCACTACAGGTGATATGAGGTATTACATGGCAACATTTAATAAATTGTGATGCCTGATAAGTTTACCTTCCATGTATCCCGGATATCTGTGTTATGATAAATCGCTTTTCCATTTTCATCTGTTGGGAAAAGATTATCTCCAGGCTGGAGGAGAAAATGGGAAAATAATTAAGATTTACTCAGAGGAAACTGAGTAAATGCCCAGAAATTCCCTGGACAAACCTGAAACCCCATGGGTGTGTGTATAAGGAAGAGATCCAGGTAATCCAGCTGTAGATCCCTCAGAGATTGTTCCAGGCCAATGCGGACCCTCTCAGGATCGTGGTTATTATTCCATAACTGCAGGAATAACAATGGAGATTCCCGTAACTGAGCTCCGCCCCCTCGTGGGCGTGTTAATAAGAAAACTTTTAGAGAATTTTACTTGGTTAGAGCATCCAGAAAGTTTTTTTTTCATCTACCACGTGTAGATACATTACATCACGTGTAGGTACAGTGCTTCAAATTTAGATTTAGTACATAACATGTAGGTATAGGAAGCCGGAAGGGAGATCATCATTGTCCATCCATGGACCCCTAACCTTTTCAAATTTTTGGGAATCTTTCTCCTTACACTACCCCCCCCCTTTTTCCAGTCTTATAGTGGTCTTCATTCTAGAGATGTTCTCCTCCACGTTGGGAGCAGAGGAGCTCAACCAGTGTTGGGCGATTGACTTTCGTTCTTGGTACAACGTCCTGCCTAAGCTTACAGAGACTGCATTCGTCATGTCTTCTTCACCCAGGAGGACCAGAATGCCCACTATGGGGGAAGCCGGTAGGTTTACACCGGCTAAAATTTCCTTCCAATAAGAAGCTGATTTCCTGATGTGCCTCCTCAATCCCACACCCTAGGGAGTTCTGTACAACCTACTGATCAAAAATAGCTGGGACAACCTGAGGGGCTCTCACAGTGATAACATGGGGGTCTCTAACACGAAGGGCAACCAATACTCATCTGTCAATGGGTCTACATCCTCCTCCAATTTTTATATGTTTATATTTTAATATGTTAGGAACGTCCCTCAGAAATCGGAGCAGGTCATTGGCCTAGGCCATTTACCCTAATCCAAGCTTGGGGTTGTACCCAGCTAAGATATTTAAGCCCAAAGCCCATTTTGGCCATGACCACCTTCCAGAAACATAAGGTTACCTTCCCGGTGTAGAAGATGTCTTCTCTCGTCACCGTCCCATCAGCAATCTTGCATCTGATACCTTCACCGACCTGAACCTCATTTCCGTAAATAGCGGCGCCATCAATGTGACGGTATCCGACCTCGATGGCCACCTTGACGCTCTCCCCGGCCTGTTCTTTGGTGTACTGTGCGGGAGAAGATCCAGTCATGGTCATCGAAGTAGGTTTTATAGGTTAATGGGGGATGAATGTATCATAATTTCTCAGCTGTAAGTATATCTATAAACCATAGAGTACAGAAGATTACGTGTCCTCATCTCTGGAGGACCCGACAACGTGGTGAATTTCGTAGTCAGATCACTGAGTGTAAGAGATATTACTTGACCTCTGATGGTGCTGTGGGGTTTCCACCTTAGAAGCTGAATGGTGACTCTACTTGATAGATCTTCCAAAGTGAATTTTTTAATTTCAACCACGACACAACATGTTGATGTCCACAAGGGCCAAGCCACGTTGGGATACCCACAGCAATATTTCTGGCAGTGGTAGTGGAATTACTCTTATTTGGTGTCTAACTGGCCCAGAATCACAGGAACCTCTGACGAGCCCTGGCTCTAACCTTATTCTGGACAATCCAGAATACACAACACTGTCTGGAGAGAGGACAGAGCCCCCATTTCTGCAATCCTGGAATATGAATCCATATTTCACAGTCCTGCTGCTACTATCAACATACACAAAATATAATTACAAAGGTCACCCATGAGAATACCCAACACTGCCTAAAAAGAGCTCAGCAGTGTGAGGACACACACCCATTTCTACAATCCTGGAATATAATTCCATATTTCACAGTCCTGCTGCTACTAACAACATAAACAAAAATATCACCCATGAGAATGCCCAACAGTGTTTGAAGAGAGCACAGAGCACAGCAGTGAGGACAAGCACCCATTTCTACACTCCTGGAATATAAATTCATAGTTCACAGTCCTGCTGCTACTATCAACATACACAAAAATATAATTACAAAGCTCACCCATGAGAATACCCAACTAGATTGCAACCCGATGCAGTTGTCCGTGCATCAGGCAATCATAGGGCATATGGGTTCGGTAAGCTGAACAACGTCTCTTTTTCTATTTTTGCACAGAGCACAGCAGTGTGAGGATACACCACCCATTTCTACAATCCTGGAATAAAAACCTATATTTCACAGTCCTGCTGCTACTATCAACACATACAAGATATGATTGAACATCTCTCCAGGGACAATACCTAACACTATCTGCAGTCTGTATGGTTGAACCTGCTGATATTCCTCTTATCCGGTGCTATGTCAGGTACTACCGGCATCACCCTATACTCATTTACCGTTTCGGGGGCGTAGGTGCCAAATCCCAGCACTGGCATCCGGTGCCCATCATTGAGCAGCACATAGGAGTCTGACTGCAGAGCCATAGTGATACCCGTCCCAGTGCCCTGCTCTACACCACTGCTCTCCACATAGACTGTGTGTGACCTTAACTAGTCCTGGCCCCTCCCTCCCAAGGCTCAGAATTGAATTGTAGTCCCCGCCCCCCCCCCCCTCCGCCCTCCAATCAAAAATCTATTCCTATTTCCTTAGTAATAAAACTACCTTCAAATCCCTAAAATATTCTTCCACTTTGTTTCCTATTATGTAATGTGTAAAAAAAAAAATTACATTTTTTTTTTTAACTAAACCGATAATTTTTAATAAAAATAAAAATAATAGTTAAAAAAATTCTGTCATTTCTAACTACAAATTAATCCGTATTTTAATTTGTAATTTTAATATTTTTTTTGTTAAATCATTGATCTAAAAAGACTTTATTTTACATGCCATATATGTACTCGAGTATAAGCCTAGTTTTTCAGCACAATAAAAAGAATGTGCTGAAAACCCAAACTAGGCTTATACTCGAGTCAAAAAAATATAGGTTTGACCAGGTTTTTGTGTTAAAATAAGGGGCCTCGGCTTATACTTGGGTCGGCTTATACTCGAGTATATACGGTAGTTTAGATTTGATATAAAATAGGGGCAATAAATAAGTAGATGGGTCTTGGGGTCCTTTCTGGGACTGTATTAACAATTCTCAGCCCCCAAACCTTTCAATTAAAATTCTTTCCCCATTGTCTTAAGTACGGGAGATCTTTAGAACATTCTCCGGGTCCCTCGGTGCTGTGAGATCCTGGTTATGTCACATTTATTGTAATCAGATCCTTCTGCTCGTGGCAAATCCTCTAAGGGCTATCACATTCTCGTCTTGTGAGGGTTAACTCTTTGAGTACTAGAGGTACTGACACTTAGACACGTGGAACTTAGGTACAGGATAAAGTGGATTCAAGTTTGCTTCAAAGAAATTTCAAATGAGCAACAGAATTGGTGAAAGTTTAGGGGACCGCCATGGGTGCCTAACCAACGCCACCCGAGGTTCTTACCACATTGGCAGAAGTGTTGGTGTCTGAGATAACTAAATTGATACTAAATAGGACGGAATATTATTGAGAACTTAAAGACTTGATTTTTGGAGGGTAAAATTTTTGGTAAATAGGTTCTGTATATACTCAAGTATAAGCCGACCCGAGTATGAGGCGAGGCACCTAATTTTACCACCAAAAACTGGGGAAAGCTATTGACTCAAGAATAAGCTGAGGGTGGGAAATGCATTGGTCACAGCCTCCCAGTATATAGCCTGCCCAGCCCCCTTTAGTATATAGACAGCCCCCAGTAGTATATAGCCAGCCAGCCCCCTGTAGTATATAGCCAGCCCCCAGTAGTATATAGCCAGTCACCCTCATGTGTTACATATAGCCAGCCTGCCCCCTGTAGTATATAGCCTGCCGGCCCCTGTAGTATACAGCCAGCACCCTGTAGTATATAGCCAGCCCCAGTAGTATATAGACAGCCAGCCCTCTGTAGTATATAGCCAGCCTGCCCCCTGTAGTATAGCCTGCCAGCCCCCTGTGGTATATAGCCAGCCAGCCCCCTGTAGTACATAGCCTGCCAGCCCCCTGTGGTATAAAGCCAGCCCCCTGTAGTATATAGCCAGCCCCCTGTAGTATATAGCCAGCCCCCTGTAGTATATAGCCAGCCCCCATGTAGTAAATAGGCTGCAGCCCCTCGAGCAGATGATATCATAGCTGCACAACGACCTCCCACTGCCGACGGAAGAAGAGAAGACCTGCAGGGGGTCGTCGGAAAGGTGAGTCTTGACTTTGTTTTGTTTAATGAATCGAGTATAAGCCGAGTTTGAGTTTTCCAATACATTTTTTGTGAAATTTTTACTCTGCGCTTTCCAAAACCCACTTATTACCCCCCATATACAGGAGCCATTGTCTGCTGCTGCTGTGACAGTTGGAAAATGAGCCGTGATTGGCTGCTCTTCTGCCACAGGTCATTAATATGAGCTCTGAGCTGTGATTGGTTACTACGGGCAATGAGTAGAAGACGCTTATGTGTGATGTAAGATGGATATAGGTACAGAGATAGAGATTTCTGATAAATCTCCCCATAAGGTAAAACTGATCCAGTTGCCAATGGAAACCAATCAGAGATCAGACACTGAAAGAGATTGCTGTTGACAGACAGTAACTGAAAGAGACTGCAGGCAGCAGACAGACAGTCACTGAAAGAGACTGCCGTCAACAGAAAGACAGTCACTGAAAGAGACTGCCGTCAACAGAAAGACAGTCACTGAAAGAGACTGCCGTCAACAGAAAGACAGTCACTGAAAGAGACTGACGGCGACAGACAGACAATCACATCACAGTAACTCAATGCAAATAATATAAGAATCTAACATGGAATCAATTTGCAGATTTTTTCTTATTTTATCTGAAAGTTCTCCCTGGTCCTCTCTCAGGGGGGGAAGCTTTTAGTGATGATGACAAATCCCCTGTGTAACAGGACCCCCTATGCCCGGTGCCCAGGGTGACAGGAATTAAGACAAGATCTTCAAGTAATTTGGTGGAAGTTGGATCAACCTTATGTGAAAGGAAAAAATATCATATAATAATTTTACCCATCTCTCCCCGAGGATTCCTCAAGGTTCAGTCATATTCCTACAGTGACCACAAGAGGGAGCTACATACTACACAGAGACTTACTATGCATCCTAGTGCTCTAAGACCGTTCCAGACAGAATGATAGTAGTTATATTCCTGTACATAGGGGGCAGTATTATAGTAGTTATATTCCTGTACATAGGGGGCAGTTTTATAGTAGTTATATTCTAGTACATAGGGAGCAGTATTATAGTAGTTATAGTCTTGTACATAGGGGGCAGTATTATAGTAGTTATATTCTTGTACATAGGGGGCAGTATTATAGTAGTTATATTCCTGTACATAGGGGGCAGTATTATAGTAGTTATATTCTAGTACATAGGGAGCAGTATTATAGTAGTTATAGTCTTGTACATAGGGGGCAGTATTATAGTAGTTATATTCTTGTACATAGAGGGCAGTATTATAGTAGTTGTAGTCTTGTACATAGGGGGCAGTATTATAGTAGTTATATTCCTGTACATAGGGGGCAGTATTATAGTAGTTATATTCCTGTACATAGGGGGAAGTATTATAGTAGTTATATTCCTGTACATAGGGGGCAGTATTATAGTAGTTATATTCCTGTACATAGGGGACAGTATTATAGTAGTTATATTACTGTACATAGGGGGCAGTATTATAGTAGTTATATTCCTGTACATAGGGGGGGGGGTATTATAGTAGTTATATTCTTGTACATAGGGGCAGTATTATAGTAGTTATATTCTTGTACATAGGGGGCAGTATTATAGTAGTTATATTCCTGTACATAGGGGGGAGTATTATAGTAGTTATATTCCTGTACATAGGGGGCAGTATTATAGTAGTTATATTCCTGTACATATTGGACAGTATTATAGTAGTTATATTCCTGTACATAGGGGGCAGTATTATAGTAGTTATATTCCTGTACATAGGGGGCAGTATAATAGTAGTTATATTCTTGTACATAGGGGGAAGTATTATAGTAGTTATATTCCTGTACATAGGGGGCAGTATTATAGTAGTTATATTCCTGTACATAGGGGGCAGTATTATAGTAGTTATAGTCTTGTACATAGGGGGCAGTATTATAGTAGTTGTAGTCTTGTACATAGGGGGCAGTATTATAGTAGTTATATTCTTGTACATAGGGGGCAGTATTATAGTAGTTATATTCCTGTACATAGGGGACAGTATTATAGTAGTTATATTCCTTTACATAGGGGACAGTATTATAGTAGTTATATTCCTGTACATAGGGGGCAGTATTATAGTAGTTATATTCCTGTACATAGGGGACAGTATTATAGTAGTTATATTCCTGTACATAGGGGGCAGTATTATAGTAGTTATATTCCTGTACATAGGGGGGAGTATTATAGTAGTTATATTCTTGTACATAGGGGCAGTATTATAGTAGTTATATTCTTGTACATAGGGGGCAGTATTATAGTAGTTATATTCCTGTACATAGGGGGCAGTATTATAGTAGTTATATTCCTGTACATAGGGGGCAGTATTATAGTAGTTATAGTCTTGTACATAGGGGGCAGTATTATAGTAGTTATAGTCTTGTACATAGGGGGCAGTATTATAGTAGTTATATTCCTGTACATATTGGACAGTATTATAGTAGTTATATTCCTGTACATAGGGGGCAGTATTATAGTAGTTATATTCCTGTACATAGGGGGCAGTATTATAGTAGTTATATTCTTGTACATATGGGCAGTATTATAGTAGTTATATTCTTGTACATAGGGGGAAGTATTATAGTAGTTATATTCCTGTACATAGGGGGCAGTATTATAGTAGTTATATTCCTGTACATAGGGGGCAGTATTATAGTAGTTATAGTCTTGTACATAGGGGGCAGTATTATAGTAGTTGTAGTCTTGTACATAGGGGGCAGTATTATAGTAGTTATATTCTTGTACATAGGGGGCAGTATTATAGTAGTTATATTCCTGTACATAGGGGACAGTATTATAGTAGTTATATTCCTGTACATAGGGGGCAGTATTATAGTAGTTATATTCCTGTACATAGGGGACAGTATTATAGTAGTTATATTCCTGTACATAGGGGGCAGTATTATAGTAGTTATATTCCTGTACATAGGGGGCAGTATTATAGTAGTTATATTCTTGTACATAGGGGGCAGTATTATAGTAGTTATAGTCTTGTACATAAGGGGCAGTATTATAGTAGTTATATTCTTGTACATAGGGGGCAGTATTAGAGTAGTTATATTTTTATACACAGGGGGCCGTATTATAGTAGTTATATTCCTGTACATAGGGGGCAGTATTATAGTAGTTATAGTCTTTTACATACGGGGCAGTATTATAGTAGTTATATTCTTGTACATAGGGGGCAGTATTATAGTAGTTATATTCCTATACATAGGGGGCAGTATTATAGTAGTTATATTCCTGTACATAGGGGGCAGTATTATAGTAGTTATATTCCTGTACATAGGGGGCAGTATTATAGTAGTTATAGTCTTGTACATAGGGGGCAGTATTATAGTAGTTATATTCTTGTACATAGGGGGCAGTATTATAGTAGTTATATTCCTGTACATAGGGGGCAGTATTATAGTAGTTATATTCCTGTACATAGGGGGCAGTATTATAGTAGTTATATTCTTGTACATAGGGGGCAGTATTATAGTAGTTATATTCCTGTACATAGGGACAGTATTATAGTAGTTATATTCTTGTACATAGGGGGCAGTATTATAGTAGTTATATTCTTGTACATAGGGGCAGTATTATAGTAGTTATATTCTTGTACATAGGGGCAGTATTATAGTAGTTATATTCTTGTACATAGGGGGCAGTATTATAGTAGTTATATTCCTGTACATAGGGACAGTATTATAGTAGTTGTATTCTTGTACATAGGGGGCAGTATTGTAGTAGTTATATTCTTGTACATAGGGGCAGTATTATAGTAGTTATATTCTTGTACATAGGGGCAGTATTATAGTAGTTATATTCTTGTACATAGGGGGCAGTATTATAGTAGTTATATTCCTGTACATAGGGACAGTATTATAGTAGTTATATTCTTGTACATAGGGGGCAGTATTATAGTAGTTATATTCTTGTACATAGGGGGCAGTATTATAGTAGTTATATTCTTGTACATAGCAGGCAGTATTATAGTAGTTATATTCCTGTACATAGGGAGCAGTATTATAGTAGTTATATTCTTGTACATAGGGGGCAGTATTATAGTAGTTATATTCTTGTACATAGGGGCAGTATTATAGTAGTTATATTCCTGTACATAGGGGGCAGTATTATAGTAGTTATATTCTTGTACATAGGGGGCAGTATTATAGTAGTTATATTCTTGTACATAGGGGGCAATTTTTATTAGTAAAAAACAAACATAAATACAGAAATACTTTTTCTATCAAAATAAATCATAGATCATTCAGTATAAATCATACATGTTCATAAAATAAAATGTATACTAAATGTAACTTAAGAGTCCATTTTGTCTGAAAGGGAAAAAAAAAGAAAAGACAGAAAAAACAAATGCATACATTGTATCAGACAGATTTCATTCTAGATGGATGTTCCTCCAGAATCTTACATTCTCCCCCTTTTTCTTGACCTCTAATGACTGGATCCACCTGAGCTCGGACATGATGAGACTTATGGCTTTATGATGGTGGAATGGCTCGCTATGGATGGACACTCTGGTTCTCATGTGCCAGTGATAGTACTTGATGACCTGGATCACTATATACATGGTCTCCTGGTTGATGTTATGTACAGTAGGTGTCACGCCATAGAGGATTTCTGGGTACCTAAGGGACTGCAGTGATGGGATTCTTATCTTGGTGGATATGTCCTGCCAGATGTTCCGTCCACCCCAGCACTCTGATATAAAGTGGACCATTGTCTCCTCTGTCTGACACCCAAGGGGACACATACGATCTGCCACACTCAGGAACTTAAGATTTCCCCTGACAAACAGTTTCCCCTGTAATGAGAGCCAGGCGATGTCACAAAACTTATAGGGCAGCCTCCGACCATTCATAAACCTCAAACTGTCCTGTAGGGTGGTGGTTGGACAGTCTGGAAGTGCCAGCTGTAGAGAGTAGAAGGTCCTACAGACTCTGGAGTACAGATCTTTCCTGGTCTTACTTTCAATAAAACCCTTGTCTATCCCCCATTTCTTCAGACACCGTATCCCATACTCCAGATACTGGGGGAGGAAGCCAGGAGTCCATCGGCCCCTCTTGAGACTGCCGCCTCGCATCCAAGACTCTGCAAAAGGCAATATCCAGTCCCTGACACTACTTACCCACAGGAGATCATTGTTTGAGTCCAGGCAACCAAAATTGACTTTCAGAAACACGGAATCAAGGAAAACCCTTGGATTTAACATATCCAGTCCACCCTCTCTCCTCTGCAGGTAGGTGATCCCTCTTTTTACTGGGTTCAACCTGTTCCCCCATAAAAGCTGGAAGAACAGGCTAAAGAGCCTAGCGGAGAAAGATTCTGGCAAAGGAAAGACGACAGAGACATAGAGGAAGACAGGGACCAGGTAAGTCTTCAGCAGAGTAACCCTTTCTCTATAGGTCAGCCTCCAGTTCTTCCATCGCTGAACCTTTACATTTCCGGCTTCCAACTTCTCTTCCCAATTTAGTGCGGAATAGTCTTCCCTCCCGAATTTAACCCCAAGGATTTTAATATGGGTGGAGGCCTTGGCGAATTGTGGCAGATCAAAGCCAGGAGCAGTGTCCAATGTCCAGAAAGCTTGACTCTTCTCTAGGTTGACCACAGACCCGGAGGCCTCTGAGTAACTTCTGATGGCTGCAGACAACATCTCCACCTCACGAGGTTCAGATATCACCACAGTCACATCATCCGCGTAGGCAACAACATCCAGGGGCAAGCAACGGGGGACCGGCACCCCCTGAAAATCACACCGCTGCAGTGATCTCAGGAACGGATCGATAGCAAACACATACAGCAGTGGACTCAGAGGACAACCTTGTCGCACCCCGGCCTCTACCCTGAAAGTGTCCCCCTGCCAACCATTGATCAGAGGAAAGCTCTTCGCCTCTCTGTACAGAGTTTTTAGCCAATCCACAAATTGTCCCGGAATACCGTACTTTGATAAAGTGGCCCATAGATAATCGTGGTCAACCCTGTCAAAGGCTTTAGCCTGGTCCAGACCTACAACATATCTCCCACACCTAAGAGCTTTACATCTCTCAAACATCTCTCTTATCGAGAGGACTGCTCCAGAGATGTTCCACCCTCTTACCGTGCCGTACTGAGAGCCTGCCAACAGTGCCGGGGACAAACAGACTAACCTAGAGAATAGAATTTTTGCCAAAATCTTCCTGTCGACATTCAAGAGGGCGATGGGCCTCCAGTTCTTGATGTCACTAGGCTCCTTACCTTTGGATAGCAGAATTAGCGATGAGACCCTCATGGATGGAGGCATCAGGTGATTTTCTAGACAATTTCTGTAAACATCCACAAGGCTTGGAGCCAAGAGGTCTCTGAACTTCTTATAAAATTCTGCTGTAATACCGTCAGGACCTGGTGCCTTCTTCAGATTTAACTTATCAATGGCCTCTTTTATCTCCTCTACCGTTATTTCTGCTGTCAAAGGAGAAAAGTCCAATTCTCTAGTATCAGGACCTGGAGTTGCCTCTAAGAATTGGGCCACTTTTTCCTTATCCAAAGCTTTCTTCTGAAACAAGTCAGTATAGTAGGATCTCACCACCCCCAGGATTCCCTCCCGAGACTCTTGTAAAACACCCTGGGAGTCAGTGAGACCTGTGATCAGTTTTTTCTCCACACGCTCCCGGCAATTCTCAAACGGATCTGGTGCCCCTCGGGTTCCATAGTCCCTTTCCACTACCAGGGAGGTATACCTACTGTACTGATACTGCCTTATCTCAGATTTCAGCCGGTCAATCCTTTGTTGGTCATCCCCACCCGCCGAATAGAGCGACTCCAATTCTTTCCGCAGTCTCAGATACTGGCTGTACTTATTTCTCCCCTTCTTAATTGACAGTCTTTGCAAGAGGGACCGGATCTCCTCCTTGACGTCCTCCCACCAGTCCGCCATGTTGTCATAAAAATCCACTCTGTCCAGTTGATGCAGCACAAAAGATGAAATGTATTCCTGGACAGAAATATCATATAACCGATTATAATTTAGTCTCCACAGCCCTCTACCAACATCAGGATACTTAGAGGAACCCAAACAAAAATATAAGGCCAAGTGATCTGAATATGGGACCGTTCTTTCCCTTCTTTCTCCTATGGCTTCAGTAGGACTTACCAGAGCTAGATCTATCCTGCTGCTGCGTCCTGCACAGGTGTAGGTGAACTTGGGACTCCTACCACCCTGTACAAAAACATCAGACAGGCCAGACTGCTGAATTATACCGTTTAGGACCTTACAGTCCCTGGTAAGGGGCCTACTGTTCCTGTCCCTGGTGGTAGTGGTGGCATTAAAGTCCCCGGCCATGATGACTGGAATAGACGTGAATAGATAAGGCTTCATGTCATTAAAAAGCTGAGTCCTTTCGGTCACTGTCTGTGGGCCATAGATGTTAATGAGCCGGAGTCTTCTACCTCTGATGGTGACCTCTAGCAGCAGGCACCGTCCCATCGATACCTCGGTGAGTCTGTGGACGGTGACATCATGGGTGTTAAACAAGATGGAGACTCCGGCATAAGGCTCCACAGCCAGCGACCAAAAGGAAGGACCAGACTGCCAATCTCTCTCCGCCTCTCGCATGAGACCCAAGGTGTTTAAACGGGTCTCCTGTAAGAAATAAACATCAGCATTGAGATATCTTAGATGATCATACACAACATGTCTGGTCCTTCTAGCCCTAATACTATTCACATTGCTGGTGACCACAGTAAGATGGAAGTGTGCCATCATGAGAAGAAATAGAAAGATCATCCACATCATCATAAGTCAGAGTCAGAGTTGTCTTCCTGACTACAAGTGTCCATATCCCAAACTGACTCGGTATGAAGAGGTTTCCTTTTTGTGGGAGGATCTCCCCCTGGATCATCGTCGTATTCCTCCATCATGCGCTTCAGTTCTCTCTCTATTTCCTCCTCTCCATCTGACTCAGACAGTACGCTGTACCTATTACTGGTCACAGTAACATCAGCCTGACTGTACACTTTCATTTTAGAGGGTTTTTGGACAGTGGTCCATGCAGTCTCAGGTTTTCTAGTGCTCCTGTCCTTCTTCCTCTTTTTAACAGTACTATTATTATCCCCAGTGGCAGGTGCTGAGGCAGGGGAAGGGACGGGCGCTGGCTGCTCTACAGACTGCTCCCCTACCTCCATGTCTCCCTCTGTGTTACCTGTCCCTGGATGGTCCGGGGCAGCACCACTAATATCCGGGGTCTCTGGCACAGTACACACTGACCCTGACAATATGGCTTCCTCCTCCTGCTCCTCCTCTGGTACATCTGCCCCTTCCAACAGGTCTTCATCGGGGAGGTCCCTACAGATATTATGCCAGGCTTCAGGACAGTCCCTATGGGGGTGACCGATCTGACCACAAAGGTTGCATCTTATGGTCTTGCAGTTGGCGCTCACATGGCCGAGGTCCCCGCACAGGGTGCACTTCACTGTGGTGCAGTTACTCGCCACGTGACCAGATCTCCCACACCTAAAGCATAACCTCGGCTGACCGACATAAAAGCACACACCCTTCTCTCTGCCGATAAAGAAGGAGTTGGGGAGGTGATGGGTGATGTTCTGGTTCTGATGTAATTTAACCAGGACCCTCCACCCCCCGGTCCAGATCCCATCCTCATCCCTGGTCTTGGTCATGTCTGACATGAGGGTGCAATGTCTCCTGAGCCATATGATGATGTCCTGAGGGGGGACAGACTCATTCCAGAACATTATGGTGACAATCGCTGTATCTGGCTTGGAGATGGGAATAAAGCTGAACTTGTTCCACCCCTCAGTAACTCTGTAACGGGGTTGTTGAGCCCAGAACCGGTCCAGATTAGACATCAGCTTGAAGCTAATGTCATACCCCTGTCTGTCAGGCAGATTTATTACAGCCAGGATGTCGGCTGGCTGGAAACCCATCTGGGTGCATAACATGTCCCTGACCACATGCCTCCTGTCAGGTAGATCCTCCTTAGCCCCTCTATGCCTAAACCGGACAACATTCCTCCTCTTGAAGGCCTGGCCAGTGTAACTGGTATTAGAGGAGAAGAATGGGGAACCCCGACTCCAAGCATTCCCAGATGACTGACCCCTGTCCTGCTGTGGGGGATGTGTGGGCCGGGGACCATCAGTAGTAGGGGGCTGATGACCACCCGGACCATGGGGCTGCTGACCACCCGGACCATGGGGCTGCTGACCACCCTGACCATGGGGCACTGCTGCCTGTGGTGTGACTAGTGGGGGGAACTCCTCAGCTGTAGATTGTCCCTCACCCTCCACAACAACATCAGTGCTATCTGTGTCACCAGCTGCCATACATTGTACCTGGGATGACTCCTCAGCTGGGACATTATTATGCACAGAGACATCAGACATATCAGAAACAGCAACCACAATATTAGGCACATCAGCAGCTTCATCAATATCAGCATTAACCCCTTGCAGATCACAGTCCTGAATGTCCTCCCCAGAAACATCCTGCACAGCAAAGTCCTGAGAACAGACACCCTGAGGTGCTAAGGTGTTACCTTCAGGTGCGAGTCCTGAGTCCTCCTGCTGTTTGCTGCCTCCTGGGACTTGTGGTGTTTGCACAACTTCACTGCTGTCATCAGGTCCGCTTACTGCTGGGACTTGTGGTGCCTCACCAAGGGTTGCTGGGACTTGTGGTGCCTCACCAAGGGTTGCTGGGACTTGTAGTACCTCACCGTGTTGATGTTGTCTTTTTTTGTATGCTTCCCCCTCCTCAAAAAGAAGAGTTGCTGGCTGCAGTACTGGCCTTACATGGGACTGCTGGGTCTCAGACCTGGATGTTGACGCAGACATCTTGTCAAACCTCTGCTGGTTCCTATAGGTCTCTCCAACTGGTCCCATTTGGTCAATAACAGACTCCATCTCCCTCACAATGTCAGCGAGCTGTTTGGCCAGGGAGTCCAGCTTGTTATCTAGCAGGACCTGCTTCCCTGGGTTTGCTGCCTTCAGTCTGTATGCGCAGTCTATTTGCTTTTGCAGGTGCAGTTTTTGTTTTTTGATTGTCTCCATTTTCCTCACCAGTGCTGGGATCTGTCTGGCCAGATGGAGCTCCGGTGATGGGGGCTGCAGTTTGCTGCTGGACTGTTGTTTGCTTGCAGGCCTGGATCCTGTAGGCACACCATGAATGATCTTTCCTGGGACCGGACCCTGAGATTTTGGTGCAGAGTCCTGAGACTTAGGGTCCGGAGGTCTTGCAGACACAACTGTGGTAACACCTTTAGTTTTTCCGTCTTGGCCGCTTTTGCTCTCCTTCCCAGCCGGCATTCCCCCAGACCTGGTGCGCTCAGAAGGAAACACCACACTCTGCTGCAGGTTCTCCTGGATGGTCTGCCTCTCCAGTGATGTCCTCCTCTGCCTGCCCGGGGTGGAGGTGGAATGTCCACCTGAGGCTTGCAATGGAGTTTGCTTCTCACTCTGGGTGAAACTTGCCTTAGAACTTTCCATCACTTTACTTTTGCTCACAGATGATACAACACTCGCACAGGCAGGTTTCTCCAGGTTCCTGCTTTTCACTGCTTCTTTATCCATACAAACTTTCTGGACATTACTGCAGTCACTGGTTTCATTCTTAGAAACAATGGAATTTTTCATCCCTTGCTGTAGTTGTCTGGGTATTGTTTCCCAGATTAGGCCTTGGAGCCTGGGCCTTGCATGGGGAGCTTCCCCACCCAGGGTGGCCCCGCCCTGGGCTAGCTCCAGACATCCAGAGAGATCAGGAGCTCAACTAGCACACAACCTCACCTCTAGGAGGCAGTATTATAGTAGTTATATTCTTGTACATAGGGGGCAGTATTATAGTAGTTATATTCCTGTACATAGGGGGCAGTATTATAGTAGTTATATTCTTGTACATAGGGGCAGTATTATAGTAGTTATATTCTGTACATAGGAGGCAGTATTATAGTAGTTATATTCTTGTACATAGGCGCAGTATTATAGTAGTTATATTCTTGTACATAGGGGCAGTATTATAGTAGTTATATTCCTGTACATAGGGGGCAGTATTATAGTAGTTATATTCTTGTACATAGGGAGCAGTATTATAGTAGTTATATTCTTGTACATAGGGGGCAGTGTTATAGTAGTTATATTCCTGTACATAGGGGCAGTATTATAGTAGTTATATTCTTGTACATAGGGGCAGTATTATAGTAGTTATATTCCTGTACATAGGGGCAGTATTATAGTAGTTATATTCCTGTACATAGGGGGCAGTATTATAGTAGTTATATTCTTGTACATAGGGGGCAGTATTATAGTAGTTATATTCTTGTACATAGGGGGCAGTGTTATAGTAGTTATATTCTTGTACATAGGGGACAGTATTATAGTAGTTATATTCCTGTACATAGGGGGCAGTATTATAGTAGTTATATTCTTGTACATAGGGGGCAGTATTATAGTAGTTATATTCTTGTACATAGGAGGCAGTATTATAGTAGTTATATTCCTGTACACAGGGGGCAGTATTATAGTAGTTATATTCTTGTACATAGGGGCAGTATTATAGTAGTTATATTCTTGTACATAGGGGGCAGTATTATAGTAGTTATATTCTTGTACATAGGGGGCAGTATTATAGTAGTTATATTCTTGTACATAGGGGGCAGTATTATAGTAGTTATATTCCTGTACATAGGAAGCAGTATTATAGTAGTTATATTCCTGTACATAGGGGGCAGTATTATAGTAGTTATATTCTTGTACATAGGAGGCAGTATTATAGTAGTTATATTCCTGTACATAGGGGGCAGTATTATAGTAGTTATATTCTTGTACATAGGGGCAGTATTATAGTAGTTATATTCTTGTACATAGGAAGCAGTATTATAGTAGTTATATTCCTGTACATAGGGGGCAGTATTATAGTAGTTATATTCCTGTACATAGGGGGCAGTATTATAGTAGTTATATTCTTGTACATAGGGGGCAGTATTATAGTAGTTATATTCTTGTACATAGGGGGCAGTATTATAGTAGTTATATTCCTGTACATAGGGGGCAGTATTATAGTAGTTATATTCCTGTACATAGGGGGCAGTATTATAGTAGTTATATTCTTGTACATAGGGGGCAGTATTATAGTAGTTATATTCTTGTACATGGGGGGCAGTATTATAGTAGTTATATTCCTGTACATAGGGGGCAGTATTATAGTAGTTATATTCCTGTACATAGGGAGCAGTATAATAGTAGTTATATTCCTGTACATAGGGGGCAGTATTATAGTAGTTATATTCTTGTACATAGGGGGCAGTATTATAGTAGTTATATTCCTGTACATAGGGGGCAGTATTATAGTAGTTATATTCCTGTACATAGGGGGCAGTATTATAGTAGTTATATTCCTGTACATAGGGGGAAGTATTATAGTAGTTATATTCTTGTACATAGGGGGCAGTATTATAGTAGTTATATTCTTGTACATAGGGGGCAGTATTATAGCAGTTATATTCTTGTACATAGGAGGCAGTATTATAGTAGTTATATTCTTGTACATAGGAGGCAGCATTATAGTAGTTATATTCCTGTACATAGGGGGCAGTATTATAGTAGTTATATTCTTGTACATAGGGGCAGTATTATAGTAGTTATATTCTTGTACATAGGGGGCAGTATTATAGTAGTTATATTCTTGTACATAGGGAGCAGTATTATAGTAGTTATATTCTTGTACATAGGGAGCAGTATTATAGTAGTTATATTCCTGTACATAGGGGGCAGTATTATAGTAGATATATTCTTGTACATAGGGGGCAGTATTATAGTAGTTATATTCTTGTACATAGAGGACAGTATTATAGTAGTTATATTCCTGTACATAGGGGCAGTATTATAGTAGTTATATTCTTGTACATAGGGGGCAGTGTTATAGTAGTTATATTCTTGTACATAGGGGGCAGTATTATAGTAGTTATATTCTTGTACATAGGGGGCAGTATTATAGTAGTTATATTCTTGTACATAGGGGGCAGTATTATAGTAGTTATATTCCTGTACATAGGGGCAGTATTATAGTAGTTATATTCCTGTACATAGGGGGCAGTATTATAGTAGTTATATTCTTGTACATAGGGGGCAGTATTACAGTAGTTATATTCCTGTACATAGGGGGCAGTATTATAGTAGTTATATTCTTGTACATAGGGGCAGTATTATAGTAGTTATATTCCTGTACATAGGGGGCAGTATTATAGGAGTTATATTCCTGTACATAGGGGGCAGTATTATAGTAGTTATATTTCTGTATATAGGGGGCAGTATTATAGAAGTTATATTCTTGTACATAGGGAGCAGTATTATAGTAGTTATATTCTTGTACATAGGAGGCAGTATTATAGTAGTTATATTCCTGTACATAGGGGGCAGTATTATAGTAGTTATATTCTTGTACATAGGAGGCAGTATTATAGTAGTTATATTCTTGTACATAGGAGGCAGTATTATAGTAGTTATATTCCTGTACATAGGGGGCAGTATCATAGTAGTTATATTCTTGTACATAGGGGCAGTATTATAGTAGTTATATTCTTGTACATAGGGGGCAGTATTATAGTAGTTATATTCTTGTACATAGGAAGCAGTATTATAGTAGTTATATTCCTGTACATAGGGGGCAGTATTATAGTAGTTATATTCCTGTACATAGGGGGCAGTATTATAGTAGTTATATTCCTGTACATAGGGGGCAGTATTATAGTAGTTATATTCTTGTACATAGGGGGCAGTATTATAGTAGTTATATTCCTGTACATAGGGGGCAGTATTATAGTAGTTATATTCTTGTACATAGGGGGCAGTATTATAGTAGTTATATTCCTGTACATAGGGGGCAGTATTATAGTAGTTATATTCTTGTACATAGGGGGCAGTATTATAGTAGTTATATTCTTGTACATAGGGGGCAGTATTATAGTAGTTATATTCCTGTACATAGGGGGCAGTATTATAGTAGTTATATTCCTGTACATAGGGGGCAGTATTATAGTAGTTATATTCTTGTACATAGGGGGCAGTATTACAGTAGTTATATTCCTGTACATAGGGGGCAGTATTATAGTAGTTATATTCTTGTACATAGGGGCAGTATTATAGTAGTTATATTCCTGTACATAGGGGGCAGTATTATAGGAGTTATATTCCTGTACATAGGGGGCAGTATTATAGTAGTTATATTTCTGTATATAGGGGGCAGTATTATAGAAGTTATATTCTTGTACATAGGGAGCAGTATTATAGTAGTTATATTCTTGTACATAGGAGGCAGTATTATAGTAGTTATATTCCTGTACATAGGGGGCAGTATTATAGTAGTTATATTCTTGTACATAGGAGGCAGTATTATAGTAGTTATATTCTTGTACATAGGAGGCAGTATTATAGTAGTTATATTCCTGTACATAGGGGGCAGTATCATAGTAGTTATATTCTTGTACATAGGGGCAGTATTATAGTAGTTATATTCTTGTACATAGGGGGCAGTATTATAGTAGTTATATTCTTGTACATAGGAAGCAGTATTATAGTAGTTATATTCCTGTACACAGGGGGCAGTATTATAGTAGTTATATTCCTGTACATAGGGGGCAGTATTATAGTAGTTATATTCCTGTACATAGGGGGCAGTATTATAGTAGTTATATTCTTGTACATAGGGGGCAGTATTATAGTAGTTATATTCCTGTACATAGGGTGCAGTATTATAGTAGTTATATTCTTGTACATAGGGGGCAGTATTATAGTAGTTATATTCCTGTACATAGGGGGCAGTATTATAGTAGTTATATTCTTGTACATAGGGGGCAGTATTATAGTAGTTATATTCTTGTACATAGGGGGCAGTATTATAGTAGTTATATTCCTGTACATAGGGGGCAGTATTATAGAAGTTATATTCTTGTACATAGGGGGCAGTATTATAGTAGTTATATTCTTGTACATAGGAGGCAGTATTATAGTAGTTATATTCCTGTACATAGGGGGCAGTATTATAGTAGTTATATTCTTGTACATAGGAGGCAGTATTATAGCAGTTATATTCTTGTACATAGGAGGCAGTATTATAGTAGTTATATTCCTGTATATAGGGGGCAGTATTATAGTAGTTATATTCTTGTACATAGGGGCAGTATTTTAGCAGTTATATTCTTGTACATAGGGGGCAGTATTATAGTAGTTATATTCTTGTACATAGGAAGCAGTATTATAGTAGTTATATTCCTGTACATACGGGGCAGTATTATAGTTGTTATATTCCTGTACATAGGGGGCAGTATTATAGTAGTTATATTCTTGTACATAGGGGGCAGTATTATAGTAGTTATATTCCTGTACATAGGGGGCAGTATTATAGTAGTTATATTCTTGTACATAGGGGACAGTATTATAGTAGTTATATTCTTGTACATAGGGGACAGTATTATAGTAGTTATATTCCTGTACATAGGGGGCAGTATTATAATAGTTATATTCTTGTACATAGGGGGCAGTATTATAGTAGTTATATTCCTGTACATTGGGGGCAGTATTATAGTAGTTATATTCCTGTACATAGGGAGCAGTATTATAGTAGTTATATTCCTGTACATAGGGGGCAGTATTATAGGAGTTATATTCCTGTACATAGGGGGCAGTATTATAGGAGTTATATTCCTGTACATAGGGGGCAGTATTATAGTAGTTATATTCCTGTATATAGGGGGCAGTATTATAGAAGTTATATTCTTGTACATAGGGGGCAGTATTATAGTAGTTATATTCTTGTACATAGGAGGCAGTATTATAGTAGTTATATTCCTGTACATAGGGGGCAGTATTATAGTAGTTATATTCTTGTACATAGGAGGCAGTATTATAGTAGTTATATTCTTGTACATAGGAGGCAGTATTATAGTAGTTATATTCCTGTACATAGGGGGCAGTATTATAGTAGTTATATTCCTGTATATAGGGGGCAGTATTATAGTAGTTATATTCTTGTACATAGGGGCAGTATTATAGCAGTTATATTCTTGTACATAGGGGGCAGTATTATAGTAGTTATATTCTTGTACATAGGAAGCAGTATTATAGTAGTTATATTCCTGTACATACGGGGCAGTATTATAGTTGTTATATTCCTGTACATAGGGGGCAGTATTATAGTAGTTATATTCTTGTACATAGGGGGCAGTATTATAGTAGTTATATTCCTGTACATAGGGGGCAGTATTATAGTAGTTATATTCTTGTACATAGGGGACAGTATTATAGTAGTTATATTCTTGTACATAGGGGACAGTATTATAGTAGTTATATTCCTGTACATAGGGGGCAGTATTATAGTAGTTATATTCCTGTACATAGGGGCAGTATTATAGTAGTTATATTCTTGTACATAGAGGGCAGTATTATAGTAGTTATATTCCTGTACATTGGGGGCAGTATTATAGTAGTTATATTCCTGTACATAGGGAGCAGTATTATAGTAGTTATATTCCTGTACATAGGGGGCAGTATTATAGGAGTTATATTCCTGTACATAGGGGGCAGTATTATAGGAGTTATATTCCTGTACATAGGGGGCAGTATTATAGTAGTTATATTCCTGTATATAGGGGGCAGTATTATAGAAGTTATATTCTTGTACATAGGGGGCAGTATTATAGTAGTTATATTCTTGTACATAGGAGGCAGTATTATAGTAGTTATATTCCTGTACATAGGGGGCAGTATTATAGTAGTTATATTTTTGTACATAGGAGGCAGTATTATAGTAGTTATATTCTTGTACATAGGAGGCAGTATTATAGTAGTTATATTCCTGTACATAGGGGGCAGTATTATAGTATTTATTTTCTTGTACATAGGGGCAATATTATAGTAGTTATATTCTTGTACATAGGAAGCAGTATTATAATACTTATATTCCTGTACATAGGGGGCAGTATTATAGTAGTTATATTCTTGTTCATAGGGGGCAGTATTATAGTAGTTATATTCCTGTACATAGGGGGCAGTATTATAGTAGCTATATTCTTGTCCATAGGGGGCTGTATTATAGTAGTTATATTCCTGTACATAGGGGGCAGTATTATAGTAGTTATATTCTTGTACATAGGGGGCAGTATTATAGTAGTTATATTCCTGTACATAGGGGGCAGTATTATAGTAGTTATATTCTTGTACATAGGGGGCAGTATTATAGTAGTTATATTCCTGTACATAGGGGGCAGTATTATAGTAGTTATATTCTTGTACATAGGGGGCAGTATTATAGTAGTTATATTCTTGTACATAGGGGGCAGTATTATACTAGTTATATTCCTGTACATAGGGGGCAGTATTATAGAAGTTATATTCCTGTACATAGGGGGCAGTATTATAGTAGTTATATTCTTGTACATAGGGGGCAGTATTATAGTAGTTATATTCTTGTACATAGGGGGCAGTATTATAGTAGTTATATTCTTGTACATAGGAGGCAGTATTATAGTAGTTATATTCCTGTACACAGGGGGCAGTATTATAGTAGTTATATTCTTGTACATAGGGGCAGTATTATAGTAGTTATATTCTTGTACATAGGGGGCAGTATTATAGTAGTTATATTCTTGTACATAGGGGGCAGTATTATAGTAGTTATATTCTTGTACATAGGGGGCAGTATTATAGTAGTTATATTCTTGTACATAGGGGGCAGTATTATAGTAGTTATATTCTTGTACATAGGGGGCAGTATTATAGTAGTTATATTCCTGTACATAGGGGCAGTATTATAGTAGTTATATTCCTGTACATAGGAGGCAGTATTATAGTAGTTATATTCTTGTACATAGGGGGCAGTATTACAGTAGTTATATTCCTGTACATAGGGGGCAGTATTATAGTAGTTATATTCTTGTACATAGGAGGCAGTATTATAGTAGTTATATTCCTGTACATAGGGGGCAGTATCATAGTAGTTATATTCTTGTACATAGGGGCAGTATTATAGTAGTTATATTCTTGTACATAGGGGGCAGTATTATAGTAGTTATATTCTTGTACATAGGAAGCAGTATTATAGTAGTTATATTCCTGTACATAGGGGGCAGTATTATAGTAGTTATATTCCTGTACATAGGGGGCAGTATTATAGTAGTTATATTCCTGTACATAGGGGGCAGTATTATAGTAGTTATATTCTTGTACATAGGGGGCAGTATTATAGTAGTTATATTCCTGTACATAGGGGGCAGTATTATAGTAGTTATATTCTTGTACATAGGGGGCAGTATTATAGTAGTTATATTCCTGTACATAGGGGGCAGTATTATAGTAGTTATATTTTTGTACATAGGGGGCAGTATTATAGTAGTTATATTCCTGTACATAGGGGGCAGTATTATAGTAGTTATATTCTTGTACATAGGGGGCAGTATTATAGTAGTTATATTCCTGTACATAGGGGGCAGTATTATAGTAGTTATATTCTTGTACATAGGGGGCAGTATTATAGTAGTTATATTCTTGTACATAGGGGGCAGTATTATAGTAGTTATATTCCTGTACATAGGGGGCAGTATTATAGAAGTTATATTCCTGTACATAGGGGGCAGTATTATAGTAGTTATATTCTTGTACATAGGGGACAGTATTATAGTAGTTATATTCTTGTACATAGGAGGCAGTATTATAGTAGTTATATTCCTGTACACAGGGGGCAGTATTATAGTAGTTATATTCTTGTACATAGGGGCAGTATTATAGTAGTTATATTCTTGTACATAGGGGGCAGTATTATAGTAGTTATATTCTTGTACATAGGGGGCAGTATTATAGTAGTTATATTCTTGTACATAGGGGGCAGTATTATAGTAGTTATATTCCTGTACATAGGAAGCAGTATTATAGTAGTTATATTCCTGTACATAGGGGGCAGTATTATAGTAGTTATATTCTTGTACATAGGAGGCAGTATTATAGTAGTTATATTCCTGTACATAGGGGGCAGTATTATAGTAGTTATATTCTTGTACATAGGGGCAGTATTATAGTAGTTATATTCTTGTACATAGGAAGCAGTATTATAGTAGTTATATTCCTGTACATAGGGGGCAGTATTATAGTAGTTATATTCCTGTACATAGGGGGCAGTATTATAGTAGTTATATTCTTGTACATAGGGGGCAGTATTATAGTAGTTATATTCTTGTACATAGGGGGCAGTATTATAGTAGTTATATTCCTGTACATAGGGGGCAGTATTATAGTAGTTATATTCCTGTACATAGGGGGCAGTATTATAGTAGTTATATTCTTGTACATAGGGGGCAGTATTATAGTAGTTATATTCTTGTACATTGGGGGGAAGTATTATAGTAGTTATATTCCTGTACATAGGGGGCAGTATTATAGTAGTTATATTCCTGTACATAGGGAGCAGTATAATAGTAGTTATATTCCTGTACATAGGGGGCAGTATTATAGTAGTTATATTCTTGTACATAGGGGGCAGTATTATAGTAGTTATATTCCTGTACATAGGGGGCAGTATTATAGTAGTTATATTCCTGTACATAGGGGGCAGTATTATAGTAGTTATATTCCTGTACATAGGGGGCAGTATTATAGTAGTTATATTCTTGTACATAGGGGGCAGTATTATAGTAGTTATATTCTTGTACATAGGGGGCAGTATTATAGCAGTTATATTCTTGTACATAGGAGGCAGTATTATAGTAGTTATATTCTTGTACATAGGAGGCAGCATTATAGTAGTTATATTCCTGTACATAGGGGGCAGTATTATAGTAGTTATATTCTTGTACATAGGGGCAGTATTATAGTAGTTATATTCTTGTACATAGGGGGCAGTATTATAGTAGTTATATTCTTGTACATAGGGAGCAGTATTATAGTAGTTATATTCTTGTACATAGGGAGCAGTATTATAGTAGTTATATTCCTGTACATAGGGGGCAGTATTATAGTAGATATATTCTTGTACATAGGGGGCAGTATTATAGTAGTTATATTCTTGTACATAGAGGACAGTATTATAGTAGTTATATTCCTGTACATAGGGGCAGTATTATAGTAGTTATATTCTTGTACATAGGGGGCAGTGTTATAGTAGTTATATTCTTGTACATAGGGGGCAGTATTATAGTAGTTATATTCTTGTACATAGGGGGCAGTATTATAGTAGTTATATTCTTGTACATAGGGGGCAGTATTATAGTAGTTATATTCCTGTACATAGGGGCAGTATTATAGTAGTTATATTCCTGTACATAGGGGGCAGTATTATAGGAGTTATATTCCTGTACATAGGGGGCAGTATTATAGGAGTTATATTCCTGTACATAGGGGGCAGTATTATAGTTGTTATATTCCTGTATATAGGGGGCAGTATTATAGAAGTTATATTCTTGTACATAGGGGGCAGTATTATAGTAGTTATATTCTTGTACATAGGAGGCAGTATTATAGTAGTTATATTCCTGTACATAGGGGGCAGTATTATAGTAGTTATATTCTTGTACATAGGAGGCAGTATTATAGTAGTTATATTCTTGTACATAGGAGGCAGTATTATAGTAGTTATATTCCTGTACATAGGGGGCAGTATTATAGTAGTTATATTCCTGTATATAGGGGGCAGTATTATAGTAGTTATATTCTTGTACATAGGGGCAGTATTATAGCAGTTATATTCTTGTACATAGGGGGCAGTATTATAGTAGTTATATTCTTGTACATAGGAAGCAGTATTATAGTAGTTATATTCCTGTACATACGGGGCAGTATTATAGTTGTTATATTCCTGTACATAGGGGGCAGTATTATAGTAGTTATATTCTTGTACATAGGGGGCAGTATTATAGTAGTTATATTCCTGTACATAGGGGGCAGTATTATAGTAGTTATATTCTTGTACATAGGGGACAGTATTATAGTAGTTATATTCTTGTACATAGGGGACAGTATTATAGTAGTTATATTCCTGTACATAGGGGGCAGTATTATAGTAGTTATATTCCTGTACATAGGGGCAGTATTATAGTAGTTATATTCTTGTACATAGAGGGCAGTATTATAGTAGTTATATTCCTGTACATTGGGGGCAGTATTATAGTAGTTATATTCCTGTACATAGGGAGCAGTATTATAGTAGTTATATTCCTGTACATAGGGGGCAGTATTATAGGAGTTATATTCCTGTACATAGGGGGCAGTATTATAGGAGTTATATTCCTGTACATAGGGGGCAGTATTATAGTAGTTATATTCCTGTATATAGGGGGCAGTATTATAGAAGTTATATTCTTGTACATAGGGGGCAGTATTATAGTAGTTATATTCTTGTACATAGGAGGCAGTATTATAGTAGTTATATTCCTGTACATAGGGGGCAGTATTATAGTAGTTATATTTTTGTACATAGGAGGCAGTATTATAGTAGTTATATTCTTGTACATAGGAGGCAGTATTATAGTAGTTATATTCCTGTACATAGGGGGCAGTATTATAGTATTTATTTTCTTGTACATAGGGGCAATATTATAGTAGTTATATTCTTGTACATAGGAAGCAGTATTATAATACTTATATTCCTGTACATAGGGGGCAGTATTATAGTAGTTATATTCTTGTTCATAGGGGGCAGTATTATAGTAGTTATATTCCTGTACATAGGGGGCAGTATTATAGTAGCTATATTCTTGTCCATAGGGGGCTGTATTATAGTAGTTATATTCCTGTACATAGGGGGCAGTATTATAGTAGTTATATTCTTGTACATAGGGGGCAGTATTATAGTAGTTATATTCCTGTACATAGGGGGCAGTATTATAGTAGTTATATTCTTGTACATAGGGGGCAGTATTATAGTAGTTATATTCCTGTACATAGGGGGCAGTATTATAGTAGTTATATTCTTGTACATAGGGGGCAGTATTATAGTAGTTATATTCTTGTACATAGGGGGCAGTATTATACTAGTTATATTCCTGTACATAGGGGGCAGTATTATAGAAGTTATATTCCTGTACATAGGGGGCAGTATTATAGTAGTTATATTCTTGTACATAGGGGGCAGTATTATAGTAGTTATATTCTTGTACATAGGGGGCAGTATTATAGTAGTTATATTCTTGTACATAGGAGGCAGTATTATAGTAGTTATATTCCTGTACACAGGGGGCAGTATTATAGTAGTTATATTCTTGTACATAGGGGCAGTATTATAGTAGTTATATTCTTGTACATAGGGGGCAGTATTATAGTAGTTATATTCTTGTACATAGGGGGCAGTATTATAGTAGTTATATTCTTGTACATAGGGGGCAGTATTATAGTAGTTATATTCTTGTACATAGGGGGCAGTATTATAGTAGTTATATTCTTGTACATAGGGGGCAGTATTATAGTAGTTATATTCCTGTACATAGGGGCAGTATTATAGTAGTTATATTCCTGTACATAGGGGGCAGTATTATAGTAGTTATATTCTTGTACATAGGGGGCAGTATTACAGTAGTTATATTCCTGTACATAGGGGGCAGTATTATAGTAGTTATATTCTTGTACATAGGAGGCAGTATTATAGTAGTTATATTCCTGTACATAGGGGGCAGTATCATAGTAGTTATATTCTTGTACATAGGGGCAGTATTATAGTAGTTATATTCTTGTACATAGGGGGCAGTATTATAGTAGTTATATTCTTGTACATAGGAAGCAGTATTATAGTAGTTATATTCCTGTACATAGGGGGCAGTATTATAGTAGTTATATTCCTGTACATAGGGGGCAGTATTATAGTAGTTATATTCCTGTACATAGGGGGCAGTATTATAGTAGTTATATTCTTGTACATAGGGGGCAGTATTATAGTAGTTATATTCCTGTACATAGGGGGCAGTATTATAGTAGTTATATTCTTGTACATAGGGGGCAGTATTATAGTAGTTATATTCCTGTACATAGGGGGCAGTATTATAGTAGTTATATTTTTGTACATAGGGGGCAGTATTATAGTAGTTATATTCCTGTACATAGGGGGCAGTATTATAGTAGTTATATTCTTGTACATAGGGGGCAGTATTATAGTAGTTATATTCCTGTACATAGGGGGCAGTATTATAGTAGTTATATTCTTGTACATAGGGGGCAGTATTATAGTAGTTATATTCTTGTACATAGGGGGCAGTATTATAGTAGTTATATTCCTGTACATAGGGGGCAGTATTATAGAAGTTATATTCCTGTACATAGGGGGCAGTATTATAGTAGTTATATTCTTGTACATAGGGGACAGTATTATAGTAGTTATATTCTTGTACTTAGGAGGCAGTATTATAGTAGTTATATTCCTGTACACAGGGGGCAGTATTATAGTAGTTATATTCTTGTACATAGGGGCAGTATTATAGTAGTTATATTCTTGTACATAGGGGGCAGTATTATAGTAGTTATATTCTTGTACATAGGGGGCAGTATTATAGTAGTTATATTCTTGTACATAGGGGGCAGTATTATAGTAGTTATATTCCTGTACATAGGAAGCAGTATTATAGTAGTTATATTCCTGTACATAGGGGGCAGTATTATAGTAGTTATATTCTTGTACATAGGAGGCAGTATTATAGTAGTTATATTCCTGTACATAGGGGGCAGTATTATAGTAGTTATATTCTTGTACATAGGGGCAGTATTATAGTAGTTATATTCTTGTACATAGGAAGCAGTATTATAGTAGTTATATTCCTGTACATAGGGGGCAGTATTATAGTAGTTATATTCCTGTACATAGGGGGCAGTATTATAGTAGTTATATTCTTGTACATAGGGGGCAGTATTATAGTAGTTATATTCTTGTACATAGGGGGCAGTATTATAGTAGTTATATTCCTGTACATAGGGGGCAGTATTATAGTAGTTATATTCCTGTACATAGGGGGCAGTATTATAGTAGTTATATTCTTGTACATAGGGGGCAGTATTATAGTAGTTATATTCTTGTACATTGGGGGGAAGTATTATAGTAGTTATATTCCTGTACATAGGGGGCAGTATTATAGTAGTTATATTCCTGTACATAGGGAGCAGTATAATAGTAGTTATATTCCTGTACATAGGGGGCAGTATTATAGTAGTTACATTCTTGTACATAGGGGGCAGTATTATAGTAGTTATATTCCTGTACATAGGGGGCAGTATTATAGTAGTTATATTCCTGTACATAGGGGGCAGTATTATAGTAGTTATATTCCTGTACATAGGGGGCAGTATTATAGTAGTTATATTCTTGTACATAGGGGGCAGTATTATAGTAGTTATATTCTTGTACATAGGGGGCAGTATTATAGCAGTTATATTCTTGTACATAGGAGGCAGTATTATAGTAGTTATATTCTTGTACATAGGAGGCAGCATTATAGTAGTTATATTCCTGTACATAGGGGGCAGTATTATAGTAGTTATATTCTTGTACATAGGGGCAGTATTATAGTAGTTATATTCTTGTACATAGGGGGCAGTATTATAGTAGTTATATTCTTGTACATAGGGAGCAGTATTATAGTAGTTATATTCTTGTACATAGGGAGCAGTATTATAGTAGTTATATTCCTGTACATAGGGGGCAGTATTATAGTAGATATATTCTTGTACATAGGGGGCAGTATTATAGTAGTTATATTCTTGTACATAGAGGACAGTATTATAGTAGTTATATTCCTGTACATAGGGGCAGTATTATAGTAGTTATATTCTTGTACATAGGGGGCAGTGTTATAGTAGTTATATTCTTGTACATAGGGGGCAGTATTATAGTAGTTATATTCTTGTACATAGGGGGCAGTATTATAGTAGTTATATTCTTGTACATAGGGGGCAGTATTATAGTAGTTATATTCCTGTACATAGGGGCAGTATTATAGTAGTTATATTCCTGTACATAGGGGGCAGTATTATAGTAGTTATATTCTTGTACATAGGGGGCAGTATTACAGTAGTTATATTCCTGTACATAGGGGGCAGTATTATAGTAGTTATATTCTTGTACATAGGAGGCAGTATTATAGTAGTTATATTCCTGTACATAGGGGGCAGTATCATAGTAGTTATATTCTTGTACATAGGGGCAGTATTATAGTAGTTATATTCTCTTACATAGGGGGCAGTATTATAGTAGTTATATTCTTGTACATAGGAAGCAGTATTATAGTAGTTATATTCCTGTACATAGGGGGCAGTATTATAGTAGTTATATTCCTGTACATAGGGGGCAGTATTATAGTAGTTATATTCCTGTACATAGGGGGCAGTATTATAGTAGTTATATTCTTGTACATAGGGGGCAGTATTATAGTAGTTATATTCCTGTACATAGGGGGCAGTATTATAGTAGTTATATTCTTGTACATAGGGGGCAGTATTATAGTAGTTATATTCCTGTACATAGGGGGCAGTATTATAGTAGTTATATTCTTGTACATAGGGGGCAGTATTATAGTAGTTATATTCCTGTACATAGGGGGCAGTATTATAGAAGTTATATTCTTGTACATAGGGGGCAATATTATAGTAGTTATATTCTTGTACATAGGAGGCAGTATTATAGTAGTTATATTCCTGTACATAGGGGGCAGTATTATAGTAGTTATATTCTTGTACATAGGAGGCAGTATTATAGTAGTTATATTCTTGTACATAGGAGGCAGTATTATAGTAGTTATATTCCTGTATATAGGGGGCAGTATTATAGTAGTTATATTCTTGTACATAGGGGCAGTATTATAGCAGTTATATTCTTGTACATAGGGGGCAGTATTATAGTAGTTATATTCTTGTACATAGGAAGCAGTATTATAGTAGTTATATTCCTGTACATACGGGGCAGTATTATAGTTGTTATATTCCTGTACATAGGGGGCAGTATTATAGTAGTTATATTCTTGTACATAGGGGGCAGTATTATAGTAGTTATATTCCTGTACATAGGGGGCAGTATTATAGTAGTTATATTCTTGTACATAGGGGACAGTATTATAGTAGTTATATTCTTGTACATAGGGGACAGTATTATAGTAGTTATATTCTTGTACATAGGGGACAGTATTATAGTAGTTATATTCTTGTACATAGGGGGCAGTATTATAGCAGTTATATTCCTGTACATAGGGGGCAGTATTATAGTAGTTATATTCTTGTACATAGGGGGCAGTATTATAGTAGTTATATTCCTGTACATTGGGGGCAGTATTATAGTAGTTATATTCCTGTACATAGGGAGCAGTATTATAGTAGTTATATTCCTGTACATAGGGGGCAGTATTATAGGAGTTATATTCCTGTACATAGGGGGCAGTATTATAGGAGTTATATTCCTGTACATAGGGGGCAGTATTATAGTAGTTATATTCCTGTATATAGGGGGCAGTATTATAGAAGTTATATTCTTGTACATAGGGGGCAGTATTATAGTAGTTATATTCTTGTACATAGGAGGCAGTATTATAGTAGTTATATTCCTGTACATAGGGGGCAGTATTATAGTAGTTATATTCTTGTACATAGGAGGCAGTATTATAGTAGTTATATTCTTGTACATAGGAGGCAGTATTATAGTAGTTATATTCCTGTACATAGGGGGCAGTATTATAGTATTTATTTTCTTGTACATAGGGGCAATATTATAGTAGTTATATTCTTGTACATAGGAAGCAGTATTATAGTACTTATATTCCTGTACATAGGGGGCAGTATTATAGTAGTTATATTCTTGTTCATAGGGGGCAATATTGTAGTAGTTATATTCCTGTACATAGGGGGCAGTATTATAGTAGTTATATTCTTGTACATAGGGGGCAGTATTATAGTAGTTATATTCCTGTACATAGGGGGCAGTATTATAGTAGCTATATTCTTGTCCATAGGGGGCTGTATTATAGTAGTTATATTCCTGTACATAGGGGGCAGTATTATAGTAGTTATATTCTTGTACATAGGGGGCAGTATTATAGTAGTTATATTCCTGTACATAGGGGGCAGTATTATAGTAGTTATATTCCTGTACATAGGGGGCAGTATTATAGTAGTTATATTCCTGTACATAGGGGGCAGTATTATAGTAGTTATATTCTTGTACATAGGGGGCAGTATTATAGTAGTTATATTCTTGTACATAGGGGGCAGTATTATAGCAGTTATATTCTTGTACATAGGAGGCAGTATTATAGTAGTTATATTCTTGTACATAGGAGGCAGCATTATAGTAGTTATATTCCTGTACATAGGGGGCAGTATTATAGTAGTTATATTCTTGTACATAGGGGCAGTATTATAGTAGTTATATTCTTGTACATAGGGGGCAGTATTATAGTAGTTATATTCTTGTACATAGGGGGCAGTATTATAGTAGTTATATTCTTGTACATAGGGGGCAGTATTATAGTAGTTATATTCCTGTACATAGGAAGCAGTATTATAGTAGTTATATTCCTGTACATAGGGGGCAGTATTATAGTAGTTATATTCTTGTACATAGGAGGCAGTATTATAGTAGTTATATTCTTGTACATAGGGGGCAGTATTATAGTAGTTATATTCTTGTACATAGGGGGCAGTATTATAGTAGTTATATTCCTGTACATAGGGGGCAGTATTATAGTAGTTATATTCTTGTACATAGGAGGCAGTATTATAGTAGTTATATTCCTGTACATAGGGGGCAGTATTATAGTAGTTATATTCTTGTACATGGGGGGCAGTATTATAGTAGTTATATTCCTGTACATAGGGGGCAGTATTATAGTAGTTATATTCTTGTACATGAGGGGCAGTATTATAGTAGTTATATTCTTGTACATAGGGGGCAGTATTATGGTAGTTATATTCTTGTACATAGGGGGCAGTATTATAGTAGTTATATTCCTGTACATAGGGAGCAGTATTATAGTAGTTATATTCCTGTACATAGGGGGCAGTATTATAGTAGTTATATTCTTGTACATAGGGGGCAGTATTATAGTAGTTATATTCCTGTACATAGGGGGCAGTATTATAGTAGTTATATTCTTGTACATAGGGGGCAGTATTATAGCAGTTATATTCTTGTACATAGGAGGCAGTATTATAGTAGTTATATTCTTGTACATAGGAGGCAGCATTATAGTAGTTATATTCCTGTACATAGGGGGCAGTATTATAGTAGTTATATTCTTGTACATAGGGGCAGTATTATAGCAGTTATATTCTTGTACATAGGGGGCAGTATTATAGTAGTTATATTCTTGTACATAGGGAGCAGTATTATAGTAGTTATATTCTTGTACATAGGGAGCAGTATTATAGTAGTTATATTCCTGTACATAGGGGGCAGTATTATAGTAGTTATATTCCTGTACATAGGGGGCAGTATTATAGTAGTTATATTCTTGTACATAGGGGCAGTATTATAGTAGTTATATTCCTGTACATAGGGGGCAGTATTATAGTAGATATATTCTTGTACATAGGGGGCAGTATTATAGTAGTTATATTCTTGTACATAGAGGACAGTATTATAGTAGTTATATTCCTGTACATAGGGGCAGTATTATAGTAGTTATATTCCTGTACATAGGGGGCAGTGTTATAGTAGTTATATTCTTGTACATAGGGGGCAGTATTATAGTAGTTATATTCTTGTACATAGGGGGCAGTATTATAGTAGTTATATTCTTGTACATAGGGGGCAGTATTATAGTAGTTATATTCTTGTACATAGGGGGCAGTATTATAGTAGTTATATTCCTGTACATAGGGGCAGTATTATAGTAGTTATATTCCTGTACATAGGGGGCAGTATTATAGTAGTTATATTCTTGTACATAGGGGGCAGTATTACAGTAGTTATATTCCTGTACATAGGGGGCAGTATTATAGTAGTTATATTCTTGTACATAGGGGCAGTATTATAGTAGTTATATTCCTGTACATAGGGGGCAGTATTATAGTAGTTATATTCTTGTACATAGGTGGCAGTATTATAGTAGTTATATTCCTTTACATAGGGGAAGTATTATTTTTGTTCTTCTTATTCATATGACTCACTGCATCTCACTCTGTATAATACCATCTGATGGTAGTGTAACATTTAATACTTACCATTCTTCGGCTCTGCTGGTCCCTAGGACTCCATATGTGACCAGCACAATATCTTCGGTCTTGCAGAACCCCAGTTCATTGGTGAGCTTTGCTCCTTCATGACCAAGAATGCATGCGCCGTAATACAGGGATCGGATAGGATTGGCCGTCATTTTAAATCACTTAAAATTATTGGCCTTCGAAAACAGTCTTATAGAATATAGCAACTTTTCCATTGGCATTGCTTTAAGCCTGGAATATGGAAAATCCTTAAAATGCTCTCCAGAGCCCACTGAGCAGGGAGATCTAGTTTGAGTACTAGTAATTATTTTTTTATTTTGTGAGGAGGGGAAAGTAAAGGGAAAAAAACTATTGAAAATAGAGAAGAAAATGAATATAGTACATTCAAGTTTTCAAAAAAAATTAATATTGTGTACAGAATTTGAGAAAGTTTTGGGGACCGCCATGGGCATCTTAGCAATGCCACTTCAGGCTCTTACCACTTTAGAGTTAGAGATAACTGAATAGGATGGAATATTAATGAGAATTCAGAACCTTCATTAGTTGTTCAAGTCCCAGAGGGGGACAAAAAATTGGGTAAAAGTAAGAAAAAAGTATAATAAAAATGAAATCCACCAATAGACGCTCCTTCCCTTCCGAGCCGCATTGTGCGCAGTTTGTGATCATGTGTGGGATATTACTGCATTCAGGAGAAACTTGGGTAATGTGTCTCTGGGGTGCGTTTACTTCTTTAACCCCTTCTAAGAGTAAAAATGAGAATTATTCTTACCGTTAATTTGGTTTCCATAAGTTTCCACCATGACGGCCCCCAACTGTAGTATGACCCTTGACCTCTGTCAAGCTTAAATGTCCCACCACCGAATCAACACTCCAGTGACTACTAAATAACTACACCGGTCATGGAGGGACAACTGCCACTACCAAAAGCCGGTTCCCTAGCGCTTTGAATGTCCAACCAGTAAAGTTTGTCAACGGTTAATGGACTAGAGACTGCCATTGCCCTAGTTGAATGGGTCTTAACAGTCCTCGGGATGTTCAGGTTCTGAGAGTCGTAGTCTTCCTTGATGGTAGTACCAATCCATCTGGCAGTAGATGCTTTTGAGGCTTTTTTGCCCCTGTTTGTCCCCGAATTGTAGCAGGGTGTTGGCATCTTTTCTCCAAGGCTTGTTGACGTCCATGTAATGAAGAAGAGCTCTTCTTACGTCTAACGCATGCCATGCAGATTCTTTGGTGGTCCTTGGATTCTGGCAAAAAGAAGGTGGAACAATCTCCTGATTAGGATGAAAGCTTGGGGAAACTTTTGGAGTAAAGGTCTTGTCAAGCGTTAGAGTAACCCTATCATCATATATCTTAAGATATGGTTCTTTCATAGGGAGGGCCTGGATTTCTCCCAGCCTTCCAGTTGATGTTGTAGCTATAAGGAAGGTTATTTTAAGGGTTAACTCTCTGTCACTTCCACTTTCTAATGGAGGCCCCGTGAGAAGGTTAAGGACCAATGACAAATCCCAGTTCGGGATATTCTGTTTAAAGTGCGGTCTTAGTCTAGAGGTGGCTTTGAAAAACCTCTGAATCCATCTATGGTCCACTGGCGAGGTGTCGAAGAAGATGCTGAAGGATGATATCTGGACTTTGAGGGATCTAGTTCTTAAGCCCTTATCAAATGCAGCCTATAGAAAGTCCAGTACCGGTGAAATATTATGGGATAACTGGCTAGGAGGATCTGAACCACAGAAAGAACAAATCTTTTACAAGTGACTGGTTTCCAGCTTGTCTTCATCGTAGACATCACTTTGTCCGACAAGCCCTGAGATGTTAATAGCCTCCTCTCTGGATCCATGCTGAGAGCTGGAGAGCCTGTGGATTGGGATGGTAAACTGGGCCCTGGGACAGGAGGTCGGCCCGAGGAGGAATCAGAATGGCATCTGCTAAGGACATCTTATTTAAGGATGGGAACCAGTTCTTTTTCGACCACCAAGGTACAATGAGAATCACATGGTCCTCCGGTTTCTTCTGAATCACTCTTGCTATGACTGGGATAGGAGGGAACGCATAGATCATTGGTCCACTCCATGTCTGACTGAAGGCATCCCTGAGAGAGATGGGATCGGCTGGGTCTAGAGAGAAAAAACTAGGTAATTTGGTATGTCTACGGGAAGCAAATAAGTCTATTGCCGGATGTCCCCACTTTGGGAAGATGTCAATGTTCAGACACCATTCGTTTTAGTGGATGACTTTCCGGCTGAGGTGGTCCGCTACCTTGTTCTCTTCTCCCTTCATATGAACTGCCGAGAGGGAATGGATATCGCTTTCTGCCAAGCAAAAAATCCTTTTTTGACAGACTTAGAAGGTCTGGGTTCTTCGTACCCCCCCCCCCCGATGCCGCAGATATGCCCCTGTGGTGACAATGTCTGAGTAGACTCTGATATGTTTGGTCTTTCAATGTTCTTTAATGTCTCTCGGACCGCTCTTATCTCGCAGTAGTTTGAGGACTGCGACTTGACTGACCTTGGCCACCGTCCTTGAAGGGGATGATCTGCTACATTTGCTCCCCAGCCCAACTGGCTTGCGTCCATCTAAATAATCGTAACTGGCCAAGGGTGCCAAGGTACCCCCTCTACCAGGTTTGATAGGTTGGTCCATGGACTTTCATGACTGTGGCAGGAATCTCTAGCTTCTGATTTAGATGAAGGAGGTTAATATCCAACTTTGGTTAATAGACAAGTTAATATTCAACTTTGCAATGTCCTTGTATGACTCGGACTCCATCGTACACCCTGAATACAAGCTGTCATCATGCCTCAGATTTTCACTGCCTCTCTTATAGCGCAATAACATCTTTTCTGAAATGTTAATATTTGTTGGCTCAGACTTATCTTCTTGGCTGATGGAAGGAAAGACATTTGTAGTACCGAGTCCGGAGACACACCTAGAAAAACAATCTTTGTGCTTGTTGATTCCACATTGATTATCCCCCCTACTGTTGTAGAGTGAAGTCTCTGTGATGTCCTAACTCCTGTCCAGTGGTGGCAATTACTAAGTTGTCGTCCAGATATGGGATGATCAGTAACAATTTTGTCCTCAGGAATGCCACCACTTTGATCATTATTTTGGAGAAGGTTCTTGGAGACGATGATATTCCAAATGGAAGGGCCTTATACTGGAAGTTTTTTCCCTTCTGGTGTCATAACTGCGAACCTGAGAAACTTTTACGAAGGCGAGTATATTGGCAAATGATGGTATATGTCTCAGGTCGATTGTACACATGTACGCCCTTGGCTGAGTTAAGGTAGTTGCCGAGACCACTTTCTCCATCTCGAACCTTCTGCAAAGATCCCGCGGTCCGTTGTCCGACGAGGATTCGGGTCTGCCGGTATTCACTAACATTGTGCGCCCAAGTTGTCGCTGCTGCGCTGAGGTCCGCCAGAGTTCTCCTTCTTCTTCCCGGTGCATGTAGTGCTGATCTTGCAACACAAATCGCTTTTTAAGTTCCGCGGTTTTTCTGAATCCGTCGAGTTGTCTGACGGCCACGGCCCCCACGATTTCTGCCGCGTGACAGCCGGCGCCGATCCGCCACAATCTGATCGCGTGCGCCAAAATCCCAGAACAATTCGGCACAATTCGGAAATATTCGCGAAACCCTACGAAAGTGCGGCAATCAGACCCTTAGTAAATGAGCCCCTATGTGTCTGTTTAAAGCCCTTTAGATCGGTTCGGTTTTTTCATTACGAAAAGGAGTGAATAGTGTCCCTTTGTTGGATCTTCTGGGGGAATTGGAATGATCACGTCTAAGTTCAGGAGTTTCTGTATCTCTAGACATAACTGAGCCAAGAGGGTCTGAGATGGTTGTTTGGTTAGAATAAAGTTCCTGGGAGGAACTTAATGTTAACTTGTAACTTAATTGTAACAGCCTTCCTTCTACGCTGGCGTCGTTGCTTCCAGAAGTATTGGACAGAATTACTGGAGCTAAGATGGAATCCTCTTCCTTTGCCGCCTTTGGGGTAGCTCCATCTACCCTGCTTACCTTTGCCCCTATAAGAATGTCTTTTATCCTTGGGGTCACGAAAGGATTGCTTCTTTTGGTTGACTTTGGCCTCTGGGAACCCTTTCTTCTTATCTGCTGCCTTCTCCAGGATTGTGTCTAACTCCGGGCCAAGCACATAGTCCCCCTCAAAGGATCCTGCAAAGGATTTAAGATTTGAATTGTGTCGCAAGACAATGCGCTTTTACCTGCACCAGGAAGAAGAAGGTGAACTCCGGGGACCTGAGCGGGGAAGCGACACATGCAGGATATTGGATGCAGGATCTTAGTGACTCCCCGCACAGCGCATTATACACGGACAATGCATTTACATGCACCAGGAAGAAGAAGGTGAATTCCGGGGACCTGAGCGGGGAAGCGACACATGCAGGATATCGGGCACACAGCGCATTATACACGGACAATGCACTTACATGCACCAGGAAGAAGAAGGTGAATTCCGGGGACCTGAGCGGGGAAGCGACACATGCAGGATATCGGGCACACAGCGCATTATACACGGACAATGCACTTACATGCACCAGGAAGAAGAAGGTGAACTCCGGGGACCTGAGCGGGGAAGCGACACATGCAGGATATCGGGCCCACGATCTTAGTGACTCCCCGCACAGCGCATTATACACGGACAATGCACTTACATGCACCAGGAAGAAGAAGGTGAACTCCGGGGACCTGAGCGGGGAAGCGACACATGCAGGATATCGGGTGCACGATCTTAGTGAATTGCGTCAGACTGAACTCCTCTGGACGGTAAGTAAATGTGCCCCATTATGTAATTCACTATTATTAACAAAAATGCAGCATTTCACAGATATAATTCCAACCTGTCTCTTTCAGTCCTGCTGTACACAACATTGGATCTTCTGACTTTAGGGTCAGCAGGCAACTTGCCTGAGGCTTCATGGAGCTTCTCTCTCCATCTACCCTCCCCCCGCATTCCAGGATGGAACGCACACTGATACACAGACACTGACGTCCAGTAGGCAGAAGCGAGATAAGTTCTTCATCCGGAGAGGGGGAGGAAGGCACAGCAGATCTGATAGTGTGTGTGTAGATGACATGTCGCAGGAGCTGGAGAGTGTCATTGTGTGCAATATGCATCTTATGGATCTCATATTCTCTAATTGGTCTCATGCACCGGGACGAAGAAGGTAAACTCCAGCGGACCTCGGCGCACCAGCGACACAGGAAGGAACTCGGACGCACGATGTTAGTGAATCGAGCCAGACCCGAATCCACGTCGGACAACGCACCGCGGGATCGTGCCGGGACCGGGTAAGTAAGTCTGCCCCATAGAGTCCCATATATAATCTCTCAAGTTATATAATATCTGAATTGCAACAAGATCTACTGTCCAGAGGCTTGGGATAGTCCTCTACTACTACGTTTGTTGTCTATCACACCTAAACTGTGGAAACAAATTTTATTTCGAGACCAATTGGAACCTGCAATGTTACGGTGACTGCAGGGAAAATCAACAGTAGACAAATCGGACCCAAATCGGACCCAAATACCTCTTTGAGTAAACCCATCTCTTCACCCTATCCGGTTGCCTCTAGAATCCCTAGTATGGACGCGTTTCAAGAACGAGTGGAACACAATCTTGTGGAATTAAGTAAATCCACTAATATGATTAAACATAAGAGAGAACTTTTGGCTATCCTGGGATAACAGAACAATGAGGATTTAGTAGTACGAGCGCCGGACAAGGGGGAGGAGTGGTGTTGCTTCATGCTGGGCTATGTCGAAAGCTCAATATTCAATTATTACAGGAAACCAATACTTATCACCCCCTACAAAATAACCCTACAGGTGCTTTCTTGTCTGCTCTGAAATAAGCTATTGAATATGGGTTACAAATAGAGATGAGCGGACCCGAAGTTTCTGTTTGGGTGAGTCCCACGCAACCCTGACATATTGCAAGATTGGCATATGGACAGCCAATCAGACAAATTCACGTCCCTAGCCATGGCTATGATTGGCCAGAGGTGCCCCAATCAATGCTTCCATTGCATAAGTGAGGTACCCATGGCAGTTCCGCATTTTGTAAAGTGTTTTCCACCCTTCTGGCATCCATAAGGGAGACTAGATACATGGTGTAAATCTTGAATTGAATAAAAGATACAGCAGAAATGATCGCAGTTCAGTTTTTATTCTTTTTCTTATTTTTGGGAGGATTCAAAAGTTTATAATATATTACATATGTAATGGAAATCATTGGAGAATGCACGGCAAAATCTGGATGTTACCGAAACTGACAAGACACAAGATACTTAGAGCAGAGACTGACCCAACAGCAATAACCGCCAGGGGAAGAGGACAGTGTTTGTTTATGAAGTAGTGGGACCGCCATGGGTGCATAATTAATGCCACCACAGCATAAGTTAGGGACCCATAGCAGTTCCACGATTTTTTCAGTGTTATTCAACTTTTTTTCTGATTTTTTCCTTTTTGGGAGGATTCAGATTACAATATGTAATGGAAATCATTGGAAAGTGCAAGGCAAAATCTGGATGTTACAGAAACTGAGAAAGACACAAGGTACTTAGAGCAGAGACTGACCCAACAGCAGTAACTACCAGTTAAGAGGACAGTGTTTGTTTATAAAGTAGTGGGACCGCCATGGGTGCATAATTAATGCCACCACAGCATAAGTTAGGGACCCATAGCAGTTCCACTATTTTTTCAACTTTTTTCCTTCTGTTATCCATAAGGGAGACTAAATAGACGTTATTCAGGCTGAATTGAATAAAAGATACAGGAGGACTCAGGGGATTAATCGCATTTTAGTTTTATGTTTTCAATTTTGGGAGGATTTAAAGATTTACAGTACGTGTACAGTATCACATATGTGGTGGAAACCATTGAAGAAGGGACAGCAAAATCTGGTTGTTATAAAAAGTGACAAGAAATGGGACAGAAGGTACTTGGTGCAGGGACTGACCCAACATCTGTCACCACCAGGGGCAGGGGACAGTGGTCAAATAATCAGAGTGATCTCCAGTGTGTTCAATACTCATCATGAAAGGGATACTTAGGGTGATCGCTCCATCTAAAAAAAAAAAAACAAAATAAAAATAAAATTTTATTAAAAATAAACCAATAAATGCCAAAGAATTTTATAAAAGCATTCAAGATTTATGTAGCCGCAACGAACAAAATGACACTAACGCATCTAAGGTCAGGTAACGCAGGTTCGTGTTGACTCCGTCCAGAGCTTTCACATCTTCATCATTTAATTCAAAGTCGAAGACCTGGAAGAAAATAAATCCTGGTAATAAAAATCTTTAGAAATATGTACTTTTGCTAATAGATATAATAAATATGCTAAACAAGGTTTTACATCTGAGCCTATGTCACCCTCTGTCCGTGCAGTGCGGCAGAGGAGGCGCTGATATGTCAGTCTGTTCCCGCTGTTATCCTTTTATTCTGTGCTCTGCATCCTGGTAATTGTGACCCTCTGCTTGTTTTATGACTATCATTTGGTCTTGTGATTTTGTATTGTGTTTGTCCTCTTGGTTTTGACCCGTCTCTGGTGACAATTCTTCGCTGTTTGCACTATTCTTGTCTTTGTTATTATAGTTATATTTGCCTTTTTTACCTGAAAGTTCTCTTTGATCCTCTGTGGGCTGAAGCTTTTTGCAAGGACGACAACTCCCCTCTGTAAAAGATATCGTTCGACGACCTGGGCAGGGGTGCGTCTCAGCTTTTTAGCAACTGCATTTAACACTGGATCCTCAAGAACTTTGGGGGAATTCTGATCAATCCTGTCCAGCAGAAAATGAAAGAAAATAACCAAATGAATAGTATTATAGAAGTTATATTCTTGTACATAGGGGGCAGTATTATAGTAGTTATATTCTTGTACATAGGAGGCAGTATTATAGTAGTTATATTCCTGTACATAGGGGGCAGTATTATAGAAGTTATATTCTTGTACATAGGGGGCAGTATTATAGTAGTTATATTCTTGTACATAGGAGGCAGTATTATAGTAGTTATATTCCTGTACATAGGGGGCAGTATTATAGTAGTTATATTCCTGTACATAGGAGCAGTATTATAGTAGTTATATTCTTGTACATAGGGGCAGTATTATAGTAGTTATATTCTTGTACATAGGGGGCAGTATTATAGTAGTTATATTCTTGTACATAGGAGGCAGTATTATAGTAGTTTTATTCTTGTACATAGGGGGCAGTATTATAGTAGTAATATTCCTGTACATAGGGGGCAGTATTATAGTAGTTATATTCTTGTACATAGGGGGCAGTATTATAGTAGTTATATTCTTGTACATAGGGGGCAGTATTATAGTAGTTATATTCTTGTACATAGGAGGCAGTATTATAGTAGTTATATTCCTGTACATAGGGGGCAGTATTATAGTAGTTATATTCTTGTACATAGGAGGCAGTATTATAGTAGTTATATTCCTGTACATAGGGGGCAGTATTATAGTAGTTATATTCCTGTACATAGGAGCAGTATTATAGTAGTTATATTCTTGTACATAGGGGCAGTATTATAGTAGTTATATTCTTGTACATAGGGGGCAGTATTATAGTAGTTATATTCTTGTACATAGGAGGCAGTATTATAGTAGTTTTATTCTTGTACATAGGGGGCAGTATTATAGTAGTAATATTCCTGTACATAGGGGGCAGTATTATAGTAGTTATATTCTTGTACATAGGGGGCAGTATTATAGTAGTTATATTCTTGTACATAGGGGGCAGTATTATAGTAGTTATATTCTTGTACATAGGAGGCAGTATTATAGTAGTTATATTCCTGTACATAGGGGGCAGTATTATAGTAGTTATATTCTTGTACATAGGGGGCAGTATTATAGTAGTTATATTCCTGTACATAGGGGGCAGTATTATAGTAGTTATATTCCTGTACATAGAGGGCAGTATTATAGTAGTTATATTCTTGTACATAGGGGGCAGTATTATAGTAGTTATATTCTTGTACATAGGGGGCAGTATTATAGTAGTTATATTCCTGTACATAGGGGGCAGTATTATAGTAGTTATATTCTTGTACATAGGGGGGCAGTATTATAGTAGTTATATTCCTGTACATAGGGGGGCAGTATTATATTAGTTATATTCCAGTACATAGGGGGCAGTATTATAGTAGTTATTTTCCTGTACATAGGGGGCAGTATTATAGTAGTTATATTCCTGTACATAGGGGGCAGTATTATAGTAGTTATATTCCTGTACATAGGTGGCAGTATTATAGTAGCTATATTCTTGTACATAGGGGGCAGTATTATAGTAGTTAAATTCTTGTACATAGGGGGCAGTATTATAGTAGTTATATTCTTGTACATAGGGGGCAGTATTATAGTAGTTATATTCTTGTACATAGGGGGCAGTATTATAGTAGTTATATTCCTGTACATAGGGGGCAGTATTATAGTAGTTATATTCCTGTACATAGGGGGCAGTATTATAGTAGTTATATTCTTGTACATAGGGGGCAGTATTATAGTAGTTATATTCTTGTACATAGGGGCAGTATTATAGTAATTATATTCTTGTACATAGGGGCAGTATTATAGTAGTTATATTCTTGTACATAGGGGGTAGTATTATAGTAGTTATATTCCTGTACATAGGGGGTAGTATTATAGTAGTTATATTCTTGTACATAGGGGGCAGTATTATAGTAGTTATATTCCTGTACATAGGGGGCAGTATTATAGTAGTTATATTCCTGTACATAGGGGGCAGTATTATAGTAGTTATATTCCTGTACATAGGGGGCAGTATTATAGTAGTTATATTCTTGTACATAGGGGGCAGTATTATAGTAGTTATATTCCTGTACATAGGGGGCAGTATTATAGTAGTTATAGTCCTGTACATAGGGGGCAGTATTATAGTAGTTATATTCTTGTACATAGGGGGCAGTATTATAGTATTATATTCCTGTACATAGGGGGCAGTATTATAGTAGTTATATTCTTGTACATAGGGGGCAGTATTATAGTAGTTATATTCCTGTACATAGGGGGCAGTATTATAGTAGTTATATTCTTGTACATAGGGGGCAGTATTATAGTAGTTATATTCTTGTACATAGAGGGCAGTATTATAGTAGTTATATTCCTGTACATAGGGGGCAGTATTATAGTAGTTATATTCCTGTACATAGGGGGCAGTATTATAGTAGTTATATTCCTGTACATAGGGGGTAGTATTATAGTAGTTATATTCTTGTACATAGGGGGCAGTATTATAGTAGTTATATTCTTGTACATAGGGGGCAGTATTATAGTAGTTATATTCTTGTACATAGGGGGCAGTATTATAGTAGTTATATCCCTGTACATAGGAGGCAGTATTATAGTAGTTATATTCCTGTACATAGGGGGCAGTATTATAGCAGTTATATTCTTGTACATAGGGGCAGTATTATAGTAGTTATATTCTTGTACATAGGGGGCAGTATTATAGTAGTTATATTCCTGTACATAGGGGGCAGTATTATAGTAGTTATATTCTTGTACATAGGGAGCAGTATTATAGTAGTTATATTCTTGTACATAGGGGGCAGTATTATAGTAGTTATATTCTTGTACATAGGGGGCAGTATTATAGTAGTTATATTCTTGTACATAGGGGGCAGTATTATAGTAGTTATATTCCTGTACATAGGGGGCAGTATTATAGCAGTTATATTCTTGTACATAGGGGCAGTATTATAGTAGTTATATTCTTGTACATAGGGGGCAGTATTATAGTAGTTATATTCCTGTACATAGGGGGCAGTATTATAGTCATACCTCCCAACCGTCCCGTTTTGGGCGGGACAGTCCCGTTTTTTAACCCTTGTCCCGCCTGCACGGACCGTTAAGTGAAAGTCCCGGTTTTTTTGCGGTTTCACGGATTTTTCCGTTTTGTCCCGCCCCCGAGTCCCGCCCCCCCCCAGTCCCGCCCCCGAGTCCCGCCCCCGTCCTGCTCAGGATACAGAGAAGCCAGGGGGCGGGGTACAGCGTCCTCCTCCTCTCCAGCTCCCGGGCTGTCTGCTGCAGAGCCGGCACCTCCCCCATCCCCTCCCCTGGGAGGCAGAGCCCTCCCTGTCCTCAGGCTGCCACTTGCAGGCACATGGATGGATGGATGGATGGAGCAGTGCAGAGTGTCATGTTCTCTGCACTGCCCCTGCACAGCAGCCCCAGGGGATCATCCTCCGTGCAGGCAGGAACTCTCCAGCACTGCTACATCAATGGCTCCCTGCCCCCACCTCCTCCTCCTGCTCCTCACTGAAGTTCGTCTGATGAAGCAGAGCCGAGTGTGTGCAGCTGCTGCAGTGTGATAACAGGTACTCTACAGTGACTGCAGGCAGCAGCTAAAGGGTTAAACACTTTCCTCCATAGACCCCCTGCCCCCATCCCTAACCCCCCCAGTGCCCTTCTATTCTGCTTTTATTGTACCATATACTTAATCCCTTAACCCCTTAAGGACGCAGGGTTTTTCTCTCATTTCTCGCTCTCCAACTTCAAAAATCCATAACTTTTTCATTTTTCCGTGTACAGAGCTGTGTGAGGGCTTATTTTGTGCGTAACAAATTTTACTTTCCCGTAATGTTATTTATTTTAACATGCCGTGTACTGCGAAGCTGAAAAAAATTCCAAATGTGGAAAAAATTTTTTAAAAAACCGCACATGTCACGTTCTTGTGGGCTCAGTTTTTTCGACTTTGACTGTGCACTCAAAATAACACCTCAGCTTTATTCTTTGGTTTGGTGCGATCGCGGTGATACCGGATTTATAGGTTTTATTGTGTTTTAATACATTTTCAAAAATTAAACGCATGTGTGCAAAAAAAAAAAAAAAAAAATTTTTGCCATCTTCTGACGCTAATAACTTTTTCATATTTCGGTGCACGGAGCTGGGGGTGGGGTCATTTTTGGCGAAATGAGCCGACGTTTTCATTGCTACCATTTTGAGGTCTGTGCGACATTTTGATCATTTTTAATTTCATTTTTTATGTGATGTAAAAAGGTGTAAAAGTCGCATTTCGGACATTTGGGCGCCATTTCCCGCCTCGGAGGTCACCGCCGCCCGTAACCGTTTTTATATTTTGATAGATCGGGCATTTTGGGACGCGGCGATACCTAATATGTCTGTGATCTTTACTGTTTATTATGTTTTATATCCGTTCTAGGGAAAGGGAGGTGATTAGAATTTTTAATATTTTATAAATTTTTTTTATTTTTAAAACCTGTTTTTTCTTTTTTTTCCACTATTTCTTAGACCATCTACGGTACATTAACCCTAGATGGTCAGATCGCTCCTACCATATACTGCAATACTTCTGGCTCATTGTAACGAACCTGCAGAAGCCATGTAGCCTCGTGTCAAAAGAAGACCCGAGGCTACCACGGCAAACGATCGCCGCCCCCGATGACGTTCGGGGGCACAGCGATCGTAAAAAAGACTTTGCCGGCGACAATGACCGACTGCGGTTATTAGCGGTGGGGGTTTTCTGCAACATGCAAAACCCCCCACCTTGTATGAAGAAGACTCAGCCCGTGAGCCCTCTTCATACACTCCTTATACTCTCTGCGTCGTAGAGCTACGGCGCAGAGCGTTAAGGGGTTAAAGGGGTTTTCCCACAAATACAAGTTAGGCCCTATCCATAGGACAGGGCTTAACCTGCTGATGTGTGGGGGTTTCAGTGATGTGACCCCCATAGATCATGAAAACAAGGGGTCTGTTGGGGTCCACATAAGGTCCATGTCATCGCTCTATGACAGTAATGGAGCAGAATGGTCATACACGGCCGTCTGCTCCATTACTCTGACGGAACAATTTTTGCGTTTCCATATTTCACTCCCCACTTTCAAAAATCAATAACTTTTTTATTTTTCCACGTACAGAGCTGTGTGCGGCCTGTTTCTGCGTAACAAATTATACTTCCTAGTGACAGTATTAAATATTCCAGGCCCTGTACTGGGAAGCGGGAAGGAAAATATCAAATGTGTTTTTTATGGCTTTCACTGCGCGCTCAATAGGACTCCTCCCCTTTACTGCGCTCCATAGGACCCCTCCCCTTTACTGCGCTCCATAGGACCCCTCCCCTTTACTGCGCTCCATAGGACCCCTCCCCTTTACTGCGCTCCATAGGACCCCTCCCCTTTACTGCGCTCCATAGGACCCCTCCCCTTTACTGCGCTCCATAGGACCCCTCCCCTTTACTGCGCTCCATAGGACCCCTCCCCTTTACTGCGACAACGAGCATGTCCCCCCCCTAGACAACGAGGATTTCCCCCCCTAGACAACGAGCATTTCCCCCTGCTAGACAACGAGCATGTCTCCCCCTGACCCCTAGACAACGAGCATGTCCCCCCCCAAGACAACGAGCATGCCCCCCCCCCTAGACAACGAGCATGTCCCCCCCCCCAGACAACGAGCATTCCCCCCCCTAGACAACGAGCATGTCTCCCCCCGACTCCTAGACAACGAGCATGTCCCCCCCCTAGACAACTAGCATTTCCCCCCCCCCTAGACAACGAGCATGTCTACCCCTGACCCCTAGACAACGAGCATGTCCTCCCCTGTGGCTGCGTGCCCTTTTTTGTGTGTTTGTGTTATTTTTGTCTTCCAGGACCGTGCCTGCTGTGGACTGCTTCGGATTCGAAGGATTACGTCTATGACCGACATTTCTAACAAATAAAATGGTCAACGAGGGTGTGTCTGCGTCTTTTGTTCAATAAAATTTTCTGAAAACGGTGTGATTATTTATTTTTTTGCGACACTCTTCATAGTTTGCCGTAGTAGTGGTGCCGGCTAGGTGACGGTGCTCATTACTAAGGGCTGGCCTTAGTGTTTGCCTTAATTTTTTTGGCAAATTCACACTAACGCCCATACCATTACCCCGGTACCCACCGCCACCAGGGGTGCCGGGAAGAGCCGGGTACAAACCAGTACCTGACCGTCTATAGATGGTCAGGTGTTGGGGCGGCTGCAGGCTGTTATTGTTGCGCTGGGATAGCCCCCTAACAGTGGCCTATCCCAGCTCAGTAATAGCAGGCTGCTGCTGCTTTTTTGTATCTGGCTGATTTGAACAATAGGGGGCACCCCATGCCGTTTTTCCCCCCCATTTTTTTGTAAAAATGGGGGAAACAGCCTGGGAGCCCCCTTTAAAGGGGGGACCCCACGCATATTTTTGTCAAAAATTTGAAGAAAAAACGGCATGGGGTGCCCCTATTTTTCAAATCAGCCTGATACAAAAAAGCAGCAGCAGCCTGCCATTACTGAGCTGGGATAGGCCACTGTTAGGGGGCTATTCCAGCGCAACAATAACAGCCTGCGGCCGCCCCACTACCTGACCATCTATAGACGGTCAGGTACTGGTTTGTACCCGGCTCTTCCCGGCACCCCTGGTGGCGGTGGGTACCGGGGTAATGGTATGGGCGTTAGTGTGAATTTGCCAAAAAAATTAAGGCAAACACTAAGGCCAGCCCTTAGTAATGAGCACCGTCACCTAGCCGGCACCACTACTACGGCAAACTATGAAGAGTGTCGCAAAAAAATAAATAATCACACCGTTTTCAGAAAATTTTATTGAACAAAAAACGCAGACACACCCTCGTTGACCATTTTATTTGTTAGAACTGTCGGTCATCGATGTAATCCTTCGAATCGGAAGCAGTCCACAGCAGGCACGGTCCTGGAAGACAAAAATAACACAAACACACAAAAAAGGGCACACAGCCGTGGGGGGGGGGACATGCTCGTTGTCTAGGGGGGTCAGGGGGAAATGCTCGTTGTCTAGGGGGGGGGGACATGCTCGTTGTCTAGGGGGGGACATGGTCGTTGTCTAGGTGGGGGTACATTCTCGTTGTCTAGGTGGGGGTACATGCTCGTTGTCTAGGGGGGGGTACATGCTCGTTGTCTAGGGGGGGGCATGCTCGTTGTCTAGGGGGCATGCTTGTTGTCTAGGGGGGGCATGCTCGTTGTCTGGGGGGGACATGCTCGTTGTCTAGGGGGGGGCATGCTCGTTGTCTGGAGGCGGACATGCCCGTTGTCTGGGGGGGACATGCCCGTTGTCTGGGGGGGACATGCTCGTTGTCTAGGGGGGGGGCATGCTCGTTGTCTGGGGGCGGACATGCCCGTTGTCTGGGGGGGACATGCTCGTTGTCTAGGGGGGGACATGCTCGTTGTCTAGGGGAGGACATGCTCGTTGTCTGGGGGGGGCATGCTCGTTGTCTAGGGGAGGACATGCTCGTTGTCTAGGAGGGCATGCTCGTTGTCTAGGGGGAGTGGAATATGCCCCCCAATTATATACATAAATATACATTGGTGCCAGTGGATGCGTTGAAGGTATGAGCAGTGGCGTGGCCAGGGGGTGTGGTTAGGGGGCGTGGCTAGGGTGTGGCTTCTGTGGGTAAAAAAATCGCCGCGGCGCGCTTCGCGCGCCGCCATTTTGTCCCTCTTTCTCCTCCACAAAAGTTGGGAGGTATGTTATAGTAGTTATATTCTTGTACATAGGGAGCAGTATTATAGTAGTTATATTCTTGTACATAGGGGGCAGTATTATAGTAGTTATATTCTTGTACATAGGGGGCAGTATTATAGTAGTTATATTCTTGTACATAGGGGGCAGTATTATAGTAGTTATATTCTTGTACATAGGGGGCAGTATTATAGTAGTTATATTACTGTACATAGGGGGCAGTATTATACTAGTTATATACTTGTACATAGGGGGCAGTATTATAGTAGTTATAGTCTTGTACATAGGGGGCAGTATTATAGTAGTTATATTCTTGTACATAGGGGGCAGTATTATAGTAGTTATATTCTTGTACATAGGGGGCAGTATTATAGTAGTTATATTCTTGTACATAGGAGCAGTATTATAGTAGTTATATTCTTGTACATAGGGGGCAGTATTATAGTAGTTATATTCCTGTACATAGGGGGCAGTATTATAGTAGTTATATTCTTGTACATAGGGGGCAGTATTATAGTAGTTATATTCTTGTACATAGGGGGCAGTATTATAGTAGTTATATTCTTGTACATAGGGGGCAGTATTATAGTAGTTATATTCTTGTACATAGGGGGCAGTATTATAGTAGTTATATTCTTGTACATAGGGGCAGTATTATAGTAGGTATATTCCTGTACATAGGGGGCAGTATTATAGTAGTTATATTCTTGTACATAGGGGGCAGTATTATAGTAGTTATATTCTTGTACATAAGGGGCAGTATTATAGTAGTTATATTCTTGTACATAAGGGGCAGTATTATAGTGCATTTTTTTTTATTCTTATGACCCGCTATATCCTATCTTCCTATGATACCATCCAATATAGTGTAATAGTCCATTCTTACCATCCCTCGGCTCTGCTACTCCCTAGGACTCCATATGCGACCAGTACAATGTCTTGGCTCTTGCAGAACTCCAGTAATTTGCTCTGGTTGAGGAATATGTGACATTCCACCTGTTTGTAGATAAATCCTTCTATTAGGATCACTGATGATTACGGCCCATAATAATTATGTGTAATCGTTTCTAAATCCCATCCAATGTAATAGTCACCTCATTGCAGACGGGTTTGTACTTGAGTCCTGGCATGTTGAGAATCAGTTCCAGTTGCCTCTTGTTAAAATTGGAGACGCCGATAGATCGGACAAGTCCTGCATCCTTACACGCCTCCAGAGCCTAAAAATTAGGGAATATTTTCAATGCGACAATTTAAACGGGTTCTGTTTCTGAGATCACCTGAACGATTGGCTGATCTGATCAGGGGGTGGGGTTTAGCTATGGATATTACCTGCAGTGGCCACTACAGGTGATATGAGGTATTGCATGTATCTGTGATAAGGCCTGAATGTAATACATATGGATGGGGGAGGGGAGATGCACGGATAACTTTACCTTCCACGTATCCCGGATATCTGTGTTATGATAAATCGCTTTTCCATTTTTATCTGTAGGGAAAGGATTATCTCCAGGCTGGAGGAGAAAATGGGAAAATAATCAAGATTTTAGATTAGGTTGTATAGGAGACATTCTACGCAGAACTGGATGTAACTGGAGCAAACTGAGTAAATGGTCAGGACACCCATATCCTCATCCACATCTCCAGGACTGTCTATTTCTATCAATATCATCACAGTACTACTGCTCCTATCCTGTATATATGGGCACAGCACAGTACTACTACTCCTATCCTGTATATATGGGCACAGCACAGTACTACTACTCCTATCCTGTATATATGGGTACAGCACAGTACTACTACTCCTATCCTGTATATATGGACACAGCATAGTACTACTACTCCTATCCTGTATATATGGGCACAGCACAGTACTACTACTCCTATCCTGTATATATGGGCACAGCACAGTACTACTACTCCTATCCTGTATATATGGGCACAGCTCAGTACTACTACTCCTATCCTGTATATATGGGTACAGCACAGTACTACTACTCCTATCCTGTATATATGGACACAGCATAGTACTACTACTCCTATCCTGTATATATGGGTACAGCACAGTACTACTACTCCTATCCTGTATATATGGGCACAGCATAGTACTACTACTCCTATCCTGTATATATGGGCACAGTACTACTACTCCTATCCTGTATATATGGACACAGCACAGTACTACTACTCCTATCCTGTATATATGGACACAGCACAGTACTACTACTCCTATCCTGTATATATGGACACAGCATGGTACTACAACTCCTATCCTGCATATATGGGCACAGCACAGTACTACTACTCCTATCCTGTATATATGGGCACAGCACAGTACTACTACTCCTATCCTGTATATATGGACACAGCACAGTACTACTACTCCTATCCTGTATATATGGGCACAGCACAGTACTACTACTCCTATCCTGTATATATGGGCACAGCTCAGTACTACTACTCCTATCCTGTATATATGGGCACAGCATAGTACTACTACTCCTATCCTGTATATATGGGCACAGTACTACTACTCCTATCCTGTATATATGGGCACGTCACAGTACTACTACTCCTATCCTGTATATATGGGTACAGCACAGTACTACTACTCCTATCCTGTATATATGGGCACAGCACAGTACTACTACTCCTATCCTGTATATATGGGTACAATACAGTACTACTACTCCTATCCTGTATTTATGGGTACAATACAGTACTACTACTCCTATCCTGTATATATGGGCACAGCACAGTACTACTACTCCTATCCTGTATATATGGGCACAGCACAGTACTACTACTCCTATCCTGTATATATGGACACAGCACAGTACTACTACTCCTATCCTGTATATATGGACACAGCACAGTACTAATACTCCTGGACAGACCTGGAACTCCATGGGTGTGTGTATAAGGAAGAGATCCAGGTAATCCAGCTGTAGATCCCTCAGAGATTGTTCCAGGCCAATGCGGACCCTCTCAGGAGCCTGGTTATTATTCCATAACTGCAGGAATACAATAACAATGTAACCTTTAACTAAAGCTCCGCCCCCTCGTGGGCGTGTTATTAAGAAAACGAATATATTTAGAGCACTTTGCTTGGTTAGAGCTTCCAGTAACATAAGGTTACCTTCCCGGTGTAGAAGATGTCTTCTCTCGTCACCGTCCCATCCTTAATCTTGGATCTGATGGCTTCACCGACCTGCACCTCATTTCCGTACATCGCGGCGCAGTCGATGTGACGGTATCCGACCTCGATGGCCACCTTGACGCTCTCCCCGGCCTGCTCTTTGGTGTACTGTGCGGGAGAAGATCCAGTCATGGTCATTGAAGAAGGTTTTATAGGTTAACGCGCGGCTGTTGTAAAGCTTATCTATAAACCAGCAGATTACAGAAGTGTCCTCATCTCTGGAGGACCCGACAACATTGTGCATTTCGTAGTCAGATCATTGATTTAAGAAGATGGATGTAACACTTGATATTTTTGTTAGGGAATTTTTTTGTAGGGGAATTTTGTAGATGTCCACATGGGCCAACAGGTCCGAACCATGTCAGGAGACACAACGACACCATTTCCCACCAATATTTCAGAGAAGTGGTAGTGGATTTACCCTTATTCAGTGTCTGACTGGCCCACCATAGAATCGAAGGATCCTCTGATGGGCCCCCAGTTCTAACTCAATACTGGACTCCAGAGGATAGGGAGGTTATGAGAAAGACAACCTAACAGTCCTAACAGTGTCTGCAGAGAGCCCAGAGACACACTCCCATTTCTACACTCCTAGAATATAAATCCATATTTCACAGTCCTGCTTCTACTCTCTACACACAGAAAAACACTATAAGAAAGCTTTCCAATGAGAATATCCAGCCATGTCTGCAGAGAGCACAGAACCCAGCAGAGTGAAGACACACTTCCATTTCAACAATCCTAGAATATAAATCCAAATTTCACAGTCCTGCTTCTACTATCAACATACAGAAAAATACAATAAGAAATCTTTCCAAAGAGAATTCCCAGCTGTGTCTGTAGAGAGCACAGAGCCCAGCAGAGGGAAGACATGTCTAGATTTCCACAATCGTGGAATATGAATCCATATTTAACAGTCCTGCTGCTACTAACAATATACACATAAGTCTGATTACACATCTCTCCAGGGACCATACCCAGCACTGGCTGCAGAGAGCACAGCAGTGTGAAGACATGCTCCCATTTCTACAGCATTGTGATATAAAGATTTCACAGTCCTGCTGCTACTAACAACATACACAAAGGTCTGATTACACATCTTACCATGGGCAACAACCCTTACAATGTCTGCAGAGAGCACAGAGCCTAGCAGTGTGAAGACACACTCCCATTTCTACCATCCTAGAATATAAATCCATATTTTACAGTCCTGCTGCTACTATCAACACACAGAAAAATACAGTAACAAAGCTCTCCAATGAGAATACCCAGCCATGTCTGCAGAGAGTAAAGAGCCCAGCGGAGGGAAGACATGTCTAGATTTCTACAATCGTGGAATATGAATCCATATTTAACAGTCATGCTGCTACTAACAACATACACAAAGGTCTGATTACACATCTTACCACGACCAACAACCTGACAATGTTTGAAGAGAGCACAGAGCCCAGTAGTGTGTAGAAACTCACCCATTTCTACAATCCTAGAATATAAATCCATATTTCACAGTCCTGCTGCTACTATGAACACACAGAAAAATACAATAACACAGCTCTCCAATGAGAATACCCAGCCATGTCTGCAGAGAGCACAGAACCCAGCAGAGTGAGGACACGTCTCGAATCTCTACAATCCTGGAATATGAAATCCATATTTCACAGTCCTGCTGCTAATAACAATAAACACCAAGGTCTGATTATACATCTTACCACGGCCAACAACCTGACACTGTTTGCAGAGAACACAGAACCCAGCAGAATGAGGACACGTCTAGATTTCTACAATCATGGAATATGAAGTCCATATTTCACAGTCCTGCTGCTACTAACAATCTGATTGCACATCTCTCCAAGGGCAATATATAACACTGGCTGCAGTCTGCATGGTCACATCTGCTGATATTCCTCTTATCCGGTGCTATGTCAGGTACTACCGGCATCACCATATACTCACTTACCGTTTCGGGAGCGTAGGTGCCAAATCCCAGCACTGGCATCCGGTGCCCATCATTCAGCAGCACATAGGAGTCTGACTGCAGAGCCATAGTGATACCCGTCCCAGTGCCCTGCTCTACACCACTGCTCTCCACATAGACTGTGTGTGACCTTAACTAGTCCTGGCCCCTCCCTCACTCCGGTTCCACGGCTCAGGACTGAGGTGTCCCGCCCTGCCTCCCTCCTCCTCCTTCTGTATCAGTGAGGCACAGTCAGGGGGTCAGGGTCCCGGTTTTGGCAGAAGTGATGACAGGCTGCACAGTCCTCTCTCTGGTTTTCGAAACTTTTTGATTATGTTTATGTTCCTCTTATATCACAAGGTCAATATTTTTACACTTTGTAACAATTTTTGCATTCCGAGCAGTCGTCGTAGAATCGGACGTGGAGCCCACGGAGACGCCAAGATTACTGCATTGTCATTGTGTACAAAGGAATGTTACTGTACAGGACAAACCCACAACTTAACTGCTTCATGGCCAAGATTGCAGGGGCTTCTATGCAGACTTGGGTTTTATGTTTTGATACAATTTTACACTGAATAACTGTGATTTTATTTTTTTGTTTGTTGTGCTTTGTGGGAGAAGGTCTATTAATTTTTACACTAAATGACTGTATTTTGTAATCATTGGGGCTACATGAGGACTTGTTTTTTTAAGCGGAGAAAGTGTAGTTTTTTGAAAAACTGATTTTTTTGTTTGTCTGCTCTTTGCTTTGTGGGAGAAGGTCTATTAATTTTTACGTTTGGTGTCTTTGATATCATCCATAGATTAAATCACTGAAGAACTGTCATTTTTTTTTATTTGTGTGGCTCTTTAGGGTCTTGTGTTTTGTGGGAGATATGTATTTTTTTTAGCTCGCAGTCTTTGTTTGAAGTAACGATATGCACAAAAGGAAAGTTGATTCTTTTATCGGTTCGAACGTTCACAATTTACGCGAAATGATTGTATTTTGTAATCATTGGGGCTACAGGAGGACTTGTTTTTGACGGAGAAAGTGTAGTTTTTGTGTTTGGCAAAATATTTAGTCAAATATTTAGCCAAGCGCAGATTACTGCATAGTCATTGTGTACAAAGGAACGTTACTGTATATGACAAACCCACAACTTAACTGCTTCATGGCCAAGAATGCAGGGGCCTTTATGCAGACTTGGGTTTTACATTTTGACACAATTCCATTTTTACTCTGAATAACTGTGATTTTTTTTGTTTGTTTGTCTCTTTAAGGTCTTGTACTTTGTGGAAGAAGGTCTATTAATTTTTACATTCGGTGTGTTTGTGTTTAAATCCCTGAAGAACAGTAATTTTTTTTGATTGTGTGGCTTATTAGGGTCTTGTGTTTTGTGGGAATTATATTTTTTTAGCTCGCAGTCTTTGTATGAAGTAACTATATGCGCAAAAAGAAACTTGATTCTTTTATCGGTTCGAACGCTCACAATTTACACTAAATGATTGCATTTTGTTATCATTGGGGCTAAATGAGGGGTTGTTTTTTGTTGGAGAAAGTGTAGTTTTTTGAATAACTGATTTTTTTTTTGTTTGTTTGTCTCTTTGTCTCTTGTGCTTTGTGGGAGAAGGTCTATTAATTTTTACGTTCGGCTTGTTTGATATCATCCATAGATTAAATCACTGAAGAACTGTCATTTTTTTATGTTTGTGGGGCTCTTTAGGGTCTTGTGTTTTGTGGGAGATATATATTTTTTTTAGCTTGCAGTATTTGTTTGAAGTAACGATTTTCGCAAAAGTAACTTGATTCTTTTATTGGTTAGAATGTTTACAATTTACGCTAAATGATTGTATTTTGTAATCATTGGAGCTACAGGAGGACTTGTTTTTGACGGAGAAAGTGTAGTTTTTGTGTTTGGCAAAATATTTAGTATAAAATGTATGTGGAGCCCTCGGAGACGCCAAGCGCAGATTACTGCATAGTCATTGTGTACAAAGGAACGTTACTGTAAATGACAAACCCACAACTTAACTGCTTCATGGCCAAGAATGCAGGGGCCTTTATGCAGACTTGGGTTTTACATTTTGACACAATTCCATTTTTACTCTGAATAACTGTGATTTTTTTTGTTTGTTTGTCTCTTTAAGGTCTTGTACTTTGTGGAAGAAGGTCTATTAATTTTTACATTCGGTGTGTTTGTGTTTAAATCCCTGAAGAACAGTAATTTTTTTTGATTGTGTGGCTTATTAGGGTCTTGTGTTTTGTGGGAGTTATATTTTTTTTTAGCTTGCAGTCTTTGTATGAAGTAACTATATGCGCAAAAAGAAACTTGATTCTTTTATCGGTTTCGAACGCTCACAATTTACACTAAATGATTGTATTTTGTTATCATTGGGGCTAAATGAGGGGTTGTTTTTTGTTGTAGAAAGTGTAGTTTTTTGAATAACTGATTTTTTTTTTTTGTTTGTCTCTTTAAGGTCTTGTGCTTTGTGGGAGAAGGTCTATTAATTTTTACGTTCGGCTTGTTTGATATCGTCCATAGATTAAATCACTGAAGAACTTTCATTTTTTTTATGTTTGTGGGGCTCTTTAGGGTCTTGTGTTTTGTGGGAGATATTTTTTTTTTTTTAGCTCGCAGTGTTTGTTTGAAGTAACGATTTTCGCAAAAGTAACTTGATTCTTTTATCGGTTAGAATGTTTACAATTTACGCTAAATGACTGTATTTTGTAATCATTGGGGATACATGAGGACTTGTTTTTGACGTAGAAAGTGTAGCTTTTGTGTTTGGCGGAATATTTAGTATAAAATGTATGTGGAGCCCTCGGAGACGCCAAGCACAGATTACTGCATTGTCATTGTGCACAAAGGAATGTTACTGTACATGAAAAACGAACAACTTAACTGCTTCATGGCCAAGAATGCAGGGGCCTTTATGCAGACTTGGGTTTTACATTTTGATACAATTCCATTTTTACACTGAATAACTGTGATTTTTTTTTTGTTTGTTTGTCTCATTGTCTCTTGTGTTTTGTGGGAGAAGTTCTATTAATTTTTACATTTGGCGTGTTTGATATCATCCATAGTTTAAATCCATGAAGAACTGTCATTTTTTTTGGTTTGTGTGTCTCTAGGGTCTTGTGTTTTGTGGGAGATATACATTTTTTTAGTTCGCAGTCTTTTTTGAAGTATCAATATTCACAAAAAGAAGCTTGATTCTTTTATCCTTTCGAACGTTCACAATTTACGCTAAATGACTGTAGTTTGTAATCATGGGGGCTACATGGGGACTTGTTTTTGACGGAGAAAGTGTAGTTTTTGTGTTTGGCAAAATATTTAATATAAAATGTATGTGGAGCCCTCGGAGATGCCAAGCACAGATTACTGCATAGTCATTGTGTACAAAGGAACGTTACTGTATATGACAAACCCACAACTTAACTGCTTCATGGCCAAGACTGCAGGGACCTTTATGCAGACTTGGGTTTTACATTTTGACACAATTCCATTTTTACTCTGAATAACTGTGATTTTTTTTTTGTTTGTTTGTCTCTTTAAGGTCTTGTACTTTGTGGAAGAAGGTCTATTAATTTTTACACTCGGTGTGTTTGTGTTTAAATCCTGAAGAACTGTAATTTTTTTGTTTGTGCACAGTAATATACGGTAGGAATGATCAGACCATCTTGGGTTAAAATACCCCTAGAGGGTCTAAGAAACAGGGAAAAAAAGATGGTTATTGCTGGCGGTGGACCACATAACAGAAAATAGCATCCAAATATCAGAAACGCGACTTTTACCCCATTTTATATATAAAAAAAATTTGAAGTAATTAAAAGGCTCGCACAGTCCTACAAATGGTAGCAATGAAAACATCAGCTCCTCCCGCAAAAAATGCTCCATTCAACAAAAGCATGAAAAACTTACTAGTGTCAGGAGAAATTTTTTCTTTTTCGTACACATCGTTTTAATTTGCGAAAATGTATTAAAACACAATAAAAACGACATAAGTTTGGTATCACCGTATCATGTGGAGCGCACACAAAAAAAAACCGGGCCCACAGGAAAGTGATGCAAATGCATTTTTCACCAATCTCACCACATTTGGATTTTTTTTTTCCAGCTTCCCAGTACCCGGCATGGAATAATAATAAAAAAAAAAACTCCCTAAGAAGTCAAATTTGTCACGCAAAAAATAAGCCCTCATACAGCTCTGTATAATGAAAAACGGGAAAAGTTCTGGATTTGTAAAGGTGGGAAACGGCTGCGTCCTTAAGGGGTTAGTCAGTTCCTTCGGCTCATGCCAAATCCTCTGGCAGCTATCCCATTCTCCTCTTGTGAGGGTTGTAAGATATTAACTCGTTCAGTACTGGAGCATATTCTTTCATTTGAGGGAAAATAGTTTGAAGAGATAACTTGTTGGTTTTTTACCGGTGAAAATTTGATGCAGTTTTGTAAAAGAAGCGAAAAAGTAAAGGAAGATAAATTATATAAATATTTTATTTTTCCTGTTGAATAGTAAAAATTTGCATAAAAGAAAATTAAAATAAGCTACAAAATTTGTGAAAGTTTAAGGTACCGCCATGGGTACCTAACCAACGCCACTTTAGGTTCTTACCACATTGACAGACATTATTATTGGAGGGTAACATTTTTGTAAGAATCAAACAGCCCCCCCACCCACCATAGGTTAATAAACTTCCAAAATTTTAGAACTTTTACTTTAATAGCAAAATACAAAAAAAATGTTGTACTTGTAACATACAAGATACATCCAGTGAGAAATCGTATGTAAGAGTTTCACCTGTTCCACTCACAGTCTCTCTATGCCCAGGGTGACCGTATTTAAAACAAGATCTTCGAGCAATTTGGTGAAAGTTGGATCAAACCTGCGTGACAGGAAAATACATAATATTATACGATAATTCCAGCCATCTCTCCCCGGAGATTCATCAAGGTTCAGTCATCTTCCTCCATTCACCAGTAGAGGGAGCTACATATTACACAGAGACTTACTATACATCCTAGTGCTCTAAGACCGTTCCAGACAGAATGATAGTAGTTATATTCCTGTACATAGGGGGCAGTATTATAGTAGTTATATTCTTGTACATAGGGGGCAGTATTATAGTAGTTATATTCCTGTACATAGGGGGCAGTATTATAGTAGTTATATTCTTGTACATAGGAGGAGTATTATAGTAGTTATATTCTTGTACATAGGGGGCAGTATTATAGTAGTTATATTCTTGTACATAGGGGGCAGTATTATAGTAGTTATATTCTTGTACATAGGGGGCAGTATTATAGTAGTTATATTCTTGTACATAGGGGGCAGTATTATAGTAGTTATATTCTTGTACATAGGGGGCAGTATTATAGTAGTTATATTCTTGTACATAGGGGGCAGTATTATAGTAGTTATATTCCTGTACATAGGGGGCAGTATTATAGTAGTTATATTCTTGTACATAGGGGGCAGTATTATAGTAGTTATATTCTTGTACATAGGGGCAGTATTATAGTAGTTATATTCTTGTACATAGGGGGCAGTATTATAGTAGTTATATTCTTGTACATAGGGGGCAGTATTATAGTAGTTATATTCTTGTACATAGGGGGCAGTATTATAGTAGTTATATTCTTGTACATAGGGGGCAGTATTATAGTAGTTATATTCTTGTACATAGGGGGCAGTATTATAGTAGTTATATTCTTGTACATAGGGGGAGTATTATAGTAGTTATATTCTTGTACATATAGGGCAGTATTATAGTAGTTATATTCTTGTACATAGGGGACAGTATTATAGTAGTTATATTCTTGTACATAGGGGGCAGTATTATAGTAGTTATATTCTTGTACATAGGGGGCAGTATTATACTAGTTATATTCTTGTACATAGGGGGCAGTATTATAGTAGTTATATTCCTGTACATAGGGGGCAGTATTATAGTAGTTATATTCTTGTACATAGGGGGCAGTATTATAGTAGTTATATTCTTGTACATAGGGGGAGTATTATAGTAGTTATATTCTTGTACATAGGGGGCAGTATTATAGTAGTTATATTCTTGTACATAGGGGGCAGTATTATAGTAGTTATATTCCTGTACATAGGGGGCAGTATTATAGTAGTTATATTCTTGTACATAGGGGGCAGTATTATAGTAGTTATATTCTTGTACATAGGGAGCAGTATTATAGTAGTTGTATTCTTGTACATAGGGGGCAGTATTATAGTAGTTATATTCCTGTACATAGGGGGCAGTATTATAGTAGTTATATTCTTGTACATAGGGGGCAGTATTATAGTAGTTATATTCCTGTACATAGGGGGCAGTATTATAGTAGTTATATTCCTGTACATAGGGGGCAGTATTATAGTAGTTATATTCTTGTACATAGGAGGCAGTATTATAGTAGTTATATTCTTGTACATAGGGGGCAGTATTATAGTAGTTATATTCTTGTACATAGGGGGCAGTATTATAGTAGGTATATTCCTGTACATAGGGGGCAGTATTATAGTAGTTATATTCCTGTACATAGGGGGCAGTATTATGGTAGTTATATTCTTGTACATAGGGGGCAGTATTATAGTAGTTATATTCTTGTACATAGGGGGCAGTATTATAGTAGTTATATCCCTGTACATAGGGGGCAGTATTATAGTAGTTATATTCTTGTACATAGGGGGCAGTATTATAGTAGTTATATTCCTGTACATAGGGGGCAGTATTATAGTAGTTATATTCCTGTACATAGGGGGCAGTATTATAGTAGTTATATCCATGTACACAGGGGGCAGTATTATAGTAGTTATATTCCTGTACATAGGGGGCAGTATTATAGTAGTTATATTCCTGTACATAGGGGGCAGTATTATAGTAGTTATATTCTTGTACATAGGGGGCAGTATTATAGTAGTTATATTCTTGTACATAGGGGGCAGTTTTTTGTAGTTATATTCTTGTACATAGGGGGCAGTATTATAGTAGTTATATACTTGTACATAGGGTGCAGTATTATAGTAGTTTTATTCCTGTACATAGGGGGCAGTATTATAGTAGTTATATTCCTGTACGTAGGGGCAGTATTATAGTAGTTATATTCTTGTACATAGGGGGCAGTATTATAGTAGTTATATTCTTGTACATACGGGGCAGTATTATAGTAGTTATATTCCTGTACATAGGGGGCAGTATTATAGTAGTTATATTCTTGTACATAGGGGGCAGTATTATAGTAGTTATATTCCTGTACATAGGGGGCAGTATTATAGTAGTTATATTCTTGTACATAGGGGGCAGTATTATAGTAGTTATATTCCTGTACATAGGGGGCAGCATTATAGTAGTTATATTCCTGGACATAGGGGGCAGTATTATAGTAGTTATATTCTTGTACATAGGGGGCAGTATTATAGTAGTTATATTCCTGTACATAGGGGGCAGTGTTATAGTAATTATATTCCTGTATATAGGGAGCAGTATTATAGTAGTTATATTCTTGTACATAGAGGGCAGTATTATAGTAGTTATATTCCTGTACGTAGGGGCAGTATTATAGTAGTTATATTCTTGTACATAGGGGGCAGTATTATAGTAGTTATATTCCTGTACATAGGGAGCAGTATTATAGTAGTTATATTATTGTACATAGGGGGCAGTATTATAGTAGTTATATTATTGTACATAGGGGGAAGTATTATAGTAGTTATATTCTTGTACATAGGGGGCAGTGTTATAGTAGTTATATTCCTGTACATAGGGGGAAGTATTATAGTAGTTATATTCCTGTACATAGGGGGCAGTATTATAGTAGTTATATTCCTGTACATAGGGGGCAGTATTATAGTAGTTATATTCCTGTACATAGGGGGCAGTATTATAGTAGTTATATTCTTGTACGTAGGGGGCAGTATTATAGTAGTTATATTCCTGTACATAGGGGGCAGCATTATAGTAGTTATATTCCTGGACATAGGGGGCAGTATTATAGTAGTTATATTCTTGTACATAGGGGGCAGTATTATAGTAGTTATATTCCTGTACATAGGGGGCAGTGTTATAGTAGTTATATTCCTGTACATAGGGGGCAGTGTTATAGTAATTATATTCCTGTATATAGGGAGCAGTATTATAGTAGTTATATTCTTGTACATAGAGGGCAGTATTATAGTAGTTATATTCCTGTACGTAGGGGCAGTATTATAGTAGTTATATTCTTGTACATAGGGGGCAGTATTATAGTAGTTATATTCCTGTACATAGGGGGCAGTATTATAGTAGTTATATTCCTGTACATAGGGAGCAGTATTATAGTAGTTATATTCCTGTACATAGGGGGCAGTATTATAGTAGTTATATTCTTGTACATACGGGGCAGTATTATAGTAGTTGTATTCCTGTACATAGGGGGCAGTATTATAGTAGTTATATTCTTGTACATAGGGGGCAGTATTATAGTAGTTATATTCCTGTACATAGGGGGCAGCATTATAGTAGTTATATTCCTGGACATAGGGGGCAGTATTATAGTAGTTATATTCTTGTACATAGGGGGCAGTATTATAGTAGTTATATTCCTGTACATAGGGGGCAGTGTTATAGTAATTATATTCCTGTATATAGGGAGCAGTATTATAGTAGTTATATTCTTGTACATAGAGGGCAGTATTATAGTAGTTATATTCCTGTACGTAGGGGCAGTATTATAGTAGTTATATTCTTGTACATAGGGGGCAGTATTATAGTAGTTATATTCCTGTACATAGGGAGCAGTATTATAGTAGTTATATTCTTGTACATAGGGAGCAGTATTATAGTAGGAGTATTCCTGTACATAGGGGGCAGTATTATAGTAGTTATATTCTTGTACATAGGGGGCAGTATTATAGTAGTTATATTCCTGTACATAGGGGGCAGCATTATAGTAGTTATATTCCTGGACATAGGGGGCAGTATTATAGTAGTTATATTCTTGTACATACGGGGCAGTATTATAGTAGTTGTATTCCTGTACATAGGGGGCAGTATTATAGTAGTTATATTCTTGTACATAGGGGGCAGTATTATAGTAGTTATATTCCTGTACATAGGGGGCAGCATTATAGTAGTTATATTCCTGGACATAGGGGGCAGTATTATAGTAGTTATATTCTTGTACATAGGGGGCAGTATTATAGTAGTTATATTCCTGTACATAGGGGGCAGTGTTATAGTAATTATATTCCTGTATATAGGGAGCAGTATTATAGTAGTTATATTCTTGTACATAGAGGGCAGTATTACAGTAGTTATATTCCTGTACGTAGGGGCAGTATTATAGTAGTTATATTCTTGTACATAGGGGGCAGTATTATAGTAGTTATATTCCTGTACATAGGGAGCAGTATTATAGTAGTTATATTCTTGTACATAGGGGGCAGTATTATAGTAGTTATATTCCTGTACATAGGGGGCAGTATTATAGTAGTTATATTCCTGTACATAGGGGGCAGTATTATAGTAGTTATGGTCTTGTACATAGGGGACAGTATTATAGTAGTTATATTCTTGTACATAGGGGGCAGTATTATAGTAGTTATATTATTGTACATAGGGGGCAGTATTATAGTAGTTATATTCTTGTACATAGGGGGCAGTGTTATAGTAGTTATATTCCTGTACATAGGGGGAAGTATTATAGTAGTTATATTCCTGTACATAGGGGGCAGTATTATAGTAGTTATATTCCTGTACATAGGGGGCAGTATTATAGTAGTTATATTCCTGTACATAGTGGGCAGTATTATAGTAGTTATATTCTTGTACGTAGGGGGCAGTATTATAGTAGTTATATTCCTGTACATAGGGGGCAGCATTATAGTAGTTATATTCCTGGACATAGGGGGCAGTATTATAGTAGTTATATTCTTGTACATAGGGGGCAGTATTATAGTAGTTATATTCCTGTACATAGGGGGCAGTGTTATAGTAGTTATATTCCTGTACATAGGGGGCAGTGTTATAGTAATTATATTCCTGTATATAGGGAGCAGTATTATAGTAGTTATATTCTTGTACATAGAGGGCAGTATTATAGTAGTTATATTCCTGTACGTAGGGGCAGTATTATAGTAGTTATATTCTTGTACATAGGGGGCAGTATTATAGTAGTTATATTCCTGTACATAGGGGGCAGTATTATAGTAGTTATATTCCTGTACATAGGGAGCAGTATTATAGTAGTTATATTCTTGTACATAGGGGGCAGTATTATAGTAGTTATATTCTTGTACATAGGGGGCAGTATTATAGTAGTTATATTCTTGTACATAGGGGGCAGTATTATAGTAGTTATATTCCGGTACATAGGGGGCAGTAGTATAGTAGTTATATTCCTGTACATAGGGGGCAGTATTATAGTAGTTATGGTCTTGTACATAGGGGACAGTATTATAGTAGTTATATTCCTGTACATAGGGGTTGGTATTATAGTAGTTATATTCTTGTACATAGGGGGCAGTATTATAGTAGTTATATTCTTGTACATAGGGGGCAATATTATAGTAGTTATATTCTTGTACATAGGGGGCAGTGTTATAGTAGTTATATTCCTGTACATAGGGGGAAGTATTATAGTAGTTATATTCCTGTACATAGGGGGCAGTATTATAGTAGTTATATTCCTGTACATAGGGGGCAGTATTATAGTAGTTATATTCCTGTACATAGGGGGCAGTATTATAGTAGTTATATTCTTGTACATAGGGGGCAGTATTATAGTAGTTATATTCTTGTACACAGGGGGCAGTATTATAGTAGTTATATTCTTGTACATAGGGGGCAGTATTATAGTAGTTATATTCTTGTACATAGGGGTCAGTATTATAGTAGTTAAATTCTTGTACATAGGGAGCAGTATTATAGTAGTTATATTCTTGTACATAGGGGGCAGTATTATAGTAGTTATATTCTTGTACATAGGGAGCAGTATTATAGTAGTTATATTCTTGTACATAGGAGGCAGTATTATAGTAGTTATATTCTTGTACATAGGAGCAGTATTATAGTAGTTATATTCTTGTACATAGGAGCAGTATTATAGTAGTTATATTCTTGTACATAGGGGGCAGTATTATAGTAGTTATATTCCTGTACATAGGGGAGCAGTATTATAGTAGTTATATTCCTGTACATAGGAGGCAGTATTATAGTAGTTATATTCTTGTACATAGGGGGCAGTATTATAGTAGTTATATTCCTGTACATAGGGGGCAGTATTAGAGTAGTTATATTCCTCTACATAGGGGGCAGTATTATAGTAGTTATATTCTTGTACATAGGGGGCAGTATTATAGTAGTTATATTCCTGTACATAGGGGGCAGTATTATAGTAGTTATATTCCTGTACATAGGGGGCAGTATTATAGTAGTTATATTCTTGTACATAGGGGACAGTATTATAGTAGTTATATTCTTGTACATAGGGGACAGTATTATAGAATTTATATTCTTGTACATAGGGAGTAGTATTATATGTCCATCAATGGTCCCTTGTGCGGTGCTGTTGCACGCACCATGACGTCAGCTGCTCGCCGATGGCAGCGCACACACTAGAATGTCAGCGAGCAGCTGATGTTATATCGTGAGCGATGGCATCAATGGAAAGAAGAGGATCTCCTTGGGGGGAGTTGGAAGGTGATCACACATTTTGGGATGTGTTACCCCAGTATAGACAGGAGGGGGCGCCAGTCATACATTGGGAATACTCTGTATAAATGGCCATAAGGAATAATGATATGGAGGTATGTGGCTGCGCTATAGGAAGAGGTATATGGACTACTGATATGGGCTGGTGAGTCTTAAACATATGAATAAAATATGCATCTCGCTATATATTGGGACATCTAGAAGAACCTTAAGAGTAGGCAGACGGTGTGTTGACATGTACAGGCGGTCCCCTACTTAAGGACACCCGACTTACAGACAACCCATAGTTACAGACGGACCCCTCTGCCCACTGTGACCTCTGCTGAAGCTCTCTGGATGCTTTAAAATAGTCCCAGATTGCAATAATCAGCTTAAAATTGTCTGCAATGAAGCTTTATTGATAATTCTTGGTCCTATTACAGCAAAAAAATTTGAAACTCCAATTATCACTGGGGCAAAAAAAAAAAATTGTCGGGAACTACAATGATAAAATATACAGTTTCGACTTACATACAAATTCAACTTAAGAACAAACCTACAGTCCCTATCTTGTATGTAACCCGGGGACTGCCTGTATCTGGATTATATACTCCTGCATGCTATTACTAGCATAGAATAATGGAAGAGTATGAAAGTGAAGAAGAGAAAATTGGGATTACATAATATGATGATATGATGCAGATTTATATAAAGCGGAGGATTTTTTTTTTAAATATGTGGGACCGCAGTGGGTACCTGGCCAACCCCAACATAGGTCCTTAGCCATTATGAAGAGCAAAATAAGTGAATCTGATGTTGAATATCATAGAAAAGAAAAAATTCAGGAACTTGAATTCTCAGATTGGTGTTTGGTTTTTATGTGAGGGGTTTTTGATTTTTGTCATGTATCAAAAGTGATCTGGACTCTCGTGATAGGGATGTAATATTACCACTGTACAAGGTATTGGTTCGGCCTCACCTGGAATATGCCGTCCAGTTCTGGGCTCTGGTCCATAAAAAGGAGGCCCTGGAGCTGGAGAGGGTTCAACGTAGAGCTACAGAAATGATAAGGGGTATGGAGGGTCTCAGTTATGAGGAAAGATTAAAACAACTAGATTTATTTAGTCTGGAAAAGAGACGACTACGAGGGGACATGATTAATGTATATAAATATATGAATGGTCCATACAAAAAGTATGGTGGTAAGTTGTTCCAGATTAAATCAAATCAAAAGACGAGGGGGCACGGTCTCCGTCTGGAGAAAACAATGTTTAATCACCGGGGACGACAGGGCTTTTTTACTGTAAGAATCTGTGGAATAGCCGAGCTCAGGCGCTGGTCACAGCAGGGGCAGCAGAGAGCTCAGGCACTGGTCACAGCAGGGACAGCAGAGAGCTCAGGCGCTGGTCACAGCAGGGACAGCAGAGAGCTCAGGCGCTGGTCACAGCAGGGACAGCAGAGAGCTCAGGCGCTGGTCACAGCAGGGACAGCAGAGAGCTCAGGCGCTGGTCACAGCAGGGACAGCAGAGAGCTCAGGCGCTGGTCACAGCAGGGACAGCAGAGAGCTTCAAGAAGGGTCTAGATGCCTTTTTCCTCCTAAATAACATTGATGGCTCTGTTATATAGAACTGTTTCCCCTAAATCCCTTCCTCATCCAATCCCTTCCCTTCCTCGGTTGAACTTGATGGACAAGTGTCTTTTTTCAACCGTATAAACTATGAAACTATGAAATTGAGTTGACTTGACATTTACTGTAGAAAACTTTGTTCTAAAAATAAAACTTTTTTTATTAACTTTTTTTTTTTTTTAAATATATGGGACCGCAATGGGTACCTAGCCAACCCCAACATCGGTTATTAGCCATTAGGAAGAGCAAAATAAGTGAATCTGATGTTGAATATCCTACAAAAGATAATCAAGGAACTTGAATTCTCAGATCGATTTTTGATCTTTATGTGAGGGGTTTTTTTTGGCCCCTGAAATTGAATTGATATTTACCATAGAAAACTTTGTTCTAAAAAATAAAAAAAACTTTTTTAAATTAACTTTTTAAACTTTTATTTTTTTAATATGTGGGACCGCAATGGGTACCTAGCCGACCCCGACATAGGTCCTTACCCATTATGAAGGGCAAAATAAGTAATTCTGATGTTGAATATCATAAAAAAAAATTATTCAGGAACTTGAATTCTCAGATTGGTGTTAAATTTTTATGTGAGGGGCTTTTTGGCCTTTGAAATTTAGTTGACTTGACATTTACCATGGGAAACTTTTTTTTATTAACTTTTTAAATTTTTCTTAAAAAATATGTGGGACCGCAATGGGTACCTAGCCAAACCCAACATAGGTTCTTAGCCATTATGAAGAGCAAAATAAGTGAATCTGATGTTCAATCTCATTCCGAAAGATAATTAAGGAATTTGAACTCTCAGATTGGTGTTTGATCTTTAGGTGAGGTGTTTTTGGCATCGAAATTGCGTTGACTTGATATTTCCTATAAAAAACTATGTTCTAAAAATTAAAAAACCTTTTTTTATTAACTCTTTTTAAAAAAATATATGGGACCGCAATGGGCACCTAGCCAACCCCAACATCGGTTCTTGGCCATTATGAAGAGCAAAATAAGTATATGGGGGGTTTTTGGCCCCCAAAATTGAATTGACTTGCCATTTACTATAAAAAACATTGTTTTATTAAAAAGCACATGATAATGTTGTATATTCATACAAGAACAGAGGTCTTGCCGATGTCTTCTTTACCAAGATCTGCTGCAGTGTTCTTAATATTCTTCATGATATGGATATTTCGGGTGCTCTTTCCAGCTGTAATGCAAAAAAAAAAAACATAAATTTAAATAAATTCTGAAAAGTTATAGTAAAAATAATATAGATAAATAGAATCATTAATAAAAAAAAAAATTTTGGAAATTTTTTTGAAGGACACTTACGCCTCAATACTCAGGTACCGCAAGTTTCTATTGACTCCATCGAGACTTTTCATGTCTTCGTCGCTTAATTCAAAGTCAAAAACCTGCGGGGAATTAGATATTTAACTCTTGTTATGCCGGTTGTAGAGATCACAACCCTCCTCTACCTCCAAATGTTTACTGTTAAAGGATAGAAAATTGAGAAATTCTGACCTGGAAGTTCTCCTTGATCCTCTCCGGGCTGAAGCTTTTTGAAAGGACGACGATTCCCCTCTGCAGCAAATATCTCTCTGCCACCTGAGCCGGGGAGCGCTGCAGCTTCTTAGCCACCGTGTTCAAAACTGGATCTTCTAGAACTTTGGGGGAACTCTGATCAATCCTATCCAACACAAATGTCATATAGTTATATATATTTATATTCTTGTACACAGGGGCAGTATTATACTAGTTATATTCCTGTACATAGGGGGCAGTATTATAGTAGTTATATTCTTGTACATAGGGGGCAGTATTATAGTAGTTATATTCCTGTACATAGGAGCAGTATTATAGTAGTTATATTCTTGTACATAGGGGGCAGTATTATAGTAGTTATATTCTTGTACATAGGGGGCAGTATTATAGTAGTTGTATTCTTGTACATAGGGGGCAGTATTATAGTAGTTATATTCCTGTACATAGGGGGCAGTATTATAGTAGTTATATTCTTGTACATAGGAGGCAGTATTATAGTAGTTATATTCTTGTACATAGGGGGCAGTATTATAGTAGTTATATTCCTGTACATAGGGGGCAGTATTATAGTAGTTATATTCCTGTACATAGGGGGCAGTATTATAGTAGTTATATTCCTGTACATAGGGGGCAGTATTATAGTAGTTATATTCTTGTACATAGGGGGCAGTATTATAGTAGTTATATTCTTGTACATAGGGGGCAGTATTATAGTAGTTATATTCCTGTACATAGGGGGCAGTATTATAGTAGTTATATTCTTGTACATAGGAGGCAGTATTATAGTAGTTATATTCCTGTACATAGGGGGCAGTATTATAGTAGTTATATTCTTGTACATAGGGGGCAGTATAATAGTAGTTATATTCCTGTACATAGGGGGCAGTATTATAGTAGTTATATTCCTGTACATAGGGGGCAGTATTATAGTAGTTATATTCTTGTACATAGGGGGCAGTATTATAGTAGTTATATTCTTGTACATAGGGGGCAGTATTATAGTAGTTATATCCTTGTACATAGGGGGCAGTATTATAGTAGTTATATTCCTGTACATAGGGGGCAGTATTATAGTAGTTATATTCTTGTACATAGGGAGCAGTATTATAGTAGTTATATTCTTGTACATAGGGGGCAGTATTATAGTAGTTATAGTCCTGTACATAGGGGGCAGTATTATAGTAGTTATATTCTTGTACATAGGGGGCAGTATTATTGTAGTTATATTCTTGTACATAGGGAGCAGTATTATAGTAGTTATAGTCCTGTACATAGGGGACAGTATTATAGTAGTTATATTATTGTACATAGGGGCAGTATTATAGTAGTTATATTCTTGTACATAGGGGGCAGTATTATAGTAGTTATAGTCCTGTACATAGGGGGCAGTATTATAGTAGTTATATTCTTGTACATAGGGGACAGTATTATAGTAGTTATATTCTTGTACATAGGGGGCAGTATTATAGTAGTTATATTCTTGTACATAGGGAGCAGTATTATAGTAGTTATATTCTTGTACATAGGGGGCAGTATTATAGTAGTTATATTCTTGTACATAGGGGGCAGTATTATAGTAGTTATAGTCCTGTACATAGGGGACAGTATTATAGTAGTTATATTATTGTACATAGGGGGCAGTATTATAGTAGTTATATTCTTGTACATAGGGGGCAGTATTATAGTAGTTATATTCCTGTACATAGGGGGCAGTATTATAGTAGTTATATTCCTGTACATAGGGGGCAGTATTATAGTAGTTATATTCTTGTACATAGGGGGCAGTATTATAGTAGTTATATTCCTGTACATAGGAGCAGTATTATAGTAGTTATATTCTTGTACATAGGGGGCAGTATTATAGTAGTTATATTCTTGTACATAGGGGGCAGTATTATAGTAGTTGTATTCTTGTACATAGGGGGCAGAATTATAGTAGTTATATTCCTGTAAATAGGGGGCAGTATTATAGTAGTTATATTCTTGTACATAGGAGGCAGTATTATAGTAGTTATATTCTTGTACATAGGGGGCAGTATTATAGTAGTTATATTCCTGTACATAGGGGGCAGTATTATAGTAGTTATATTCCTGTACATAGGGGGCAGTATTATAGTAGTTATATTCCTGTACATAGGGGGCAGTATTATAGTAGTTATATTCTTGTACATAGGGGGCAGTATTATAGTAGTTATATTCTTGTACATAGGGGGCAGTATTATAGTAGTTATATTCCTGTACATAGGGGGCAGTATTATAGTAGTTATATTCTTGTACATAGGAGGCAGTATTATAGTAGTTATATTCCTGTACATAGGGGGCAGTATTATAGTAGTTATATTCTTGTACATAGGGGGCAGTATAATAGTAGTTATATTCCTGTACATAGGGGGCAGTATTATAGTAGTTATATTCCTGTACATAGGGGGCAGTATTATAGTAGTTATATTCTTGTACATAGGGGGCAGTATTATAGTAGTTATATTCTTGTACATAGGGGGCAGTATTATAGTAGTTATATCCTTGTACATAGGGGGCAGTATTATAGTAGTTATATTCCTGTACATAGGGGGCAGTATTATAGTAGTTATATTCTTGTACATAGGGAGCAGTATTATAGTAGTTATATTCTTGTACATAGGGGGCAGTATTATAGTAGTTATAGTCCTGTACATAGGGGGCAGTATTATAGTAGTTATATTCTTGTACATAGGGGGCAGTATTATTGTAGTTATATTCTTGTACATAGGGAGCAGTATTATAGTAGTTATAGTCCTGTACATAGGGGACAGTATTATAGTAGTTATATTATTGTACATAGGGGTAGTATTATAGTAGTTATATTCTTGTACATAGGGGGCAGTATTATAGTAGTTATAGTCCTGTACATAGGGGGCAGTATTATAGTAGTTATATTCTTGTACATAGGGGACAGTATTATAGTAGTTATATTCTTGTACATAGGGGGCAGTATTATAGTAGTTATATTCTTGTACATAGGGAGCAGTATTATAGTAGTTATATTCTTGTACATAGGGGGCAGTATTATAGTAGTTATATTCTTGTACATAGGGGGCAGTATTATAGTAGTTATAGTCCTGTACATAGGGGACAGTATTATAGTAGTTATATTATTGTACATAGGGGGCAGTATTATAGTAGTTATATTCTTGTACATAGGGGGCAGTATTATAGTAGTTATATTCCTGTACATAGGGGGCAGTATTATAGTAGTTATATTCCTGTACATAGGGGGCAGTATTATAGTAGTTATATTCTTGTACATAGGGGCAGTATTATAGTAGTTATATTCTTGTACATAGGGGCAGTATTATAGTAGTTATATTCTTGTACATAGGGGCAGTATTATAGTAGTTATATTCATGTACATAGGGGGCAGTATTATAGTAGTTATATTCCTGTACATAGGGGGCAGTATTATAGTAGTTATATTCCTGTACATAGGGGCAGTATTATAGTAGTTATATTCTTGTACATAGGGGACAGTATTATAGTAGTTATATTCTTGTACATAGGGGGCAGTATTATAGTAGTTATATTCTTGTACATAGGGAGCAGTATTATAGTAGTTATATTCTTGTACATAGGGGGCAGTATTATAGTAGTTATAGTCCTGTACATAGGGGACAGTATTATAGTAGTTATATTATTGTACATAGGGGCAGTATTATAGTAGTTATATTCTTGTACATAGGGGGCAGTATTATAGTAGTTATAGTCCTGTACATAGGGGGCAGTATTATAGTAGTTATATTCTTGTACATAGGGGACAGTATTATAGTAGTTATATTCTTGTACATAGGGGGCAGTATTATAGTAGTTATATTCTTGTACATAGGGAGCAGTATTATAGTAGTTATATTCTTGTACATAGGGGGCAGTATTATAGTAGTTATATTCTTGTACATAGGGGGCAGTATTATAGTAGTTATAGTCCTGTACATAGGGGACAGTATTATAATAGTTATATTATTGTACATAGGGGCAGTATTATAGTAGTTATATTCTTGTACATAGGGGGCAGTATTATAGTAGTTATATTCCTGTACATAGGGGGCAGTATTATAGTAGTTATATTCCTGTACATAGGGGGCAGTATTATAGTAGTTATATTCTTGTACATAGGGGCAGTATTATAGTAGTTATATTCTTGTACATAGGGGCAGTATTATAGTAGTTATATTCTTGTACATAGGGGGCAGTATTATAGTAGTTATATTCATGTACATAGGGGGCAGTATTATAGTAGTTATATTCCTGTACATAGGGGGCAGTATTATAGTAGTTATATTCCTGTACACAGGGGGCAGTATTATAGTAGTTATATTCCTGTACATAGGGGGCAGTATTATAGTAGTTATATTCCTGTACATAGGGGGCAGTATTATAGTAGTTATATTATTGTATATAGGGGGCAGTATTATAGTAGTTATATACTTGTACATAGGGAGCAGTATTATAGTAGTTATATTCTTGTACATAGGGGGCAGTATTATAGTAGTTATAGTCCTGTACATAGGGGACAGTATTATAGTATTTATATTATTGTACATAGGGGGCAGTATTATAGTAGTTATATTCCTGTACATAGGGGGCAGTATTATAGTAGTTATATTCCTGTACATAGGGGGCAGTATTATAGTAGTAATATTCCTGTACATAGGGGGCAGTATTATAGTAGTTATATTCCTGTACATAGGGGGCAGTATTATAGTAGTTATATTCCTGTACATAGGGGACAGTATTATAGTAGTTATATTCCTGTACATAGGGGGCAGTATTATAGTAGTTATATTCTTGTACATAGGGGGCAGTATTATAGTAGTTATATTCCTGTACATAGGGGGCCGTATTATAGTAGTTATATTCCTGTACATAGGGAGCAGTATTATAGTAGTTATATTCCTGTACATAGGGGGCAGTATTATAGTAGTTATATTCTTGTACATAGGGGGCAGTATTATAGTAGTTATATTCCTGTACATAGGGGGCAGTATTATAGTAGTTATATTCCTGTACATAGGGGGCCGTATTATAGTAGTTATATTCTTGTACATAGGGGGCAGTATTATAGTAGTTATATTCCTGTACATAGGGGGCAGTATTATAGTAGTTATATTCTTGTACATAGGGGGCAGTATTATAGTAGTTATATTCTTGTACATAGGGGGCAGTATTATAGTAGTTCTATTCCTGTACATAGGGGGCAGTATTATAGTAGTTATATTCCTGTACATAGGGAGCAGTATTATAGTAGTTATATTCTTGTACATAGGGGGCAGTATTATAGTAGTTATATTCTTGTACATAGGGGCAGTATTATAGTAGTTATATTCTTGTACACAGGGGCAGTATTATAGTAGATATATTCCTGTACATAGGGGGCAGTATATTATACTTACCAGCCCTCTACTCTGCTGGACCCCAGGACACTGTATCCCACCAGCACAATATCATGAGACTTGCAGAACTCCAGTAATTTGCCCTGGTTGAGGAATATGTGACATTCCACCTATATGGACATAGAATGGATTGTTATTATATATATTACAGTTCTTTTCGTGTAATCGATTGTACATGATTAGGAAAAAAATATATCTTCTTCCCTATAAACAGCGCCACACCTATTCCATGGCCATGTCCGGTATTGCATTAAAATGAATTGGAATGAACTAATACCAAACCAGACCTGTGTGTTTTTGGAAATATTTTTGGAAATTTTTTATTGGGCATAGTTTTAGGATAACGGGGTGTAATAGTCACCTGGTTGCAGACGGGTTTGTACTTGAGTCCTGGCATGTTGAGAATCAGTTCCAGTTGCTTGTGGTTAAAATTGGAGACTCCGATAGATCGGACAAGTCCTGCGTCCTTACACGCCTCCAGAGCCTAGGATTGATGGGGACACAGTTAAAGGGATGGTTCCCTCGAAAAACTGTGAATTTTACTCCCTATGATCCGGTCTTTACCTTCCATGTTTCCCGGATATCTGTGTTATGGAAAATCGGCTTCCCGTTTTCATCCGTAGGGAATGGATTATCGCCCGGCTGGTGCAGAACAAGAATTTACAAAGAATTGGGTTATTCTACTCTAGTCACCACCAAATCTGCAGCAATGTGAACAATGTCCGATCCTACCTGAAACTCCACCGGTGTATGGATCAGGAAGAGGTCCACGTAGTCCAGCTGCAGATCTGCCAGAGATTTCTCCAGGGCGAGACGGACCCTCTCCGGGGCCTGGTTATTGCACCAAAGCTAAAGAATAAAGGATGTGTTTACAGCTCAGCAGCGCCCCTGGTGGCCACATAAATGAGAAAAAAATTAAGAAGATGATTTTGATTGGTCCCCGTTACCTTCCCAGTGTAGAAGATGTCTTCTCTTTTCACCGTCCCATCGGCAATCTTGGATCTGATGGCTTCACCGACCTGAACCTCGTTCCCGTATATAAAGGCGCAGTCAATGTGGCGATATCCGACCTCGATGGCCACCTTGACGCTCTCCCCCGCCTGCTCTTTGGTGTACTGTGCGGGAGAAGGTGCAAACATGACCATCACTTCTGACTGTATTAGTCCCCCATTAATAATTATGGCCACAGTGGACCCCCATAACAGTGCTGACCGCAGAGCCCCCATCATAATAACAGTGCTGCTCACAGCGCCCCCATGATAATACTGACCACAGTGCCCCCATGATAGTACTGACCACAGTGCCCCCATCATAATAACAGTGCTGCTCACAGCGCCCCCATGATAATACTGACCACAGTGCCCCCATTGTAACAGTGCTGACCACAGTGCCCCCATGATAGTACTGACCACAGCGCCCCCATGATAGTACTGACCACAGTGCCCCCATGATAGTACTGACCACAGTGCCCCCATGATAGTACTGACCACAGTGCCTCCATTGTAACAGTGCTGACCACAGTGCCCCCATAATAACAGTGCCGACCACAGTACTCCCATAAAGTGCTGACCACAGTGCCCCCATCATAACAGTGCTGACCACAGTGCCCCCATCATTACAGTGCTGACCACAGTGCCCCCATCATAATACTACTGACCACAGTGCCCCCATCATAATAGTACTGACCACAGTGCCCCCATAATAGTACTGACCACGGTCCTCCCATAATAACAGTGCTGACCACAGTCCCCCCATCATAATAGTGCTAACGACAGTGCCCTCATAATAACATTGCTGACCACAGAGCCCCCATCATAACAGTGCTGACCGCAGTGCCCCCATTATATTGCTGACCACAGTGCCCCCATTATAACAGTTCCAACCACAGTAACCCCATAATGGTGCTGACCACAGTGCCCCCATAATTACACTGCTGACTTCTGTAAGCCCCCACAATTGTGATGTACACTGCGGTTCATATCAGCGCTGACCACAGTGCCCCCATTATAACATCAGTGCCCACATGTAGCAGCTAAGCTGTAAGTGACCCCATCCCCTCTATCCGGGACTTTCTATGTGATTTCTACTAGTGTGTGTATTACTTCTGCAAGATCTCTGCTTGCAATCAATGTATGGAAGCTTAGTGAGATGCCTCCAGACCCTCAGCTATTACAATTTATTGGCTTGGGCTGTGTCCTTGGCCCCTGGAGGGTGTCTCCATTCACTGACAGCAAGCAGAGGTTTCATACTCACCGTATCAGGGGCGTAGGTGCCAAATCCCAGCACTGGCATCTTGTGCCCATCATTCAGCACCACGTAGGAGTCCGGTGTGAGCGCCATGGTGCGGAGTGTCCGGGTGCAATGTTCTGCAGGACTGCGGCGCTACAGTCTGCAGGCTGTATTTAACCCATCCCTGTCCCATAGCCCATCCCATAGATTAGTGAATGGGGGCGGCCGGTACGCCAGGGATTCTGCAGCGTCATTGCACTTGTAGAGCAGGTGGAGGGAGAAGGTGACAAGTCAGGGGTGACATTGCCCCTTTAAGGGGAATTAGAAATCCAAAGCAGGTGATGGGTCCCTCTACCAGGATCAATACAACACAAAGGTCTCGCCCATCAAGGGGGTGCAAAGTCTGCAAAATTGATTTATTGGTTTTATCTGCTCCTGGGAAAGCTGGGTCACCACCTATAGGATCATCCTTAAAAAGATTGTCCTACAGCGGCATCAAAAGGTCTTAATGTTCCTACATTTCTATAGGACGTACCCCGATCTATTACACAAAGACCCAGAAGACATCAGCCAAGCAGACCCCACCAGACCCCTAAATAAATACAGACCAAACCCTTAATAAAGATATACCTCCGAACAGACCCTAAACTAATACTGACCCCAGACCAGAACCCTAAACTAAAACAGACCCCAGACCATCTACACTAATACTGACCCCAGACCAGAACCCAACTCTAATACAGACCCCAGACCAGACCCCTAAACTAATACTGACCCCAGACCAGAACCCAACTCTAATACAGAGCCCAGACCAGACCCTCTACACTAATACAGACCCCAGACCAGACCCTCTACACTAATACAGACCCAGACCAGTCTCTACACTAATACAGAGCCCAGACCAGACCCTCTACACTAATACAGAGCCCAGACCAGCCCCTCTACACTAATACAGAGCCCAGACCAGCCCCTCTACACTAATAAAGACCCCAGACCAGACCCTCTACACTAATACAGACCCCAGACCAGCCTCTCTACACTAATACAGACCCCAGACCAGACCCTCTACACTAATACAGACCCCAGACCACACTATCTACACTAATACAGACCCCAGACCAGACCCTCTACACTAATACAGACCCCAGACCAGACCCTCTACACTAATACAGACCCCAGACCAGACCCTCTACACTAATACAGACCCCAGACCAGACCCTCTACACTAATACAGACCCCAGACCAGACTCTCTACACTAATACAGAGCCCAGACCAGACCCTCTACACTAATACAGAGCCCAGACCAGACCCTCTACACTAATACAGACCCCAGACCAGACCCTCTACACTAATAGAGACCCCAGACCAGACCCTCTACACTAATACAGACCCCAGACCAGACCCTCTACACTAATACAGACCCCAGACCAGACCCTCTACACTAATAGAGACCCCAGACCAGACTCTCTACACTAATACAGACCCCAGACCAGACCCTCTACACTAATAAAGACCCCAGACCAGACTCTCTACACTAATACGGACCCCAGACCAGACTCTCTACACTAATACAGACCCCAGACCAGACCCTCTACACTAATACAGACCCCAGACCAGACCCTCTACACTAATACAGACCCCAGACCAGACCCTCTACACTAATACAGACCCCAGACCAGACCCTACACTAATACAGACCCCAGACCAGACTCTCTACACTAATACAGACCCCAGACCAGACCCTACACTAATACAGACCCCAGACCAGACTCTCTACACTAATACAGACCCCAGACCAGACTCTCTACACTAATACAGACCCCAGACCAGACTCTCTACACTAATACAGACCCCACACCAGACTCTCTACACTAATACAGACCCCAGACCAGACTCTCTACACTAATACAGACCCCACACCAGACTCTCTACACTAATAAAGACCCCAGACCAGACTCTCTACACTAATACAGACCCCAGACCAGACCCTCTACACTAATACAGACCCCAGACCAGACTCTCTACACTAATACAGACCCCACACCAGACTCTCTACACTAATAAAGACCCCAGACCAGACTCTCTACACTAATACAGACCCCAGACCAGACTCTCTACACTAATACAGACCCCAGACCAGACTCTACACTAATACAGACCCCAGACCAGAACTCAACACTAATACAGACCCCAGACCAGAACCCAACACTAATACAGACCCCAGACCAGAACCCAACACTAATACAGACCCCAGATCAGACCCTCTACACTAATACAGACCCCAGACCAGACCCTCTACACTAATACAGACCCCAGACCAGACCCTCTACACTAATACAGACCCCAGACCAGACCCTCTACACTAATACAGAGCCCAGACCAGACCCTCTACACTAATACAGACCCCAGACCAGACCCTCTACACTAATACAGACCCCAGACCAGACCCTCTACACTAATACAGACCCCAGACCAGACCCTCTACACTAATACAGATCCCAGACCAGACCCTCTACACTAATACAGACCCCAGACCAGACCCTCTACACTAATACAGACCCCAGACCAGACCCTCTACACTAATACAGACCCCAGACCAGACCCTCTACACTAATACAGACCCCAGACCAGACCCTCTACACTAATACAGACCCCAGACCAGACCCTCTACACTAATACAGACCCCAGACCTCTACACTAATACAGACCCCAGACCAGACCCCCTACACTAATACAGTGCCCAGACCAGACCCTCTACACTAATACAGACCCCAGACCAGACCCTCTACACTAATACAGACCCCAGACCAGACCATCTACACTAATACAGACCCCAGAACAGACTCTCTACACTAATACAGACCCCAGACCAGACCCTCAACACTAATACAGACCCCAGACCAGACCCTCTACACTGATACAGACCCCAGACCAGACCCTCTACACTGATACAGACCCCAGACCAGACCCTCTACACTAATACAGACCCCAGACCAGACCCTCTACACTAATACAGGCCCCAGACCAGACCCTCTACACTGATACAGACCCCAGACCAGACCCTCTACACTAATACAGACCCCAGACCAGACCCTCTACACTAATACAGTCCCCAGACCAGACCCTCTACACTAATACAGACCCCAGACCAGATCCTCTACACTAATACAGACCCCAGACCCTCTACACTAATACAGACCCCAGACCAGACCCTCTACACTAATACAGTCCCCAGACCAGACCCTCTACACTAATACAGACCCCAGACCAGATCCTCTACACTAATACAGACCCCAGACCTCTACACTAATACAGACCCCAGACCAGACCCCCTACACTAATACAGTGCCCAGACCAGACCCTCTACACTAATACAGACCCCAGACCAGACCCTCTACACTAATACAGAGCCCAGATCAGACCCTCTACACTAATACAGACCCCAGACCCTCTACACTAATACAGATCCCAGACCAGACCCTCTACACTAATACAGACCCCAGACCAGACCATCTACACTAATACAGACCCCAGAACAGACTCTCTACACTAATACAGACCCCAGACCAGACCCTCTACACTAATACAGACCCCAGACCAGACCCTCTACACTGATACAGACCCCAGACCAGACCCTCTACACTGATACAGACCCCAGACCAGACCCTCTACACTAATACAGACCCCAGACCAGACCCTCTACACTAATACAGTCCCCAGACCAGACCCTCTACACTAATACAGACCCCAGACCAGACCCCTACACTAATACAGACCCCAGACCAGACCCTCTACACTAATACAGACCCCAGACCAGACTCTCTACACTAATACAGACCCCAGACCAGACCCTCTACACTAATACAGACCCCAGACCAGACCATCTACACTAATACAGACCCCAGACCAGACTCTCTACACTAATACAGACCCCAGACCAGACCCTCTACACTAATACAGACCCCAGACCAGAACCTCTACACTAATACAGACCCCAGACCAGACCATCTACACTAATACAGACCCCAGACCAGACCCTCTACACTAATACAGACCCCAGACCAGACTCTCTACACTAATACAGACCCCAGACCAGACCCTCTACACTAATACAGACCCCAGACCAGACTCTACACTAATACAGACCCCAGACCAGACCCTCTACACTAATACAGACACCAGACCATCTACACTAATACAGACCCCAGACCCTCTACACTAATACAGACCCCAGACCAGACTCTCTACACTAATACAGACCCCAGACCATCTACACTAATACAGACCCCAGACCCTCTACACTAATACAGACCCCAGACCAGACCCTCTACACTAATACAGACCCCAGACCAGACCCTCTACACTAATACAGAGCCCAGACCAGACCCTCTATACCAGGGGTCTCAAACTCAATTTACCTGGGGGCCGCTGGAGGTAGATTCTGGGTAAGGCTGGGCCGCATCAAGTTTTCCACACAAAATGCGCTTACAAAATATCATTATTCAGATTCAAATGTCATGGCGTCTCCCAGTGCAAGGAAAGCCCCGAGCTGGGAGACGTGTTTTCTCTATGAACGCGTCCTGTGCACCGAGGGGTCCCAAGCTCCTACCGCACTGAGCCCAGTCAGGGACACTCCATTCCATAAAAACTCCTGTACAAAAATAATTTTTTTTATTTGCCGGCAGCCATCGCTGTGAAAGCACCCGCGATCGGTGCTAGCACTGATCGCGGGTGTTACCGGTAAGCAGTGGCGTAACTAGAGTCCTCTGGGCCCCAGGGCAAAATTCCCAACAGGGCCCCCCCCCCAGTATGCATAAAAACATTGAACACCATCCACCAGTAGCAGTAATCAATGTCCCCCCCCACCACCAGAAGCCATAATCAATGTCCCGCCTCACCAGAAGCCATAATTAAAGTCCCCCCTCACCAGTAGCCATAATCAATGTCCCCCCCACCAGTAGCCATAATTAAAGTCCCCCCCAGCAGTAGCTATAATTAATGTCCCCCCCTCCAGCAGTAGCCATAATTAATGTCCCCCCCAGCAGTAGCCATAATTAATGTCCCCCCCAGCAGTAGCCATAATTAATGTCCCCCCCAGCAGTAGCTATAATTAATGTCCCCCCTCCAGTAGCCATAATTAATGTCCCCCCCAGCAGTAGCCATGATTAATGTCCCCCCCAGCAGTAGCTATAATTAATGTCCCCCCCAGCAGTAGCCATAATTAATGTCCCCCCTCCAGTAGCCATAATTAATGTCCCCCCCAGCAGTAGCCATGATTAATGCCCCCCCCCCTCCAGTAGCCATAATTAATATCCCCCCAGCAGTAGCCGTGATTAATGTCCCCCATAGGTAATATCCCCCCAAATTTCCTAACTTTCACCTATGCCCCCCCAAATAGAAACAGGGCCCCATATACTTAAGCAAGATAAAAAATAAAACTCTTACCTAGTTATCCCGCTCCTCTTCGCGCTCTCTCTTCTGCAGATCGGCGCAGGCGACGGCTGATGACGCGTCTGCCAGGTCAGGTGCCGGGTCATGGACCTCAGCAGACCCGGCGCAGGCAGACGTGTCGGCGTCTATGGATGCGATGGGTGGGAACTGCCGCTGAGGTGGGTGGGATGGTGGGCGGATCGGGGGCCCGTTCTTATTTTGAATTGGGACAGCTCCGGGCCCTCCCTGATCCAGCGCACGGACCAGATACAGAACAGTCCGTGCGCTGTAACGGGAAGGCCCGCGGCTGTCACAATTTAAAACATCTGCCCGCTGGGCTGCGCCGAGTTATCAGCGCAGCGCAGGGGTCAGGTGCGGGCCTCTGACTGACCATGGGCCCGGTCTCAGTCGCGACCCCTGCGACCGCGATCGGTACGCCACTGCCGGTAAGCCTTTGCTGCAATATGCAGCAAAGACTTACCGGCTGAGCCCTCTCCATGCAGCGCGACCAGGTGGGGGCCACAAAATATTGTCCCGCGGGCCGCAGTTGGCCCGCGGGCCGCGAGTTTGAGACCCCTGCTCTATACTAATACAGACCCCAGACCAGACTCTCTACGCTAATACAGACCCCAGACCAGACCCTCTACGCTAATACAGACCCCAGACCAGACCCTCTACACTAATACAGACCCCAGAACAGACCCTCTACACTAATACAGACCCCAGACCAGACCCTCTACACTAATACAGACCCCAGACCCTCTACACTAATACAGACCCCAGACCAGACCATCTACACTAATACAGACCCCAGACCCTCTACACTAATACAGACCCCAGACCCTCTACACTAATACAGACCCCAGACCAGACCCTCTACACTAATACAGACCCCAGACCAGACCCTCTACACTAATACAGACCCCAGACCAGACCCTCTACACTAATACAGACCCCAGACCCTCTACACTAATACAGACCCCAGACCAGACCCTCTACACTAATACAGACCCCAGACCCTCTACACTAATACAGACCCCAGACCCTCTACACTAATACAGACCCCAGACCAGACCCTACACTAATACAGACCCCAGACCAGACCCTCTACACTAATACAGACCCCAGACCAGACCCTCTACACTAATACAGAGCCCAGACCAGACCCTCTACACTAATACAGACCCCAGACCAGACCCTCTACACTAATACAGACCCCAGACCAGACCCTCTACACTAATACAGACCCCAGACCAGAACCCAACGCTAATACAGACCCCAGACCAGACTCTCTACACTAATACAGACCCCAGACCAGACCCTCTACACTAATACAGACCCCAGACCAGACCCTCTACACTAATACAGACCCCAGACCAGACCCTCTACACTAATACAGACCCCAGACCCTCTACACTAATACAGACCCCAGACCAGACCCTCTACACTAATACAGACCCCAGACCAGACCCTCTACACTAATACAGACCCCAGACCAGACCCTCTACACTAATACAGATCCCAGACCAGACCCGCTACACTAATACAGACCCCAGACCAGACCCTCTACACTAATACAGATCCCAGACCAGACCCTCTACACTAATACAGACCCCAGACCAGACTCTACACTAATACAGACCCCAGACCAGACCCTCTACACTAATACAGACCCCAGACCAGACCCTCTACACTAATACAGACCCCAGACCAGACCCTCTACACTAATACAGACCCCAGACCAGACCCTCTACACTAAAACAGAGCCCAGATCAGACCATCTACACTAATACAGACCCCAGACCAGACCCTCTACACTAATACAGACCCCAGACCAGAACCCAACGCTAATACAGAGCCCAGACCAGACTCTCTACACTAACACAGACCCCAGACCAGACCCTCTACACTAATACAGACCCCGGACCAGACCCTCTAAACTAATACAGACCCCAGACCAGACCCTCTTCACTAATACAGACCCCAGACCAGACCCTCTACACTAATACAGACCCCGGACCAGAACCCAACACTAATACAGACCCCAGACCAGACCCTCTACACTAATACAGTCCCCAGACCAGACCCTCTACACTAATACAGACCCCAGACCAGACCCTCTACACTAATACAGACCCCAGACCAGACCCTCTACACTAATACAGACCCCGGACCAGACCCTCTACACTAATACAGACGCCAGACCAGACCCTCTACACTAATACAGACCCCAGACCAGACCCTCTACACTAATACAGACCCCAGACCAGACCCTCTACACTAATACAGACCCCAGACCAGGCCCTCTACACTAATACAGACCCCAGACCAGACCCTCTACACTAATACAGACCCCAAACCAGACTCTCTACACTAATACAGACCCCAGACCAGACCCTACACTAATACAGACCCCAGACCAGACCGTCTACACTAATACAGACCCCAGACCAGACCCCTAAACTAATACAGACCCCAGACCAGACCCTCTACACTAATACAGACCCCAGACCAGACCCTCTACACTAATACAGACCCCAGACCAGACCCTCTACACTAAAACAGAGCCCAGACCAGACCATCTACACTAATACAGACCCCAGACCAGACCCTCTACACTAATACAGACCCCAGACCAGAACCCAACGCTAATACAGACCCCAGACCAGACCCTCTACACTAATACAGACCCCAGACCATCTACACTAATACAGACCCCAGACCAGACTCTCTACACTAATACAGACCCCAGACCAGACCCTCTACACTAATACAGACCCCAGACCAGACCATCTACACTAATACAGACCCCAGACCAGACTCTCTACACTAATACAGACCCCAGACCAGACCCTCTACACTAATACAGACCCCGGACCAGACCCTCTAAACTAATACAGACCCCAGACCATCTACACTAATACAGACCCCAGACCAGCCCCTCTACACTAATACAGACCCCAGACCAGACCCTCTACACTAACACAGACCCCAGACCAGACCCTCTCCACTAATACAGACCCCAGACCAGACATCTAGACTAATACAGACCCCAGACCAGACCCTCTACACTAATACAGACCCCAGATCAGACCCTCTACACTAATACAGACCCCAGACCAGACTCTCTACACTAATACAGACCCAAGACCAGACCCTCTACACTAATACAGACCCCAGATCAGACCCTCTACACTAATACAGACCCCAGACCAGACTCTCTACACTAATACAGACCCCAGACCAGACCCTCTACATTTTACAGACCCCAGACCAGACCCTCTACACTAATACAGACCCCAGACCAGACCCTCTACACTAATACAGACCCCAGACCAGACCCTCTACACTAATACAGACCCCAGACCAGACCCTCTACACTAATACAGACCCCAGACCAGACCCTCTACACTAATACAGACCCCAGACCCTCTACACTAATACAGACCCCAGACCAGACCCCTAAACTAATACAGACCCCAGACCAGACCCCTAAACTAATACAGACCTTTAGACCAGACCCTCTACACTAATACAGACCCCAGACCCTCTACACTAATACATACCCCAGACCAGACCCCTAAACTAATACTGACCCCAGACCAGACATCTAGACTAATACAGACCCCAGACCAGACCCTCTACACTAATACTGACCCCAGATTAGACCCCTAAACTAATACAGACCCCAGACCAGACCCCTAAACTAATACTGACCCCAGACCAGACCCTCTACACTAATACAGACCCCAGACCAGACCCTCTACACTAATACAGACCCCAGATCAGACCCTCTACACTAATACAGACCCCAGACCAGACTCTTTACACTAATACAGACCCCAGACCAGACCCTCTACACTAATACAGACCCCAGACCAGACCCTCTACACTAATACAGACCCCAGACCATCTACACTAATACAGACCCTAGACCAGCCCCTCTACACTAATACAGACCCCAGACCAGCCCCTCTACACTAATACAGACCCCAGACCAGACCCTCTACACTAATACAGACCCCAGACCAGACCCTCTACACTAATACAGACCCCAGACCAGACCATCTACACTAATACAGACCCCAGACCAGACCCTCTACACTAATACAGACCCCAGACCAGACCTCTACACTAATACAGACCCCAGACCAGACCCTCTACACTAATACAGACCCCAGACCAGACCCTCTACACTAATACAGACCCCAGACCAGACCCCTAAACTAATACTGACCCCAGACCAGACATCTAGACTAATACAGACCCCAGACCAGACCCTCTACACTAAAACAGAGCCCAGACCAGACCATCTACACTAATACAGACCCCAGATCAGACCCTCTACACTAATACAGACCCCAGACCAGACTCTCTACACTAATACAGACCCCAGACCAGACCCTCTACACTAATACAGACCCCAGACCAGACCCTCTACACTAATACAGACCCCAGACCAGACCCTCTACACTAATACAGACCCCAGACCCTCTACACTAATACAGACCCCAGACCAGACCCTCTACACTAATACAGACCCCAGACCAGCCCCTCTACACTACTACAGACCCCAGACCAGACCCTCTACACTAATACAGACCCCAGACCCTTTACACTAATACAGACCCCAGACCAGACCCTCTACACTAATACAGACCCCAGACCAGACTCTCTACACTAATACAGACCCCAGACCAGACCCTCTACACTAATACAGACCCCAGACCAGACCCTCTACACTAATACAGACCCCAGACCAGACCCTCTACACTAATACAGACCCCAGACCAGACCCTCTACACTAATACAGACCCCAGACCAGACCCTCTACACTAATATAGACCCCAGACCAGACCCTCTACACTAATACAGAGCCCAGACCAGACCCTCTACACTAATACAGACCCCAGACCCTCTACACTAATACAGACCCCAGACCAGACCCTCTACACTAATACAGACCCCAGACCAGCCCCTCTACACTACTACAGACCCCAGACCAGACCCTCTACACTAATACTGACCCCAGACCCTTTACACTAATACAGACCCCAGACCAGACCCTCTACACTAATACAGACCCCAGACCAGACTCTCTACACTAATACAGACCCCAGACCAGACCCTCTACACTAATACAGACCCCAGACCAGACCCTCTACACTAATACAGACCCCAGACCAGACACTCTACACTAATACAGACCCCAGACCAGACCCTCTACACTAATACATACCCCAGACCAGACCCTCTACACTAATACAGACCCCAGACCAGACCCTCTACACTAATACAGACCCCAGACCAGACCCTCTACACTAATACAGACCCCCAGACCAGACCCTCTACACTAATACAGAGCCCAGACCAGAACCCAACACTAATACAGAGTCCAGACCCCAGACCCTCTACACTAATACAGAGCCCAGACCAGAACCCAACACTAATACAGACCCCAGACCAGACCCTCTACACTAATACAGACCCCAGACCAGACCCTCTACACTAATACAGACCCCAGACCAGACCCTCTACACTAATACAGACCCCAGACCAGACCCTCTACACTAATATAGACCCCAGACCAGACCCTCTACACTAATACAGAGCCCAGACCAGAACCCAACACTAATACAGAGTCCAGACCCCAGACCCTCTACACTAATACAGAGCCCAGACCAGAACCCAACACTAATACAGACCCCAGACCAGACCCTCTACACTAATACAGACCCCAGACCAGACCCTCTACACTAATACAGACCCCAGACCAGACCCTCTACACTAATACAGACGCAGACCAGACCCTCTACACTAATACAGACCCCAGACCAGACCCTACACTAATACAGACCCCAGACCAGACCCTCTACACTAATACAGACCCCAGACCAGACCCTCTACACTAATACAGACCCCAGACCAGACCCTCTACACTAATACAGACCCAGACCAGACCCTCTACACTAATACAGACCCCAGACCCTCTACACTAATACAGACCCCAGACCAGACTCTCTACACTAATACAGACCCCAGACCAGACTCTCTACACTAATACAGAGCCCAGACCAGACCCTCTACACTAATACAGACCCCAGACCAGACCCTCTACACTAATACAGACCCCAGACCAGACCCTCTACACTAATACAGACCCCAGACCAGACCCTCTACACTAATACAGACCCCAGACCAGACTCTCTACACTAATACAGAGCCCAGACCAGACCCTCTACACTAATACAGACCCCAGACCAGACCCTCTACACTAATACAGACCCCAGACCAGACCCTCTACACTAATACAGACCCCAGACCAGAACCCAACACTAATACAGACCCCAGACCAGACCCTCTACACTAATACAGACCCCAGACCAGACTCTCTACACTAATACAGACCCCAGACCAGACCCTCTACACTAATACAGACCCCAGACCCTCTACACTAATACAGACCCCAGACCAGACCCTCTACACTAATACAGACCCCAGACCAGACCCTCTACACTAATACAGACCCCAGACCAGACCCTCTACACTAATACAGAGCCCAGACCAGACCCTACACTAATACAGACCCCAGACCAGACTCTCTACACTAATACAGACCACAGATCAGACCCTCTACACTAATACAGACCCCAGACCAGACCCTCTACACTAATACAGACCCCAGACCAGACCCTCTCCACTAATACAGACCCCAGACCAGACCCTCTACACTAATACAGACCCCAGACCAGACCCTCTACACTAATACAGACCCCAGACCAGACCCTCTACACTAATACAGACCCCAGACCTCTACACTAATACAGACCCCAGACCAGACCCTCTACACTAATAAAGACCCCAGACTAGACCCTCTACACTAATACAGACCCCTGACCAGATCCCTAAACTAATACTGACCTCAAACCAGACCCCTAAACTAAAACAGACCCTTAGACCAGACCCCTAAACTAATACAGACCCCAGACCAGACCCTACTCTAATACTGACCCTGATATAATACATAAAGAACCACAGACGCGTGAACTAAAATCAACCAGCTGTCCTTGGATACGACCACCACTGCTGGAGAAATTTCTCAAAAAAAAAAAAAATAATAATAATATTTGCGGCAGAAATAACCGGGAGTTACTATGTGTCTCTCCACTGTCCTGTAGTAATGATCTCGGGGCCTCATTAGCGCATGTCTGGAAAAGCACAGCATCTCCAAGGACAGCCATCTCATCCTAAGGGACCATATGACTACAGTTATGGGAAATTAACTGCACACAGGTATATTAAATAACATCCAATTGAAGGAATGTATATACATAGCAGATGAATTAAATGTGACTGCCCAGATGGGAATACCCCAATAATAACGACATGACCCCAAAATTAATACATCCCCAGAACAAATCCCTAAACTAATCCAGACCCCAGAACAGACTCCAAAACTCATACACCCCCCAGACCAGATCACTTAACGAATACAGACCATGAAATAATCCGAGCCGCCGGTTGCGCATGCGCGAGCTGCCCATTCATTTTGATGGAGAAATGACCCCGAACAGACCCCAAAATGAATACGTCCCCAGAACAAACCGCTAAACTAATACAGACCCCAGAACAGACTCCAAAACTGATACACCCCCAGACCAGATCCCTACAGATGGAATGCAGCCGGTTGCGCATGCGCGGGCCGCCACTTTCTTTCCTATGGAGCTGACTAACTCTCTACGATGGGAAAACCCCTTTAATAAAGACATGACCCCGAACAGACCCCAAAACTAATACACCCCAGATCCCTAAAATAATACTGATCCCAGACCAGATCTTTTAAATGAATACAGAATGCAGAGAAACCCCCAAAAATGTGACCAGACCCTAAAACACAAATCCCAAAAATCCTTTAAAAAAACATAAAAGACACCATCCAGATACAATAAACCTATAAAAATTCCACAGCAGTACTTATAAGGACCACAGAAAGTACCAGACCCCAGACCCCTATAGTAACACAGACCTCAGACCAGACAAAGGACCAGTCATATGGACCCCAGACCCCTATAGTAATACAGCCTCAGACCAGACAAAGTACCAGTCATATGGACCCCAGACCCCTATAGTAATACAGACCTCAGACCAGACAAAGTACCAGTCATATGGACCCCAGACCCCTATAGAAATACAGACCTCAGACCACACAAAGGACCAGTCATATGGACCCCAGACCCCTATAGTAATACAGACCTCAGACCACACAAAGGACCCGTCATATGGACCCCAGACCCCTATAGTAATACAGACCTCAGACCAGACAAAGTACCAGTCATATGGACCCCAGACCCCTATAGTAACACAGACCTCAGACCAGAGAAAGTACCAGTCATATGGACCCCAGACCCCTATAGTAACACAGACCTCAGACCAGAGAAAGTACCAGTCATATGGACCCCAGACCCCTATAGTAATACAGCCTCAGACCAGACAAAGTACCAGTCATATGGACCCCAGACCCCTATAGTAATACAGACCCCAGACCACACAAAGTACCAGTCATATGGACCCCAGACCCCTATAGTAATACAGCCTCAGACCAGACAAAGTACCAGTCATATGGACCCCAGACCCCTATAGTAATACAGACCCCAGACCAGACAAAGTACCAGTCATATGGACCCCAGACCCCTATAGTAATACAGACCTCAGACCAGACAAAGTACCAGTCATATGGACCCCAGACCCCTATAGTAATACAGACCTCAGACCAGACAAAGGACCAGTCATATGGACCCCAGACCCCTATAGTAATACAGACCCCAGACCAGACAAAGTACCAGTCATATGGACCCCAGACCCCTATAGTAATACAGACCTCAGACCAGACAAAGGACCAGTCATATGGACCCCAGACCCCTATAGTAATACAGACCTCAGACCAGACAAAGGACCAGTCATATGGACCCCAGACCCCTATAGTAATACAGACCCCAGACCAGACAAAGTACCAGTCATATGGACCCCAGACCCTTATAGTAATACAGACCCCAGACCAGACAAAGTACCAGTCATATGGACCCCAGACCCCTATAGTAACACAGACCTCAGACCAGACAAAGTACCAGTCATATGGACCCCAGACCCCTATAGTAATACAGACCCCAGACCACACAAAGTACCAGTCATATGGACCCCAGACCCCTATAGTAATACAGCCTCAGACCAGACAAAGTACCAGTCATATGGACCCCAGACCCTTATAGTAATACAGACCCCAGACCAGACAAAGTACCAGTCATATGGACCCCAGACCCCTATAGTAACACAGACCTCAGACCAGACAAAGTACCAGTCATATGGACCCCAGACCCCTATAGTAATACAGACCCCAGACCACACAAAGTACCAGTCATATGGACCCCAGACCCCTTTAGTAATACAGACCCCAGACAAGACAAAGTACCAGTCATATGGACCCCAGACCCCTATAGTAATACAGCCTCAGACCAGACAAAGTACCAGTCATATGGACCCCAGACCCCTATAGTAATATGGACCCCAGACCCCTATAGTAATACAGCCTCAGACCAGGCAATGTACCAGTCATATGGACCCCAGACCCCTATAGTAATACAGACCCCAGACCAGACAAAGTACCAGTCATATGGACCCCAGACCCCTATAGTTATACAGCCTCAGACCAGGCAATGTACCAGTCATATGGACCCCAGACCCCTATAGTAATACAGACCCCAGACCAGACAAAGTACCAGTCATATGGACCCCAGACCCCTATAGTAATACAGACCCCAGACCAGACAAAGTACCAGTCATATGGACCTCAGACCCCTATAGTAATACAGACCTCAGACCAGAGAAAGTACCAGTCATATGGACCCCAGACCCCTATAGTAATACAGACCTCAGACCACACAAAGTACCAGTCATATGGACCCCAGACCCCTATAGTAATACAGACCCCAGACCACACAAAGTACCAGTCATATGGACCCCAGACCCCTATAGTAATACAGACCTCAGACCAAAGTACCAGTCATATGGACCCCAGACCGCTATAGTAATACAGACCCCAGACCACACAAAGTACCAGTCATATGGACCCCAGACCCCTATAGTAATACAGACCCCAGACCAGACAAAGTACCAGTCATATGGACCCCAGACCCCTATAGTAATATGGACCCCAGACCCCTATAGTAATACAGACCCCAGACCAGACAAAGTACCAGTCATATGGACCCCAGACCCCTATAGTAATACAGACCTCAGACCAGAGAAAGTACCAGTCATATGGACCCCAGACCCCTATAGTAATACAGACCCCAGACCACACAAAGTACCAGTCATATGGACCCCAGACCCCTATGGTAATACAGACCCCAGACCAGACAAAGGACCAGTCATATGGACCCCAGACCCCTATAGTAATACAGACCCCAGACCCCTATAGTAATACAGACCCCAGACAAAGTACCAGTCATATGGACCCCAGACCCCTATAGTAATACAGACCCCAGACCAGACAAAGTACCTGTCATATGGACCCCAGACCCCTATAGTAATACAGACCCCAGACCAGACAAAGGACCAGTCATATGGACCCCAGACCCCTATAGTAATACAGACCTCAGACCAGACAAAGTACCAGTCATATGGACCCCAGACCCCTATAGTAATACAGACCCCAGACCAGACAAAGTACCTGTCATATGGACCCCAGACCCCTATAGTAATACAGACCCCAGACCAGACAAAGGACCAGTCATATGGACCCCAGACCCCTATAGTAATACAGCCTCAGACCAGACAAAGTACCAGTCATATGGACCCCAGACCCCTAAAGTAATACAGCCTCAGACCAGACAAAGTACCAGTCATATGGACCCCAGGCCCCTATAGTAATACAGACCCCAGACCAGACAAAGTACCAGTCATATGGACCCCAGACCCTTATAGTAATACAGACCCCAGACCAGACAAAGTACCAGTCATATGGACCCCAGACCCTTATAGTAATACAGACCCCAGACCAGACAAAGTACCAGTCATATGGACCCCAGACCCCTATAGTAATACAGCCTCAGACCAGACAAAGTACCAGTCATATGGACCCCAGACCCCTATAGTAATACAGACCCCAGACCAGACAAAGGACCAGTCATATGGACCCCAGACCCCTATAGTAATACAGACCCCAGACCAGACAAAGGACCAGTCATATGGACCCCAGACCCCTATAGTAATACAGCCTCAGACCAGACAAAGTACCAGTCATATGGACCCCAGACCCCTATAGTAACACAGACCCCAGACCAGACAAAGGACCAGTCATATGGACCCCAGACCCCTATAGTAATACAGACCTCAGACCAGGCAAAGTACCAGTCATATGGACCCCAGACCCCTATAGTAATACAGACCTCAGACCAGACAAAGTACCAGTCATATGGACCCCAGACCCCTATAGTAATACAGACCTCAGACCACACAAAGTACCAGTCATATGGACCCCAGACCCTTATAGTAATACAGACCCCAGACCAAAGGACCAGTCATATGGACCCCAGACCCCTATAGTAATACAGACCTCAGACCAGACAAAGGACCAGTCATATGGACCCCAGACCCCTATAGTAATACAGACCCCAGACCAGACAAAGTACCAGTCATATGGACCCCAGACCCCTATAGTAATACAGACCTCAGACCAGACAAAGTACCAGTCATATGGACCCCAGACCCCTATAGTAATACAGACCCCAGACCAGACAAAGCACCAGTCATATGGACCCCAGACCCCTATAGTAATACAGACCTCAGACCAGACAAAGTACCAGTCATATGGACCCCAGACCCCTATAGTAATACAGCCTCAGACCAGACAAAGTACCAGTTATATGGACCCCAGACCCTTATAGTAATACAGACCCCAGACCAGACAAAGTACCAGTCATATGGACCCCAGACCCCTATAGTAATACAGACCTCAGACCAGACAAAGTACCAGTCATATGGACCCCAGACCCCTATAGTAATACAGCCTCAGACCAGACAAAGTACCAGTCATATGGACCCCAGACCCCTATAGTAATACAGACCCCAGACCAGACAAAGGACCAGTCATATGGACCCCAGACCCCTATAGTAATACAGACCCCAGACCAGACAAAGGACCAGTCATATGGACCCCAGACCCCTATAGTAATACAGACCCCAGACCAGACAAAGTACCAGTCATATGGACCCCAGACCCCTATAGTAATACAGACCCCAGACCACACAAAGTACCAGTCATATGGACCCCAGACCCCTATAGTAATACATATCTCAGACCAGACAAAGGACCAGTCATATGGACCCCAGACCCTTATAGTAATACAGACCCCAGACCAGACAAAGTACCAGTCATATGGACCCCAGACCCCTATAGTAATACAGACCCCAGACCAGACAAAGTACCAGTCATATGGACCCCAGACCCCTATAGTAATACAGACCCAAGACCAGACAAAGGACCAGTCATATGGACCCCAGACCCTTATAGTAATACAGACCCCAGACCAAAGGACCAGTCATATGGACCCCAGACCCCTATAGTAATACAGACCCCAGACCAGATAAAGTACCAGTCATATGGACCCCAGACCCCTATGGTAATACAGACCCCAGACCAGACAAAGTACCAGTCATATGGACCCCAGACCCCTATAGTAATACAGACCCCAGACCAGACAAAGTACCAGTCATATAAACCCCAGACCCCTATAGTAATACAGACCCCAGACCAGACAAAGTACCAGTCATATGGACCCCAGACCCCTATAGTAATACAGACCCCAGACCAGACAAAGGACCAGTCATATGGACCCCAGACCCCTATAGTAATACAGACCCCAGACCAGACAAAGTACCAGTCATATGGACCCCTTATAGTAATACAGACCCCAGACCAGACAAAGGACCAGTCATATGGACCCCAGACCCCTATAGTAATACAGACCTCAAACCAGGCAAAGTACCAGTCATATGGACCCCAGACCCCTATAGTAATACAGACCCCAGACCAGACAAAGTACCAGTCATATGGACCCCAGACCCCTATAGTAATATGGACCCCAGACCCCTATAGTAATACAGACCCCAGACCAGACAAAGTACCAGTCATATGGACCCCAGACCCCTATAGTAATACAGACCTCAAACCAGGCAAAGTACCAGTCATATGGACCCCAGACCCCTATAGTAATACAGACTCAAGACCAGACAAAGTACCAGTCATATGGACCCCAGACCCCTATAGTAATACAGACCCCAGACCAGACAAAGTACCAGTCATATAAACCCCAGACCCCTATAGTAATACAGACCCCAGACCAGACAAAGTACCAGTCATATGGACCCCAGACCCCTATAGTAATACAGACCCCAGACCAGACAAAGGACCAGTCATATGGACCCCAGACCCCTATAGTAATACAGACCCCAGACCAGACAAAGTACCAGTCATATGGACCCCTTATAGTAATACAGACCCCAGACCAGACAAAGGACCAGTCATATGGACCCCAGACCCCTATAGTAATACAGACCTCAAACCAGGCAAAGTACCAGTCATATGGACCCCAGACCCCTATAGTAATACAGACCCCAGACCAGACAAAGTACCAGTCATATGGACCCCAGACCCCTATAGTAATATGGACCCCAGACCCCTATAGTAATACAGACCCCAGACCAGACAAAGTACCAGTCATATGGACCCCAGACCCCTATAGTAATACAGACCTCAGACCAGACAAAGTACCAGTCATATGGACCCCAGACCCCTATAGTAATACAGACCCCAGACCAGACAAAGTACCAGTCATATGGACCCCAGACCCCTATAGTAATACAGACCTCAAACCAGGCAAAGTACCAGTCATATGGACCCCAGACCCCTATAGTAATACAGACCCAAGACCAGACAAAGTACCAGTCATATGGACCCCAGACCCCTATAGTAATACAGACCCCAGACCAGACAAAGTACCAGTCATATGGACCCCAGACCCCTATAGTAATACAGACCCCAGACCAGACAAAGTACCAGTCATATGGACCCCAGACCCCTATAGTAATACAGACCCCAGACCAGACAAAGGACCAGTCATATGGACCCCAGACCCTTATAGTAATACAGACCCCAGACCAGACAAAGGACCAGTCATATGGACCCCAGACCCCTATAGTAATACAGACCTCAAACCAGGCAAAGTACCAGTCATATGGACCCCAGACCCCTATAGTAATACAGACCCCAGACCAGACAAAGTACCAGTCATATGGACCCCAGACCCCTATAGTAATATGGACCCCAGACCCCTATAGTAATACAGACCCCAGACCAGACAAAGTACCAGTCATATGGACCCCAGACCCCTATAGTAATACAGACCTCAGACCAGACAAAGTAGCAGTCATATGGACCCCAGACCCCTATAGTAATACAGACCCCAGACCAAAGGACCAGTCATATGGACCCCAGACTCCTATAGTAATATGGACCCTCTCACTATGGACATTATTGTAGATTTTTCTGTGATGTTTATGTAACAGTGACCTATGAACCTGTGTGACCCCTCCTCGGTGTCTTGGATGATGGATCCTGGAGGTGACTTGCATTTCTCAGTCTCACGTCAGGTGCCGGGTTTGTTTCTTTTATGTTTCTTTTTTTGTTTAAGCAAAAACCAGATTATCAGGATTTCTGCGCAAGTGCGGTCCCATCGCCCCAGTATGCATTTGTAAATGTTGTCTCTGCTGTTCATCCGTGCCCCATGTGAGACCCGGGCCCCGTAGCAACCGCTACGGATGTTGTTACACCACTGCACCCAGTACCAGGGCAGATGTTCCCATGATCCCGGTGCTGACTATATAAAGGCAGAGGAGGTCATGTGGATATTTTTCTTTGTGCTCCAGGTTTAGGCTTGTATCATCCAGTCCTCCCCCTCCCCCACATTACATCATTTTAGGCAGTGACAGGTATGACGGCTGCACCCTCTAAGACTAAGAGAGTTCATTTTCCCTGCCGAGCTCCTCCTCCATCATATTACTGTACATTAAATATCACCCCCCCCCCCCCCATGGCTCCTACTCCTGATACCAGCTCCAAATCCATCGTATAACGCAGTCACATGTCTGTCACCACCACTAGGGGGAGCTCAGGAGATCCCTGCATACAGTCACTGTGTACATACATGACATTACTTATCCTGTACTGATCCTGAGTTACATCCTGTATTATACCCCAGAGCTGCACTCACTATTCTGCTGGTGCAGTCACTGTGTATATACATGACATTACTTATCCTGTACTGATCCTGAGTTACATCCTGTATTATACCCCAGAGCTGCACTCACTATTCTGCTGCCGGTGCAGTCACTGTACATACATGACATTACTATCCTGTACTGATCCTGAGTTACATCCTGTATTATACCCCAGAGCTGCACTCACTATTCTGCTGCCGGTGCAGTCACTGTGTACATACATGACATTACTTATCCTGTACTGATCCTGAGTTACATCCTATATTATACCCCAGAGCTGCACTCACTATTCTGCTGCTGGTGCAGTCACTGTACATACATGACATTACTTATCCTGTACTGATCCTGAGTTACACCCTGTATTATACCCCAAGAGCTGCACTTACTATTCTGCTGGTACAGTCACTGTGTACATACATGACATTACTTATCCTGTACTGATCCTGAGTTACATCCTATATTATACCCCAGAGCTGCACTCACTATTCTGCTGCTGGTGCAGTCACTGTGTACATACATGACATTACTTATCCTGTACTGGTCCTGAGTTACATCCTGTATTATACCCCAGAGCTGCACTCACTATTCTGCTGCTGGTGCAGTCACTGTGTACATACATGACATTACTTATCCTGTACTGATCCTGAGTTACATCCTGTATTATACCCCAGAGCTGCACTCACTATTCTGCTGCTGGTGCAGTCACTGTGTACATACATGACATTACTTATCCTGTACTGATCCTGGGTTACATCCTGTATTATACTCCAGAGCTGCTCTCACTATTCTGCTGCTGGTGCAGTCACTGTGTACATACATGACATTACTTATCCTGTACTGATCCTGAGTTACATCCTGTATTATACTCCAGAGCTGCACTCACTATTCTGCTGCTGGTGCAGTCACTGTGTACATACATGACATTACTTATCCTGTACTGATCCTGAGTTACATCCTGTATTATACTACAGAGCTGCACTCACTATTCTGCTGCTGGTGCAGTCACTGTGTACATACATGACATTACTTATCCTGTACTGATCCTGAGTTACATCCTGTATTATACTCCAGAGCTGCACTCACTATTCTGCTGCTGGTGCAGTCACTGTGTACATACATGACATTACTTATCCTGTACTGATCCTGAGTTACATCCAGTATTATACTCCAGAGCTGCACTCACTATTCTGCTGCTGGTGCAGTCACTGTGTACATACATGACATTACTTATCCTGTACTGATCCTGAGTTACATCCTGTATTATACCCCAGAGCTGCACTCACTATTCTGCTGCTGGTGCAGTCACTGTGTACATACATGACATTACTTATCCTGTACTGATCCTGAGTTACATCCTGTATTATACTCCAGAGCTGCTCTCACTATTCTGCTGCTGGTGCAGTCACTGTGTACATACATGACATTACTTATCCTGTACTGATCCTGAGTTACATCCTTTATTATACCCCAGAGCTGCACTCACTATTACAGTTGATATGTTATATAATGTGACATAAGTAGATGTGTAGGTGACCTCTCTATGTATACGGGTGGGTGTGCACCAGCCATTACACTGCTATAATAGCTACCACTAGGTGTCGCTCCTTTCACTTACAGACATGATTTGTCATGGTTATTCAGCATCCAGTATCGGATATGACCTCTGACCTGGGCCCTTCATGTAGTAACACAGAACACATCACAGGATGAAGGGCTTTTATTGTCAGGGGTGGCGGTGTTAATATTCATCATGGTAGGGGTATTTCGGATGATCCTTCCACCTGGGTAAACATCAGAAACAAAAGAAAACTTTATTTGTATTTGGTTTAAAGAACAAACACCAGCAGTGAAGGAGTTACAGCCGCGGGTGCAGTTATATACATGTCCTGTAGGGGCCGCTGTGCCTCTCTGTATAGGTGATGTAGGACACTGTAGCTGAGTCACTATATGGCGCTATTATAGAGGCGCTGATTATATTAGAGCACTACATGGCAGTAATGCTAAGACGCAATATTATTATATGTCCATAGTGTAAAATGTATAGTATTATGTTACTGCATGGCGGTATTATTAGGACAGTGTATAGAAATATTACCAGGAAACTATAAGGAGATATTACTAGAGCACTATATGGTGGTATTATTAGAGACCTATATAAGGATATTATTAGAGGACTATATGGCGGTATTATTAGAGCACTATATGGTGGTATTATTAGAGCACTATATGGCGGTATTACTAGGGCACTATATGGCGGTATCATTAGAGCACTATATGGCGGTATTATTAGAGCACTATATGGTGATATTATTAGAGCACTATATGGTGGTATCATTAAAGCACTATATGGCGGTATCATTAGAGCACCATATGGCGGTATCATTAGAGCACTATATGGTGATATTACTAGTGCACTATATGGCGGTATTTTTAGAGCACTATATGGTGGTATTATTAGAGCACTGTATGGCGTTATTATTAGAGCACTATATGGTGATATTATTAGAGCACTATATGGCAGTATCAGTAGAGCACTATATGGTGATATTACTAGTGCACTATATGGCGGTATTTTTAGAGCACTATATGGTGGTATTATTAGAGCACTGTATGGCGTTATTATTAGAGCACTATATGGTGATATTATTAGAGCACCATATGGCGGTATCATTAGAGCACTATATGGTGATATTACTAGTGCACTATATGGCGGTATTTTTAGAGCACTATATGGTGGTATTATTAGAGCACTGTATGGCGTTATTATTAGAGCACTATATGGTGATATTATTAGAGCACTATATGCCAGTATTATTAGAGCAGTTTATGGTGATGTTATAAGAGCACTATATGGCGGTATCATTAGAGCACTATATGGCGGTATTATTAGTGCACTAGACGGTGGTATTATTAGAGCACTATATGGCTGTATTATTAGAGCACTACATGGCGGTATTTTTTAGCACTGCATGACGGTATTATCAGAGCACTATATTGCGGTATTATTAGTGCACTATACGGTGGTATTATTAAAGCACTATATGGTGGTATTATTAGAGCACTATATGATGGTATTATTAGAGCACTATATGGTGGTATTATTAGAGCACTATATGGTGGTATTATTAGAGCACTATATGGTGGTATTATTAGAGCACTATATGGTGGTATTATTAGAGCACTATATGGCGGTATTATTAGAGCACTATATGGTGGTATTAGAGCACTATATGGTGATATTATTAGAGCACTATATGTTGATATTATTAGAGCAGTATATGGCGGTACTATTAGAGCACTATATGGCGGTATTATTAGTGCACTATACAGTGGTATTATTAGAGCACTATATGGTGGTATTATTAGAGCACTATATGGTGGTATTATTAGAGCACTATATTACGATATTATTAGAGCACTATATGGCGGTATTATTAGAGCACTATATGGTGGTATTATTAGACTATTATATGGCGGTATTATTAGAGCACTATTTGGTGGTATTATTAGAGCACTATATGGTAGTATTATTAGAGCACTATATGGTGATATTACTAGGGCACTATATGGTGGTATTATTCGAGCACTTTATGGAGATATTATTAGAGCACTTTATGGCGATATTATTAGAGCACTGTATGGTGGTATTATTAGAGCACTATATGGCGATATTATTAGAGCACTATATGGTGGTATTATTAGAGCACTATATGGTGATATTATTAGAGCACTATATGGCAGTATTATTAGAGCACTCTATGGCCGTATTATTAGAGCACTATATGGTGATGTTATAAGAGCACTATATGGCGGTATTATTAGAGCACTATATGGCGGCATTATTAGTGCACTATACGGTGGTATTATTAGAGCACTATGTGGCGGTATTATTAGAGCACTACATGGCGGTATTATTAGAGCACTACATGGCGGTATTATCAGAGCACTATATGGCGGTATTATTAGTGCACTATAAAGTGGTATTATTAGAGCACTATATGACGGTATTATTAGAGCACTATATGGTGGTATTATTAGAGCACTATACGGTGGTATTATTAGAGCACTATATGGTGGTATTATTAGAGCACTATATGGCCGTATTATTAGAGCACTATATGGCCGTATTATTAGAGCACTATATGGCGGTATTATTAGAGCATTTACACGGCAGGGCGGTGGTGACACTCACATGGCCATGCTGTCGTACCGCAGATCCCTATTCCTCTGGTGGAGGGAGTCCATGTCTTCTTCCGAGAGTTGGAAATCCAGGACCTGGGATGGAAGCAGAGGGACGTGTTAAAGGGCATCTCCATCTGCTCTGCTCAGGGTCGCCCCCTGCTGGATATCTCTGTATATACCCAGTTATAATTTTAGGGTTGGGTTCTCTAAGTACCTGTAAATTCTGCCTGATTCGGGCCGGGGTGAAGCTTTTTGCAAGAACCACGATCCCCCGCTGCAGCAGGTACCGCATCGCCACCTGGGCGGGGGTCCGACCGAGCTTATGGGCTACGGCATTCAGAACTGGGTCCTCCAGCAGCACTGGGGCGTCGTTACCAATCCTGTATATATACGGGATCAGATTAATAAAAACCAATTATAATATGCCCCGCCCCCTCGTTATAACGGTACCCACCCCCAGGACTCATCCCGGCTGGACCCCAGGACGCTATACCCCACCAGCACAATGTCATTGGACCTGCAGAACCCCAGCAGCTTGCTTTGGTTCAGGTACAGGTGGCACTCGACCTACAGAAGACAATGATTAGAATGAATAGAAAGCCAGAACTGCAGTGAGGACTGACACCAGGGAGGTTCTGATGGCACCTGATTACAGACGGGCTTGTACTTCAGTCCGGGTTTCTGTAGGATGAGCTCCAGTTGCCTGCGGTTAAAGTTGGAGACCCCTATAGATTTCACAAGTCCGGCGTCCTTACAGCACTCCATGGCCTGCAGGTAGGTGACATGGGAGGAGGGGATCATTCACATATAATATAGTATAATATAGCATAATATAGTATAATATAGCATAATATAGTATAATATAGTATAATATAGCATAATATAGCATAATATAGTATAATATAGCATAATATAGTATAATATAGTATAATATAGCATAATATAGCATAATATAGTATAATATAGTATAATATAGTATAATATAGTATAATATAGCATAATATAGTATAATATAGTATAATATAGCATAATATAGTATAATATAGTATAATATAGCATAATATAGTATAATATAGTATAATATAGTATAATATAGCATAATATAGTATAATATAGTATAATATAGCATAATATAGTATAATATAGTATAATATAGTATAATATAGCATAATATAGTATAATATAGTATAATATAGCATAATATAGCATAATATAGTATAATATAGTATAATATAGTATAATATAGCATAATATAGTATAATATAGTATAATATAGTATAATATAGCATAATATAGTATAATATAGTAGTATAATATAGCATAATATAGCATAATATAGTATAATATAGCATAATATAGCATAATATAGTATAATATAGCATAATATAGTATAATATAGCATAATATAGTATAATATAGTATAATATAGTATAATATAGTATAATATAGCATAATATAGCATAATATAGTATAATACCGCCACTCACCTCCCAGGTATCCCGCAGGTCTGTGTTGTTATACAGATACTTCCCATTCTCATCTACAGGAACCAGATCTTCTGAAGGCTGGAAAACACAAATTGTGCCAGGAGGGTGCCCCCTATAAGTAATGCCAGCAGGGTGCCCCCATATATAGTGCCAGCAGGGTGCCCCCATAGGTAGTGGCAGCAGGTCACCCCCATAAGTAGTGACAGCAGGGTGCCCCATAAGTAGTGACAGCAGGGTCCCCCAAAAATTGTGCCATCAGGGTGCCACCATAAACAGTGCCAAGAGAGTGCCCCCAGAAGTATTGCCAGGAGGGTGCCACTATAAACAGCGCCAAGAAGGTGCCCCAAAAATAGTGCCAGCAGGGTGCCACCATATAATAATTATAATTCTTTTATTTATATAGCGCACACAGATTACGCAGCGCTGCACAGAACTCGCCAAATCAGTCCCTGTCCCCAATGGGGCTCACAATCTAATCAACCTACCAGTATGTTTTGGAGTGTGGGAGAAAATTGGAGGACCCGGAGGAAACCCAAGCAAACACAGAGAGAACATACAAACTCTTTTCAGATGTTGATCTGAATGGGACTTGAACCCAGGGCACCAGCGCTGCAAGGCTGTAGTGCTAACCACTGAGCTACCGTGCTGCCTCTATATACAGTGCCAGCAGGGTGCCACCGTATACAGTTCCAGGAGGGTGCCCCCATAAGTAGTGCCAGCAGGGTGCCACCATATACAGTGCTAGGAGGGAGCCACTGTAAACAGAGCCAGGTGGGTGCTCCCATAAATAGTGCCAGGTGCCCCAATATCTCACCTTAAAATCCACAGGGACATGAATGAGGAAAAGATCCAAGTAATCCAACTGCACGTCTTTTAGGGACTTCTCCAGAGCAGGGCGCACCAGATCCGGGGTGTGGAAGGTGCTCCAGAGCTGGAAGACACAGGAGATCCACAATTATAACACAACGGAGCCGCCACCAGGGGGAGCTGATGATGTATACATTCCCCTGCAGTGAGCTCCCCCTGGTGGTGGCGGAGGATCTTCACAATTTCACCATTTAAGGCTCTTCACATAATATTTTTGGGTTCTGTTCTAATTTAAACATAGAAAATGTATTTTCTTACTTTTCCAGTGTAGAACAAGTCTTCTCTCCGTACGGTACCATCTGCAATCTTCTCCTTGATGGCACGGCCCACTTCCACCTCGTTGCCGTACAAGTAGGCGGAGTCAATATGGCGGTAGCCGGCATCTATGGCCTCCTTTGTCGCCTCTCCGGCCATGCTCTTAGGAAACTGTAGATATTAAGGGTCAGTGCAGGTAAGTCATGTCAGTGGTAGTAGTCATAGACTGAGGCATAGTAAGGGGCCCAATTATTTAGAAGCCCCCTTGTTGTGACTGGAGTCCCTTATTCTGGCCAGTATTTTTACGTCCCACCCCTGTTGTTACAATGTTTGGTCCCATCCTCTACTACACAGTCCTGCCTCCTGTGGTGGATGCATTTTTTAGTCCTGTCCTGTATTGTGACAATAATTTTGGAGTCCCTCCCCCTGTTGTGACTAGTATTCTTGGCCTCCCCTCCTGTTGTGACTAGCATTTTTCTTCCAGCCTCCCACTGTGACTAATATTTTTGGTCCTGTCTGTTGTGACTTTTATATTTGGTTCCATTTTCTGTTGTGATTAGTATTTTTGGTCTCCCCTCCTGTTGTGACTAGTATTTTTGGTCCAACTCATGTTGTGACAAGTATTTTTGGTCCTGTCTTCTGTTGTGACTAGTATTTTTGGTCCACCTCCTGTTGTGATTTGTATTTTTGCTCTCCCCTCCTTTTGCGACTAATGTTTTTGGTCCGCCTCCTGTTGTGACTAGTATTTTGGTCCACCTCCTGTTGTGACTAGTATTTTTGGTCCGCCTCCTGTTGTGACTAGTATTTTTGGTCCGCCTCCTGTTGTGACTAGTATTTTGGTCCACCTCCTGTTGTGACTAGTATTTTGGTCCACCTCCTGTTGTGACTAGTATTTTTGGTCCACCTCCTGTTGTGACTAGTATTTTTGGTCCGCCTCCTGTTGTGACTAGTATTTTTGGTCCCGACTCCTGTTGTGACCAGCATATTTGAGACCCAACTCCTCTTGAGACTACAATTTTTTAGTCTCCTGTTGAGACTAGAATTTTTGGTCTCCCCACCTGTTGTGACTTTTATTTCTGGTCTACCCTCCTGTTGTGACTTGTATTTTTGTAGGTTGTCTCCTCTAGTGACTTGCATTTTTAGTCCCGCCTCCTGTTGTGACTAATACTTTTTGGTCCCTCCTCCTCTTGTGACTAGAATTTTTTGGTCCCATTCCTGTTGTGACTAGTACTTTTGTAGCTTTTTTGTACTTTATGTCCCGCCTCCTGCTGGGGCTAATATTTTTGGTCCCTCCTCCTGCTGCGACTTGTATATTGGCTCCGCCTCCTGTTGTGACCATTATTTTTTGTCAGCATTTTTGGGTCCCGCCCCCGATGTGGTCCATATTTTGGATTTTCAAAGGTGACCCCCTCCATAAAAGTACCAATTGTGTTCTCTATTCACATCAATCAATCCCAGACCCTTGCAGGTCCTTCTCACTCTGAGCAATGGGGCAGGTTCCCCTCTGACTACATCCTTGTGCCCCTGAATTTTTGAGAAGCATAAAGGTGGACATGTCCAAAAAGAACAATGTCCACGGTACCGTGCCTCATAATTTAGAGGGCACCTCCAGCTTGGGATCTCCTCTACTAGCCAGGACCTTGGGTGACAGCCGCTAGACCATGTGGTCAGGGTTAGGGTGGTCATGGCCAGGGTGCTCCTTCAGTAGGTCAGGTATTTGCCCCACTACTTACCTTTTCTGGGGCAAATGTCCCGAATCCAATGACGGGGATCCTGTGGCCATCGTTGAGGAGGACGCTGGGCTCTACGGCCATGACGACTCGGTGGAGTTTAACCTGTGAGTGACTATCAGTTCTCGGCAGATAGTCCTGACTATGCGTAGAAGAAGCTTCACTCCCATCCCCCATCCGCAGGAAGAGGAGCCTCCGCTTGTTTGTGCCGTAGTTGTCATAATTCCAAATTCCGAAACACAGAGGAGGGAAGGGGGGAAGTAACTCTGGAAAAGTGCTGAGTACCCCACACCGCGCCCCTAAATAACATACTTTCGCAGAATTCTTACTTTTGGAATTTAAGAGTTAATAATTGGATTTGTATTGCAGGATTGTAGCTGTCCTCACACTGCTGTGCTCTGTGTTCTGTGCATGGTGCTGCTCCGTTGAGCTTGAGACTCTCTGTAACTGATGTTGTTCACCCAGAAACCTGCGACAGCATGGATTTACTCACAGGAGAGAGACTGACAAGCAGTCTATAGCAGAAAGAACAGAGCACAGCAGTGTGAGGATCCAGTGCTCTTGGAGGAGCTCCAATCCTGGGGACCGTATTGTAATTATACTATATTTTCCCAGAAATGCAGCAGTGTCTGAAGTCCTGCGATCAATGCATTAATAATCCAATATTGTAACACCTTCCAGATGGTGTCCTCACACTGCTGTGCTCTGTGCACCTGCTCCATAGCCCCTCCCCAATGCCGTGACTCCAAGTGGTGGCAGATTTCTAAACACTACAGCAGTGAGCAGAGGGGATAGACCGTGAAACAGATCCTAGCACAGAACTAAGGGCACAGCAGTGTGAGGATATTACAAACTTTTCTTATGATCTATGGGTTTGTAGAAGTATCTTCAGGTGAAATTATCGGCACCTTATACTCCTCCTGCTTTGTAGATCCGCTTTCTGCGGTGACCTCTTTGTATCTATGGTAACAGACTACAAACCACCTCTGTGTAGTCAGGCCCCGCCTTTTACATCCTCTTTTTTTTCATAGCCCATAGAGAGTGGATAGAACAGTTGGATAATCTGGATTAATGAGATTTCCGGATCATGAGGCGCCGGATTATTGGATTCGATGAGTGATTCTATATGTAATAGGGCAGTTATGTCACAGTCATATAATGTGCGTCCCTTATATAACCGATTATATGGGATAACAGGAGGATCTATGCTGCGTAAAATCGAGGATATCAGACAACAATCCCCTTTATGGATGACCCAGACTCCGGGGCGTCCGACAGTCATCGGAGCCACCTGACCACGAGCCACCTTAGTGCTGGTACATTAGTAGCCACCTTAGTGCTGGTACCTTGGTTCCCCCTTCTATTCGTAGCCCCCCCCGCCTTAGTGCCCCCATATAGTAGCAGGGTCTCTTTGACATCACAGTGCCCCCTCTGGTGGGATGTGACATTCCTAGTGTGTTCCCGGTATAATAATATGTTGCAGGATCCAGTTCATTCAGATCTGTGTCCTGAGGATATAGATATGGCTGCACGTGTCGCTCATGTGCTCTGGGAGCCCGGGGCGGGTGACTGCACCCGATGACCTGCTTAGATAACACAGTGTCGTAACTGGATCTCTGCCATACTTATACATTATGATTATTATTACGTAACTTCTGCCCCCAGTGGCTGTGTGTGGTACTGCAGGGCACCTGAGCTGTAATACCCAGAACAACCTATGCACAGGTGTGGCGCTGTTTCCATACATGTCTATTAATCACTATAAATTATCATTATTATTTCTGATTATAATTCTTGTAGACTGTTCTAAGAGATTACATCTCGTCACGGCCCCCGCCAGCGCAGAAGTTTCGTGACGTTTCTCTTAGACTACATTTTCAGTCACTGACATAGTAAATTTACAGATTTCACGCCCTGGGGGGAGCTCTGACGGCACAGATCAAAGTCTTCCCTGAAAATGCAAATTACCATATTATTGGCCGGGTCATGTGACCTCCAGACTGTTATGTACGGATTATGTCGTCCTTATAAAACCAGACTATAGGGGACAAATGCCCCCCAGGTTACCCTATTCCTCCACAGTCTGGCCCCCCTTGTCCGATATTGACCCTGGAGAGATGTTGTCTATGTTGTTGGTAGCAGCAGGACTGTGAAATATGGATTTATACTCTAGGATTGTATTGTGGGAATGTCCTCACCCTGCTGTGCTCTGTGCTCTCTGCAGGTACTGACCCTAGAGAGATGTGTAGCCATACCTTTACCTATAATGATAGTAGCAGCAGGCCTGTGAAATATGTATTTACTCTCCAGGATTGCACTGGGGCTTATCCTCACACTGCTGTGCTCTGTGCTCTCTGCAGTTATTGACACTGGAGAGATGTGTACTCATACTTTTGTCTATATTGTTAGTAGCAACAGGCCTGTGAGATATTGATTTATACTCCAGGATTGCACTAGGGGATTACCCTCACACTGCTGTGCTCTGTGCAGATAATATTAGGTATTCATCCCAGAGAGACGTGTAATCGTACCTTTGTCTATGTTGTTAGTAACAACAGGTTTGTGTGATATGGATTTCACTGGGGGCGTGTCCTCACACTGCTGTGCTCTGTGCAGATAGTAGTAGGTATTCATCCCAGACAGATATGTAATCGTACCTTTGTCTATGTTGTTAGTACCAGCAGGCTTGTGTGATATGGATTCCACTGGGGGCGTGTCCTCACACTGCTGTGCTCTGTGCAGATAGTAGTAGGTATTCATCCCAGACAGATATGTAATCGTACCTTTGTCTATGTTGTTAGTACCAGCAGGCTTGTGTGATATGGATTGCACTGGGGGCATGTCCTCACACTGCTGTGTGCTGTGCTCTGTGCAGCTAGATTTAGGTAGTGACCCCGGAGAGATGTGTAATCATATCATGGTGTATGTTGTTAGTAGCAGCAGGACTGTGATATATAGATTAATATTCTAGGATTGTAGCTTTCGGAGGCCTGTCCTCACACTGCTGTGCTCTAAACTCTCTGCTTTGAATCTCTCCACCTTGTGTGAGTGACTGCTGCAATAACCAGGAGCCTGACGGAAGGAAGAGATTGTAGGAACACCTCAATGCAGAGAACTTAGAGCACAGCAGTGTGAGGACAGGAGACACATGGATCACAGACTGATGAACACGAGCAGCACAGAGTATTTCAGGAAACAATCTGCACATAGTAAAGGAGTCTCCTTTGCATCTGCTGCATCTGCTTCACATATCGCTGAATGTCACGATGTAGTCACCAGTCACCATTACTAAGCAGATTTTCCCCGTATTAACCCTCGCCGCCCCTTCACCTTCCGATTGTTTTCTCGTGGAGACCTTGAGGAACGACAGAACATAAGAGAAAGTCATAGAGGACTGTGCAAGAGGGAGGACGCGCCCGTCATCCTCCATCACAAGGATATCCTCAATTAACCCCTTAATGGTTTATTTGCGACCCATTTCCTGTGTGTCCTGACACCTTTCTATCATAGCCGGCAGTGGTCAGGGGTCAGCATGGGCGCTCTGACCCCTCTGTGACTACACCCCCATACACAGCGAGCTGCCATGTCCTGTGTGTCCTGACACCTTTCTATCATAGCCAGCAGTGGTCAGGGGTCAGCATGGGTGCTCTGACCCCTCTGTGACTACACCCCCCATACACAGCGAGCTGCCATGTCCTGTGTGTCCTGACACCTTTCTATCATAGCCAGCAGTGGTCAGGGGTCAGCATGGGCGCTCTGACCCCTCTGTGACTACACCCCCATACACAGCGAGCTGCCATGTCCTGTGTGTCCTGACACCTTTCTATCATAGCCAGCAGTGGTCAGGGGTCGGCATGGGCGCTCTGACCCCTCTGTGACTACACCCCCCATACACAGCGAGCTGCCATGTCTTGTGTGTCCTGACACCATTCTATCATAGCCAGCAGTGGTCAGGGGTCAGCATGGGCGCTCTGACCCCTCTGTGACTACACCCCCCATACACAGCGAGCTGCCATGTCCTGTGTGTCCTGACACCTTTCTATCATAGCCAGCAGTGGTCAGGGGTCAGCATGGGCGCTCTGACCCCTCTGTGACTACACCCCCATACACAGTGAGCTGCCATGTCCTGTGTGTCCTGACACCTTTCTATCATAGCCAGCAGTGGTCAGGGGTCAGCATGGGCGCTCTGATCCCTCTGTGACTACACCCCCCATACACAGCGAGCTGCCATGTCCTGTGTGTCCTGACACCTTTCTATCATAGCCAGCAGTGGTCAGGGGTCAGCATGGGCGCTCTGACCCCTCTGTGACTACACCCCCCATACACAGTGAGCTGCCATGTCCTGTGTGTCCTGACACCTTTCTATCATAGCCAGCAGTGGTCAAAGGTCAGCATGGGAGCTCTGACCCCTCTGTGACTACACCCCCCATACACAGCGAGCTGCCATGTCCTGTGTGTCCTGACACCTCTCTATCATAGCCAGCAGTGGTCAGGGGTCAGCATGGGTGCTCTGACCCCTCTGTGACTACACCCCCCATACACAGCGAGCTGCCATGTCCTGTGTCCTGACCCCTTTCTATCATAGCCAGCAGAGGTCAGGGGTCAGCATGGGCGCTCTGACCCCTCTGTGACTACACCCCCCATACACAGTGAGCTGCCATGTCCTGTATGTTCTGACACCTTTCTATCATAGCCAGCAGTGGTCAGGGGTCAGCATGGGTGCTCAGACCCCTCTGAGACTACACCCCCCATACACAGCGAGCTGCCATGTCCTGTGTCCTGACCCCTTTCTATCATAGCCAGCAGAGGTCATGGGTCAGCATGGGCGCTCTGACCCCTCTGTGACTACACCCCCCATACACAGCAAGCTGCCATGTCCTGTGTGTCCTGACACCTTTCTATCATAGCCAGCAGTGCTCAGGGGTCAGCATGGGTGCTCTGACCCCTCTGTGACTACACCCCCATACACAGCGAGCTGCCATGTCCTGTGTGTCCTGACACCTTTCTATCATAGCCAGCAGTGGTCAGGGGTCAGCATGGGTGCTCTGACCCCTCTGTGACTACACCCCCCATACACAGCGAGCTGCCATGTCCTGTGTGTCCTGACACCTTTCTATCATAGCCAGCAGTGGTCAGGGGTCAGCATGGGCGCTCTGACCCCTCTGTGACTACACCCCCATACACAGTGAGCTGCCATGTCCTGTGTGTCCTGACACCTTTCTATCATAGCCAGCAGTGGTCAGGGGTCAGCATGGGCGCTCTGATCCCTCTGTGACTACACCCCCCATACACAGCGAGCTGCCATGTCCTGTGTGTCCTGACACCTTTCTATCATAGCCAGCAGTGGTCAGGGGTCAGCATGGGCGCTCTGACCCCTCTGTGACTACACCCCCCATACACAGTGAGCTGCCATGTCCTGTGTGTCCTGACACCTTTCTATCATAGCCAGCAGTGGTCAAAGGTCAGCATGGGAGCTCTGACCCCTCTGTGACTACACCCCCCATACACAGCGAGCTGCCATGTCCTGTGTGTCCTGACACCTCTCTATCATAGCCAGCAGTGGTCAGGGGTCAGCATGGGTGCTCTGACCCCTCTGTGACTACACCCCCCATACACAGCGAGCTGCCAGGTCCTGTGTCCTGACCCCTTTCTATCATAGCCAGCAGAGGTCAGGGGTCAGCATGGGCGCTCTGACCCCTCTGTGACTACACCCCCCATACACAGTGAGCTGCCATGTCCTGTATGTTCTGACACCTTTCTATCATAGCCAGCAGTGGTCAGGGGTCAGCATGGGTGCTCAGACCCCTCTGAGACTACACCCCCCATACACAGCGAGCTGCCATGTCCTGTGTCCTGACCCCTTTCTATCATAGCCAGCAGAGGTCAGGGGTCAGCATGGGCGCTCTGACCCCTCTGTGACTACACCCCCCATACACAGCGAGCTGCCATGTACTGTGTGTCCTGACACCTTTCTATCATAGCCAGCAGAGGTCATGGGTCAGCATGGGCGCTCTGACCCCTCTGTGACTACACCCCCCATACACAGCGAGCTGCCATGTCCTGTGTGTCCTGACACCTTTCTATCATAGCCAGCAGTGCTCAGGGGTCAGCATGGGTGCTCTGACCCCTCTGTGACTACACCCCCCATACACAGCGAGCTGCCATGTCCTGTGTGTCCTGACACCTTTCTATCATAGCCAGCAGTGGTCAGGGGTCAGCATGGGCGCTCTGACCCCTCTGTGACTACACCCCCCATACACAGCGAGCTGCCATGTCCTGTGTGTCCTGACACCTTTCTATCATAGCCAGCAGTGGTCAGGGGTCAGCATGGGTGCTCTGACCTCTCTGTGACTACACCCCCCCATACACAGCGAGCTGCCATGTCCTGTGTGTCCTGACACCTTTCTATCATAGCCAGCAGTGGTCAGGGGTCAGCATGGGCGCTCTGACCCCTCTGTGACTACACCCCCCATACACAGCAAGCTGCCATGTCCTGTGTGTCCTGACACCTTTCTATCATAGCCAGCAGTGGTCAGGGGTCAGCATGGGTGCTCTAACCCCTCTGTGACTACACCCCCCATACACAGCGAGCTGCCATGTCCTGTGTCCTGATACCTTTCTATCATAGCCAGCAGTGGTCAGGGGTCAGCATGGGCGCTCTGACCTCTGTGACTACACCCCCCATATACAGCGAGCTGCCATGTCCTGTGTCCTGACACCTTTCTATCATAGCCAGCAGGGGTCAGCATGGACGCTCTGACCCCTCTGTGACTACACCCCCCATACACAGCGAGCTGCCATGTCCTGTGTGTCCTGACACCTTTCTATCATAGCCAGCAGTGGTCAGGGGTCAGCATGGGTGCTCTGACCCCTCTGTGACTACACCCCCCATACACAGCGAGCTGCCATGTCCTGTGTCCTGACACCTTTCTATCATAGCCAGCAGTGGTCAGGGGTCAGCATGGGCTCTCTGACCTCTCTGTGACTACACCACCATACACAGCGAGCTGCCATGTCCTGTGTGTCCTGACACCTTTCTATCATAGCCAGCGGTGGTCAGGGGTCAGCATGGGCGCTCTGACCTCTCTGTGACTACATCCCCCATACACAGCGAGCTGCCATGTCCTGTGTCTCCTGACACCTTTCTATCATAGCCAGCAGTGGTCAGGGGTCAGCATGGGCGCTCAGACCCCTCTGTGACTACACCCCCATACACAGCGAGCTGCCATGTCCTGTGTGTCGTGACACCTTTCTATCATAGCCAGCAGAGGTCAGGGGTCAGCATGGGCGCCCTGACCCCTATGTGACTACACCCCCCATACACAGCGAGCCGCCATGTCCTGTGTCCTGACACCTTTCTATCATAGCCAGCATTGGTCAGGGGTCAGCATGGGCGCTCTGACCTCTCTGTGACTACATCCCCCATACACAGCGAGCTGCCATGTCCTGTGTCTCCTGACACCTTTCTATCATAGCCAGCAGTGGTCAGGGGTCAGCATGGGCGCTCTGACCCCTCTGTGACTACACCCCCATACACAGCGAGCTGCCATGTCCTGTGTGTCGTGACACCTTTCTATCATAGCCAGCAGAGGTCAGGGGTCAGCATGGGCGCCCTGACCCCTCTGTGACTACACCCCCCATACACAGCGAGCCGCCATGTCCTGTGTGTCCTGACACCTTTCTATCATAGCCAGCAGTGGTCAGGGGTCAGCATGGGCGCCCTGACCCCTCTGTGACTACACCCCCCATACACAGCGAGCTGCCATGACCTGTGTGTCCTGACACCTTTCTATCATAGCCAGCAGTGGTCAGGGGTCAGCATAGGCGCTCTGACCCTTCTGTGACTACATCCCGCCATACACAGCGAGCTGCCATGTCCTGTGTGTCCTGACACCTTTCTATCATAGCCAGCAGTGGTCAGGGGTCAGCATGGGCGCTCTGACCCCTCTGTGACTACACCCCCCATACACAGCGAGCTGCCATGTCCTGTGTGTCCTGACACCTTTCTATCATAGCCAGCAGTGGTCAGGGGTCAGCATGGGCGCTCTGACCTCTCTGTGACTACACCCCCCCATACACAGCGAGCTGCCATGTCCTGTGTGTCCTGACACCTTTCTATCATAGCCAGCAGTGGTCAGGGGTCAGCATGGGCGCTCTGACCTCTCTGTGACTACACCCCCCCATACACAGCGAGCTGCCATGTCCTGTGTGTCCTGACACCTTTCTATCATAGCCAGCAGTGGTCAGGGGTCAGCATGGGTGCTCTGACCCCTCTGTGACTACACCCCCCATACACAGCGAGCTGCCATGTCCTGTGTGTCCTGACACCTCTCTATCATAGCCAGCAGTGGTCAGGGGTCAGCATGGGCGCTCTGACCCCTCTGTGACTACACCCCCCATACACAGCGAGCTGCCATGTCCTGTGTCCTGACACCTTTCTATCATAGCCAGCAGGGGTCAGGGGTCAGCATGGGCGCTCTGACCCCTCTGTGACTACACTCCCCATACACAGCAAGCTGCCATGTCCTGTGTGTCCTGACACCTTTCTCTCATAGCCAGCAGTGGTCAGGGGTCAGCATGGGTGCTCTGACCCCTCTGTGACTACACCCCCCATACACAGCGATCTGCCATGTCCTGTGTCCTGACACCTTTCTATCATAGCCAGCAGTGGTCAGGGGTCAGCATGGGGGCTCTGACCTCTCTGTGACTACACCCCCCATACACAGCGAGCTGCCATGTCCTGTGTGTCCTGACACCTTTCTATCATAGCCAGCAGTGGTCAGGGGTCAGCATGGGCGCTCTGACCCCTCTGTGACTACACCCCCCATACACAGTGAGCTGCCATGTCCTGTGTGTCCTGACACCTTTCTATCATAGCCAGCAGTGGTCAGGGGTCAGCATGGGCGCTCTGACCTCTCTGTGACTACACCCCCCATACACAGGAAGCTGCCATGTCCTGTGTGTCCTGATACCTTTCTATCATAGCCAGCAGTGGTCAGGGGTCAGCATGGGCGCTCTGACCCCTCTGTGAATATATCCCCCCATACACAGCGAGCTGCCATGTCTTGTGTGTCCTGACACCTCTCTATCATAGCCAGCAGTGGTCAGGGGTCAGCATGGGTGCTCTGACCTCCCTGTGACTACACCCCCCATACACAGCGAGCTGCCATGTCCTGTGTGTCCTGACACCTTTCTATCATAGCCAGCAGTGGTCAGGGGTCAGCATGGGCGCTCTGACCCCTCTGTGACTACATCCCCCATACACAGCGAGCTGCCATGTCCTGTGTGTCCTGACACCTTTCTATCATAGCCAGCAGTGGTCAGGGGTCAGCATGGGTGCTCTGACCCCTCTGTGACTACACCCCCCATACACAGCGAGCTGCCATGTCCTGTGTGTCCTGACACCTTTCTATCATAGCCAGCAGTGGTCAGGGGTCAGCATGGGGCGCTCTGACCTCTCTGTGACTACACCCCTATACACAGCGAGCTGCCATGTCCTGTGTGTCCTGACACCTTTCTATCATAGCCAGCAGTGGTCCGGGGTCAGCATGGACGCTCTGACCCCTCTGTGACTACACCCCCCATACACAGCGAGCTGCCATGTCCTGTTCGTCCTGACACCTTTCTATCATAGCCAGCAGTGGTCAGGGGTCAGCATGGGGGCTCTGACCCCTCTGACTACACCCCCCATACACAGCGAGCTGCCATGTCCTGTGTGTCCTGACACCTTTCTATCATAGCCAGCATTGGTCAGGGGTCAGCATGGACGCTCTGACCCCTCTGTGACTACACCCCCCATACACAGCGAGCTGCCATGTCCTGTTCGTCCTGACACCTTTCTATCATAGCCAGCAGTGGTCAGGGGTCAGCATGGGGGCTCTGACCCCTCTGACTACACCCCCCATACACAGCGAGCTGCCATGTCCTGTTCGTCCTGACACCTTTCTATCATAGCCAGCAGTGGTCAGGGGTCAGCATGGGGGCTCTGACCCCTCTGACTACACCCCCCATACACAGCGAGCTGCCATGTCCTGTGTGTCCTGACACCTTTCTATCATAGCCAGCAGTGGATATGGGGGGGCCAGTATAAGACTCAATATAATACTGTATGATACCTTTTCAGTTATATAAGTACATTATACGTTCCTTCTCCTTTCCTGTTTCTCTTCCGCTTTATCCGACATTGGGTGACGTTTGATCTCTCTGTGGTCGCTCATATTGTGAAACCACAAGATCTAACAATTACCTCAATGTCACGGCTCCAATCTCCAGCAGCCAGCCCGCGGCTTGGCCGGACGCCATTATACTGAAATATGTTATAATAAGGAGGTGGGGGGATCTACTAGACTAATGGGCACTGACACTTATCACCCTTCTACATAATGGGGGCCCAGCCAATTGGGGTTTCCGTGCTCGAATGGAGCAGCGATCATACATGGAGCCTATGGGGCTGACATACATAGTGGAGCACAATTGCTGGAGTTGGAGGCACGGGACCCACAGTCTAATGATTGCTGGCGGTCCTGGATACGAGACACTTATTTCACTGATTGAAAGTCCTATAATTTATTTTTAATATACGTAAATGGACAGATTCATTAAATAAGCCAAAAGATCTTGTTGCTCATATCAACGAATCACAGCGCAGCTTTCATTTTGTATTCTGCTCTTGGAAGATGGAAGCTGTGCCGTGATTGGTTGCTATGAGCAATACATACAGCTTGTCCTAGAAACACATAAGCGGGGCCTGTGTTTGCTCTCCATTACTTAGACCTTGAATAAAAACCACAAAGTTACATCAAATTTCTGTCATTAGCAAAGCACAGCGTCACCAATAGTATCCTAAATCCTAAATTCTAAGAGGAAGCTATCAGGCTCCTTTCTATTCACACCATAGTAAGACTTACACATCCTAATCCTAGGTATAAGGAGTGCGGCCCATAGTAGTGCCAAGTAAAGATGGCGTTACTATGAGCAGTGAATCCCACATGTTGTGGTGCCCTGATGGGATTTTTTGCCGCCTTCACATTAGTAGCATAGCCCCCCTACCCAATATGACTGGAATCCCACAATCCGTGCAATAGTCGTACCATATCATCCCCTACCCCATAGTAGTACCATATCCTCCGCTACCCCCATAGTAGTACCATATCCTCCCCTACCCCCATACTATACCATATCCTCCACTACCCTCATAGTATACCATATCCTCCGCTACCCCCATACTATACCATATCCTTCGCTACCCCCATAGTAGTACCATATCCTCCGCTCCCCCCATAGTATTACCATATCCTCCCCTACCCCAATAATAGTACCATATCCTCCGCTACCCCCATAGTAGTACCATATCCTCCGCTACCCCCATAGTACTACCATATCCTCCGCTCCCCCCATAGTATTACCATATCCTCCCCTACCCCAATAATAGTACCATATCCTCCCCTACCCCCATAGTATACCATATCCTCCACTACCCTCATAGTATACCATATCCTCCGCTACCCCCATACTATACCATATCCTTCGCTACCCCCATAGTAGTACCATATCCTCCGCTCCCCCCATAGTATTACCATATCCTCCCCTACCCCAATAGTAGTACCATATCCTCCGCTACCCCCATAGTAGTACCATATCCTCCGCTACCCCCATAGTACTACCATATCCTCCGCTAACCCCATAGTAGAACCATATCCTCCACTACCCCCATAGTAGTACCATATCCTCCCCTACCCCCTTAGTAGTACCATATCCTCCTCTACCCCCATAGTATACCATATCCTCCCCTACCCCCATAGTATACCATATCCTCCGCTAACCCCATAGTAGTACCATATCCTCCACTACCCCCATAGTAGTACCATATCCTCCCCTACCCCCATAGTAGTACCATATCCTCCCCTACCCCCATAGTAGTACCATATCCTCCCCTACCCCCATAGTATACCATATCCTCCACTACCCCCATAGTAGTACCATATCCTCCCCTACCCCCATAGTAGTACCATATCCTCCCCTACCCCCATAGTAGTACCATATCCTCCCCTACCCCCATAGTATACCATATCCTCCACTACCCCCATAGTAGTACCATATCCTCCGCTACCCCCATAGAAGAGCCATATCCTCCACTACCCCCATAGTAGTACCATATCCTCCCCTACCCCCATAGTAGTACCATATCCTCCCCTACCCCCATATTAGTACCATATCCTCTCCTACCCCATAGTAGTACCATATCCTCCGCTACCCCCATAGTAGTACCATATCCTCCGCTACCCCCATAGTAGAGCCATATCCTACACTACCCCCATAGTAGTACCATATCCTCCCCTACCCCCATAGTAGTACCATATCCTCCCCTACCCCCATAGTAGTACCATATCCTCCGCTACCCCCATAGTAGAGCCATATCCTCCGCTACCCCCATAGTAGAGCCATATCCTCCACTACCCCCATAGTAGTACCATATCCTCACCTACCCCCATAGTAGTACCATATCCTCCACTACCCCCATAGTAGTACCATATCCTCACCTACCCCCATAGTAGTACCATATCCTCCCCTACCCCCATAGTATACCATATCCCCACTATCCCCATAGTATACCATATCCCCACTACCCCCATATTATACCATATCCTCCGCTGCCCCCATAGTATACCATATTCTCCGCTACCCCCATAGTAGTACCATATCCACCTCTACCCCCATAGTATACCATATCCTCCGCTACCCCCATAGTAGTACCATATCCTCCGCTACCCCCATAGTAGTACCATATCATCCACTTCCCATATAGTCCCTTATAGTAGTACCATATACTCCCCTAGCCCCCATAGTAGTACCATAACCTTCCCTACTCCCAATTGTAGTGCCATAGCCTCCCCTAGCCGGAACAGTATTACAATAGCATCCATTATCTCCCATAATAGTTCCATAGCCTCCCCTTTCCCACATAGTAATTCCATTTCCTCACCTTACCCCATAGTAGAACTAAATCCTCCCCTAGCCCCAATTGTAATGCCATAGTGTAACATTGCCCCCATAGAAGTGCCATAGCCTCCCCTAACCCTATTGTACTGTCATAGCCTCTCCTAGCCCCATAGTAGTGTCATAACCTCCCCTTGCCCTCCACAGTAGTGTTATAACCTCCATTTGCCCTCATAGTAGTATCATAGCCTCCTCTAGTGACCATAGTACTGCTTTAGCCCGCCAGTAGTGCCATAGTCTCCCATAGCCCCGTAGAAGTGTCACAGCTTCCTGTAGCCACCTGTGTGAAGTTGGCCCCCCCACTTTGTTCAAATCAAACAAAATTGGTGTCAAACGTTTGTGCTACATTTGTGCTGGTTTGTGCAGCAGAAATTTTCGTTTGTGCCGCTATCGTTTTTAAGATTTTAATGAAAGTTTCCAGAGGTTATCAGAGGTCAACCAGCCCCCCCACATTGCCCAAATCAAACAAAACTGGTGCCGAACAATTCTGCTACGTTTGTGCTGGTTTGTGCTGCTCAAATTTTTGTTTGTGCTGCTTTTGTTTTGAATATATGAACAAAAAATTAAAGTTCAAAAGTTCAAGCAGCCCCCCCACATTAACCGAATTTAACAAAACTAGTGTCAAACGTTAGTGCTACGTTTGTGCTGGTTTGTGCAGCAAAAATTTTCGTTTGTGCCTGTATCATTTTTAATATATTCATACTTTTTTGCAGAGGTCATCAGAGTTCATTTCTTCCAAAGTGCAATGTGTTTGCTAGCTCCCCCTGGTGATCAAACCAGGGAAGTGTCACTAAGTTTGTTTTTTACCAGTTCATCCTAAACACCTCAAACACCTGAACATACCTTAAAAATGATAGCGGCACAAACAAAAATTTTTGCTGCACAAACATAGCACTAACGTTTGACACGAGTTTTGTTTGATTCGGTCAATGTGGGGGGGCTGCTTGAACTTTTGAACTTTAATTTTTTGTTCATATATTCAAAACAAAAGCAGCACAAACAAAAATTTGCACAGCACAAACCAGCACAAATGTAGCAGAATTGTTTGGCACCAGTTTTGTTTGATTTGGGCAATGTGGGGGGGCTGGTTGACCTCTGATGACCTCTGGAAACTTTCATTAAAATCTCGAAAACGATGGCGACACAAACAAAAATTTCTGCTGCACAAACCAGCACAAACGTAGCACAAACGTTTGACACCAATTTTGTTTGATTTGAACAAGGTGGGGGGGCCAACTTCACTCAGGTCCTGTAGCCCCCTAGTACTGCCATACCATCCCGAAGCCCCAAGTAATGCCATAGCATTCTGTAGTCCCCTAGTACTGCCATAGCTTGCCCGTAGCCTGCCAGAAGTGCCATAGCCTCCCGTACCCCCCTAGTAGTGCCACAGCTTCCCGTAGCCCCCTAGTACTGCCATAGCTTTTTCGGAGCCTCCTAGTACTACCATAGCCTCCCGTAGCCCCCTAGTACTACCATAGCCTCCCGTAGCCCCCTAGTACTACCATAGCCTCCCGTAGCCCCCTAGTACCACCATAGCCTCCCGTAGCCCCCTACCACAGCCTCCCCTTTCCTTCATTAGTACTGCTATATCCTCCCACAGTCCAGATGGCGGGTATGTATTGTGAAATCTTCTGCAGTTAATTACAATCCTGTTGTGTGACACACCCCAAAATTTATAAGGCGCCCCTGGCAAAGGCGGGAACATCAGGAAAGTTATACTACCCAGGTCATGGCGCAGAATACACACACCTACACCTACTGCAGTGCCACTGTCTACTGAAAATACACGCTTCACTGGGGATATTATTGCTATACTATATATTATTATATACAATATATGGTCACTATAGGGGGCTATGCCAGCATTATATACAGTGTTATGCACCGTACACATTATATATAGGTCAGCGTACGACTAAATATATGAGTAAATTATATTAATATCTAGAATATGCAGAGAGTGTATGAGAAATGAGTGTATGATACAACACAATGGGGCTTATTTACTAGGGGTTGGGGGATCGCACTTTTGTTTTTGGGATTTGCGCGGTTTTGACAGATATTTAACAGGGGTCTGCGCTGGGATTTTGTCACACGCGATCGGATTGTAGCGCGGCTGCGCTGGCTTCCATGTGAGAGAAATTGGGGGTGGATGAGAGATGTGAGTGTATGAGAGATTAGTGCATTGGTGGCGAACCTATGGCACTGGTGCCAGAGGCGGCACTCGGAGCCCTCTCTGTGGGCACCCAGGCCATCACCCCAGAATGAAGTCCACCAGACAGAACGCAAAGAATCTGCCTGCAGAATCTTCCTACAATGATGGCGAATTTGCCCTCCTCTTTTCAACTGTGTTGGTGTCCTTGGGAGGCTGAAGGATTGAAAGTTGTCAATGAACAAGGAGAAATACATTACTGCTTAAATTGCTGCGCTGGCACTTTCCAATAAATAATTGGCTTTTGGTTGAAGTTTGGGCGCTGAGGCTCAAAAAGGTTTGCCATCACTGGATTAGTGTATCATCAGACATAGTGGGGCACAGATCGTGCGCCCAATATCCTGCATGTGTCGCTTCCCCGCTCAGGTCCGACAGAGTTCACTTCTTCCTGGTTCATGTAAGTGCTTGATTTTGCGACACAATTTGAAAGTTAAATCCTGCACTCAGTCAGAATCTGTAGGGTCGTCCGACCGCACTCCCCGAATTTCTGTTGCATGTCGCTTGAGACACAATCCCAGCGCAAACCCCTGTTACATACCTGTCAAAGCTGCCCAAATCCCAAAAACGGCGAACAGTCTGACGAAAGTGCAACCCTTAGTGAATAAGCCCTAGTATATAAGTAAGTGCATGACATAACACTATACACAGGGCCTTGCCTAGTACAAGTTATGTTAGGATGTACAGTAGCTGGCTCATTTTGTTAGCATTTTAAATGAATTAGAAGTGTTTTTTTCTTTTCAGTTTTTGTTATCAGATCCATCTATGCTGTGGACTACGTCGGATTCGGTGGACTATGTTGATGACCTGGAAGTTTTTTTCTATTAAAATGATTAAAGAGAATGTGTCGGGGAGATTTTATTTTATCAGACGGATCACGGCCACAACGGAGGTCTTTGGTATTCGGTACCCCAGTATATGACTGTATTATACATATACACATAGTATAATGTGACTGTATGAGAAGTGAGTGTATGATCAGACATTATACACAGTCCTGTTACTGTGCCCCCTATATACATGCTATCACACCCCTCTATTACCTCCTGTACCCCAGTATATGACTATATTATACTTATACACAGAGTACGAGGTGACTGTATGAGAAGTGAGTGCATGATCAGACACTATACACAGTACTGTCACTGTGCCCCCTATATACATGCTATAACACCCCTATATCACCTCCTGTACCCCAGTATATGACTGTATTATACATATACACAGAGTACGAGGTGACTGTATGAGAAGTGAGTGCATGATCAGACACTATACACAGTACTGTCACTGTGCCCCCTATATACATGCTATCACACCCCTATATCACCTCCTGTAGCCCAGTATATAACTGTATTATACATATACACAGAGTACGAGGTGACTGTATGAGAAGTGAGTGTATGATCAGACACTTTACACAGTCCTGTTACTGAATCCCCTATATTTATGCTATCACACCCCTATATTACCTCCTGTAGCCCAGTATATGACTGTATTATACATATACACATAGTATAATGTGACTGTATGAGAAGTGAGTGTATGATCAGACACTATACACAGTCCTGTTACTGTGCCCCCTATATATATATGCTATCACACCCCTATATTACCTCCTGTAGCCCAGTATATGACTATATTATACTTATACACAGAGTACAAGGTGACTGTATGAGAAGTGAGTGTATGGTCAGACATTATACACAGTCCTGTTACTGTGCCCCCTATATATACATGCTATCACACCCCTATATTACCTCCTGTAGCCCAGTATATGACTATATTATACTTATACACAGAGTACAAGGTGACTGTATGAGAAGTGAGTGTATGGTCAGACATTATACACAGTCCTGTTACTGTGCCCCCTATATACATGCTATCACACCCCTATATTACCTCCTGTAGCCCAGTATATGACTATATTATACTTATACACAGAGTACAAGGTGACTGTATGAGAAGTGAGTGTATGATCAGACACTATACACAGTACTGTCACTGTACCCCCTATATTTATGCTATCACACCCCTATATCACCTCCTGTACCCCAGTATATGACTGTATTATACATATACACATAGTATAATGTGACTGTATGAGAAGTGAGTGTATGATCAGACACTATACACAGTCCTGTTACTGTGCCCCCTATATATATGCCATCACACCCCTATATCACCTCCTGTACCCCAGTATATGACTGTATTACACTTATACACAGAGTACGAGGTGACTGTATGACACCTGCATCAAGTGGGACCCCAGGAGAATCCGGCGCCGGTGGGGTTAACCCCTCGCGCACGGGCCCGCCCCCGCCCGCGCCAGCTCCGTGCTCCCCGCCCAATCCTTCTGCTCCGCCAATCAGCTGCGCCTCACTCCCTGCCGGCGGCCAATCAGCGGCCGTGCCGAGCGCGCGCGGGCTCTTGTGGTGCGGCGCGCAGTCACAGCGGCCGTCAGTCAGTGAGAGACCAGCGGCTGAGGAGGATGAAGGGACCGGAGTTTGCGCTGCTCAACACCGGGGCTAAGATGCCCATCCTCGGCCTGGGGACCTGGAAGGTGAGGCCTCGCTCCCCCTTACCACCCCCTTCTCATAGCGGGTCCTTGCCAGTCCCTGTTCACACTGTGCGGCTTCTACACGTTTCTGCCACGGTGGCGACTTTTATCCACATATACAGTGGATTCACACCTTGGAAAATCTCAAATTCCATGGCAACAGCCAAAAAACAATGAGACCTTGTGTAATCCTGGGGTGGTAGAAGATGTAGCGGGGGTTCAGTGGTGTCTGTACCCCAACATTGTGCGAGAGGTACCAGGGTGTCCTCTACTGCCGCTCCCTGGCCTAAAACACAGGGGTTGTACCCCAACATTGTGCGAGAGGTCCCGGGGTGTCCTCTACTGCTGCCCCCTGGCCTAAAACACAGGGATTGTACCCCAACATTGTGTGAGAGGTACCGGGGTGTCCTCTACTGCCGCCCCCTGGCCTAAAACACAGGGGTTGTACCCCAACATTGTGTGAGAGGTCCCAGGGTGTCCTCTACTGCTGCCCCCTGGCCTAAAACACAGGGGTTGTACCCCAACATTGTGTGAGAGGTCCTGGGGTGTCCTCTACTGCTGCCCCCTGGCCTAAAACACAGGGGTTGTACCCCAACATTGTCCGAGAGGTCCCGGGGTGTCCTCTACTGTGGCCCCCTGGCCTAAAACACAGGGATTGTACCCCAACATTGTGTGAGAGGTCCCGGGGTGTCCTCTACTGCTGCCCCCTGGCCTAAAACACAGGGGTTGTACCCTAACATTGTGCGAGAGGTACTGGGGTGTCCTCTACTGCTGCCCCCTGGCCTAAAACACAGGGGGTTGTACCCCAACATTATGCGAGAGGTCCCGGGGTGTCCTCTACTGCCGCCCCGCTGGCCTAAAACACAGGGGTTGTACCCCAACATTGTGCGAGAGGTCCAGGGGTGTCCTCTACTGCCGCCCCGCTGGCCTAAAACACAGGGATTGTACCCCAACATTGTGTGAGAGGTCCCGGGGTGTCCTCTACTGCCGCCCCCTGGCCTAAAACACAGGGGTTGTACCCCAACATTGTCCGAGAGGTCCCAGGGTGTCCTCTACTGCTGCCCCCTGGCCTAAAACACAGGGGTTGTACCCCAACATTGTGCGAGAGGTCCCGGGGTGTCCTCTACTGCCGCCCCCTGACCTAAAACACAGGGGTTGTACCCCAACATTGTGCGAGAGGTCCTGGGGTGTCCTCTACTGCTGCCCCCTGGCCTAAAACACAGGGGTTGTACCCCAACATTGTGCGAGAGGTACTGGGGTGTCCTCTACTGCTGCCCCCTGGCCTAAAACACAGGGGTTGTACCCCAACATTGTGCGAGAGGTACTGGGGTGTCCTCTACTGCTGCCCCCTGGCCTAAAACACAGGGGGTTGTACCCCAACATTATGCGAGAGGTCCCGGGGTGTCCTCTACTGCCGCCCCGCTGGCCTAAAACACAGGGGTTGTACCCCAACATTGTGCGAGAGGTCCAGGGGTGTCCTCTACTGCCGCCCCGCTGGCCTAAAACACAGGGATTGTACCCCAACATTGTGCGAGAGGTACCGGGGTGTCCTCTACTGCCGCCCCCTGGCCTAAAACACAGGGATTGTACCCCAACATTGTGCGAGAGCTACTGGGGTGTCCTCTACTGCCGCCCCCTGGCCTAAAACACAGGGATTGTACCCCAACATTGTGCGAGAGGTCCCGGGGTGTCCTCCACTGCCGCCCCCTGGCCTAAAACACAGGGGGTTGTACCCCAACATTGTGCGAGAGGTCCCAGGGTGTCCTCCACTGCTGCTCCCGTGGCCTAAAACACAGCGGTTGTACCCTAAATTTCCATATTGGGGGTGTCTCTGATAATATATGTGGTTGGAAGCCTCCGCCCCTCTGTTATTCTTCCTGACAATCCCCTAACATTAGATAATTACCTGCCGTGACCTGGAGGGGACCTCCCCTTGGACCCTGAGGGTTAAAGGGGTCAGTCCATGACCTTAAAGGTGCTGATGGGAGGCGGGTATCTCCTGTTGTGGGGGGGGGGGCGGATTGATCACAATTAATTAACCCTAAGCGATTTCTAGAGGCAGTGTTTGGTATTGCAGCTCCGCTCCATGCACATACAGTGCACATTATCCTGAGCCACAGCTGCTGAACAGGCAGGAGGTGCCGCAGTATGGAGGCCATTGCTATATGGATGCCTATGGGGATTATGGTGGGGTTTAGCTGTCTGTATATCGCCATCACATACCGCAGCGCTGCTATTGTGTCGTACAGATCATCCGGGAGAGTGAGATATAAGGAGGAGATTCTTTGTAGATTGCTGTAAGATCCACCGCCGGATCGGGTGACTGAAACTGGTGGAAGAGACGGCGACTATTATTAGCCGGGGGCTGCTGGGGTATTAATATCGGGCGGAGGATATAGGATCCAGCACAGGTGAGGTCAGGGCGTGACAGGGGGATCACGGTGATGGGTGCCAGAAATCTAAACTTAAAGGGGTAGTCCAAGAATTGCTGCCTCTGGGGCAACCCCTTAAAGCCCCACTAGAGCAGCGTTGTGCACTTGACCACTAAGCCGGTCTCTTGGATTCATCGGATTGAATCAGTGGTCAAGTGCACAGCGTATATGATACCCCCCCGAGTGCTGCTCTGGGGCTTTAGGGGTTACTCCAGAGATAGCATTTCTTGGAATACCCCTTTAAGCTTAGATTTCTAGCATTGGGGATATCGCATACATTACAGTGACTCAGTGGTCAAGTGCACAATTTCCGCAATGTCTCCAAGGCTGCTCTGATTGAGTTTCTGGCATGTCGGGTAGATATTTAAAGGGGTTGTCCTACAGTTGCCTCTCAGTTCGGTTGTATTCAGAAACTCGATGGAACAGGAAGCGGATGGCGCCATTCCCTGCGTGGTGGTCTGGCCAGGAATGGAAGAAAAGGCTGCAGTGACTTTGCTCAGCCACTATATAGAGAACGGCGCTGTCTGCTTCCTCTTATTAGAAGATGCTGAATAATCTATGGGGTCCCCCACCCACTCAACATCCATACTGTGAAGCCCCAAGTGTAGGTGGTGGGATGGTTCATGCATATGGTCCATACAGACCTGTTGTATACCGCTCCTATATCCCCATCCGTTCTGCCTTTTCTCACTTCATCTCATGACCGGGGACTATAAATGCCAAAAAACCACCCGCGGCCCCCGTGCTGCCTGCAGCTTCCTGTCCCTAGTGATAAGGAAGGGGGGATCTAAAATGTATCCGTGTCTGAACATTCCGAGAATCCTGAAATCTCCCGTCAGGATAAACACGGGACACTTACCCCTAGATCCAGGCACCAGGACTGTGGTGGTCACATATGTGGTATCCATGGCCCCTCAGGCTCAGTAGCATCTAGTAGATGTTAGAAGGAAGGAGGCCACGGATAACACGTGTAAGAAGATACCACAATCCCGGTGCCTGGATCTAGGGGTAAGTGTCCCCGGTTCATCATCATTAGATCTCCCTGTGGAGGAGAAGGACCATTCATGTGTGAGAGGTCATCCCGCCCTTTGTCTGCTGTAACAAGTAGTATGTGCATGCACGGGATCTATCAGGGAGCCATATGACAAGTGGACGCTGCAGCTTCTTTACTCTGGCCGAGGAGGGAGACGCTGTCTCTGCAGTCTAAGGCCATGCTTAGGGTATGTTGGACATTCTTCCTGTACTGAACACTGTGCAGGGTCTTGTGCTCACAGCAGCTTAGACATCCATACTGCTGTGTCCTCTGCCTGCAGGGTGCTAGGCATGCAGGGAGGCAGTGATCACATCAGTATAGATGCCCATGCTGCTGTGAGTACAGTTCCCCACGCTCTGTACAATACTCTGTATGCAAGCAGCCCCATGGGGAAACCGTCATCACATCAGTATAGAGGCCTATGCTGCTTTGCATACAGAAACAGCCCTTGAGGTGGCATTGATGCCTCTGCTGCTTTGAGTACAGGTCTTTGTGCTGTGTCCAGGATAATGGTATGATTCCCTTGCTGCTGTGAGTACAGGTCCCTGCGGTGTGTTCAGGCTAGAAGTCCAATGCCTCTGTTGCTGTGAGTACAGGTCCCTGCGCTGTGTTTAGGATGGTAGCACGAGGACCTGTACTCAAAGCAGCAGAGGCATCGGACTACTAGCCTGAACAGTCTGATGCCCCTGCTGCTGTGAGTACAGGTCCCCGCGCTGTGTTCAGGATAGTAGTCTGATGCATCAGCCCGTGGGACCTGTACTCACAGCAGCAGTGTTCAGGATAGTAGTCTGATGCCTCTGCTGCTGTGAGTACAGGTCCCCGCACTGTGTTCAGGATAGTCCGATCCCTCTGCTGCTTTGAGTACAGGTCCTCGTGCTACCATCCTAAACACAGCGCAGGGACCTGTACTCACAGCAGCAGGGGCAGCGGACTATCCTGAACACAGTGCGGGGACCTGTACTCACAGCAGCAGAGGCATCAGACTACTATCCTGAACACTGCTGCTGTGAGTACAGGTCCCACGGGCTGATGCATCAGACTACTATCCTCAACACAGCACTTGGGACCTGTACTCACAGCAGCAGGGGCATCAGACTGTGTTCAGGCTAGTAGTCTGATGCCCCTGCTGCTGTGAGTACAGGTCCTTACGCTGTGTTCAGGATGGTAGTCTGATGCCCCTGCTGCTGTGAGTACAGGTCCTTACGCTGTGTTCAGGATGGTAGTCTGATGCCGCTGCTGCTGTGAGTACAGGTCCTTGCGCTGTGTTCAGGATGGTAGTCCGATGCCCCTGCTGCTGTGAGTACAGGTCCTTGCGCTGTGTTCAGGATGGTAGTCCGATGCCCCTGCTGCTGTGAGTACAGGTCCTCGCACGGGCCGGTTCAGCAGGGCGATACCAGACTGTGCAGTGGAGTTTTTCGTGGTGTAATTGCATCACAGAATCTTTTTGATAATTTTCGGTAAAGGAATTTGCACACTATGGCGGTTTGTTCCTGAGACGTGTATAGTGCGCGCATCTGACGTCACAGGCCGGGAGGGGCAGCCGCGCTCTGATACATAACCAGCAGCCGCAGGCTACACGACACTGGACACTTCACAGGATCGGGGCGAGAGCGAAACATCCGGCGTGAAGGGAAGATTCTCCACGGAACTAATTGTCTTATGTCTTATGGCAGATAAAGACACAATGAGCGGAGTGCGGCTGCGAGTTTGGGGGAGGGGCTGGGGGGCAACTTATAAAACTTTCTCAAACTTTTCTTGAATTGGAGTCTGCCGGAAATATCGGACACGTTGGGATCTCCGGGCCATGTGGTTCATTGACGTTGTAATGGAGAGACCCGAGTAATCGCAGCCACGTGGTGTGGTGCGCCGCGCTCCGGAGACACTCGCCTCTTTGTTGTTGTCGCTTTTTGAAGTCCTAAGACTTGATCCGCTCCGGTTCCACACAGAACCTTCGCCCCCAGCCATAAAGAGTAACCTATGGACAGCACCTATAGAAACTATTTACAGCCCAATAAAATCTCCTCCTGCTGCACGGGAGTTCATTGTGCTGGTGTCCTCACACTGCTGTGCCCTCCGCAATGACCAGCTCCCTTTTAAGCGTCCACTTTGCTCTCCAAAGCCTCTCCCTTCTGGTTGAATAAAGTGCACAGCAGTGTGAGGACATCCCCCGTCCCCAGTGCCCTAATACTAGATTGAAAAGTTTGTCTTCAAAGCTGCATCTGCACCCTGCTGTGCTCTTGGCTCTCTGCACTGAACTGCCACACAACCCCATTCTCTGCTCTGAGTGAAAGCTGTCAGCTGGCTTCTGATTGGATGCTACAACAGTTGTGCAAGGGGGTTGTGATGCAATTCACTGCAGAGAGCAAAGCAGTGTGAGGGGACACTTAAGTGCACACTGTACAGCTACCACCCTGCAATACAAAACCTCACACTGCTGTGCTCTTAGCTCTCTGGATTGAACTGACTCACGACCCCCTACTGTCTTCACATTTGGCACAGATCTGTTCTCAGAGAGCACAGCAGTGTGAGGACCTGCCTTTAGTGTACTGGTTAAAGCTGCGGCCTTGCATTGTAAGTCCTCACACTGCTGTGCTCTTGGCTCTCTGCATTGAACTGCCTCACAACCCTACAGTCTGCTCTGAGTAAAAGGCTTCTGATTGCACTGCTTCACAACTGTTGTAACATCTACAGAGCACAGCAGTGTGAGGACCTGCCTTTAGTGTAATGTATTGTAAGTCCTCACACTGCTGTGCTCTTGAGCTCTGAGCTGCCTTTCTGAGTGAAAAGTACAACAGACCATCTGTCGCTGTGCAACTCAATGCAGAGCGCTAAGAGCACAGCAGTGTGAGGTGTGTAAGCTCTGAGTAGCACCATGTAAAGGCTCCATCGTTTTTTAGGATCATCTCTGGAATTCCCCCTTTAAATTTGCAAGTCCTCCTGCTGCACGGGAGTCCTAGAGCTGGCCCCCAGCAGGATGCATGATGGGTAGTAAATATTCCTCCATATTGTTTTCTCCGGCAGTCGGAGCCCGGGAAGGTGACGGCGGCGGTGACCAAGGCGCTGGACGTGGGCTACAGGCACCTGGACTGCGCCTTCGTCTACCAGAACGAGAACGAGGTGGGCGAGGGCATCCAGCAGAAGATCAAGGAGGGCGTCCTGAAGAGGGAGGAGCTCTTCGTCACCAGCAAGGTAATGATCCATCAGCGCCACCACTATCCGCGTGGTCGTGTGAGGTACTGCACGTAGGGAGAGATCGGGTCTCACTGTGTTTCATGTTCTCGTAGCTGTGGTCGACCTTCCACGACAAGTCTCTGGTCAGAGGAGCCCTGGAGAAGACCCTCGCCCTGCTGAAGCTAGACTACCTGGACCTCTACCTGATCCACTGGCCCACAGGATTCAAGGTACTGGAGCGGGAGGGGGGACCCGATGGGTGGTCAGATATTCTGGATTATCAGATGACACCAGCAATAGGACGTGCACTGAACTGCGGATGTTTCCCTCACACAGGCTGGAGACGCCTTCTTCCCCACCGATGAGGAGGGGCTGGTGATACCCAGTGACACCTGCTTCCTGAACACCTGGGAGGTAGGTCACCCCCTACATTATGTGTACTCCTTACTTCTGATGGGGACCTAGAACCCGGGCTTGCCGCATAGACATGATGGGAACCTGGAACCCGGGCTTGCCGCATAGTCAGGATGGGGACCTAGAACCCGGGCATACCGCATAGACAGGATGGGAACCTAGAACCCGGGCTTGCCGCATAGACAGGATGGGAACCTGGAACCCGGGCTTGCCGCATAGTCAGGATGGGGACCTAGAACCCGGGCATACCGCATAGACAGGATGGGAACCTGGAACCCGGGCTTGCCGCATAGACAGGATGGGAACCTGGAACCCGGGCTTGCCGCATAGACAGGATGGGAACCTAGAACCCGGGCTTGCCGCATAGTCAAACCCCCACCAAACTAACATGTGGATGGGGCAGCGACGCAGGTTGTATTTGTTGGAGCCCCCCCTTTAGTGTCGCCTCTCTGTGGTCAGGGCATGGAGGAGCTCGTGGACGCTGGATTGGTGAAGGCCATTGGGGTCTCAAACTTCAACCACAGCCAAATGGAGCAGCTGCTGAACAAGCAGGGACTGAAGTACAAGCCGGCCGTCAACCAGGTGAGCGGAGGACAAGGAGCAATAAGGTTGAATGTAAACAATCCCTTTAAGGGAGGGTTAGACTTATTGTAACGGCGCCCCCTAATGTCTCCAACTTATCTTCCAGATTGAATGTCACCCGTACCTGACCCAGAACAAGCTCATCGAGTATTGTCAATCCAAAGGCGTCGTCGTCACCGCGTACAGCCCCCTGGGATCACCCGACCGGCCCTGGTCAGTACCCGAGTCATCCCAGAGGATTGGGTGCTCTGTATCCGATACATGTTCAGGTCTCTGCACTTTAACCTTTTGTTTCTTTTAGGGCCAAACCAGAGGACCCCTCCCTCCTAGATGAACCCAAAATCAAAGACCTCGCTACCAGACACAAAAAGACTGCAGCCCAGGTAAGTCGGGAAGGGTAGGTGGTCCGACTGTTCTGTTCAGGGGTGGAGTGTGCACAATTATATAATGATCACACCCCAGTCTCAGTATTATATAATAGGATGGCTCTACAATCTGTCCCAACAGGTCCTGATCCGCTTCCATATACAGAGGAACGTTGTAGTCATCCCCAAATCTGTCACCGCAGCCCGTATAGAGGAGAACTTCCAGGTATGAGAGGACTGACAGCAGAATAGTGAGTGCAGCTCTGGAGTATAATACAGGATGTAACTCAGGATCAGTACAGGATAAGTAATGTCATGTATGTACACAGTGACTGCACCAGCAGCAGAATAGTGAGTGCAGCTCTGGGGTATAATACAGGATGTAACTCAGGATCAGTACAGGATAAGTAATGTCATGTATGTACACAGTGACTGCACCAGCAGCAGAATAGTGAGTGCAGCTCTGGTGTATAATACAGGATGTAACTCAGGATCAGTACAGGATAAGTAATGTCATGTATGTACACAGTGACTGCACCAGCAGCAGAATAGTGAGTGCAGCTCTGGGGTATAATACAGGATGTAACTCAGGATCAGTACAGGATAAGTAATGTCATGTATGTACACAGTGACTGCACCAGCAGCAGAATAGTGAGTGCAGCTCTGGGGTATAATACAGGATGTAACTCAGGATCAGTACAGGATAAGTAATGTCATGTATGTACACAGTGACTGCACCAGCAGCAGAATAGTGAGTGCAGCTCTGGGGTATAATACAGGATGTAACTCAGGATCAGTACAGGATAAGTAATGTCATGTATGTACACAGTGACTGCACCAGCAGCAGAATAGTGAGTGCAGCTCTGGAGTATAATACAGGATGTAACTCAGGATCAGTACAGGATAAGTAATGTCATGTATGTACACAGTGACTGCACCAGCAGCAGAATAGTGAGTGCAGCTCTGGGGTATAATACAGGATGTAACTCAGGATCAGTACAGGATAAGTAATGTCATGTATGTACACAGTGACTGCACCAGCAGCAGAATAGTGAGTGCAGCTCTGGGGTATAATACAGGATGTAACTCAGGATCAGTACAGGATAAGTAATGTCATGTATGTACACAGTGACTGCACCAGCAGCAGAATAGTGAGTGCAGCTCTGGGGTATAATACAGGATGTAACTCAGGATCAGTACAGGATAAGTAATGTCATGTATGTACACAGTGACTGCACCAGCAGCAGAATAGTGAGTGCAGCTCTGGGGTATAATACAGGATGTAACTCGGGATCAGTACAGGATAAGTAATGTCATGTATGTACAGTGACTGCACCAGCAGCAGAATAGTGAGTGCAGCTCTGGAGGATGTAGCACATGTGGTGTTACTCTCCTTGTAGACTGAATTCTGTCATTTTTCTCTCTTCAGGTGTTTGACTTTGAATTGAGCCCGGAGGAGATGAAGGATATTTCCAGCTTTGATCGGGGTTGGAGAGTCTGCGCTTTGTCCTCGTAAGTATAACAAACACTTATCCTAGGCCTGTAGTGACGATTGGTGGGGAATCTATATGATAAAACTTCTCTCTCTCCCTCAGAGCCAGAAAACACAAGGATTATCCCTTCGATGCAGAATACTGAGCGCAGGCGTCTCCTCTTCCAGCTGTCTTGGGCCGTTCATGTTTCCCTTTTCTAGTTGTTACATTGTATTGTTTTTCTAGATATAAAGCTCATCCCAAACATCCGGAAACTGATGTATCAGGATATTTCCTGTTATTCCACACTCCAGTAACCAATGCCACATGCAGAGTATTCAATAAACCAGTGTTCTTAATGGGCTGAGTCTCTGGTTACATCCTGTATTATACTCCAGAGCTGCACTCACTATTCTGCTGCTGGTGCAGTCACTGTGTACATACATGACATTACTTATCCTGTATTATACTCCAGAGCTGCACTCACTATTCTGCTGCTGGTGCAGTCACTGTGTACATACATGACATTACTTATCCTGTACTGATCCTGAGTTACATCCTGTATTATACCCCAGAGCTGCACTCACTATTCTGCTGCTGGTGCAGTCACTGTGTACATACATGACATTACTTATCCTGTACTGATCCTGAGTTACATCCTGTATTATACTCCAGAGCTGCACTCACTATTCTGCTGCTGGTGCAGTCACTGTGTACATACATGACATTACTTATCCTGTACTGATCCTGAGTTACATCCTGTATTATACTCCAGAGCTGCACTCACTATTCTGCTGCTGGTGCAGTCACTGTGTACATACATGACATTACTTATCCTGTACTGATGCTGAGTTACATCCTGTATTATACTCCAGAGCTGCACTCACTATTCTGCTGCTGGTGCAGTCACTGTGTACATACATGACATTACTTATCCTGTACTGATCCTGAGTTGCAGAACAATTTTAACTGACAGATTCTTCTAAGACTTTACATGTGGTTTATTTACATGCAGACCCCCCCCCCCCCCCCCCCGGTATATACACGTGTGACCCCTCGGGGGAGGGGCGCGGATCCTGGCGCACACACAATAAATATAATAAATAGAGCTTATGTCACGTGTGTGAGGGGATCTGTGCGTCTGCGGTGAAGACGTTGCAGTCTGAGCTCAGGATCTCCTCCTCCTCCTCGGAGTCGTCCTCTTCCTGATCGGTCAGGGGGGCGGTGCTAGGACCCTTGCAGATCTTGAGGTGTCGGGTCAGGTGGTACTTGGTGAGGAAGGCCTTGGAGCACTTCTCGCACACATAGTCTCTCTTGCCCAGGTGGGAGTTGAGGTGTTTCTTCAGATGGTTGGTCCTAGAGAAGTGTTTGTCGCACTTCGGACACTTTATTTGGCGTTCCCTGTCATGGAGGAGGGACAAGACATATAATATAGTGATATTAATACCTGGTATTATATTTTTTCCTCATAAGACCTGCCACTTTAACCCCTTACCAACACATGGCGTAATAGTACGGCCCATGCAGGAAGTATTTGCTGCATATTGCATCAAACACTAACCGGTAACACCTGTGATCGGTGCTAGCTGGCGGCTTCAAAAAGATGGGCACTGCCATCTTGTCGGAGATAGTCGCTCCCCGAGCTGCAATCGGTTGTCACGACAGCCTCGGGTCTTCTGAAGACCCGAGGTTGTCTCTTTTTAACCCATTCATTACAACATGTGCTTTGCGATTTAAATGAACGAGGTGGAAACTACCCATATACTTATTGTATTATGGCAGCATCGATCAGACACCCTAGGGGGTCTGAAAAATAGTAAAAATAAATCACCCCCTTTTCCCTAAAACTGATATAAATAAACAGTAAAAATCAAACACATTATCACCGCCTCTGAAAATACCCAATCTATCAAAAAATAATAACGGTTTTTCACGATTTTTATCACCGTAACTGAAAATAACAGTTAAAGTCGAAAATTCCACTTTTTTTTTAGCCATTTTGAAAAATATAAAATGATGAAAAGGTCGCACAGTCCAAAAAATTGTAGCATCGAAAAAGTCATCAAAAGTCGCACAAAATGACTCCACCCACAGCTCCGTACAACGAAGTATGAAAAAGTTATTAGCGCCAGAATATACAAAATCAAAAAAACATTTTGTACGGGAGGTTTTACTTCTTGTAAATGTATAAAAACATTATAAAACCTGTACAAATTTGTTATCCCTGTGATCGCACCGACCCATTTGTGGCGCACGGTGAACGCCGTAAAATCCAAGCCCACAAGAAAACGGCGCAAAAGTGTTTTTTTTTTTTACCGATTTCACCGCATTTGGAATTTTTTTTTTCCCGCTTCCCAGTACATGGCATGGGATATTCAATACCATCACTATGAAGTGCAATTTGTTACACAAAATAAGCCCAAACACAGCTCCTTATGTGGAAAAATGTATAGATTTTTGATGGTGTGGAGTGAAAGGTAAAAACGAAAAAGGGCCTCGGCGGTAAAGGGGTTAAACAAGAGGAGACCAAACCTGCTTTACTTGAACACCAAGATACAGACGTTGCAACAGGAACTCATTCCTGCGCCCGATTCCAATCAACTACAAATTAAATCAAACAACGTGATACAAAACCGAGAAGATTCCATCGGCCATCGCGAGATCTCAGAGATCAGAATCTAAAGAAACCGAGGCAACGGACACAGACATTCCAGAATCAAAGAAATGTATCAATTCATGGAATTCAGACTAGAAGAGGAAGTGGCCAATCAGTAACTGACCCAAAAAAACGTAACCACAGAGTAGAAAACGGAGAGAAACCGAAAAGAGACAATGTGATTAGAGTCTTTACCGCTTCGCAACATTGTTTCAATTTCATCATTTTCAGATCTCACTAAATCTAAAGAGCAAGTTGCTACAATGTTTTAATGAGTTCATATACTGTACAGAACTCTATAGAACCTGTCACTGGCTCTCTATGTGGGCACAGGTTCCCTTTAAGTTATATATAGACCCCCTAGGGTACTTTAGCCATAGGGGATCTGATTGCGCCTAATAATAATTTCATTATTCATATGGCGCACACAGATTCCGCAGCGCTGCACAGTACTAGTGTATTGGGGTATATGGTGGATACACTGTAACAAATCATCAGAAATGACGAGCGCTGCAGTCTTTGAACTCCAGGCTGTCATGGCAACATCTCATCACATCCCCCAACGAGATGGCACCACCGGCATTTAACATACTAACACCAGCCATCCTTGCCTAGGAGCAGCATGTTGGCTCAGTGGTTGGCACTACAGCCTGGCAGCACAGTGGCTCAGTGGTTGGCACTACAGCCTGGCAGCACGGTGGCTCAGTGGTTGGCACTACAGCCTGGCAGCACGGTGGCTCAGTGGTTGGCACTACAGCCTGGCAGCGCTGGGGTCCTGGGTTCAAGTCCCAGGGTCAACATCTGCAAAGAGTTTGTATGTTCTCTCTGTGTTTGTGTGGGGTTTCCTCCGGGTCCTCCAGTTTCCTCCCACACTCCAAAACATACTGGTAGGTTGATTAGATTGTGAGCCCCATTGGGGACAGGGATCGATTTGGCGAGTTCTGTGCAGCGCTGCGGAATCTGTGTGCGCTATATAAATAAAGGATTATTATTATTAGCGAGCACCACCGATCCGTTTACAGGCAATCCCCGGGTTACGTACAAGATAGGGTCCGGAGGTTTGTTCTTAAGTTGAATTTGTATGCAAGTCGAAACTGTATATTTTATAATTGTAGATACAGACAAAAAAAATTTTGGCCCCAGTGACAATTGGAGTTTAAACATTATTTGCTGTAATGGGACCAAGGATTATCAATAAAGCTTCATTACAGACACCTTACAGCTGATTATAGCAATCTGGGACTATAGTAACATCCAGAGAGGTCACCAGAGGTCAGAGGGGTCTGTCTGTAACTATGGGTTGTCTGTAAGTTGGGTGTCCTTAAGTAGGGGACCGCCTGTATTTAAAAAATTCTATCGTTCAGTTACAGACTTTTTGACCGGTAAAACGCGTTTCGCCAGTTCCGGAACACGAGAATTTTAAAATAACAACAAACTATCTTCCAGAAGTTGTTGCTCCTCCCCCCTCTGTGTGAACGCGGCTTAGGCTGCCCCCTAGTGGCCACTCACCGGGTGTGCGTGAGGATGTGCTGCTTCAGGTCCTGCCTCCTCATGAACATCTTCTCGCAGAAGTCGCACTTGAGGTTCTTCTCGCCGGTGTGGGTCACCATGTGCGACGCCAGGTGCGCCTTCTGGGTAAACGACTTGCCGCAGAGGACGCAGCGGTGATTCTTCTGACCTGAGGTGGGGGGAAAGATAAGACCTCAGCTTGCTGCAGGTGAATGGGGGCGGTCTAGCTGGCAGTGGGCGGGGCTTACCTGTGTGTATCCACAGGTGAGTGCGCAGGTTGCTGGGGTCGCTGAAGGCTTTGCTGCAGAACTCGCACTTGTGGGGCTTCATGCCCATGTGCCCCATGTAGTGCACGTTGAGCTTGGAGGAGGAGGAGAAGGAGCGCGGGCACACGGTGCACTTCCACTTGCGCTCCTTGCTGGGGGTGACGGCCGTGTCCTCGCTGCTCAGGGGCTCGCTGGGGAGGTGGCTGCTGATGTGACTGCTCAGGTGAGACTTGAACTCGGCGTAGGACGAGCACTCCTTCCCGCAGTGACACAGGCGCATCTCCGGCTGCTCCGGTAATCCTGGGGCCATTACACATCAGATCATCACTAGGGAAAGCAGTGCCCCCTACTGGATAGAGGAGGTATCACATCCTGTCTATTTATACCCTTCACTATGGCTGAAGAAGAGTCAGGTACAATCAAACCTCTGCTACGGCTGCACATTTCTCTTTATCCCTCCCCCCCCCCCCCCTTCCTATAATCACAGCTAAACTGTCCCCCTATCCCTTTCTATAGAGTCACAGCTGCACAGTCCTCTCTATCCCCTCCCTATAGTCACAGCTGCACAGTCCTCTCCATCTCTACCCCCTCTAGGGTCACAGCTGCACAGTCCTCTCCATCTCTACCCCCTCTAGGGTCACAGCTGCACAGTCCTCTCCATCTATCCCCCCTCTAGGGTCACAGCTGCACAGTCCTCTCCATCTATCCCCCCTCTAGGGTCACAGCTGCACAGTCCTCTCCATCTCTACCCCCTCTAGGGTCACAGCTGCACAGTCCTCTCCATCTCTACCCCCTCTAGGGTCACAGCTGCACAGTCCTCTCCATCTCTACCCCCTCTAGGGTCACAGCTGCACAGTCCTCTCCATCCCCACCCCCTCTAGGGTCACAGCTGCACAGTCCTCTCCATCTATACCCCTTCTAGGGTCACAGCTGCACAGTCCTCTCTATCCCCACCCCCTCTAGGGTCACAGCTGCACAGTCCTCTATATCCCCCCTCTAGGGTCACAGCTGCACAGTCCTCTCTATCCCCCCTCTAGGGTCACACTGCACAGTCCTCTCTATCCCCTCTCTAGGGTCACAGCTGCACAGTCCTCTCTATCCCCTCTCTAGGGTCACAGCTGCACAGTCCTCTCTATCCCCTCTCTAGGGTCACATCTGCACAGTCCTCTCTATCCCCTCTCTAGGGTCACAGCTGCACAGTCCTCTCTATGCCCTCTCTAGGGTCACAGCTGCACAGTCCTCTCTAGGGTCACATCTGCACAGTCCTCTCTATCCCCTCTCTAGGGTCACAGCTGCACAGTCCTCTCTATGCCCTCTCTAGGGTCACAGCTGCACAGTCCTCTCCATCTATACCCCCTCTAGGGTCACAGCTGCACAGTCCTCTCTATGCCCTCTCTAGGGTCACAGCTGCACAGTCCTCTCTATGCCCTCTCTAGGGTCACAGCTGCACAGTCCTCTCTATGCCCTCTCTAGGGTCACAGCTGCACAGTCCTCTCCATCTATACCCCCTCTAGGGTCACAGCTGCACAGTCCTCTCTATGCCCTCTCTAGGGTCACAGCTGCACAGTCCTCTCTATGCCCTCCCTACAGTCACAGCTGCACAGTCCTCTCTATCTCCTCTCTAGGGTCACAGCTGCACAGTCCTCTCTATGCCCTCCCTACAGTCACAGCTGCACAATCCTCTCCATCTATCCCCCTCCCTAGGGTCACAGCTGCACAGTCCTCTCCATCCCCCTCCCTGCAGTCACAGCTGCACAGTCCTCTCCATCTATCCCCCTCCCTAGGGTCACAGCTGCACAGTCCTCTCCATCCCCCTCCCTGCAGCTGCACAATCCTCTTCATCCCCCTCCCTGCAGCTGCACAGTCCACTCTATTCCAGAGATAATGACAATTCATTGATTACCTTACCCACCCCAGCCCCCCCCCCCCGACCCCTGAGTTACTGACATTACTACTAGATGATTACAAGACTTAGGTACAGCATTGGGAGTAGTATGTATGTATGTATTGCACAGCGTCCTGTAATCACCTCCATCACCCCACATCATCTGTGGAGATTCCTTACCCATCTGCAGGGCGTAGTCCCGGCTGTAATAGAACAGCAGCTCCTCCTGCGCCGGGATGTCCCTGGTGGTGTAGAAGTAGATCTTCCCGTCGTGAGGATAAGCCACAAGGTTCTGTTCATCCGGATTCCTAAAAAACAGGAACAAAGATTTGTGTGTAAGGGTGCGGAGGAGGAGAAGAGGGCAGGACACTAGGGAGGCGCGAGCCGGCACTTACCTCGCCTTCCGTACAAACATCATCCAGTTACATTCATTCTCATCTGTCGTTATGATGCAGAACTCCATCACATTGTTGCTGTAAATCTGCAATACAGTAGAGGAGTAAATCACCCGAATGCTATCCATCCAGCTTTCCCAAGTCCCTGAATGACATTATATATAATCTGTCATCGCTCAATCTTCACTGCATTCATGATCCTGGACTGTACAGCTTGTTCCCTACCTTCCAGATGTGGTTGGCAGATTTATCCGTCCAGCCGGCAACCTCTAGGGATTGACTCTCCTGTCCTATCAGAGGTCCAAAACAGGTCCGAACAGAGATACTCTCCTGCGTCCATACCCCTGAAACAGTCAGTCAGTGGTCAAATAGTAAAAATACACCACTAGAGAGAGTTTAGCGCGTATGTATACACATTGTGCAGAGAGCTCCCCCTAGTGTCGGATTCTGGTAGTCAAAATTTTATGATTTACATCTTCAGCTGGTTCCTTACCCACGTCTGCTCCGGTCAGCGACTGTCTCAGTACCAACTGTTTGGGAAGGGATAGGCGCGCCCGGCTCTCTATAGGGTTGTCGGGTATGAAGGTGACCGGGCCGTGCTCGGGGCAGTCAGAGGGATAGGCCCGGTTACATAGAGTGCACCCTGCAAAGGAAAGATGTAAAATATTACACGGCAGCCAGGATACAGGACGGAGGGAGACAACCCCGGGAACCTACTTACAGATCGTGAACAGGGCGGCCATGTTTTCCTTGTTGGAGTTGGAGTCTATCTGTAGAGAGGTCGGAACGAAAGTCAGATTGGCCGCGTCCACGTGCCCGCCGGGCAGGGAGACGTCTGCCGTTATGGAGGACACTGTGACGGGCTCCAGGCTGATGCCCCCCGCGTGTAAGGATACGGCGGTCAGTGATGAGAGCTGGTGTGAGGTAGACAGCGACACGCTGACCGGGTTACTGCTCAGGGCCACCGTGTGGATGGCGTCCGTGAGAGAGTTCTCCGACATGCCGGACCGGCCGCCCATGTGGTGATCCGTCTCCATTACAACCGGAAGCTCCAGTGATCCGCTGTGTAATGGCAGGACTCCGGCGTGGCCCACGGCGTCCGGAGGTAGGTTGGCATCCACAGTGAGGGGTTCGTGGGGACGGGACACGCTGGTGATCTGCCCGTGCTCCCCCGTCACCCCGTCCATGGTCAGCTCCTCTGTGATGCGGTCGCTGGTGATCGGGCTGTTCACCCGGGAGACGTTATCCATAGTAATCCCGCCATCCAGCGCCACCTCATGGCCGTCCGTGGGATGTAAACTCTGACCGGCATGTCCGCCCACCGAGCGCGAGTCCAGGGTTACTATCCCCGTCTCCAGCCCTACAGCGCCCCCAGACTGATACGGGTCCAGAGAAGGATTATTGCTGGATACGGAAAGACCACCGTTAGAGTCAACATTCAAGGTACTGGGGTGTATGTACTGAGGAGGGGGGCGGTCTGCCAGGTACGATAAGATGCCTGCGCGGGAAGAGCAAGAAGAAAAAAAAAGTTACATCACAATGATAGCGCATTGCCATTCATAGCTGGTGTAGAGTCTGTGCAGCTCCTCTGTATAACCGGATGTCCTGCTGCTGCTAAAATATCCCCATAGTGAGGAGCAGTATGCACATGGATCAATTCTAGAAACAGCAGAACATCCGGCTACACAGAGGAGCTGCACAGAAACTAATCCATATTCATACTGCTCCTCACTATGTTGTAGATTCTGTGCAGCTCCTCTGTATAGCCGGATGTCCTGCTGCTTCTAAAATTACACTATAGTGAGGAGCAGTAAGGACATGGATCAGTTTTAGAAGCAGCAGGACATCCAGCTACACAGAGGAGTTGCACAGAATCTACAACATAGTGAGGAGCAGTATGAATATGGATTAGATTCTGTGCAGCTCTTGTGTATAGCCGGATGTCCTGCTGCATCTAAAATTACACAATAGAAAGGGGCAGCAGGACATCCAGCTACACAGAGGAGTTGCACAGCAGAGCACTTCATCATAGTGAGGAGCAGTATGAATATGGATCAGTTTTAGAAGCAGCAGGACATCCGGCTACACAGAGGAGCTACACAGAATCTACAACATAGTGAGGAGCAGTATGAATATGGATCAGTTTTAGAAGCAGCAGGACATCCGGCTACACAGAGAAGCTGCACAGAATCTACAACATAGTGAGGAGCAGTATGAATATGGATCAGTCAGTGCAGCTCCTCTGTATAGCCGGATGTCCCGCTGATTCTGAAATAAATGGTTCCAAAATATTCCGGAGTGCCATACAGGTATGGAGGGAAACAAAAAAACGCTCTGATACATACAGGTTGTGTGTGAGTCTATAGAGAAGGCATACACTGCAGGAGAATCCTCAATCAGCACCGAAGGAGATTAGATACATCACAGAGAAAGGGGAGATTTGTCCAGGAAAGAAGGGGGAAACACTTACTCCTCATAACCAGCGTCTGGAAGAGATGTCAACCCAGGAATGTGCTGTGCTAACACATGAAGTGAAGGCAGCAGCATCCAGGACACACAGACCTCATATACAACATGGCACATACATGGCGGAATGTGCAGGAGGAGGGAGGGGGATTATACACTACAAGGCATCAGTGTCTCTAAGCGCGATCGCATGGAGATGGCAACCCCTGAATAAAGATGTGCTATGACCCACTAACAACAAACTGTAGCATGCAGGGCAGAATGTGCAGGAGGAGGAAGGGGGATTTTAGAATCATTAACATCTGTGTCTGTCAGCACAATGGAAAGGAAGTGTCAGGCCAAGAATCAGCTGTGCTGACACATCAGAGCCAGTGATGGCCGCAGCATCCTGGTCACACAGAGATCACATCCAACATGTAGCATACAAGGCAGAGTATGCAGGGGAGGTAGGGGGGATAATATACTAAGCATCTGAAAGAAGATGTCAAACCGGGAATGTGCCAACACATGAGAGTTAGTGAAAGCAGCAGAATCCTGGACACAGCGATCACATTCATTGTGTAAAAGCATCCAGGACACACCACATATATAACATGTAGCATACAAGGCAGAGTATGCAGGGGAGGAAGGGGGGAATCATACACTCTCAAGCATCAGTGTCAGAGGAGAAGTGACCACGCCAGCAGAAGACAAATCGGTCCAGAAATGAAGCTGTGCTGATACATGAAAGCTTGTAAAGACAGAAGCATCCAGTACCCGCTGACCTCCTGTGCAGAACGTGTAGAGGGAGGGAGGGGGGGGGTCATTCAACTCCTCAACATGAGTGTCGCTCAGTACAAAGGAGAGAAGACCCCTCTGGGATGAAGAAGTAGTTATCATAGATTGACCTCATTTGGATACATGGAAACAAGTGAGGATAGCAGCATGATGGACACACATCTAGACAGCATGACAGAATGTGCAGGAGGAGGAAGGGGGATTCATACACTCCTCAGCATCAGTACCTGTACATGTAATGGCAAGGAGACGTCATCCCAGGAACTGAGCTGTGCCGAAACATGAGAGCTACAGCATCCAGGACACAAACAACCCACAATGCAGACTGTGCTGGGGGAGGTAGGGGGGAATCACCTACTCATCTGCTTACAATTTAAAGGAGATATCAACCCAGGAATAAAGCGGTGTTGAAACATGAGAGCTAGGGAAGGCAGCAGTATCCTGGACATACATCTAGAAGGCATGGCAGAATGTGCAGGAGGAGGGAGGGGGATTCATACAATCCTCAGCATCAGTACGTACAATGTAAAGGAGATGTCAACCCAGGAATGAAGATTGGTTCTAAGATGGGGGCAACAGCGTCCTGGACACACAGACCTCACATCCAGCATTTGGAGGGAGAGCACACATGACAGACTGTGCAGGAGAGGGAGGGGGAAGACACACTTCTCAGCATCAAGAATCAAGCTTTGCTGAAAGATAAGAGCTACTGAAAGCAGCAGCATCCTGGACACACATCTAGGAAGCATGACAGAATGTGCAGGAGGAGGGAGGGGGATTCATACACTCCTCAGCATCAACGTCTGCAAGGACAACGGAAAGGAGATATAAACCCAGGAATGAAACTGAAATATGCAGCATCCAGGACACCTCACACCCTGCCTGTATGACTGGGAGGAGAGTGTACATGGCAGACTGTGCAGGAGAGGGAGGGGGAATCACACAACCCTCAGCATCAGTGTCTCTAGTCACCATACAGTACCTGGAAGTATGTGCCGGAAGTAGCTGCTCTCCAGATGTGGGTACGGCGGGGGAGGGAGGGTGTAATTCCGTTCTGGCAGCCCACACATGACGCCCCGCTCGCTTATTCCCATGGGAAGCATGACGGACAGGGCAGAGGGGAGCGAGCTCAGGGACGGCCCCAGGTTAGGGATAGCCACAGGTAAACCTAGAGGAAGACAGGTTCACGTCAGGGTCGTGTTGAGTTTAGGGGATCTGGATGTGACTAGAGTAGATTGGGGGGGTGTGCACTTACCTGGCGCGGCGAGAGAATTGTGTGGCGGTGATGCCGCCAGCCCGAGGTGACCTCCCGACACTGGCAGAGAGTTGGCAGAGGAGCTCAGCTGGTCCATGCCCACGCCGCTCAAGTTCAGCTCATTCATTCTGTGGAGAGAGACAACACAAGTGTCTATACAGGAGCCTGGTACACAGACACGAGCACTGCAGCTGTGGTAGGCAGGGTACAGAACTTCTATAGCTGCTCTTCTTCCCCTCCCACATCGTCAGACAAGGCTATGCAAGAAAGACCGAGACGTCTCCTCCTCCCCTCTCACAGCGCAAATCTCAGACAATATAAAGGAGTTACAGCGCCCCCTCCCTACATAATGCAGAAGTGTCATACAAGAGATTTCCATATGATCACACCTGTGTCACTTCTTATCATCATTCTCCATGGAATCCGGATCAAGGAGAGACGGGAGGACACCGCACATAAAGAAGAGGCTCCATGATGAAGGGACTAGAAGATCCAGTCACGGCCAAGAAGCTGAAATACAACAAGACACATCCAGCAGAATAGTGAGTGCAGCTCTGGGGTATAATACAGGATGTAACTCAGGATCAGTACAGGATAAGTAATGTCATGTATGTACACAGTGACTGCACCAGCAGCAGAATAGTGAGAGCAGCTCTGGAGAATAATACAGGATGTAACTCAGGATCAGTAATGTCATGTATGTACACAGTGACTGCACCAGCAGCAGAATAGTGAGTGCAGCTCTGGAGAATAATACAGGATGTAACTCAGGATCAGTACAGGATAAGTAATGTCATGTATATACACAGTGACTGCACCAGCAGCAGAATAGTGAGTGCAGCTCTGGGGTATAATACAGGATGTAACTCAGGATCAGTACAGGATAAGTAATGTCATGTATATACACAGTGACTGCACCAGCAGCAGAATAGTGAGTGCAGCTCTGGAGTATAATACAGGATGTAACTCAGGATCAGTACAGGATAAGTAATGTCATGTATGTACACAGTGACTGCACCAGCAGCAGAATAGTGAGTGCAGCTCTGGGGTATAATACAGGATGTAACTCAGGATCAGTACAGGATAAGTAATGTCATGTATGTACACAGTGACTGCACCAGCAGCAGAATAGTGAGTGCAGCTCTGGGGTATAATACAGGATGTAACTCAGGATCAGTACAGGATAAATAATGTCATGTATGTACACAGTGACTGCACCAGCAGCAGAATAGTGAGTGCAGCTCTGGGGTATAATACAGGATGTAACTCAGGATCAGTACAGGATAAGTAATGTCATGTATGTACACAGTGACTGCACCAGCAGCAGAATAGTGAGTGCAGCTCTGGGGTATAATACAGGATGTAACTCAGGATCAGTACAGGATAAGTAATGTCATGTATGTACACAGTGACTGCACCAGCAGCAGAATAGTGAGTGCAGCTCTGGGTATAATACAGGATGTAACTCAGGATCAGTACAGGATAAGTAATGTCATGTATGTACACAGTGACTGCACCAGCAGCAGAATAGTGAGTGCAGCTCTGGGGTATAATACAGGATGTAACTCAGGATCAGTACAGGATAAGTAATGTCATGTATGTACACAGTGACTGCACCAGCAGCAGAATAGTGAGTGCAGCTCTGGGTATAATACAGGATGTAACTCAGGATCAGTACAGGATAAGTAATGTCATGTATGTACACAGTGACTGCACCAGCAGCAGAATAGTGAGTGCAGCTCTGGGGTATAATACAGCATGTAACTCAGGATCAGTACAGGATAAGTAATGCCATGTATGTACACAGTGACTGCACCAGCAGCAGAATAGTGAGTGCAGCTCTGGAGTATAATACTGGATGTAACTCAGGATCAGTACAGGATAAGTAATGTCATGTATGTACACAGTGACTGCACCAGTAGCAGAATAGTGAGTGCAGCTCTGGAGTATAATACAGGATGTAACTCAGGATCAGTACAGGATAAGTAATGTCATGTATGTACACAGTGACTGCACCAGCAGCAGAATAGTGAGTGCAGCTCTGGGGTATAATACAGGATGTAACTCGGGATCAGTACAGGATAAGTAATGTCATGTATGTACACAGAGACTGCACCAGCAGCAGAATAGTGAGTGCAGCTCTGGGGTATAATACAGGATGTAACTCAGGATCAGTACAGGATAAGTAATGTCATGTATGTACACAGTGACTGCACCAGCAGCAGAATAGTGAGTGCAGCTCTGGGGTATAATACAGGATGTAACTCAGGATCAGGACAGGATAAGTAATGTCATGTATGTACACAGTGACTGCACCAGCAGCAGAATAGTGAGTGCAGCTCTGGAGTATAATACAGGATGTAACTCAGGATCAGTACAGGATAAGTAATGTCATGTATGTACACAGTGACTGCACCAGCAGCAGTATAGTGAGTGCAGCTCTGGAGTATAATACAGGATGTAACTCAGGATCAGTACAGGATAAGTAATGTCATGTATGTACACAGTGACTGCACCAGCAGCAGAATAGTGAGTGCAGCTCTGGAGAATAATACAGGATGTAACTCAGGATCAGTACAGGATAAGTAATGTCATGTATGTACACAGTGACTGCACCAGCAGCAGAATAGTGAGTGCAGCTCTGGGGTATAATACAGGATGTAACTCAGGATCAGTACAGGATAAGTAATGTCATGTATGTACACAGTGACTGCACCAGCAGCAGAATAGTGAGTGCAGCTCTGGAGAATAATACAGGATGTAACTCAGGATCAGTACAGGATAAGTAATGTCATGTATGTACACAGTGACTGCACCAGCAGCAGAATAGTGAGTGCAGCTCTGGGGTATAATACAGGATGTAACTCAGGATCAGTACAGGATAAGTAATGTCATGTATGTACACAGTGACTGCACCAGCAGCAGAATAGTGAGTGCAGCTCTGGGGTATAATACAGGATGTAACTCAGGATCAGTACAGGATAAGTAATGTCATGTATGTACACAGTGACTGCACCAGCAGCAGAATAGTGAGTGCAGCTCTGGGGTATAATACAGGATGTAACTCAGGATCAGTACAGGATAAGTAATGTCATGTATGTACACAGTGACTGCACCAGCAGCAGAATAGTGAGTGCAGCTCTGGGGTATAATACAGGATGTAACTCAGGATCAGTACAGGATAAGTAATGTCATGTATGTACACAGTGACTGCACCAGCAGCAGAATAGTGAGTGCAGCTCTGGGGTATAATACAGGATGTAACTCAGGATCAGTACAGGATAAGTAATGTCATGTATGTACACAGTGACTGCACCAGCAGCAGAATAGTAAGTGCAGCTCTGGGGTATAATACAGGATGTAACTCAGGATCAGTACAGGATAAGTAATGTCATGTATGTACACAGTGACTGCACCAGCAGCAGAATAGTGAGTGCAGCTCTGGAGAATAATACAGGATGTAACTCAGGATCAGTACAGGATAAGTAATGTCATGTATGTACACAGTGACTGCACCAGCAGCAGAATAGTGAGTGCAGCTCTGGGGTATAATACAGGATGTAACTCAGGATCAGTACAGGATAAGTAATGTCATGTATGTACACAGTGACTGCACCAGCAGCAGAATAGTGAGTGCAGCTCTGGGGTATAATACAGGATGTAACTCAGGATCAGTACAGGATAAGTAATGTCATGTATGTACACAGTGACTGCACCAGCAGCAGAATAGTGAGTGCAGCTCTGGAGTATAATACAGGATGTAACTCAGGATCAGTACAGGATAAGTAATGTCATGTATGTACATAGTGACTGCACCAGCAGCAGAATAGTGAGTGCAGCTCTGGGGTATAATACAGGATGTAACTCAGGATCAGTACAGGATAAGTAATGTCATGTATGTACACAGTGACTGCACCAGCAGCAGAATAGTGAGTGCAGCTCTGGTGTATAATACAGGATGTAACTCAGGATCAGTACAGGATAAGTAATGTCATGTATGTACACAGTGACTGCACCAGCAGCAGAATAGTGAGTGCAGCTCCGGGGTATAATACAGGATGTAACTCAGGATCAGTACAGGATAAGTAATGTCATGTATGTACACAGTGACTGCACCAGCAGCAGAATAGTGAGTGCAGCTCTGGAGTATAATACAGGATGTAACTCGGGATCAGTACAGGATAAGTAATGTCATGTATGTACACAGTGACTGCACCAGCAGCAGAATAGTGAGTGCAGCTCTGGGGTATAATACAGGATGTAACTCAGGATCAGTACAGGATAGGTAATGTCATGTATGTACACAGTGACTGCACCAGCAGCAGAATAGTGAGTGCAGCTCTGGAGTATAATACAGGATGTAACTCAGGATCAGTACAGGATAAGTAATGTCATGTATGTACACAGTGACTGCACCAGCAGCAGAATATTGAGTGCAGCTCTGGGTATAATACAGGATGTAACTCAGGATCAGTACAGGATAAGTAATGTCATGTATGTACACAGTGACTGCACCAGCAGCAGAATAGTGAGTGCAGCTCTGGAGTATAATACAGGATGTAACTCAGCATCAGTACAGGATAAGTAATGTCATGTATGTACACAGTGACTGCACCAGCAGCAGAATAGTGAGTGCAGCTCTGGGGTATAATACAGGATGTAACTCAGGATCAGTACAGGATAAGTAATGTCATGTATGTACACAGTGACTGCACCAGCAGCAGAATAGTGAGTGCAGCTCTGGGGTATAATACAGGATGTAACTCAGGATCAGTACAGGATAAGTAATGTCATGTATGTACACAGTGACTGCACCAGCAGCAGAATAGTGAGTGCAGCTCTGGGGTATAATACAGGATGTAACTCAGGATCAGTACAGGATAAGTAATGTCATGTATGTACACAGTGACTGCACCAGCAGCAGAATAGTGAGTGCAGCTCTGGGGTATAATACAGGATGTAACTCAGGATCAGTACAGGATAAGTAATGTCATGTATGTACACAGTGACTGCACCAGCAGCAGAATAGTGAGTGCAGCTCTGGGGTATAATACAGGATGTAACTCAGGATCAGTACAGGATAAGTAATGTCATGTATGTACACAGTGACTGCACCAGCAGCAGAATAGTGAGTGCAGCTCCGGGGTATAATACAGGATGTAACTCAGGATGAGTACAGGATAAGTAATGTCATGTATGTACACAGTGACTGCACCAGCAGCAGAATAGTGAGTGCAGCTCTGGAGTATAATACAGGATGTAACTCAGGATCAGTACAGGATAAGTAATGTCATGTATGTACACAGTGACTGCACCAGCAGCAGAATAGTGAGTGCAGCTCTGGAGTATAATACAGGATGTAACTCAGGATCAGTACAGGATAAGTAATGTCATGTATGTACACAGTGACTGCACCAGCAGCAGAATAGTGAGTGCAGCTCTGGGGTATAATACAGGATGTAACTCAGGATCAGGACAGGATAAGTAATGTCATGTATGTACACAGTGACTGCACCAGCAGCAGAATAGTGAGTGCAGCTCTGGGGTATAATACAGGATGTAACTCGGGATCAGTACAGGATAAGTAATGTCATGTATGTACACAGTGACTGCACCAGCAGCAGAATAGTGAGTGCAGCTCTGGAGTATAATACAGGATGTAACTCAGGTTCAGTACAGGATAAGTAATGTCATGTATGTACACAGTGACTGCACCAGCAGCAGAATAGTGAGTGCAGCTCTGGGGTATAATACAGGATGTAACTCAGGATCAGGACAGGATAAGTAATGTCATGTATGTACACAGTGACTGCACCAGCAGCAGAATAGTGAGTGCAGCTCTGGAGTATAATACAGGATGTAACTCAGGATCAGTACAGGATAAGTAATGTCATGTATGTACACAGTGACTGCACCAGCAGCAGAATAGTGAGTGCAGCTCTGGGGTATAATACAGGATGTAACTCAGGATCAGTACAGGATAAGTAATGTCATGTATGTACACAGTGACTGCACCAGCAGCAGAATAGTGAGTGCAGCTCTGGGGTATAATACAGGATGTAACTCAGGATCAGTACAGGATAAGTAATGTCATGTATGTACACAGTGACTGCACCAGAAGCAGAATAGTGAGTGCAGCTCTGGGGTATAATACAGGATGTAACTCAGGATCAGTACAGGATAAGTAATGTCATGTATGTACACAGTGACTGCACCAGCAGCAGAATAGTGAGTGCAGCTCTGGGGTATAATACAGCATGTAACTCAGGATCAGTACAGGATAAGTAATGCCATGTATGTACACAGTGACTGCACCAGTAGCAGAATAGTGAGTGCAGCTCTGGAGTATAATACAGGATGTAACTCAGGATCAGTACAGGATAAGTAATGTCATGTATGTACACAGTGACTGCACCAGCAGCAGAATAGTGAGTGCAGCTCTGGGGTATAATACAGGATGTAACTCGGGATCAGTACAGGATAAGTAATGTCATGTATGTACACAGTGACTGCACCAGCAGCAGAATAGTGAGTGCAGCTCTGGGGTATAATACAGGATGTAACTCAGGATCAGTACAGGATAAGTAATGTCATGTATGTACACAGTGACTGCACCAGCAGCAGAATAGTGAGTGCAGCTCTGGGGTATAATACAGGATGTAACTCAGGATCAGGACAGGATAAGTAATGTCATGTATGTACACAGTGACTGCACCAGCAGCAGAATAGTGAGTGCAGCTCTGGAGTATAATACAGGATGTAACTCAGGATCAGTACAGGATAAGTAATGTCATGTATGTACACAGTGACTGCACCAGCAGCAGAATAGTGAGTGCAGCTCTGGGGTATAATACAGGATGTAACTCAGGATCAGTACAGGATAAGTAATGTCATGTATGTACATAGTGACTGCACCAGCAGCAGAATAGTGAGTGCAGCTCTGGGGTATAATACAGGATGTAACTCAGGATCAGTACAGGATAAGTAATGTCATGTATGTACACAGTGACTGCACCAGCAGCAGAATAGTGAGTGCAGCTCTGGAGTATAATACAGGATGTAACTTGGGATCAGTACAGGATAGGTAATGTCATGTATGTACACAGTGACTGCACCAGCAGCAGAATAGTGAGTGCAGCTCTGGGGTATAATACAGGATGTAACTCAGGATCAGTACAGGATAAGTAATGTCATGTATGTACACAGTGACTGCACCAGCAGCAGAATAGTGAGTGCAGCTCTGGGGTATAATACAGGATGTAACTCAGGATCAGTACAGGATAAGTAATGTCATGTATGTACACAGTGACTGCACCAGCAGCAGAATAGTGAGTGCAGCTCTGGGGTATAATACAGGATGTAACTCAGGATCAGTACAGGATAAGTAATGTCATGTATGTACACAGTGACTGCACCAGCAGCAGAATAGTGAGTGCAGCTCTGGGGTATAATACAGGATGTAACTCAGGATCAGTACAGGATAAGTAATGTCATGTATGTACATAGTGACTGCACCAGCAGCAGAATAGTGAGTGCAGCTCTGGGGTATAATACAGGATGTAACTCAGGATCAGTACAGGATAAGTAATGTCATGTATGTACACAGTGACTGCACCAGCAGCAGAATAGTGAGTGCAGCTCTGGGGTATAATACAGGATGTAACTCAGGATCAGTACAGGATAAGTAATGTCATGTATGTACACAGTGACTGCACCAGCAGCAGAATAGTGAGTGCAGCTCTGGGGTATAACACAGGACATTATTTTGGATGGGTAACATCCCATGAGGAGGAGGGGGCGGGGCCTGTATAATACATATGATATATCAGTGTATGATGATATGATGGGTAGTTACAGTTACTGGCAGGTTATACAGAGCAGCAGTCAGTGGCGGGCAGTGCATGCTGGGACTTGTAGTCCTATAAGCCGTATCTCCGGGACTCCGCCCCCTCCCGTTACTCCCAGGTCCCGCTCTGCCCCCGGTAAAGCCCCGGGCTCCGGTACTCACACCTTCCCCTCCTGGCGCCAGTCTCTGCCATTCTCTTCTTTCTTTCCGTTCAACTCTGTGTTCTGCTCGTCCCCCAAGATGGCGAACACGGAAGTGACGTCAGGGCGGAAGAACGAACCAATCATGCAGCGCCGGAAGGTCACGCGACCAGTGAGTGGGCGGGGCTGTGGTGCCGCTGGCTGCTCCGGCATCTCCACTGTTACCATGGTGACTAGTGGTCCCCAGATCCCTGTGTATTACGTCATATCAGGACAATATCGTGATAGTCCTATCCCTGTCACGTGTTATCACGATTCTTCTATAATGGCAGCTTGGATATAGCAGCTCAGTATCATAAAGAATGGGATTAGATACGCAACCCAGCAGACTGTATCACACAGGATGGGATTAGATACACAACTCAGCAGTCAGTATCATACAGGATAGGATTAGATACACAGCTCAGCAGACAGTATCATACAGGATGGGATTAGATACACAGCTCAGCAGACAGTATCATACAGGATGGGATTAGATACACAGCTCAGCAGACAGTATCACACAGGATGGGATTAGATACACAGCTCAGCAGACAGTATCACACAGGATGGGATTAGATACACAGCTCAGCAGACGGTACCACACAGGATAGGATTAGATACACAGCTCAGCAGACGGTACCACACAGGATGGGATTAGATACACAGCTCAGCAGACGGTACCACACAGGATGGGATTAGATACACAGCTCAGCAGACGGTACCACACAGGATGGGATTAGATACACAGCTCTGCAGACGGTACCACACAGGATGGGATTAGATACACAGCTCAGCAGGCGGTATCACACAGGATGGGATTAGATACACAGCTCAGCAGGCGGTATCACACAGGATGGGATTAGATACACAGCTCAGCAGGCAGTATCACACAGGATAGGATGAGATACACAGCTCAGCAGACGGTATCACACGGGACGGGATCAGATACACAGCTCAGCAGACGGTATCACACGGGACGGGATCAGATACACAGCTCAGCAGGCGGTATCACACAGGATGGGATTAGATACACAGCTCAGCAGACAGTATCACACAGGACGGGATCAGATACACAGCTCAGCAGACTGTATCACACGGGATGGGATCAGATACACAGCTCAGCAGACGGTATCACACGGGACGGGATCAGATACACAGCTCAGCAGACGGTATCACACGGGACGGGATCAGATACACAGCTTACCAGACGGTATCACACGGGACGGGATCAGATACACAGCTTAGCAGACGGTATCACACGGGACGGGATCAGATACACAGCTCAGCAGACGGTATCACACGGGACGGGATCAGATACACAGCTCAGCAGACTATCACACAGGATGGGATTAGATACACAGCTCAGCAGACGGTATCACACAGGACGGGATCAGATACACAGCTCAGCAGACTGTATCACACAGGATGGGATCAGATACACAGCTCAGCAGACGGTATCACACGGGACGGGATCAGATACACAGCTCAGCAGACGGTATCACACGGGACGGGATCAGATACACAGCTCAGCAGACGGTATCACACGGGACGGGATCAGATACACAGCTCAGCAGACGGTATCACACGGGACGGGATCAGATACACAGCTCTTTTGGGAATCTCCACTTCAATGACGAAGAACTTTAGGTCTTCCCACCTTATTGGCCGGGAAGGGTTTTAGGGTTGGCACATAGTTTTGGGTCATGTTCCATCTTTAGAGGAATAACTCCGTGGATGGACACTTCGTGGGATCCTATATTCTTTGCCAAAGGGAAATTTGTAAACCTCACGGGCCTAAGAACGACGTAGTGTGAAGGAAAGAAATAGATGACGTTGGCTTAGATGTCCAAGGCAGTAAGGCATAAAGAAATTGTCCAAAAAGTTGTCTGGAAGAGGAACCACCACAATGAAAAGCCTGTAGATGTGAACAACATAGGATCAAACGTGAAGAAACACTCAGAGGAGTTGTCCACTTAGTTGGCAAAAACTGGAAACCACCATGAAGGAAAAAAAGAGTGAGAGGTGGTAAACCTAGATAAGAGAGGAACCAACGTGAAGATTGGGACATGGAGGTGATCTACATAGCTGGCCAAGGTGGGATCAAGTATGGAGGCTTATGAAACTAGCTGACCAAAAACAGACCAAGCTGACCGAGAACAGACCAAGCTGACCGAGACTAGCTGACCGAGAACAGACCAAGCTGACCGAGACTAGCTGACCGAGACTAGCAGACCGAGAACAGACCAAGCACAAACCAAGCTGACCGAGACTAGCTGACCAAGAACAGACCAAACTGACCAAGACTAGCTGACCAAGAACAGACCAAACTGACCGAGACTAGCTGACCAACAACAGACCAAACTGACCGAGAACAGATCAAGCTGACCGAGACTAGCAGACCGAGAACAGACCAAGCACAAACCAAGCTGACCGAGACTAGCTGACCAAGAACAGACCAAACTGACCAAGACTAGCTGACCAAGAACAGACCAAACTGACCAAGACTAGCTGACCAAGAACAGACCAAGCACAAACCAAGCTGACCGAGACTAGCTGACCAAGAACAGACCAAGCACAAACCAAGCTGACCGAGACTAGCTGACCAAGAACAGACCAAGCTGACCAAGACTAGCTGACCAAGAACAGACCAAGCTGACCAAGACTAGCTGACCAAGAACAGACCAAGCTGACCAAGACTAGCTGACCAAGAACAGACCAAACTGACCAAGACTAGCTGACCAAGAACAGACCAAACTGACTGAGAACAGATCAAGCTGACCGAGACTAGCTGACCAAGAACAGACCAAGCTGACCGAGAACAGATCAAGCTGACTGAGACTAGCTGACCAAGAACAGACCAAGCTGACCAAGACTAGCTGACCAAGAACAGACCAAGCTGACCAAGACTAGCTGACCAAGAACAGACCAAACTGACCGAGAACAGATAAAGCTGACCAAGAACAGACCAAGCTGACCAAGCCTAGCTGACCAAGAACAGACCAAGCCTAGCTGACCAAGAACAGACCAAACTGACCAAGCCTAGCTGACCAAGAACAGACCAAACTGACCAAGACTAGCTGACCAAGAACAGACCAAACTGACCAAGACTAGCTGACCAAGAACAGACCAAACTGACCAAGACTAGCTGACCAAGAACAGACCAAACTGACCAAGACTAGCTGACCAAGAACAGACCAAGCTGACCAAGACTAGCTGACCAAGAACAGACCAAGCTGACCAAGACTAGCTGACCAAGAACAGACCAAACTGACCGAGAACAGATCAAGCTGACCGAGACTAGCTGACCAAGAACAGACCAAGCTGACCAAGAACAGACCGAGAACAGACCAAACTGACCAAGAACAGAAGATAAAAGTTGACCAACACAGGACCTACACCTACAGATCCCAATGTGAAGATCATGAAAGAGAAGTTGTGCACTTAGTTGTCAGAGACAGAACGTAAGCTGAAGAAAAAGTTCTGAAGATGGGCCGGAGGTGTTGTCTACTTGGTTCCTCACACCGTGTAGATGTACAGATGTTCTCCACTGTATGAGCTCCTCTCCTTACATTGACCCCATAGGTGATCCCTCCCCTCTACAAGGTTGTCCTCTCTCCTCTGAAGATCTTATTGATCACTGCCATCATGAACAGCAGTGAGCAGGACATGTTCTTCAACAGAACCTCATTCCATTCAATGACCACACCATGGGGTAACAATGTAGACCACAACGAGCCGTCACTACGGGGGTCTCCTTCCTCTGGGACTTGTTCTGGGACAGTCCATACTACGTTCATTTGTCCTACTTGCCGCTCCGAAGCCACTTGGGTCTCTGTGACCACTCCAAGGAGCCGGCCTTCATCCAGATGAGGTACGAGAAGGAGAGACCATGAGGGCTACACCCGACTCTGACGACACCAGCCCCCGGATCTGGGGAGAGACGGCTGAGCAAAGTGGAGACTCTACGTCTTCAAGGGATCCTAGAGCTGGAGTCTCGGAGACCTCCCCTGGAGGATGAGGGGTCGTGTGCCGACAATATATCTCATGGTTCTACTCCTCGCTCTTACCCACGGCCCATAGAAACAGAGATTATTAGTGTGTAAAAACCCAGCTTTTCCTGGTTCTGTGTAACCTCATTGCACTAGAAATAACAATCATAAAGAAAACAGTTGGATTATAGCTGGAGTATTGGGGGCGTGTCCTCACACTGCTGTGCTATGAGCACTCTGCAATGGGCTCCTCCACAGCTTCTCTTCACTGCTCCGAGTAACAGCTGTATCTATCCATTATCATTGGATATTACTGCTGTCACTCAGAGCTGAAAGGAGCAGTAGTATACATAAAGCTCTGGAGCTCCCCCTAGTGGTGACTACAGGCAGAATATTATCATGTTACATTATGGACTTCAGATTAATGCATTTTTTTTGTCTGATTTTTGCAGCGGTCATAACGAAAAACACTAATTTTTTTGCACGTGGTGCATTTTTATTGGCACAAAAACATCCCCTTTAAACAAAAATCACTGCAGCAATTGGGGTAGGAAACTGTACAAGATCCTGATGCGTCTCAGGATTACATCACAGGCAAAGGGGAAACCATCTGCAGAGACTCCGCCCCTCCTCCCCCAACTGCGGTCCTCTACCTGTACCAATATTTAAAGGGGCGGGCCTGCTTAGAAGAAAAAAAAAAATCAGGTTCATAGACACTCGTGTCTTTCGTTCCATATATGGAACATCTGCTATGAAGGACCTTGTCCATTGAAGTCATTGTGACAAGTTCCAACAAGTTGTGGAGAGGCAGGGACAGATAACAACTAAGGGAAGGCAACAACTAATATTATGACTAAGAAAAAAAAATGTAAAAAAAAGGTTCTGTGCATCCATGGTAACAGACTACAAACTCTGTGTAGTCAGACACCGCTGTCACATGTCACTCCAACCCCTTCTCTTGATAACCTACAGGCACCATAAAGAAGGGCACAGCGATCAGACTACACAGGATGTGTCTGTAGTCTGTAACCATGGTGACGCATTGGTCTGCATAGCTGCTGCATACCTTAAAGGGAGAGGACACTGCAAGAAAATTGTAAACCATTATGATACGGATAAGAAATAATCATCCAAGCGGAGAAGGTACAACGTTTGGTGATGTCCAGGAGTCTCCGCCCCCAGAAGTCATCTATACACGACTACCGATTATAATAAAAGAGGCATTATGGGTAATATAGGAGGCTACATCGCCATAGAATATCAGAAATTATCCAGCATTATACTCGGGGTGTGTTGATAGTAGAAGCAGGACTGTGATATATGGATGTATATTCCAGGATTGTACTGGGGGCGTGTCCTCACACTGTTGTGCTCTTAGATCTTTGCACTGAGCTGTTCCTAGACTCCTCATTTATGCTATAAATAGCAGTAACATTATCCAACCAGGAGGAGAAGCTGCAAAGTAGCTCAACACAGAGCACAGCAGTGTGAGGAAACGCCCCTAGTCCAATCCTGGAATATAAATCCATATATCACAGTCCTGCAGCTACTAAAAACATACAAGTAGGTCTGATTATATATTATCCCTGGAGATATAATTTATATTAACACTGGCTGCTGACAGTACAGAGCACAGCAGTGTGAGGAAACATTCACATCCTCCAGGACAATTTATAACGGCTGCAGCCTGCATGGTCAGACCTGCTGACAGGTTCCCTTTAATGACCATATAATAACAGGTCTGCAACTTTCTAGCAAAGGATCTCTGCTTGCCATCAGTGAATGGAAGCCCCTTCCTCGTCATCCAGCAGCTGAGCTCAACGTGACCAGTTACATCGTAATAACTTTATCAGTCTCCTTCCATTCAGTGACAGCAAGCAGAGATCCACAAGTCAGCAACATGTTAGCCCTATCCAGGCCGCTGACCGCTGGGCCGGGTCCATACATGATGCTAGAAATAAAAGGGGTTAAATTAAAGGGGAATCCAAAATGTTTAGCCTGCATGTGGCGGATGATCCGTATATCGGTATATGGGGGTCCAGTCTGTGGCTCCGCCTCCTCAGCCCTTGATGACGGCTATGGGGCGGAGCTTGATGGCTTTCTTGCTGATCCCGGCGTCGTGACACGTGTTCACCACATCCGTGACGTTCTTGTAGGATTCAGGAGCCTGAGGGGGAGACACGAGGGTAGTTATCCAGTGTACACAGAGAAGCAGTTAGTAGCAGCAGGACTGTGAAATATGCATTTATATTCCAGGATTGTACTGGGGGCGTGTCCTCACACTGCTGTGCTCTGAACTACTCAACACAAGCCATCCCCTTAGAGTGAAAGCTTCTGAATGGGAAGTAATTCAATGCAAGTAGCAGTGAGCACAGCAGTGTGAGGACACGCCCCCACTGCAATCCTGGAATATGAATCCATGACTCACAGTCCTGCTGCTACTACACACACACACACACATACAAACACACACACAAAGGTCTGATTACACATCTCTCCAGGGGCAATAAATAACACTGGCTGCAATTTGCACAGTCCCCGCCTGCCCATGGGTTTCCCTGTGTGACTGTCTGTAGCAGAGAGCCACAGGCTGGAGACCACTCACCTCTTCCATGACCAGTTTGGGGGAGGCCACCCGGATGGCTATGCCCATGTCCGCCAGTTTATCCAGGACGTCTTGGAAGTCCAGGTTGCGTCTGGATTTGGCTCTGGACAGCGCCCGACCCTGCGGGACAGAACCAGGAGGTCAGGGAGGTCGGGGTCCCCCCTTCTTCTCCCCATGGGGGGGCCATGAGATGCTACTCACCGCTCCGTGACAGGTGGTCCCAAACGTCTCGGTCATTCCTTGCTCGGTGCCGGTCAGGACGTAGCTGCAGGTGCCCATGGTGCCGCCAATCAGGACCGGCTGCCCGGTCAGCTGCAGGGGGAGAGCACAGGGTATAGTCCTCGCCTTAAAGGGGCGGTCACAACATGACATGTAGCATCAGGGCATTACTGTTGGGACTGCCAGAAGAGCACTTCCAATGCAGCCTCCAAGCTTGACTCATCTCAGATAAATATGACTCTTCTCTGACTTTGTAGGAGATTTTTGACAGGTAAACGGGTGATATTTCACACGAAAGGGAATTCCAGAAAGGACATTTCATCCCCTACCCGAGGGGGCTGGGAGTTAAAGGAGGTAAAATGTGGCGACAGGATCCCTTTCAGGTTACTGGAATAACACCTTTAAGCTTCAGGTGGAGTGACAAGTAGCAGTAGGTTATGAGTAATAGAGGGGCGGTCCTTAGCGTGGGTAACCCCCAGGTCTGACCCCGAATTGTACGGAGTCATCAGCACTTAAAGGGGGTTTCCAGGAATCCTGAGGTCAATGACCGGTCATAGAGGGTCACATGTTTTGGAGAGGTCACTGACCGGTCATAGTGGGTCACATGCTTTGGAGAGGTCACTGACCGGTCATAGTGGGTCACGTGCTTTGGAGAGGTCACTGACCTGTCATAGTGGGTCACATGCTTTGGAGAGGTCACTGACCGGTCATAGTGGGACACGTGCTATGGAGAGGTCACTGACCGGTCATAGTGGGTCACGTGCTTTGGAGAGGTCACTGACCGGTCATAGTGGGTCACGTGCTATGGAGAGGTCACTGACCGGTCATAGTGGGTCACGTGCTTTGGAGAGGTCACTGACCGGTCATAGTGGGTCACGTGCTATGGAGAGGTCACTGACCGGTCATAGTGGGTCACGTGCTATGGAGAGGTCACTGACCGGTCATATTGGGTCACGTGCTTTGGAGAGGTCACTGACCGGTCATAGGGGGTCACATGTTTTGGAGAGGTCACTGACCGGTCATAGGGGGTCACATGTTTTGGAGAGGTCACTGACCGGTCATAGTGGGTCACGTGTTTTGGAGAGGTCACTGACCGGTCATAGTGGGTCACATGCTTTGGAGAGGTCACTGACCGGTCATAGTGGGTCACGTGTTTTGAAGAGGTCACTGACCGGTCATAGTGGGTCACGTGCTTTGGAGAGGTCACTGACCGGTCATAGTGGGTCACGTGCTTTGGAGAGGTCAATGACCGGTCATAGTGGGTCACGTGCTTTGGAGAGGTCACTGACCGGTCATAGTGGGTCACATGCTTTGGAGAGGTCACTGACCAGTCATAGTGGGTCACGTGCTTTGGAGAGGTCACTGACCAGTCATAGTGGGTCACATGCTTTGGAGAGGTCACTGACCGGTCATAGTGGGTCACATGCTTTGGAGAGGTCACTGACCGGTCATAGTGGGTCACGTGCTTTGGAGAGGTCACTGACCGGTCATAGTGGGTCACGTGCTTTGGAGAGGTCATTGACCGGTCATAGTGGGTCACGTGCTTTGGAGAGGTCACTGACCGGTCATAGTGGGTCACGTGCTTTGGAGAGGTCACTGACCAGTCATAGTGGGTCACGTGCTTTGGAGAGGTCACTGACCAGTCATAGTGGGTCACATGCTTTGGAGAGGTCACTGACCGGTCATAGTGGGTCACATGCTTTGGAGAGGTCACTGACCGGTCATAGTGGGTCACATGCTTTGGAGAGGTCACTGACCGGTCATAGAGGGTCACATGCTTTGGAGAGGTCACTGATCGGTCATAGTGGGTCACATGCTTTGGAGAGGTCACTGACCGGTCATATTGGGTCACATGTTTTGGAGAGGTCACTGACTGGTCATAGAGGGTCACATACTTTGGAGAGGTCACTGGCCGGTCATAGTGGGTCACATGCTTTGGAGAAGTCACTGACCGGTCATATTGGGTCACATGTTTTGGAGAGGTCACTGACTGGTCAAAGTGGGTCACATGCTTTGGAGAGGTCACTGGCCGGTCATAGTGGGTCACATGCTTTGGAGAGGTCACTGGCCGGTCATATTGGGTCACATGCTTTGGAGAAGTCACTGGCCGGTCATAGTGGGTCACATGCTATGGAGAGGTCAGTGATTGGTCATATTGGGTCACATGCTTTGGAGAGGTCACTGACCGGTCATAGTGGGTCACATGCTTTGGAGAGGTCACTGACCGGTCATATTGGGTCACATGCTTTGGAGAGGTCACTGATCGGTCATAGTGGGTCACATGCTTTGGAGAGGTCACTGGCCGGTCATAGTGGGTCACGTGCTATGGAGGTCACTGATCGGTCATATTGGGTCACATGACCCCCTGGCTCACCTGGTAGTCCACAGCGATGAGTGGGTGATGAGGGGGGAAGGCGCGTGTGGACCCCTTCCTGTGGACCAGCAGGGTCTTCTCCTTGCCGTCCACCACGTGCTGCTCCACCTTGGCGATGTTGTGGGACACGTCGTAGATGACGTGCATGTCCAGGTCGTCCGGGGTCGTGTTGAAGACTTTGGCGAAGGCCTGCGGGATCGGGATGTGAGCGGCCGGACCGGATTACTAAGCCCCTCCGCCCCGCTCTCTAGCCCTGCCTACCTGTCTGGTGAGGAAGGTCATGGAGGAGCGGTTGACCCAGGCGTAGTTCCCGGCGGCGGCCATGCCCTTCAGGTAGTCCTGGCCCTCGGGGGAGGAGATCCTGGCGCAGGCTAGCTGCCGGTCGTTCACCGTGATCTTATCCCTCTTCATGGCTTTCTCCATGGCCACCAGAGCGTCTGCAAGGAAGGAGAAGCGTAAGCGGCTGATAACTGGGAGCAATAGCTCGCAGGGCGGCTGTAGCTACCTGTCGCCACCTGGTGGCCCAGGCCCCGGCTGCCGCTGTGGATCATCACGCACACCTGCCCCTTGTGGTCGATGCCCATCTTCTTGGCCGCGTATTCGTCGTAAATCTCGTCCACCACCTGGATCTCGGCGTAGTGGTTCCCCGCACCCAGGGTGCCGAGCTGCAGAGGGAAAGCGGACGATTTATGAATCATGCTCCAGTCACATCCAAAGCTGCAACCAGAACGGGTAACACAGCTTTAGATGTGAGTGAAGCAGGTGACCCCCGGGCTGGATGTGAATTTGGAACAGTCCAAGGTTTAACACATGTGGACTGCACCAATAGCAGAGTGAGAGGAGGGGTGTACCTGCGGCAGCCCCCGCTTCTTGGCCTTGGAGGACACCTTGCTGGGGTCGGCCTGCAGCATCCGCCCGTACTCCTCGCAGTGCTCCTTGTCTTCTGCCCAAGCATAGCCCTCCCGGAGCGACCAGTCCACCCCCATCTCCAGGGCTTCCTCCAAGTCCCTAAATGAGGAGGACGTATAGATTAGAAGACTGATACACAGAGCACAGCAGTGTGAGGACACGCCCCCAGTACAATCCTGCAATATACATCCACATATCACAGTCCTGCTGCTACTAATAACATACACAAAGGTCTGATTACACATCTCTCCAGGGACAATACATAACACTGGCTGCAGAGAGCACAGAACACAGCAGTGTGAGGTCTGATTACACATCTCTCCAGGGACAGTACATAACACTGGCTGCAGAGAGCACAGAGCACAGCAGTGTGAGGTCTGATTACACATCTCTCCAGGGACAATACATAACACTGGCTGCAGAGAGCACAGAGCACAGCAGTGTGAGGTCTGATTACACATCTCTCCAGGGACAATACATAACACTGGCTGCAGAGAGCACAGAGCACAGCAGTGTGAGGTCTGATTACACATCTCTCCAGGGACAATACATAGCACTGGCTGCAGAGAGCACAGAGCACAGCAGTGTGAGGTGTGATTACACATCTCTCCAGGGACAATACATAACACTGGCTGCAGAGAGCACAGAGCACAGCAGTGTGAGGTGTGATTACACATCTCTCCAGGGACAATACATAACACTGGCTGCAGAGAGCACAGCAGTGTGAGGTCTGATTACACATCTCTCCAGGGACAATACATAACACTGGCTGTAGAGAGCACAGAGCACAGCAGTGTGAGGGGTGATTACACATCTCTCCAGGGACAATACATAACACTGGCTGCAGAGAGCACAGAGCACAGCAGTGTGAGGTCTGATTACACATCTCTCCAGGGACAATACATAACAGTGGCTGCAGAGAACACAGAGCACAGCAGTGTGAGGTCTGATTACACATCTCTCCAGGGACAGTAAATAACACTGGCTGCAGAGAGCACAGAGCACAGCAGTGTGAGGTGTGATTACACATCTCTCCAGGGACAATACATAACACTGGCTGCAGAGAGCACAGAGCACAGCCGTGTTAGGGATGATTACAGATCCCTGGCTGCAATCTGGCGGTCACAGCTGCTGACTGGTTCCCTGCGCTTTACAACTCACTTGGAGCTCATGGGGATCACCCCCTTTGATCCGACTCCGACGGGAATGTGGTCAAACATGGACTGCGCGAGCTGCTCCTTCACCGGCTGCACGTCCCCCTCGTCCATGTTGGTGCGCAGCAGGCGGACGCCACAGTTGATGTCAAATCCGACGCCACCTGCAGGTTAAGGGAAGGAACTACAGCTGAGCAGATCTTGTAGACACCCCGGAGCCTCTGCATGTGACTCTGAGGGCGAGTGTTACCTGGAGACACCACCGCGTCAGGGTTATCCATATCGAAGGCGGCCATGTTCCCGATAGCAAAGCCGTAGCCAGAGTGCACGTCCGGGAGACCGATGGATCTCTAGGAGAGGAGTAATCAGCAATGATAAGTGATAGCTCTTCCTCCAGCAAGATCTCCGCTGCCTGTCAGTGACTGTTAATGTCACAGCTCCCCCCTGTCAGTCCCCATTTATCACCCCCCCCCCCAGTGAGGCATCACCACTCCCCTCCCCACCCGTGAGGTATCACCGCTCTTACATGGACGATCCCTGGCAGAGCCGCCACGTTACCGATCTGCTTCATGGCTGGAAGGAAACCTCCGGCCGCTGGAGAGGAAACACAAAGCATTAGCCCAATATGTCACCTCTACAGGAACACCTAGTGCAACCTACAGCCTGACATCACAGCTCTGCTACATCTATAATGTCCTACATACCTCCACCACGACACGCGTTCCTCAACTCCTCAAACATCAACTTCTCCAGGGGGTCATTCACATAGAACACGCCCTCCACCTAGGAGACAAGAGGGGGATTACCTCCAGAGCTGCACTCACTACTCTGCTGTGTACATACATGACATTACTTATCCTGTACTGATCCTGAGTTACATCCTGTATTATACTCCAGAGCTGCACTCACTATTCTGCTGCTGGTGCAGTCACTGTGTACATACATGACATTACTTATCCTGTACTGATCCTGAGTTACATCCTGTATTATACCCCAGAGCTGCACTCACTATTCTGCTGCTGGTGCAGTCACTGTGTACATACATGACATTACTTATCCTGTACTGATCCTGAGTTACATCCTGTATTATACCCCAGAGCTGCACTCACTATTCTGCTGCTGGTGCAGTCACTGTGTACATACATGACATTACTTATCCTGTACTGATCCGGAGTTACATCCTGTATTATACTCCAGAGCTGCACTCACTATTCTGCTGCTGGTGCAGTCACTGTGTACATACATGACATTACTTATCCTGTACTGATCCTGAGTTACATCCTGTATTATACCCCAGAGCTGCACTCACTATTCTGCTGCTGGTGCAGTCACTGTGTACATACATGACATTACTTATCCTGTACTGATCCTGAGTTACATCCTGTATTATACTCCAGAGCTGCACTCACTATTCTGCTGCTGGTGCAGTCACTGTGTACATACATGACATTACTTATCCTGTACTGATCCTGAGTTACATCCTGTATTATACTCCAGAGCTGCACTCACTATTCTGCTGCTGGTGCAGTCACTGTGTACATACATGACATTACTTATCCTGTACTGATCCTGAGTTACATCCTGTATTATACTCCAGAGCTGCACTCACTATTCTGCTGCTGGTGCAGTCACTGTGTACATACATGACATTACTTATCCTGTACTGAGCCCGAGTTACATCCTGTATTATACTCCAGAGCTGCACTCACTATTCTGCTGCTGGTGCAGTCACTATGTACATACATGACATTACTTATCCTGTACTGATCCTGAGTTACATCCTGTATTATACCCCAGAGCTGCACTCACTATTCTGCTGCTGGTGCAGTCACTGTGTACATACATGACATTACTTATCCTGTACTGATCCTGAGTTACATCCTGTATTATACCCCAGAGCTGCACTCACTATTCTGCTGCTGGTGCAGTCACTGTGTACATACATGACATTACTTATCCTGTACTGATCCTGAGTTACATCCTGTATTATACCCCAGAGCTGCACTCACTATTCTGCTGCTGGTGCAGTCACTGTGTACATACATGACATTACTTATCCTGTACTGATCCTGAGTTACATCCTGTATTATATCCCAGAGCTGCACTCACTATTCTGCTGCTGGTGCAGTCACTGTGTACATACATGACATTACTTATCCTGTACTGATCCTGAGTTACATCCTGTATTATACCCCAGAGCTGCACTCACTATTCTGCTGCTGGTGCAGTCACTGTGTACATACATGACATTACTTATCCTGTACTGATCCTGAGTTACATCCTGTATTATACCCCAGAGCTGCACTCACTATTCTGCTGCTGGTGCAGTCACTGTGTACATACATGACATTACTTATCCTGTACTGATCCTGAGTTACATCCTGTATTATACTCCAGAGCTGCACTCACTATTCTGCTGCTGGTGCAGTCACTGTGTACATACATGACATTACTTATCCTGTACTGATCCTGAGTTACATCCTGTATTATACACCAGAGCTGCACTCACTATTCTGCTGCTGGTGCAGTCACTGTGTACAAACATGACATTACTTATCCTGTACTGATCCTGAGTTACATCCTGTATTATACCCCAGAGCTGCACTCACTATTCTGCTGCTGGTGCAGTCACAGCGCCCCTGCAGGACATGTTATATTATTACACTATAGATTATACTGGCGCCGCCTACAGATAAGAAGACATAACTGTTCAGGTTTCTATACAGCTGAGTAGATAACACGCAGTTACTACGTCACAGTCATGCAGCCTGTTGGGAGTTGTAGTCCGTTATGTGTATAAGAACCTGCATATTGGGGACGAATCCCTTGCGGATCCTCCAGCAGTTCTTGTGGATCTTGTCCAGATACTGTAACTCGTCATTGTAGCTGCGGCTCATGGTGACAGCTCCTCGCACACACACTGCCAACCGGCAACGGAAGCGGAAGCGCTCCTGACGTCACTTCCGCACAATCCTGACTTCCAGTCCCTCACATCACGGAAGGGATTTAGAATCTCTTCCGCCACACTTCAAGATGGCCGCGGGCGGAGGCCGATGACGTCACTTCCTGCATCTTACTCTGTTATGTGTGAGGGCTTCCGCCCCACTGTCAAACATGGCCGCCGGAGCGGTACGGTCACGTGCGCATCTTCCAGTGGGTCATGTGACGGTGACGTCATCACGTTTTCTAGTCAGTCGTTGAGGAAGTTGAGGAAGGGAATCGGTCTGTTGTGTGCGCCGGAGAAGAACGAGAAGTTGCGGCTCTCTGTCCCCCCCTGCTGGAGGAGGTTGGTACGACCCGGAAGTTTCTATTCTGCTTATATTTAGGGCTTGTCCCCAGAGCTTGCACTTTTTTTTTTAGTTCTCTTCTTTCTATCTTTTCTTAGTTATATAGTCATCTCCGCTGCTTGTGCTGATTCCCGGTCCCCAATACCCCCCATAACAGTCATGTGACTCCACGGCGGTCTATAGGGGGCGTTACCACCCGGTGGCGCCAATTTCGATAATCCAATTATTACCCTGGTTATAAATTTTACAAAATTTTATCAAGGATTCTGGATTTTTTTAATCTCTGCTTTGCCGTAATTGTCCTGACCAGTAAAAACGGATCAACGATCGTCAAAATTGGTCGCCATTTACGCCGGATTATCGGATTTGTCGCAGAGGGTTAAGGTGTCGCCCGCAGGGGTGCACAGGCTGATGTCTGCAGCCGAAAGTGAAAGCGAAAGTAAAACATATTCCTCCCCCCTCTCCTCGGGGTGCGGTGTCTGATGTCTGACGCCGTTTGTCGCAGGATGAAGCTGAGAGTCCGAGTCGGGAAGAGGAGCGGCCGCCTGGAGCTGACGGATGACGAGGTGACGCTGCGGGACCTGCGGGGGAGACTGCGCCAGACCCTCCTCCCCTCACTGGGCTTCAGGTACGTCGTCACCGCTGACAGCTGAGGGTTTGTCACATCTGTTAAGACTGAGACATGTCACCTGCGCTGATACATTGTAGCAAACCGCCTTCATGCGTGATGAGCGGTTGATGTTCTTGCTCACAAGACTGGATAAAAATGTGACGGACCCTCAGCTGTGAGTAGTTCTGTTTACTACTACCGGCAATGCCTATCTTCTTCCCTTCTGGCAGCCATAAATACAGTCTCCAATTAGCTCCTTAGTCAGTCGTTTTCCCTTTTGGCAGCCATAGGTGTAGTCATTAGTCTCCACTTTCTCTTAACTAACCAGTAACAGTAAAACCCCTTCCCCATCTGGAAGCCATCGGTTCATTTAAGCTCATAGTCAGTCTCCTTCCCTATCTGGCAGCCATAGGTCTTCTCTCGAGCCCTTGAATCTAATCCCCAGAAACATCTACTGTCAGTCTGCTTCCCCATCTGGCAGTTATGTTCACAGTCCCTACTAAGATCCACAGCAATGTATTTCCTCCTCTTACAACCACGTACATAATCCCCAGGAAGTTCCCAGTCAGTCTCCTTCTCCCTCTGGCAGCCCCTTTAAGACATGTTCCCTGTCTCCTTTTAGCTCTGATGCAGTTTTCTCCATCACACTGAACGGCAGAGACCCCCTGCTGGAGGATGAGAGCAGCCTGCAGTCCTTAGGAATCATATCCGGGGATCTGATTGTTGTAGTGACAGATGAAACTCCGCCTCCTGTCCCCGCCCATGAGGAGCCGCCAGCGCCATCTGCTGCTCTGACTTACACGAGGCAGGAAGATGAGAGGGGCGCTGCTGCCCCGGGGGGATGTGATGTAGCAGGCTCTTCCCAGGCGACGGTGGAGGAAGAAGCCGTGTCCTGCGCCCCGGGGCCTATGCTGTGCAGCGAAGCGTCCGACGGGGAGATCCCTCACTCACTGGAGGCGCTTTACCTCTCCTCCGACTGCAGCAGCGCCAACGACGCTCTAGTGATTGTTACCCATCTACTCATGGTAGAGACTGGATACATAGAGGAGGTAAATGCCAGTGTAGTGACACAGAGCTGCCACCAGGAGGCAGAATAGTGAGTGCAGCTCTGGGGTATAATACAGGATGTAACTCAGGATCAGTACAGGATAAGTAATGTCATGTATGTACACAGTGACTGCACCAGCAGCTGAATAGTGAGTGCAGCTCTGGGGTATAATACAGGATGTAACTCAGGATCAGTACAGGATAAGTAATGTCATGTATGTACACAGTGACTGCACCAGCAGCAGAATAGTGAGTGCAGCTCTGGGGTATAATACAGGATGTAACTCAGGATCAGTACAGGATAAGTAATGTCATGTATGTACACAGTGACTGCACCAGCAGCAGAATAGTGAGTGCAGCTCTGGAGTATAATACAGGATGTAACTCAGGATCAGTACAGGATAAGTAATGTCATGTATGTACACAGTGGCTGCACCAGCAGCAGAATAGTGAATGCAGCTCTGATGTATAATACAGGATGTAACTCAGGATCAGTACAGGATAAGTAATGTCATGTATGTACACAGTGACTGCACCAGTAGCAGAATAGTGAGTGCAGCTCTGGAGTATAATACAGGATGTAACTCAGGAGCAGTACAGGATAAGTAATGTCATGTATGTACACAGTGACTGCACCAGTAGCAGAATAGTGAGTGCAGCTCTGGAGTATAATACAGGATGTAACTCAGGATCAGTACAGGATAAGTAATGTCATGTATGTACACAGTGACTGCACCAGCAGCAGAATAGTGAGTGCAGCTCTGGGGTATAATACAGGATGTAACTCAGGATCAGTACAGGATAAGTAATGTCATGTATGTACACAGTGACTGCACCAGCAGCAGAATAGTGAGTGCAGCTCTGGGGTATAATACAGGATGTAACTCAGGATCAGTACAGGATAAGTAACGTCATGTATGTACACAGTGACTGCACCAGCAGCAGAATAGTGAGTGCAGCTCTGGGGTATAATACAGGATGTAACTCAGGATCAGTACAGGATAAGTAATGTCATGTATGTACACAGTGACTGCGCCAGCAGAATAGTGAGTGCAGCTCTGGGGTATAATACAGGATGTAACTCAGGATCAGTACAGGATAAGTAACGTCATGTATGTACACAGTGACTGCACCAGCAGCAGAATAGTGAGTGCAGCTCTGGAGTATAACACAGGATGTAACTCAGGATCAGTACAGGATAAGTAATGTCATGTATGTACACAGTGACTGAACCAGCAGCAGAATAGTGAGTGCAGCTCTGGAGTATAATACAGGATGTAACTCAGGATCAGTACAGGATAAGTAATGTCATGTATGTACACAGTGACTGCACCAGCAGCAGAATAGTGAGCGCAGCTCTGGGGTATAATAATGTGTGTGTCTCCTTGCAGGGTGTGAGGACTCCCCCCTCCTCTATGCCGGGGGGCTGGCGGAGCAGCGCTGGGGGGGTGTATAAGCTCCGGTACTCGCACCCGCTGTGTGGTGACAGCTCGGCGGTTCTGGTCCTGGTTCCGATGGGTAAACTCCTGATAGTAAATGGTGAGATTGATCTCTGTACAAACTTTTGCTTCTTTTTAACAGACTCCTCTCTATTTCCTGCGCTGATACATTGTAACAGAAGCACTGGGACAGTGGAGAGATCTGTGCTGCCGATGTGTTCAGACCAGATACAATTGTAACAAATCCTCAGCAGTGAGATGTAGTTTACATTCAGTGTAAACCTTGCAGCTTTGGATGTGAGTGGAGGCCGTTGGGCTTTACAGTCGTCTTCTCTTTCCTTTGCAGCTACATTGACCCTCGGGCGGGAGCTGAAGTGTGTGAAGAGGCTGCAGCTCCCTACCGAATCCTATGTCACCTACCCACCACAAGGTAAGTGGATTCTGGGGGAACAACACAGCGTCCCCCCATAGAGCCATAAGGTATAGCTAATAAACTGTAATATAATCCCTCCTTCCCCTCTCACAGCATTAGTGTCACACGAGAGACTGTGACCTGATCCCTCCTTCCCCTCTCACAGCATTAGTGTCACACGAGAGACTGTGACCTGATCCCTCCTTCCCTTCTCACAGCATTAGTGTCACACGAGAGACTGTGACCTGATCCCTCCTTCCCTTCTCACAGCATTAGTGTCACACGAGAGACTGTGACCTGATCCCTCCTTCCCCTCTCACAGCATTAGTCTCACACATAGGTTAAGTCAGGGAGACTGTGACCTGATCCCTCCTTCCCCTCTCACAGCATTAGTCTCACACATAGGTTAAGTCAGGGAGACTGTGACCTGATCCCTCCTTCCCCTCTCACAGCATTAGTCTCACACATAGGTTAAGTCAGGGAGACTGTGACCTGATCCCTCCTTCCCCTCTCACAGCATTAGTCTCACACATAGGTTAAGTCAGGGAGACTGTGACCTGATCCCTCCTTCCCCTCTCACAGCATTAGTGTCACACATAGGTTAAGTCAGGGAGACTGTGACCTGATCCCTCCTTCCCCTCTCACAGCATTAGTGTCACACATAGGTTAAGTCAGGGAGACTGTGACCTGATCCCCCCTCCCCCTCTCACAGCATTAGTGTCACACATAGGTTAAGGCAGAGAGACTGTGACCTGATCCCTCCTCCTCCTTCCCCTCTCACAGCATTAGTGTCACACATAGGTTAAGGCAGAGAGACTGTGACCTGATCTCCCCCCTTCCTCCCCCTCTCACAGCATTAGTATTTGTATCTGAGCCTTTGTATCTTGTGTGTGACACTCATGCTGTGAGAGGGCGGAGCCTGTATCTGAGCCTTTGTACCTTGTGTGTGACACTCATGCTGTGAGAGGGCGGAGCCTGTATCTGAGCCTTTGTATCTTGTGTGTGACACTCATGCTGTGAGAGGGCGGAGCCTGTATCTGAGCCTTTGTATCTTGTGTGTGACACTCATGCTGTGAGAGGGCGGAGCCTGTATCTGAGCCTTTGTATCTTGTGTGTGACACTCATGCTGTGAGAGGGCGGAGCCTGTATCTGAGCCTTTGTATCTTGTGTGTGACACTCATGCTGTGAGAGGGCGGAGCCTGTATCTGAGCCTTTGTATCTTGTGTGTGACACTCATGCTGTGAGAGGGCGGAGCCTGTATCTGAGCCTTTGTGTCCTGTGTTGCAGACAGCGCTGTGTCCTTGGTGTACCGGGACTTACAGAAGTTTTCGCGCCTCTTTAAGGATCAGCTCATCTACCCGCTCCTGGCGGCTACACGACAAGGTAAGAAGCTCCCGGATGCGGGAGGGGGCGTGGTCAGAGCGGTTATTAATCCCTCCCCCTCCCCCCGCAGCGATGGACCTCCCCGATGTCTTCGGATTGGTCGTCCTGCCCCCAGAGCTAAAGCTGCGGATTTTCCGTCTTCTGGGGGTCCGCTCCATTTTGTCCCTCGGCGCCACCTGTAGAAGCCTCCAGGGGGACACGGAAGACCCCGCCCTGTGGAGGTTCCTCTACACCCGAGATTTCAGAGGTGAGGACTACGTCTATACTCTAGTCACAGCCAAAGCTGCAGTCACAAGAGATTTAGATCTCGTGACAAGTCAGCAGCCTGAGCCAGAATAGGAAGCAAACTGAATTCAGAACGCAGCTTGGGGTGTGAATGGAGTATGAGGCAAGTGAAATGTGTGTAAGAAACTAAGGCAAGCGGAGATGTCATGTAGTTTCAGAGGCATAAGGGGGCGCTGTCCTACCACCTGAGAGCCAAGAGAATGCAGCCCTGGAAGTGAATGGAGTATAGTGCATTATTCTAGATGCAGCTCTGGAAGTGAATGGAGTACAGCATATGATGTGTCATTCTAGATGCAGCTCTGGAAGTGAATGGAGTATAGTGCATTATTCTAGATGCAGCTCTGGAAGTATAACATATGATTCTGTATGCAGCGCTAGAAGTGAATGGAGTATAGTCTATGATGCTACATGCAGCTCTGGAAGTGAATGGAGTATAGTGCATTATTCTAGATGCAGCTCTGGAAGTATAACATATGATTCTGTATGCAGCGCTAGAAGTGCATGGAGTATAGTCTATGATGCTACATGCAGCACTGGAAGTGAATGGAGTATAGCAAATGATACTAGATGCAGCTCTGGAAGTGACTGGAGTACAGCACATGATTCTAGAAGCAGCTCTAGAAGTGAATGGAGTATAGTGTATGATCCTACATGCAGCTCTGGAAGTGAATGGAATATAGTGTATTATTCTTGATGCAGCTCTGGAAGTGAATGGAGTATAGTGTATTATTCTTGATGCAGCTCTGGAAGTGAATGGAGTATAGTGTATTATTCTAGATGCAGCTCTGGAAGTGAATGGAGTATAGTGTATTATTCTAGATGCAGCTCTGGAAGTGAATGGAGTATAGTGTATTATTCTAGATGCAGCTCTGGAAGTGAATGGAGTATAGTGTATTATTTTAGATGCAGCTCTGGAAGTGAATGGAGTATAACTTATGATTCTGGATTCAGCGCTAGAAGTGAATGGAGTATAGTGTATTATTCTAGATGCAGCTCTGGAAGTGAATGGAGTATAGCATATGATGTGTCATTCTAGATGCAGCTCTGGAAGTGAATGGAGTATAGTGTATTATTTTAGATGCAGCTCTGGAAGTGAATGGAGTATAACATATGATTCTGGATGCAGCGCTAGAAGTGAATGGAGTATAGTCTATGATGCTACATGCAGCTCTGGAAGTGAATGGAGTATAGCAAATGATACTAGATGCAGCTCTGAAGTGACTGGAGTACAGCACATGATTCTAGAAGTGAATGGAGTATAGTGTATGATTCTAGATGCAGCTCTGGAAGGGATTGGAGTTAAATATTTAGCTTTTTCATTAAATATTGTTGAATCTTGTCTTTTGTATCATCAGATGGCAGCGTAAGAGACGCTCACACAGACTGGAAGGAGGTAAGTACCCGCGTGTCTCACACGTTGAGTCTATACACACTGGTGTAACGTCCCTTTAAGACCCGCCCTGTGTCTCTGTTGCAGCTTTATAAGCAGAGGTACCGGCAGAGGATCCACACTTATCCCCGGATAGACAGACCCTACGCACCGGACTTCCCGCCATTACCCCCCAGCGTCTTCCCCCCGGAGCACTACCCACCCGGATTCCCCTACCCCCCAGGCATCATCGGGGGCGACTATGACCAGCGCCCCATATTCCCATTCGCCAGAGACCCCCTTTCCTTAATAACCCCTCGCAGACCCCTCAATCCGGGACTCTTCCGGCCCGCCAGGCCTCGGTTTGACCCACTGTTACCGGGATTCTTCCATGACCCATCAAGTCGGGGGCCTTTCTTATGAATAAAGTGGAGTCGTGGACCCGTCCTATGCATATGTGCGCCTGGGGGATGATGGGAGTTGTCACCTCTACAGTTCATAATTTTCAGGTATTTTCATATATATATCTATATAGCGCCACCCTGGTCTACAGGTGATGTCTGGTATTGCAGCTCAGCTCTTATGAAGTGAATAGGGCATAGCTGCAATACCAGACATCACCTGCGGATAGGAGTGGCGCTGTGTCCAAAAGCAAGCATTGTATTTGTGAAACTTTAAGTCGGTACCACGGCCCCGCCTCCTTTACTGATTTTGAAATAAGACTCTAACCAAAGGGGTTAAAACTAGATAAGGGCGAAAGTTGACTCACGGGTTAAAAGCCAGACTACACGGGGTTTGTTTGTAGTCTGTTACCACGGAGACAGATTTGTGAACGAGGCTAAACTCCGCCCACCATGAAGTTCTGCCACACCGTTTTTTTTTTTTTAAATGTCTCCGCCCCTTTTTGCTATTTGATCTATTGATATACTTGGCTATAGCTCCCTGGCTTGTTATAGATTGTAAGCTCTTGTGAACAGGAATTTTCCCCCAAATGTTTTGGAAGTTTTATATAAAATTGTGTCCTTTAATTAATTTATATAAAGTTTTTTTTTGTTGATGATGATTTTTGTCCTGTGTACGGAGGACAATAAAAAAAAAAAAAAATATTTTTATGAATAAAATTCCAGGACTGCAGTTAGGACTGACACGCAATGAGGTTAATAGGAAAGAGGGAAGCAGAGGATTCTGGGATACTATTTAATGACATAAATGATCATTTTGTAGACAAAAACTGAAGAATTTATAATTTTTTTTTTTATTAATTTTTTTTATTTTACGCTGTCAATAAATAAACACAAAAATACACAAAAACATGAAGCAGGAAGATCCTGGAATAAAACTGAGGAATCCAAGGCCACATCTCCTGACACTCTCTCCCCTATTCCCATCTGCCTAAAAAGTTATGATGTCTCTCTATCTAGATCTCCATCACAGTCTGACTCCGCCTTCTCTTAAAGGGGTCTTCCAGGACTGGACAGACTTAGTAATTTTTTTTTTTTCCCCAAAAAAAAGTAGCTCCGCCTCTGCTCATAGGTTGTGCCTGGTATTGCAGTTTTATTGAATTGAATGGAGCTGAGTTGCAATTCCATGGGCAACCTGTGGACAGGGGTGGCGCTGTTTTTCGGGAAAAATTTTTTTAAACCTTTTGTATGAAGCTGCGGTATAGAGAGTGAGTCACATAAACGTCCAGTCCACCGATACCAAGTAATCAGTCCTTAGTGCAAGACGATGGATCCCCAAGAGGGACAGTCCCTTCTCGATATGCGTATTGCTTTGGGGGTTTTTGTTGTAGTTTTTGTAGCCACGCCCCCGTCACCCAGTTGGTCTTCAGGCCACAATGCTGGAAGAGTAAAATCTTGCTGGGAACGCCAGGTGACGTCTCACAGTATCCGGCTCGGTTCTTGGTCTCCATATTACTCGAGGACCCAAAGGATGGGAAGAATCGGCGTTGTAACCCGATGTCCACTTTTTTTTTGGGTACTGCCGACAGTTCAGCTATTAGGACTTGGCCAAACAATTGATCTCAATATGTCCTGGTCCATGGTTTGGAAATTTAAGGCAGGTGTTTAGGGAACCGCAATGGGGTCTAGTTTAACCCCCAACCCAATATAGTACCTCAAGACTGGAAAGTCCCCATTGATATCTGGTTATAAGGACTATGTAATCTGTGGGTTCTACCCGGACATGACTATACCCACAGCAATCTCTGAGGATATGCTGCCCACTGTAGGACTTCCTCAAGGACCTGGATTGCCAGATGTCCACTTTATTAGGGACTGTCTACATTTCACGCTCTAAGAATTGTCAAATTTTGGCCGATCTCTTGTTATGGTCCATGGATTGGAAATTTAAGGCAGGTGTTTGGGGAACCGCAATGGGGTCTAGCTTAACCCCCAACCCAATACAGTGCCTCAAGACTGCAAAGTCCCCATTGATATCTGCTAATAAGGACTATGTAATCTGTGGGTCATCCAGGTCCTACCCAGACACAGCAATCTCTGAGGATATACTTCCCACTGTAGGACTTCCTCAAGGACCTGGATTGCTAGATGTCCACTTTATTAGGGACTGTCTACATTTCACACTCTAAGAATTGTCACATTTTGCCCGATCGATCTTCTCTTGTCATGGTCCATGGTTTGGACATTGAAGGCAGGTGTTTAGGGAACCGCAATGGGGTCTAATTTGATCCCAAACCATTACTGTACCTCAATTCCAATTTGTACAGTCCTCGTTGATATCTGGTGTCTCCTACCCAGACCCTAGGACCTCTTCATGGACCAGATTTTACCAAATGACATCAATCATTTTCACGTGTAGATAAGGAAGATGCCTCACCAGGGGAGAGCTCTACAGAACCACCACCAGAATCTCCAAAACTTGTCGTAAAATATTGTTGCGATGGGAAGACCTGTTATCGAAAAGAACGAGACGTCAACACAACTGGAATGGCTTCAAGTTCTTGCATAAGTTGTTTTTGGAAGGTTTGGAAGAGGGAGGTTAGAGACTGTGAATCGATGGGTGCCTAGGGGTGTGGGGGGGGGGGTTCAATGGTGGCATCATGGATTTCGATGGGATGATCATGGATGATCGTTAGTTGTCTGGCGAGTTCAGACAATGGCAGCATAGACAGGATCTAGATTCAAGCATTGGCTGGAGAAGATGAGGGACATCGTCACCTAAAGATATTTGGACCATGAGAAGGTCTACGAGAAGGTCGTCTGATCTTCACACAAGTAACGGGCTACGGTAAGACGAGTAATGAGGTTGGTCTTGAAGGTCTTCGGGAACCGGTCTCTCCAGAATATTCCATGATCTTCCATCAGATTTGGGTTCCTGAGGATGAGGTGTGACAAGGTTTTGTGGTCTTCACGAAGGTCAGGGTCTATGGTAAGACTGTAGCAAGATGGGCTACCAAGTTGGGCTTGAAGTTTTGGAACGTCTTGGAGAACTTGTCTCTCCAGAATATTCCAGTTTTGGGTTCCTGAGGATGAGGGTTGGTCACCACTGGTACGAGATATCAGAACACATACTCATGCTTGGTCAACTATGTACGGTAGATGAGGGACACCACGGGAGAGATGGGGGGAAGTCAAGGAGACGACTTCCCACCAGGTGAAACTTCTGCATCCAACTAGTTACAAACATTCATAAAGCTGAGGAACCATCGAGGGCTCCAAGGAAGATGTCTCGCCTCGAGACGTGATTAGGAAGAAGATGTGTAGAGAAGATCTCAAGGAGGTCTCCTTGTTCCGGTAGCGGAGGTTCAGGAATGTCAGGATGATCCAGCAGAAGAAGGAGTTGAGCTAAGGATCAGCCTTCCATGTTTTCTCGAAATGGCTTCACACAGAGAGGAGCTCCAAGGACGAGGCGGACCTGTTACTAGTCCGAGAACAGACTGGCAAAAGACTTTCTCAGGTTACGAATCGTCTCCGCTTTTGCTTCATCCTCATTTCCAGAACTTCGTTGTGAGGGATCCGAGATATTGAAATTGTTAGTCAGTGACTGCGATTTACTAGAAAATAAATATATAGACAAAACAATGAAATTATTATAATCCTGCCCCCTATGTACAAGAATATAACTACTATAATACTGCCCCCTATGTACAAGAATATAACTACTATAATACTGACCCATATGTACAAGAATATAACTACTATAATACTGCCCCCTATGTACAGGAATATAACTACTATAATACTGCCCCTATGTACAAGAATATAACTACTATAATACTGCCCCCTATGTACAAGAATATAACTACTATAATACTGCCCCCTATGTACAGGAATATAACTACTATAATACTGCCCCCTATGTACAAGAATATAACTACTATAATACTGCCCCCTATGTACAGGAATATAACTACTATAATACTGCCCCCTATGTACAGGAATATAACTACTATAATACTGCCCCCTATGTACAGGAATATAACTACTATAATACTGCCCCCTATGTACAGGAATATAACTACTATAATACTGCCCCCTATGTACAGGAATATAACTACTATAATACTGCCCCCTATGTACAAGAATATAACTACTATAATACTGCCCCCTATGTACAGGAATATAACTACTATAATACTGCCCCCTATGTACAGGAATATAACTACTATAATACTGCCCCCTATGTACAGGAATATAACTACTATAATACTGCCCCCTATGTACAGGAATATAACTACTATAATACTGCCCCCTATGTACAGGAATATAACTACTATAATACTGCCCCCTATGTACAAGAATATAACTACTATAATACCGCCTCCTATGTACAAGAATATAACTACTATAATACCGCCCCCTATGTACAAGAATATAACTACTATAATACCGCCCCCTATGTACAAGAATATAACTACTATAATACTGCCACCTATATACAGGAATATAACTACTATAATACTGCCCCCTATGTACAAGAATATAACTACTATAATACTGCCCCCTATGTACAAGAATATAACTACTATAATACTGCCCCCTATGCACAAGAATATAACTACTATAATACTGCCCCCTATGTACAGGAATATAACTACTATAATACTATCCCCTATGTACAGGAATATAACTACTATAATACTGCCCCCTATGTACAGGAATATAACTACTATAATACTGCCCCCTATGTACAGGAATATAACTACTATAATACTGCCCCTAGGTACAGGAATATAACTACTATAATACTGCCCCCTATGTACAGGAATATAACTACTATAATACTGCCCCCTATGTACAGGAATATAACTACTATAATACTGCCCCCTATGTACAGGAATATAACTACTATAATACTGCCCCCTATGTACAGGAATATAACTACTATAATACTGCCCCCTATGTACAGGAATATAACTACTATAATACTGCCCCCTATGTACAGGAATATAACTACTATAATACTGCCCCCTATGTACAGGAATATAACTACTATAATACTGCCTCCTATGTACAAGAATATAACTACTATAATACTGCCCCCTATGCACAAGAATATAACTACTATAATACTGCCCCCTATGTACAGGAATATAACTACTATAATACTGCCCCCTATGTACAGGAATATAACTACTATAATACTGCCCCCTATGTACAGGAATATAACTACTATAATACTGCCCCCTATGTACAGGAATATAACTACTATAATACTGCCCCCTATGTACAGGAATATAACTACTATAATACTGCCCCCTATGTACAGGAATATAACTACTATAATACTGCCCCCTATGTACAGGAATATAACTACTATAATACTGCCCCCTATGTACAGGAATATAACTACTATAATACTGCCCCCTATGTACAGGAATATAACTACTATAATACTGCCCCCTATGTACAGGAATATAACTACTATAATACTGCCCCCTATGTACAGGAATATAACTACTATAATACTGCCCCCTATGTACAGGAATATAACTACTATAATACTGCCCCCTATGTACAGGAATATAACTACTATAATACTGCCCCCTATGTATAGGAATATAACTACTATAATACTGCCCCCTATGTACAAGAATATAACTACTATAATACTGCTTCTATGTACAGGAATATAACTACTATAATACTGCCCCCTATGTGCAGGAATATAACTACTATAATACTGCCCCCTATGTGCAGGAATATATCTACTATAATACTGCCCCCTATGTACAGGAATATAACTACTATAATACTGCCCCCTATGTACAGGAATATAACTACTATAATACTGCCCCCTATGTATAGGAATATAACTACTATAATACTGCCCCCTATGTACAAGAATATAACTACTATAATACTGCTCCTATGTACAGGAATATAACTACTATAATACTGCCCCCTATGTGCAGGAATATAACTACTATAATACTGCCCCCTATGTGCAGGAATATATCTACTATAATACTGCCCCCTATGTACAAGAATATAACTACTATAATACTATCCCCTATGTACAGGAATATAACTACTATAATACTGCCCCCTATGTACAGGAATATAACTACTATAATACTGCCCCCTATGTACAGGAATATAACTACTATAATACTGCCCCCTATGTACAGGAATATAACTACTATAATACTGCCCCCTATGTACAGGAATATAACTACTATAATACTGCCCCCTATGTACAGGAATATAACTACTATAATACTGCCCCCTATGTACAGGAATATAACTACTATAATACTGCCCCCTATGTACAGGAATATAACTACTATAATACTGCCCCCTATGTACAAGAATATAACTACTATAATACTGCCCCCTATGTATAGGAATATAACTACTATAATACTGCCCCCTATGTACAGGAATATAACTATTATAATACCGCCCCCTATGTACAAGAATATAACTACTATAATACTGCCCCCTATGTACAGGAATATAACTACTATAATACTGCCCCCTATGTACAGGAATATAACTACTATAATACTGCCCCCTATGTACAGGAATATAACTACTATAATACTGCCCCCTATGTACAGGAATATAACTACTATAATACTGCCCCCCTATGTACAAGAATATAACTACTATAATACTGCCCCCTATGTACAGGAATATAACTACTATAATACTGCCCCCTATGTACAGGAATATAACTACTATAATACTGCCCCCTATGTACAAGAATATAACTACTATAATACTGTCCCCTATGTACAGGAATATAACTACTATAATACTGCCCCCTATGTACAGGAATATAACTACTATAATACTGCCCCCTATGTACAGGAATATAACTACTATAATACTGCCCCCTATGTACAAGAATATAACTACTATAATACTGCCCCTATGTACAGGAATATAACTACTATAATACTGCCCCCTATGTACAAGAATATAACTACTATAATACTGCCCCCTATGTACAAGAATATAACTACTATAATACTGCCCTCTATGTACAGGAATATAACTACTATAATACTGCCCCCTATGTACAAGAATATAACTACTATAATACTGCCCCCTATGTACAGGAATATAACTACTATAATACTGCCCCCTATGTACAGGAATATAACTACTATAATACTGCCCCCTATGTACAGGAATATAACTACTATAATACTGCCCCTATGTACACACTTGAGGTGGGGGTGAGGTGCCGGCTGGGTCTTGGCTGTAGCCCCGGGTAGCGCCTGTTGGCTCTGTGACTGTCCTGGTGCCGGGGGTCTCGGCTGCTGGGGGGAGGCGGAGGCGGATTTGGTGGGTGTCTGTCCTGGGGGAGTTGCGCTCTGGGGTCTGGGGAGCTGTGGAGAGTTTGGGGACCTCTGTGGTTGTGGGGAGCCGGGCTGGGAGCTGTTGGGGGGCTGCGGTCCCTGGGGTGACAGCCTGGGCTGCTGGGGGGCGGCTGTCCTGGGCGGGGGGGCTCCTTGTGTCGGACGGGCTCCTCCTGTACAGAAATAAAACATAATTTTGGTTACATCTGATTTATACTGAGCGCAGCTTTGAAGTCACTGTGCAGCTTTATCTAGTTTTCCTTTGGCGCAGTACTGTCTCTGGCCAGCAGATGTCACCGGTGTACTAGAATGGCTTTACCTTGTGGGGAGGGTCTTGGTTGAGCTGAGGCTGCAGCGCCCCCTGCAGGACCAGGCTGGGGCTGCATCTGTGGTTTCACCGCCTGCGGCTGCATCTGTTGCGGCTGGAAGAAAACACATGGTGAGGCCTGAGGTACCAGGCGGGGGGAGAATTAAAGGGATTGTCCGGACTTGTACCTGATTTCTTGGCATGGGGGCGCTGGGGGATATCGTCTGGAAGTGCTGCGTCATTTTAGCCACCACGAGGTCGGCCACCAGCTGCCGGTCCTCCTCCACGTGCTCCCCGATCAGCGGCATGGAGCTGTCCATCACCTGTCCGAAAGAGAATCATCACAAGACTTGTATATTGTACGTGGAAACTGTCAGAAAAGTGCTGTTGACGGATCTGTATCCATAGAATGTGCCCCTAGTACTTTGGTTCTGATTGGACTCCTCCATTACCAGGGTCGAGTATCGCGATACCCCTGGTTGTATGGACCCCCCCATCCCTGTAAAAAAAAATATTCACAAATATGTGCAGAAACCGACAGAAAAGTGCTGTTGACAGATCTGTATCCTTAAAATGTTCCCCTAGTACTGTGAGTGGACAATATTGGGTCCGATTGGCCTCCTCCATTACCAGGGTGGAGTATTGTGATAACACTGGTCGTACGGACACCCCCATCCCTGAAGAAAATATTCACAAATATGTGGGGAAACCTACAGAAAAGTGCTGTTGACGGATCTGATATTCTTGAATGTGTGTGTTTGCGGCGCATAGGATTCGGACAAACTGCGCAATTCGGACCCATAGTAAATGACCCCCATTGTGTGTGGAAACTAGAAAGTTGCTGTTGACGGATCTGACATCCTTAGAAAGTATATCTGGTACTTGTATCAGTACCTAATAGGTCCGATTGGATGATGAACACCTCCTGGCTATGAATACCCCATATATGCATGAGCTGTAATATGGCCACACGGGTGGCGCCGTTTTCCACTCTGCTCTTTTTATATCAGAATCCTGGAAAGTCCCTTTAATTGTTCTCCGGGAAACAGAGTCAGACGGAGGAATGGCGAGGGGTCAGAGGTGACGGTGTGAGCGGAGGACTGTGCATGACCCGGTGACCTGCAATCTCTGCAGCATCTGGTGCAGTCATCAGCACCCGACCCAAGTCCACCCCCCCCCCCCACCGCGCAGCAACGTCACCGCCGCCAAGAATAGTCACTGTCCTGGTGTGACACGGGGTAAGGGCTCAGCGATTATTACATGAATACTGCATATTATATGGCGGTATTATCTAGGCACTACATGGCGGTATTACATGTGCCGTGTACGGCTGTATTATCTAGGCACTACATGGCGGTATTACATGTGCCGTGTACGGCTGTATTGTATAAGCACTACATGGCGGTATTACATGTGCCGTGTATGGCTGTATTGTATAAGCACTACATGGCGGTATTACATGTGCTGTGTATGGCTGTATTGTATAGGCGCTACATGGCGGTATTACATGTGCCGTGTATGGCTGTATTGTATAGGCACTACATGGCGGTATTACATGTGCCGTGTACGGCTGTATTGTATAGGCACTACATGGCGGTATTACATGTGCCGTGTATGGCTGTATTGTATAGGCACTACATGGCGGTATTACATGTGCTGTGTACGGCTGTATTGTATAGGCACTACATGGCGGTATTACATGTGCTGTGTACGGCTGTATTGTATAGGCACTACATGGCGGTATTACATGTGCTGTGTACGGCTGTATTGTATAGGCACTACATGGCGGTATTACATGTGCTGTGTATGGCTGTATTGTATAGGCGCTACATGGCGGTATTACATGTGCCGTGTATGGCTGTATTGTATAGGCACTACATGGCGGTATTACATGTGCCGTTTACGGCTGTATTGTATAGGCACTACATGGCGGTATTACATGTGCCGTGTATGGCTGTATTGTATAGGCACTACATGGCGGTATTACATGTGCTGTGTACGGCTGTATTGTATAGGCACTACATGGCGGTATTACATGTGCTGTGTATGGCTGTATTGTATAGGCACTACATGGCGGTATTACATGTGCCGTGTATGGCTGTATTGTATAGGCACTACATGGCGGTATTACATGTGCTGTGAGCCGTCACTCACCTCGATGATGAAATCTTTGTCCTCTTTGCTGTGCACGGCCTTCACTGCACAAATGTCCAGACCCCCAAACATCTCCGCGCAGGAGTCCACCCATAACCGGTACCTGAAACACAACCACAACAGTCACTGCACAGAGCACAGCAGTGTGAGGACACAATATAAATCCATGTATCACAGTCCTGCTGCTACTAACAACATACACAGAGAGGTCTGATTACACATCTCTCCAGGGGCAATATATAACACTGGCTGCAGAGAGCACAGAGCACAGCAGTGCGAGGTCTGATTACACATCTCTCCAGGGACAATACATAACACTGGCTGCAGAGAGCACAGAGCACAGCAGTATGAGGTCTGATTACACATCTCTCCAGGGACAATACATAACACTGGCTGCAGAGAGCACAGAGCACAGCAGTGTGAGGTGTGATTACACATCTCTGCAGGGACAATACATAACACTGGCTGCAGAGTGCACAGAGCACAGCAGTGTGAGGTCTGATTACACATCTCTCCAGGAACAATACATAACACTGGCTGCAGAGAGCACAGAGCACAGCAGTGTGAGGTGTGATTACACATCTCTGCAGGGACAATACATAACACTGGCTGCAGAGTGCACAGAGCACAGCAGTGTGAGGTCTGATTACACATCTCTCCAGGAACAATACATAACACTGGCTGCAGAGAGCACAGAGCACAGCAGTGTGAGGTCTGATTACACATCTCTCCAGGGACAATATATAACACTGGTTGCATAGAGCACAGAGCACAGCAGTGTGAGGTCTGATTACACATCTCTCCAGGGACAGTACATAACACTGGCTGCAGAGAGCACAGAGCACAGCAGTGTGAGGTCTGATTACACATCTCTCCAGGGACAATACATAACACTGGCTGCAGAGAGCACAGAGCACAGCAGTATGAGGTCTGATTACACATCTCTCCAGGGACAATACATAACACTGGCTGCAGAGAGCACAGAGCACAGCAGTGTGAGGTGTGATTACACATCTCTGCAGGGACAATACATAACACTGGCTGCAGAGTGCACAGAGCACAGCAGTGTGAGGTCTGATTACACATCTCTCCAGGAACAATACATAACACTGGCTGCAGAGAGCACAGAGCACAGCAGTGTGAGGTCTGATTACACATCTCTCCAGGGACAATATATAACACTGGTTGCATAGAGCACAGAGCACAGCAGTGTGAGGTCTGATTACACATCTCTCCAGGGACAATACATAACACTGGCTGCAGAGAGCACAGAGCACAGCAGTGTGAGGTCTGATTACACATCTCTCCAGGGACAATACATAACACTGGCTGCAGAGAGCACAGCAGTGTGAGGTCTGATTACACATCTCTCCAGGGACAATATATAACACTGGTTGCATAGAGCACAGAGCACAGCAGTGTGAGGTCTGATTACACATCTCTCCAGGGACAATACATAACACTGGCTGCAGAGAGCACAGAGCACAGCAGTGTGAGGTCTGATTACACATCTCTCCAGGGACAATACATAACACTGGCTGCAGAGAGCACAGCAGTGTGAGGTCTGATTACACATCTCTCCAGGGACAATATATAACACTGGTTGCATAGAGCACAGAGCACAGCAGTGTGAGGTCTGATTACACATCTCTCCAGGGACAATACATAACACTGGCTGCAGAGAGCACAGAGCACAGCAGTGTGAGGTCTGATTACACATCTCTCCAGGGACAATATATAACACTGGCTGCAGAGAGCACAGAGCACAGCAGTGTGAGGTATGATTACACATCTCTCCAGGGACAATACATAACACTGGCTGCAGAGAGCACAGAGCACAGCAGTGTGAGGTCTGATTACACATCTCTCCAGGGACAGTACATAACACTGGCTGCAGAGAGCACAGAGCACAGCAGTGTGAGGTCTGATTACACATCTCTCCAGGGACAATACATAACGCAGGCTGCAGAGAGCACAGAGCACAGCAGTGTGAGGTCTGATTACACATCTCTCCAGGGACAATACATAACGCAGGCTGCAGAGAGCACAGAGCACAGCAGTGTGAGGTCTGATTACACATCTCTCCAGGGACAATACATAACACTGGCTGCAGAGAGCACAGAGCACAGCAGTGTGAGGTCTGATTACACATCTCTCCAGGGACAATACATAACACTGGCTGCAGAGAGCACAGAGCACAGCAGTGTGAGGTCTGATTACACATCTCTCCAGGGACAGTACATAACACTGGCTGCAGAGAGCACAGAGCACAGCAGTGTGAGGTCTGATTACACATCTCTCCAGGGACAATACATAACACTGGCTGCAGAGAGCACAGAGCACAGCAGTGTGAGGTCTGATTACACATCTCTCCAGGGACAATACATAACACTGGCTGCACAGAGCACAGAGCACAGCAGTGTGAGGTCTGATTACACATCTCTCCAGGGACAATACATAACACTGGCTGCTGAGAGCACAGAGCACAGCAGTGTGAGGTCTGATTACACATCTCTCCAGGGACAATACATAACACTGGCTGCAGAGAGCACAGAGCACAGCAGTGTGAGGTCTGATTACACATCTCTCCAGGGACAATACATAACACTGGCTGTAGAGAGCACAGAGCACAGCAGTGTGAGGTCTGATTACACATCTCTCCAGGGACAATACATAACACTGGCTGCAGAGAGCACAGAGCACAGCAGTGTGAGGTCTGATTACACATCTCTCCAGGGACAATACATAACACTGGCTGCAGAGAGCACAGAGCACAGCAGTGTGAGGTCTGATTACACATCTCTCCAGGGACAATACATAACACTGGCTGCAGAGAGCACAGAGCACAGCAGTGTGAGGTCTGATTACACATCTCTCCAGGGACAGTACATAACACTGGCTGCAGAGAGCACAGAGCACAGCAATGTGAGGGATGATTACACATCTCTCCAGGGACAATACATAACACTGGCTGCAGAGAGCACAGAGCACAGCAGTGTGAGGTCTGATTACACATCTCCCTAGGGACAATACATAACACTGGCTGCAGAGAGCACAGAGCACAGCAGTGTGAGGTATTATTACACATCTCTCCAGGGATTGGCTACAGTGTAATACTACAATTCTGCCTCCCTGCAGCCACCACTAGGGGGAGCTCTCTGCTTACAGTCATCATCACTTCTCACCTGTCGGTCATGGCGATCTGCTCCAACATGGCGGAGCCGGTGTTCGCCTTCCAGTTCCCGGATATTGACGTGCGCCTAAAAGAAAAGAAAAAAAACCCTCAGCTGTTATTTCAACAAACCCTCAGCTGTGAGGTGCATCATGTGTAAGGGGCTGTTTCCATTCACTGACAGCAAGCGGGATTTGTATGTGATTTGTTAGACGGGGAAGGGAGATGTCACCAGGCTGTTCCTGATCCGTGTACACCATCTGGTTCTCCACCCAGCTTTCCCGGGATCAGATATCACTGGGTTGGGGAGTCTTGCACCTGTGCTGATCCGGAGTTTTAACCCTCGCTGGGGCAGAGCTCGTTGCTATTCCGTCCACGGCTCGTATGAATGAGCTGGAGGAAGCCGGGGGCTCGCAGCTGACATTCCCATCATTGCCCCTTTCTTCCCCTCGGATAAGCGGCTCCTATGTTGTGCCGCAGGCGACTGGCTCCGACCCCAGACCACGTCCCGGACCCCGCAGACAGCCGAGTATTGTGACCCGAGCCAAGAGAAGGCGCTGAGCCCCCCGGGGGGTGAGCACTGCACTTCCTGATGTGCGGATCTCCAAGAGAGACCCCTCTACACCGGCTTCATTGTGCGCCCCCCACCCCAACATGATGAGGGGTCACCCCAATATTACCACCAGTCATACAAGGCACAGGAGGAGAATAGTGAGTGCAGCTCTGGGGTATAATACAGGATGTAACTCAGGATCAGTACAGGATAAGTAATGTCATGTATGTACACAGTGACTGCACCAGCAGCAGAATAGTGAGTGCAGCTCTGGAGTATAATACAGGATGTAACTCAGGATCAGTACAGGATAAGTAATGTCATGTATGTACACAGTGACTGCACCAGCAGCAGAATAGTGAGTGCAGCTCTGGAGTATAATACTGGATGTAACTCAGGATCAGTACAGGATAAGTAATGTCATGTATGTACACAGTGACTGCACCAGCAGAATAGTGAGTGCAGCTCTGGGGTATAATACAGGATGTAACTCAGGATCAGTACAGGATAAGTAATGTCATGTATGTACACAGTGACTGCACCAGCAGCAGAATAGTGAGTGCAGCCCTGGAGTATAATACAGGATGTAACTCAGGATCAGTACAGGATAAGTAATGTCATGTATGTACACAGTGACTGCACCAGCAGCAGAATAGTGAGTGCAGCTCTGGGGTATAATACAGGGTGTAACTCAGGATCAGTACAGGATAAGTAATGTCATGTATGTACACAGTGACTGCACCAGCAGCAGAATAGTGAGTGCAGCTCTGGGGTATAATACAGGATGTAACTCAGGATCAGTACAGGATAAGTAATGTCATGTATGTACACAGTGACTGCACCAGCAGCAGAATAGTGAGTGCAGCTCTGGAGTATAATACAGGATGTAACTCAGGATCAGTACAGGATAAGTAATGTCATGTATGTACACAGTGACTGCACCAGCAGCAGAATAATGAGTGCAGCTCTGGAATATAATACAGGATGTAACTCAGGATCAGTACAGGATAAGTAATGTCATGTATGTACACAGTGACTGCTCCAGCAGCAGAATAGTGAGTGCAGCTCTGGGGTATAATACAGGATGTAACTCAGGATCAGTACAGGATAAGTAATGTCATGTATGTACACAGTGACTGCTCCAGCAGCAGAATAGTGAGTGCAGCTCTGGGGTATAATACAGGATGTAACTCAGGATCAGTACAGGATAAGTAATGTCATGTATGTACACAGTGACTGCACCAGCAGCAGAATAGTGAGTGCAGCTCTGGGGTATAATACAGGATGTAACTCAGGATCAGTACAGGATAAGTAATGTCATGTATGTACACAGTGACTGCACCAGCAGCAGAATAGTGAGTGCAGCTCTGGGGTATAATACAGGATGTAACTCAGGATCAGTACAGGATAAGTAATGTCATGTATGTACACAGTGACTGCACCAGCAGAATAGTGAGTGCAGCTCTGGGGTATAATACAGGATGTAACTCAGGATCAGTACAGGATAAGTAATGTCATGTATGTACACAGTGACTGCACCAGCAGAATAGTGAGTGCAGCTCTGGAGTATAATACAGGATATAACTCAGGATCAGTACAGGATAAGTAATGTCATGTATGTACACAGTGACTGCACCAGCAGCAGAATAGTGAGTGCAGCTCTGGAGTATAATACAGGATGTAACTCAGGATCAGTACAGGATAAGTAATGTCATGTATGTACAAAGTGACTGCACCAGCAGCAGAATAGTGAGTGCAGCTCTGGGGTATAATACAGGATGTAACTCAGGATCAGGACAGGATAAGTAATGTCATGTATGTACATAGCAGAATAGTGAGTCTGGCACTTGCCTGGGGTCTTCCAGTAATCTCCTCTGTGTAGTCTGGGCCGGGACCCCCGGTTCAGGGTCTCATAAATGACGACAACGAGTAAATTGACTAAACAATCGCAGCGTCCAGGAACCTGCTGGTAACCACTGACCTCATCTCACTGTGCAACTGCAGAATTAACCCTTCACTACAACCAAAGACTATTCTGCACCAGTAAGTTGATTGCAGCCTATGTGGCCGCTATGTTCTGGGAAAGCTGGGTGGTGACCATTGTGACAGGGACTGACCTGCTCATGTTTGAAAGCATCAGAGTCTAAGCAGACAGTTCACCATTCAGAATTCTGGGAAAGTTGTGTCACAAGTAATGTGGTGGTACCCAGTTTTTCTTGCTCTTTTTTCTTATCTGGAAACCGGGAAAGCTGTGTGACAAGCGTCTGTAGCTGTAACTTATTATATTACACCGCATTTATGTAGATAATGAATGATGGAGTAATTAACTGCAGAATTTCCATTCAGGACTCTGGGGAAGCTGAGTGTAAGCCCTCAAAGATGACCGTCAGCAAGTCCAAAATAATGAATGAGGATGATAGCCGAGGTTCCCCGGATCAATTTGGCGTTTGTTTCATAAAATTCCGTCCACCCATTCAGAAGATATGGCCCTGAGAACATTATATGTGAATGAGCGCAAAGGGGGGCGGTGACCTTTCCATTCTCCCTAGGGGGTGTGGCTTTTAGGCGCTAATTCATATGTAACCTTTCAGTGGCCATATCTTTTGAACCGGTGGACGGATTTTAATAAAACAAACACCAAATCGCTCTGGGGATTGGCGCCAATCACTTGAATAGCATTTGGTACTTGGTGACAAGTCCCCTTTAAGAGTTATGTTAAAGGTGAAGACATCAGTCATTTATTTTCCCGAGGGAAGGAGAGACTCACATATAAGCCTTGTAGTTACTGCCGATCTTCTGGATGCGGAGGTCGTATTTGGAGTCGACGAACGGCTCGCTGGTCACGTAGGTCTTCGCCATGGCAACGATGCTGGACATGTCCTGGAAGTCGTACTGGTTGTCCACCTTCACCTGTAGGGGAATATACAATCAGAACCTTCCAAGGGAAACTCTCACAATCCATCCGGGGTCATGAGTGCGAGACTTTCCCACCGTCCCACCGCCACGTGTGGCACATTCCTGACCACGTGCTGCCGTTATTAGCTGTGCATGACTCATCGTACAAACTCTGCGGTTCTTACCAATGTGCAAGTTTGACAGAAATGAAGTGAACATTGTGTGATCCTACAGGGAAAGATCTGATCCCGCAGCAGACGGAGAGGCACGTGGAGTGCTGGCGCTCGGGGGGAGCCGGGAAATTCTTCAGAAAAGATGCGCCTAATACATCCAGCCACTAGGTGGCACTACACTACCTTAACAAGGGGGGAGGAAGTAGCTGATCGGTCACATAGGCCACTCCCCTTAAGGTCCTCTCAACCATTCAGCAAAGCCAAGAAGAGTCACCTGATTTGTGGGTTGTGTATATGCAGGAGGCCACTCCCTGTTTTTTTTTTTAAGGAGGGTGCTAACCGACTAACCGAGAAAACGAGGGGTGTGGAAATTTTTGGAACAATAACGTGAACCATTCCAGTCCCTTAATTTTTTTTCATTTTTTACCCGAGGTCCTTAAAACCACTAACTGGGCGTGTACCACCTTAACCGGGGCGAGGAAATGACTTTGAGAGTTACACAGGCCCCTCCCCTTTTTTAGATCTCTCAGCCATTTAGCAAAGCCGAGAGAGATCACATGATTTATTAGGTCGTGACCACTTCCTGTGTTTCTTAAAGGGGCACAACACTCACTTCTTTGTGTTTTTTTACTAACTTCAATAAAAGGGGAAGCTCCTCTTAAAGGCATAGGGATACATTTATCAGGGTGTGTTCACACGATCAGTTTTTCAGATGCAGTTTTTGATGTCCAAACCAGGAGTGGAGTAAAAACAGAGGAGGAGCGACTTCACTCCATGATAAGACCTCGCCCATTATGATCCACACCTGTTTTTGGCTTCAAAAACTGCATCTGAAAAAAGGGAACGTGTGAACGCAGCCTTAGAGGTGTCTAAGAGCAGAACTGTGTTCTAGTTGCCCCCGGCAACCAATCAGAGCTCAGCTTTCATTTCCCAACAGCTGTTTATGAAATGTAAGCTGAGCTCTGATTGGTTGCCATGGGCAACTGGAACAGTTTTACCTCAGAAAATTTTGATAAATCTCCCCAATAGTTTTTTTTTTTAGCAAAAACTAGATATCACCCCTTTCCGCTCGGTCTAGTGAGGGGAGGTGTCCAGTCCTTTGTTGACCGGTTTTGACAGCAGCTCTAGATGTGACTGGAGTATTGTGTATATATGTAGGATACAGGCCTAGTTTCCCATGATGCCCTGCTTCCCCCGTTCTCACTATCACAGCTGGGAAAACAGAGGCGGCGAGGTCGTTGTCCTACACGTGGGAGCGGAGGCCGGTGACATCACTGCGGGGACAGACATGACTTAATTGGGGGCTGTGGGGCGCAGGCACCAGGTTCATTATCCGGCTCCTCTTACCGTAATACAAATATTTATCAAGATGTGGCAGCTCCGGCCAAGAGAAGAGCGGAAAAGAACTGGAGGAATTAAAGGGGCGGTGAGAAGGTGGGTGCAGCGGGGTGTCCACAGATAAGGGCCCGAGCGTCACCCGCCACCAGGATGAGGCCCCTCACAGCGTTATCTATACAGGACTCATGTGTTCTCTATCCTACATCCCCAGCACAGATGTTACCCAGATCTATCATATATCTATCTATATCATATTTACCTATAGATCTAATGTATTGCTTTCTATATATCTCATATCTATCTATCTATCTCATATCTATCTATATCATATCTATCTCCTATCTATCTATCTATCTATCTATCTATCTATCTCATATCTATCTATCTATCTATCTATCTCCTATCTATCTATCTATCTATCTATCTCATATCTATCTCATATCTATCTATCTATCTATCTATCTATCTATCTATCTATCTATCTATCTATCTATCTATCTATCTATCTCATATCTATCTCATATCTATCTATCTATCTATCTATCTCATATCTATCTATCTATCTATCTATCTATCTCATATCTATCTATCTATCTCATATCTATCTATCTCATATCTATCTATATCATATCTATCTATCTATCTATATCATATCTATCTCCTATCTATCTATCTATCTATCTATCTATCTATCTATCTATCTATCTATCTCATATATATCTATCTATCTATCTCATATATATCTATCTATCTATCTATCTATCTCATATCTATCTATCTATCTCATATCTATCTATCTATCTATCTATCTATCTATCTCATATCTATCTATCTATCTATCTATCTCATATCTATCTCATATCTATCTATCTATCTATCTATCTATCTATCTATCTATCTATCTATCTCATATCTATCTCATATCTATCTATCTATCTCATATCTATCTATCTATCTATCTATCTCATATCTATCTATATCATATCTATCTATCTATCTATATCATATCTATCTCCATCATATCTATCTATCTATCTATATCATATCTATCTCCTATCTATCTATCTATCTATCTATCTATCTCATATATATCTATCTATCTATCTATCTCATATATATCTATCTATCTCATATCTATCTATCTATCTCATATCTATCTATCTATCTATCTCATATCTATCTATCTATCTCATATCTATCTATCTATCTCATATCTATCTATCTATCTATCTCATATCTATCTATCTATCTATCTCATATCTATCTATCATCTATCTATCTATCTATCTCCTATCTCATATCTATCTATCTATCTATCTATCTATCTCATATCTATCTATCTATCTCCTATCTCATATCTATCTATCTATCTCATATCTATCTATCTATCTCATATCTATCTATCTATCTATCTATCTATCTCATATCTATCTATCTCCTATCTATCTATCTATCTCCTATCTATCTATCTATCTATCTCCTATCTATCTCCTATCTATCTATCTCATATCTATCTATCTATCTCGTATCTATCTATCTCATATCTATCTATCTATCTCATATCTATCTATCTATCTATCTCATATCTATCTATCTATCTCATATCTATCTATCTATCTATCTATCTCATATCTATCTATCTAATATCTATCTATCTGTTACCTAGTTATTAGAAGTATTAGTGATTACATTGAGGTCCATCCTCCACCCTTACACTTCTCTCCATCCTCCCGATCCCCCGGTAATATCCGCCCACTAATGACAGTGATGTGTGATCCCTCAGACCTCCTCCATCTCCTCTCTCCCGGTGATGTCGGGACTCCCCATGAGTGAGAAGAAAGCTTCCCACGTCCTGCAGAGACGTCTCGGCATAACATGTCCTGTACCCAGGCAAGGAATAATATTTCTTGGGTGTCCAACCTTCCAGTTGAAGCGTAGAATGGAAAGTTCCGGAGCTCTGGCTCGGTAGTCGATGTCACTGGTGATTACTCTGAGGTTTTTGGGTAATTCGAGATACCTTGGTCAAGGTGTTAGAGCGACTCTCGTCTTATAAGGGATACGTCATAAATAATCATTTCACAGGGGCAAAATGTACTAATCCCCCGACCAGAAATGTTCTCTTGTTCTCCGAGCCAGGACAATGTAATCCGCGGCTTCGCTGGATGGAGACACAATGTTCCCTCGGTGGTGGAAGGGAATGTTTTCCATAGACCATTATGAGCTGAAGTGACCGTCCCAACGGGGCCGCGAGTATTAGCGCGTCAATCCTGCGCACATTTACACCCGTCATAAATCTAACACTTGGTATTCAACAAACTCACTGTTTTTCAACCCAAAATCCCCGGGGGGAGATGACGGTGACTTCACAAGTGCCATGGTGACTTTTAAAGAGGACAAGCCATCGGGATAGTCCTCTATGTATGAGGCATACTATACCTACCTATGGGCGAGGAGCAAAACCAATCGCACCTTATGGTCCCTCTTGACCAGTTGGGGCACCAGGTGGGTAGATATCTATGGAGAAGTGGTGTATACTAGAAGGCATCTTCGAGACGTTCTCATGAAAGAGAGCTAGTGGTGGCATATGGATCGACTACGTAGCTCCTAATTTGGGGAGTCAAATCAATCCCCCCGTTAGTCCCTCTTGGCCAGTTGAGGCACCAGGTAGGTAGATATCCATGGAGAAGTGGTCTATACTTGAGGGCATCTTCTAGACTTCCTCATTAAAGAGAGCGAGTGGTGGCATATGGATCAACTATGTAGCTCCTAATTTGGGGCGTAAAATCAATCACCCCGTTAGTCCCTCTTGGCCAGTTGGGGCACCAGGTGGGTAGATATCTGTGGAGAAGTGGTCTATACTTGAGGGCATCTTCTAGACGTTCTCATACAGCAGAGCTAGTGGTGGCATATGGATCGACTAAGTAGTTCCTAATTTGGGGAGCAAAATCAATCCCCCCCGTTAGTCCCTCTTGGCCAGTTGAGGCACCAGGTAGGTAGATATCTGTGGAGAAGTGGTCTATACTTGAAGGCATCTTCTAGACGTTCTCATTAAGCAGAACTAGTGGTGGCATATGGATCAACTATGTAGCCCCTAATGTGGGGAGTGAATAAAATTACCCTCATTAGTTCCTCTTGACCAGTCGAAGCACCAGGTGGTTAGACATCTATGGAGTAGTAGGGCTTAACCTGAGGGCATCTTCAAGACGTTTTCCTGTAGAAGGGCTAATGTAAGAATATGGACTTCCTCAGCAACCACTGAGGAAGGATCGAAATCAAACTCTAATGTCTTTCACTGGGCCAAAATGTGACAACACTGGAGCACCTATATGGGAGGCCACTCTGCCCCAATAACTATCTTAAAGTAAAAAGAAGAGAAAAACAAGACAATGGACTAGTCTTTTTCTAGGTGAGGACATCTTCAAGACATTCATAGTGGTAGCATATGTACTCACTAACCGGTCCGTCATCGGATATAAGAAACGATATCACCATGCCTGTAACGGGACCCTATTGGCTGATGGGTCCAAAACAGTCACCTACCGCTGTACCTTGAAGTCTATGGTAAAGTAGGAAGTACTTAGAAGTTCTGTGATGTCCTGAAGTTGGGCCATTACTAAATTTAAGCCTGGAGTTCTTGATTAATGGATCTAGTAGGACTGATCACCTAAGCATGTATATACACTCACCGGCCACTTTATTAGGTACACCATGCTAGTAACGGGTTGGACCCCCTTTTGCCTTCAGAACTGCCTCAATTCTTCGTGGCATAGATACAACAAGGTGCTGGAAGCTCCTCAGAGATTTTGGTCCATATTGACATGATGGCATCACACAGTTGCCGCAGATTTGTCGGCTGCACATCCATGATGTGAATCTCCCGTTCCACCACATCCCAAAGATGCTCTATTGGATTGAGATCTGGTGACTGTGGAGGCCATTTGTGTCCAGTGACCTCATCGTCATGTTCAAGAAACCAGTCTGAGATGATTCCAGCTTTATGACCTGGCGCATTATCCTGCTGAAAGTAGCCATCAGATGTTACAGGGTACATTGTGCAAATAAAGGTATGGACATGGTCAGCAACAATACTCAGGTAGGCTGTGGCGTTGTACCAAGGGGCCCAAAGACACCATGACACCAGCACCACCAGCCTGAGCCGCTGATACAAGGCAGGATGGATCCATGACACCACCAGCCTGAGCCGCTGATACAAGGCAGGATGGATCCATGACACCAGCACCACCAGCCTGAGCCGCTGATACAAGGCAGGATGGATCCATGACACCACCACCACCAGCCTGACCCGCTGATACAAGGCAGGATGGATCCATGCTTTCATGTTGTTGACGCCAAATTCTGACCCTACCATCCGAATGTCGCAGCAGAAATCGAGACTCATCAGACCAGGCAACGTTTTTCCAATCTTCTACTGTCCAATTTCGATGAGCTTGTGCAAATTGTAGCCTCAGTTTCCTGTTCTTAGCTGAAAGGAGTGGCACCCGGTGTGGTCTTCTGCTGCTGTAGCCCATCTGCCTCAAAGTTGGACGTACTGTGCGTTCAGAGATGCTCTTCTGCCTACCTTGGTTGTAACGGGTGGCGATTTGAGTCACTGTTGCCTTTCTATCAGCTCGAATCAGTCTGCCCATTCTCCTCTGACCTCTGGCATCAACAAGGCATTTCCGCCCACAGAACTGCCGCTCACTGGATGTTTTTTCTTTTTCGGACCATTCTCTGTAAACCCTAGAGATGGTTGTGCGTGAAAATCCCAGTAGATCAGCAGTTTCTGAAATACTCAGACCAGCCCTTCTGGCACCAACAACCATGCCACGTTCAAAGGCCACAAATCACCTTTCTTCCCCATACTGATGTAGACATGCAGGAGATTGTCTTGACCATGTCTACATGCCTAAATGCACTGAGTTGCCGCCATGTGATTGGCTGATTAGAAATTAAGTGTTAACGAGCAGTTGGACAGGTGTACCTAATAAAGTGGCCGGTGAGTGTATGTCTACCAAGGAGTTCATGGTTTTATTTATGTTAAAATGTATCTATCCTGAGGTGAAGCAGGCTGTGATTGGCTGCTTTTCCCAGAACATTCCAGACTCAGCAAAGGTTTCTAAACATGGACTCAACTCGTAGCTAGAATTCCAGCCTAGCTGACCACTGGATAAGGCTGAGGTACTACTGGTTACTACTATCCAGAGGCCTATTTATCCAAACTAACAGCCCTGATGGCCCTCAGAGGAAGGATTTTGGGCCAGCCGGTTTCCTGCTGCTGATGGCGTTCTACAAATTTTACTAATAAAGAAACGGTGAGTTTACCTCATCTCCATTTTCTCTGTGAATCCCTGGCTAGCCTCTATCATCACAGGTCTCCCTCATACCATCTGGCGGGGACCTGTCACCTACACCGGGAGTAACCTAGTAGGAACCTATACTGTCACACACCTCACCTTCATCTTGCTTAACCATGTTGACCCTGATAGGTGTGAATGAGGCCTACAGTAGGACTGACCTACCGTGACATCCGGTGTTCAAGCTCGATCAAGTCATCCAATCCAGTCCTAGTAACCTGCTGCCCCAATCGGAGGATCCAAATCAATGTTTATCCAAAGCAGAGTACCCCTGTACCTTGGCCAACTTGGGAATACTTCAATATAGCCAAGAAGCTGTGGAGATGTGTCCTCCAACTTGATCAAAGCCAACATGGAGTTCTGTTTATACAGTGACTGGAGAGCCACAGGTTGGAGACCGCGGTCATGAGGTATCAAGTAGGAAATCTGGAACTTCTAGCCCAGCTTTTGGTTGCTCATTGGGGGTGCAAAGATTCCCATTGAAGATCTACCACTCCCAATCAGAGTCAAGGTCTCGAAGGTCCATGTATCAGTCACGTCTCGAAAGTTGTTTCATAGTCATCTGCGAAGGTCATCAAGCTGGCCATCGTGAGGAACAAAGAAGTTCTCATGGATCTGAAGGTGGCACCTGTTGTCGTTATCCTCGATAACAATAGGTGACAATTTTCCCAATTTGTCCCCAAGGGGTCAGATCCTTGGACATAAGAGATGACTTAGTGTTCCCTTTACTTTTGTGTCTAAAAATGTGTGTGGTGGCTTCACTAGCGCTGACCTCGAGTCCCACAAGATGATGTCTCCTCAGTGACCATTCATCCCTTGTACGTAGAGAACTGAAACCTAAAAACGGCTAAGGCGGCCATTTTGGAACTTGTGTAAAAAATGTGATGCCTCAAAAAGTTAATATTTTGGTTGAAAAGTCTCACGAAACATTCGGACACAAGAAACTGCAAAACAAACCCCTATAGTTTACACAGAGCACAGGGCTGAGCGCACAGCTGGGAGAGGATAAGAGGCTTCTGTGTAATGTCACCTCTCCGAATGTAAACAGCGCTGACACATCTCTTACCTTGCCCATTCCTGCGTGAGCGTGCCCCATTTTCACCACCACTGGAAAATTTGGAGTCGTCAGCTGTGGAAAAACAAGCAAAAGGTCAGCAAATAGGAGAAAAATAAAAGGTCAGCAGAATGTGAGCAACTATATACAGGAGAAAAAGCTATTATTTTAAATTCTGCGATGCATATTACAATGTAGAGACTCCACCGGCAGAATAGTGAGTGCAGCTCTGGGGTATAATACAGGATGTATCTCAGGATCAGTACAGGATAAGTAATGTCATGTATGTACACAGTGACTGCACCAGCAGCAGAATAGTGAGTGCAGCTCTGGGGTATAATACAGGATGTAACTCAGGATCAGTACAGGATAAGTAATGTCATGTATGTACACAGTGACTGCACCAGCAGCAGAATAGTGAGTGCAGCTCTGGAGTATAATACAGGATGTAACTCAGGATCAGTACAGGATAAGTAATGTCATGTATGAACACAGTGACTGCACCAGCAGCAGAATAGTGAGTGCAGCTCTGGAGTATAATACAGGATGTAACTCAGGATCAGTACAGGATAAGTAATGTCATGTATGTACACAGTGACTGCACCAGCAGCAGAATAGTGAGTGCAGCTCTGGAGTATAATACAGGATGTAACTCAGGATCAGTACAGGATAAGTAATGTCATGTATGTACACAGTGACTGCAGCAGCAGCAGAATAGTGAGTGCAGCTCTGGGGTATAATACAGGATGTAACTCAGGATCAGTACAGGATAAGTAATGTCATGTATGTAGACAGTGACTGCACCAGCAGCAGAATAGTGAGTGCAGCTCTGGGGTATAATACAGGATGTAACTCAGGATCAGTACAGGATAAGTAATGTCATGTATGTACACAGTGACTGCACCAGCAGCAGAATAGTGAGTGCAGCTCTGGGGTATAATACAGGATGTAACTCAGGATCAGTACAGGATAAGTAATGTTATGTATGTACACAGTGACTGCACCAGCAGCAGAATAGTGAGTGCAGCTCTGGGGTATAATACAGGATGTAACTCAGGATCAGTACAGGATAATTAATGTCATGTATGTACACAGTGACTGCAGCAGCAGCAGAATAGTGAGTGCAGCTCTGGAGTATAATACAGGATGTAACTCAGGATCAGTACAGGATAAGTAATGTCATGTATGTACACAGTGACTGCACCAGCAGCAGAATAGTGAGTGCAGCTCTGGGGTATAATACAGGATGTATCTCAGGATCAGTACAGGATAAGTAATGTCATGTATGTACACAGTGACTGCACCAGCAGCAGAATAGTGAGTGCAGCTCTGGGGTATAATACAGGATGTAACTCAGGATCAGTACAGGATAAGTAATGTCATGTATGTACACAGTGACTGCACCAGCAGCAGAATAGTGAGTGCAGCTCTGGAGTATAATACAGGATGTAACTCAGGATCAGTACAGGATAAGTAATGTCATGTATGAACACAGTGACTGCACCAGCAGCAGAATAGTGAGTGCAGCTCTGGAGTATAATACAGGATGTAACTCAGGATCAGTACAGGATAAGTAATGTCATGTATGTACACAGTGACTGCACCAGCAGCAGAATAGTGAGTGCAGCTCTGGAGTATAATACAGGATGTAACTCAGGATCAGTACAGGATAAGTAATGTCATGTATGTACACAGTGACTGCAGCAGCAGCAGAATAGTGAGTGCAGCTCTGGGGTATAATACAGGATGTAACTCAGGATCAGTACAGGATAAGTAATGTCATGTATGTAGACAGTGACTGCACCAGCAGCAGAATAGTGAGTGCAGCTCTGGGGTATAATACAGGATGTAACTCAGGATCAGTACAGGATAAGTAATGTCATGTATGTACACAGTGACTGCACCAGCAGCAGAATAGTGAGTGCAGCTCTGGGGTATAATACAGGATGTAACTCAGGATCAGTACAGGATAAGTAATGTTATGTATGTACACAGTGACTGCACCAGCAGCAGAATAGTGAGTGCAGCTCTGGGGTATAATACAGGATGTAACTCAGGATCAGTACAGGATAAGTAATGTCATGTATGTACACAGTGACTGCAGCAGCAGCAGAATAGTGAGTGCAGCTCTGGAGTATAATACAGGATGTAACTCAGGATCAGTACAGGATAAGTAATGTCATGTATGTACACAGTGACTGCACCAGCAGCAGAATAGTGAGTGCAGCTCTGGGGTATAATACAGGATGTATCTCAGGATCAGTACAGGATAAGTAATGTCATGTATGTACACAGTGACTGCACCAGCAGCAGAATAGTGAGTGCAGCTCTGGGGTATAATACAGGATGTAACTCAGGATCAGTACAGGATAAGTAATGTCATGTATGTACACAGTGACTGCACCAGCAGCAGAATAGTGAGTGCAGCTCTGGGGTATAATACAGGATGTAACTCAGGATCAGTACAGGATAAGTAATGTTATGTATGTACACAGTGACTGCAGCAGCAGCAGAATAGTGAGTGCAGCTCTGGAGTATAATACAGGATGTAACTCAGGATCAGTACAGGATAAGTAATGTCATGTATGTACACAGTGACTGCACCAGCAGCAGAATAGTGAGTGCAGCTCTGGAGTATAATACTGGATGTAACTCAGGATCAGTACAGGATAAGTAATGTCATGTATGTACACAGTGACTGCACCAGCAGAATAGTGAGTGCAGCTCTGGGGTATAATACAGGAGGTAACTCAGGATCAGTACAGGATAAGTAATGTCATGTATGTACACAGTGACTGCACCAGCAGCAGAATAGTGAGAGCAGCTCTGGAGTATAATACTGGATGTAACTCAGGATCAGTACAGGATAAGTAATGTCATGTATGTACAGTGACTGCACCAGCAGCAGAATAGTGAGTGCAGCTCTGGAGTATAATACAGGATGTAACTCAGGATCAGTACAGGATAAGTAATGTCATGTATGTACACAGTGACTGCACCAGCAGCAGAATAGTGAGTGCAGCTCTGGGGTATAATACAGGATGTAACTCAGGATCAGTACAGGATAAGTAATGTCATGTATGTACACAGTGACTGCACCAGCAGCAGAATAGTGAGTGCAGCTCTGGAGTATAATACAGGATGTAACTCAGGATCAGTACAGGATAAGTAATGTCATGTATGAACACAGTGACTGCACCAGCAGCAGAATAGTGAGTGCAGCTCTGGAGTATAATACAGGATGTAACTCAGGATCAGTACAGGATAAGTAATGTCATGTATGTACACAGTGACTGCACCAGCAGCAGAATAGTGAGTGCAGCTCTGGAGTATAATACAGGATGTAACTCAGGATCAGTACAGGATAAGTAATGTCATGTATGTACACAGTGACTGCAGCAGCAGCAGAATAGTGAGTGCAGCTCTGGGGTATAATACAGGATGTAACTCAGGATCAGTACAGGATAAGTAATGTCATGTATGTAGACAGTGACTGCACCAGCAGCAGAATAGTGAGTGCAGCTCTGGGGTATAATACAGGATGTAACTCAGGATCAGTACAGGATAAGTAATGTCATGTATGTACACAGTGACTGCACCAGCAGCAGAATAGTGAGTGCAGCTCTGGGGTATAATACAGGATGTAACTCAGGATCAGTACAGGATAAGTAATGTTATGTATGTACACAGTGACTGCACCAGCAGCAGAATAGTGAGTGCAGCTCTGGGGTATAATACAGGATGTAACTCAGGATCAGTACAGGATAAGTAATGTCATGTATGTACACAGTGACTGCAGCAGCAGCAGAATAGTGAGTGCAGCTCTGGAGTATAATACAGGATGTAACTCAGGATCAGTACAGGATAAGTAATGTCATGTATGTACACAGTGACTGCACCAGCAGCAGAATAGTGAGTGCAGCTCTGGGGTATAATACAGGATGTATCTCAGGATCAGTACAGGATAAGTAATGTCATGTATGTACACAGTGACTGCACCAGCAGCAGAATAGTGAGTGCAGCTCTGGGGTATAATACAGGATGTAACTCAGGATCAGTACAGGATAAGTAATGTCATGTATGTACACAGTGACTGCACCAGCAGCAGAATAGTGAGTGCAGCTCTGGGGTATAATACAGGATGTAACTCAGGATCAGTACAGGATAAGTAATGTTATGTATGTACACAGTGACTGCAGCAGCAGCAGAATAGTGAGTGCAGCTCTGGAGTATAATACAGGATGTAACTCAGGATCAGTACAGGATAAGTAATGTCATGTATGTACACAGTGACTGCACCAGCAGCAGAATAGTGAGTGCAGCTCTGGAGTATAATACTGGATGTAACTCAGGATCAGTACAGGATAAGTAATGTCATGTATGTACACAGTGACTGCACCAGCAGAATAGTGAGTGCAGCTCTGGGGTATAATACAGGAGGTAACTCAGGATCAGTACAGGATAAGTAATGTCATGTATGTACACAGTGACTGCACCAGCAGCAGAATAGTGAGAGCAGCTCTGGAGTATAATACTGGATGTAACTCAGGATCAGTACAGGATAAGTAATGTCATGTATGTACAGTGACTGCACCAGCAGCAGAATAGTGAGTGCAGCTCTGGAGTATAATACAGGATGTAACTCAGGATCAGTACAGGATAAGTAATGTCATGTATGTACACAGTGACTGCACCAGCAGCAGAATAGTGAGTGCAGCTCTGGGGTATAATACAGGAGGTAACTCAGGATCAGTACAGGATAAGTAATGTCATGTATGTACACAGTGACTGCACCAGCAGCAGAATAGTGAGTGCAGCTCTGGGGTATAATACAGGATGTAACTCAGGATCAGTACAGGATAAGTAATGTCATGTATGTACACAGTGACTGCACCAGCAGCAGAATAGTGAGTGCAGCTCTGGGGTATAATACAGGATGTAACTCAGGATCAGTACAGGATAAGTAATGTTATGTATGTACACAGTGACTGCAGCAGCAGCAGAATAGTGAGTGCAGCTCTGGAGTATAATACAGGATGTAACTCAGGATCAGTACAGGATAAGTAATGTCATGTATGTACACAGTGACTGCACCAGCAGCAGAATAGTGAGTGCAGCTCTGGAGTATAATACTGGATGTAACTCAGGATCAGTACAGGATAAGTAATGTCATGTATGTACACAGTGACTGCACCAGCAGAATAGTGAGTGCAGCTCTGGGGTATAATACAGGAGGTAACTCAGGATCAGTACAGGATAAGTAATGTCATGTATGTACACAGTGACTGCACCAGCAGCAGAATAGTGAGAGCAGCTCTGGAGTATAATACTGGATGTAACTCAGGATCAGTACAGGATAAGTAATGTCATGTATGTACAGTGACTGCACCAGCAGCAGAATAGTGAGTGCAGCTCTGGAGTATAATACAGGATGTAACTCAGGATCAGTACAGGATAAGTAATGTCATGTATGTACACAGTGACTGCACCAGCAGCAGAATAGTGAGTGCAGCTCTGGGGTATAATACAGGAGGTAACTCAGGATCAGTACAGGATAAGTAATGTCATGTATGTACACAGTGACTGCACCAGCAGAATAGTGAGTGCAGCAGGGGTGCAGGGATGGAATACATTTTGATATTCTTTGAATGTGACTGCTTCATTGCATTAACAATAGATTGTTTCAGTTTCCATAAGGAACTTGTAATACAATGGAAAAACTACTGTGTTGCTACCAACGGCTGTGAACCCCCCAGTGTCATCCAGGGGGCGGATTACATCACAATATTTCTGCCATTTGTGTCATATTTTGAAATTCTCCTTTTCCTGTAAAGATTTACACTCCCAAACAGGATGAGACATCTCCACTCCCATCCCTGATACCCCAACCAGCACACTGCCCTGATATTTATACCTGCGACCTATGACCTCATAGGCAGAACTGATACAGGGTGGAACGGGCGACGTATTCCGGAGACACATCACACATATTACTAAAAGTAGCAACCGATGAGCTCATCCGGAGAGGTGTACTGAGAGGTCACTGTGTACATACGTGTCTCCAGAGCTGCACTCACTATTCTGCTGCTGGTGCAGTCACTGTGTACATACATGACATTACTTATCCTGTACTGATCCTGAGTTACATCCTGTATTATACCCCAGAGCTGCACTCACTATTCTGCTGCTGGTGCAGTCACTGTGTACATACATGACATTACTTATCCTGTACTGATCCTGAGTTACATCCTGTATTATACCCCAGAGCTGCACTCACTATTCTGCTGCTGGTGTAGTCACTGTGTACATACATGACATTACTTATCCTGTACTGATCCTGAGTTACATCCTGTATTATACTCCAGAGCTGCACTCACTATTCTGCTGCTGGTGCAGTCATTGTGTACATACATGACATTACTTATCCTGTACTGATCCTGAGTTACATCCTGTATTATACCCCAGAGCTGCACTCACTATTCTGCTGCTGGTGCAGTCACTGTGTACATACATGACATTACTTATCCTGTACTGATCCTGAGTTACATCCTGTATTATACCCCAGAGCTGCACTCACTATTCTGCTGCTGGTGCAGTCACTGTGTACATACATGACATTACTTATCCTGTACTGATCCTGAGTTACATTCTGTATTATACCCCAGAGCTGCACTCACTATTCTGCTGCTGGTGCAGTCACTGGGTACATACATGACATTATTTATCCTGTACTGATCCTGAGTTACATCCTGTATTATACCCCAGAGCTGCACTCACTATTCTGCTGCTGGTGCAGTCACTGTGTACATACATGACATTACTTATCCTGTACTGATCCTGAGTTACATCCTGTATTATACCCCAGAGCTGCACTCACTATTCTGCTGCTGGTGCAGTCACTGGGTACATACATGACATTACTTATCCTGTACTGATCCTGAGTTACATCCTGTATTATACCCCAGAGCTGCACTCACTATTTTGCTGCTGGTGCAGTCACTGGGTACATACATGACATTACTTATCCTGTACTGATCCTGAGTTACATCCTGTATTATACCCCAGAGCTGCACTCACTATTCTGCTGCTGGTGCAGTCACTGTGTATATACATGACATTACTTATCCTGTACTGATCCTGAGTTACATCCTGTATTATACCCCAGAGCTGCTCTCACTATTCTGCTGCTGGTGCAGTCACTGTGTACATACATGACATTACTTATCCTGTACTGGTCCTGAGTTACATCCTGTATTATACCCCAGAGCTGCACTCACTATTCTGCTGCTGGTGCAGTCACTGTGTACATACATGACATTACTTATCCTGTACTGATCCTGAGTTACATCCTGTATTATACCCCAGAGCTGCACTCACTATTCTGCTGCTGGTGCAGTCACTGTGTACATACATGACATTACTTATCCTGTACTGATCCTGAGTTACATCCTGTATTATACCCCAGAGCTGCACTCACTATTCTGTACTGATCCTGAGGTAACCTGTACAGACCCCCTCAGCTCTGCTACATCTGTATCGGCTGATCTGTACACATGTAGCGGTTGTGCTGTAACATATTATATATCAGGTTGTTACAACATTCCAGGGAACTAATTCATCTCCTGTTTGTGATTTTACGCTTCGCTCACACACTGTACATCTCTATGACATGTAAGGAATTGTCTATCCCGGGGCGTAATGAGCTGCGGCGACCACATGGGATCCGTTATCAGCCCCAAAACAACGGAAACGAAAAACAATGACCAGCGCCATCTGTCAAGTAAGATAAAAGGAAATTCTCCAGAAATGAAAGCGAATCTTGTCCAGGCCGATGACATCACTACCCGAGGTAAAGGGGGTTTCCGACAACACGTCAGAATCTGGGTCACGGTTTTTTAATTCTTTCATTTTAGGGTCTAAGAATATTTAAAGGAAATTATCATCTTTTATATAAAAAGGGGGCGGAGCATGACACAGGAAGTCATAGGACACCATAGTGAGGCCCAGGATGATAAGATGATCACAGATCAGATCACCTGGAAATGTTTGATTTCCCCACAGTGCCCCCCCTGGAGAAATGAGGTATTACACTGATTACACCTTGAAACCTCTGGTGTAGGGATTCTCAACCTGTGGCACGCAAACCTTTTGGGGGTCAAACAACCGTTTCACAGGGGTCACCTAAGACCATCAGAAATATGTGTTTTCCGATTGACGCAGTGCCGGCTCCTACCTCCTCACATGAGCTTTCAGTTGCTCTTAATCTATCACACTGGCCGTGATCGCAATGATGTGTATGAAGATGCAATCGCCTACACCGTGCCAAAGGCTGCCGGGCGCCCTGTCCAGAGAAGTCACAGGTGGATGCATGATGTCATCACACATCGCCTGTGCCGCAGCTCCAGCATCGGAGTGAGGAAGTCAGCAAGAGCAAAGAGAAGGTGCAGAGAGGAACAACGTAAGCTGTTTTTTAAAAAATTATGTTTTTCCATTGGCTACTAAGGGGCATCACTGTGACTACTGGGGGCATCTTCTTGACTTCTGTCTACTGGGGGCATTCCTGTGACTAGGGAATTTCTGTGACTGCTGGCTACTGGGGGCATCACTGTGACTATTGGTTACTACATCTCTGTTACTACATCTCTGTGACTACTGGCTACTGAGAGCATCACTGTGACTACTGGTCTAATGGGGCATTCTTGTGAATACTGGGGGCATCCCTGTGACTACTGGGGGTATCATTTTGACTGCTGGCTTCTGTGAGCATTCTTGTGACTACTGGGGGCATCACTGTAACTGCTGGCTACTGTAGGGCATCACTATGACTACTGGCTACTGTGGGGCATCACTGTTACTACTGGCTACTGGGGGCAGGGCATTACTGTGACTGCTGGCTACTGTGGGCATTCATGTGACTGCTGACTATTGGGGGCATCACTGTGACTGCTGGCTACTGTAGGGCATCATTGTGGCTACTGGCTTTTGGGTACATCACTGTGACTGCTGGCAACTGGGGGCATTCCTGTGACTGCTGACTTCTGCTGGCATTCCTGTCACTACTGGGGCTTCACTATGACTACTGGATACTGGGGGAATCACTGTGAATACTGGCTACTTTGTGGCATCATTGTGGCTACTGGGGGATCACTATGACTAATGGGGGAATTACTGTGAACACTGGCTATTGTGGGGCATCACTATGAATACTGGCTACTGTGGGGCATCACTGTGACTACTGGATATTGGGGGCATTCCTGTGACTACTTATGGCATCTCTATGACTACTGGGGCATTTCTGTGACTATTGGCTACTAGGGGTAGCATTGTGGCTAATAGAGTCATCACTGTGACTACAGGGGGCCGGCACTATGCTTACCTTGTGAATACTACACGAGTCGGTTTTGGATAATCCTTCTTAGATAATCACAGCAATCAACACGTGGTCGATTTCCCCATGGTGCCACCCCTGGAGAGATTGGGTATTACACTGTTCTTATTGAAATCAATTACTATTTGTGTAATGACTGGACCTGCAGGGTCCTCCAGTGGTCAACATTGGAAATCGTTATCCTTAAGTTACAGATTGTCTTATGGTTTATATAAATCCTGTGTGATCGCTCTTCGTCGATGATTCTTGGTCTCTTCAAGCCTCATATTCCACCTTGGACACTCCCTTTTAATTGTAACTACCCCAGGATGATAAGCAGATCACAGATCAGATGATCACAGCGATCAGATCACCTGGAAGTGTTTGTTTTCCCCACAATGCCACCCCTGGAGAGATGAGGTATTGCACCTTTATGTTATTGTAATGGATGGATATGTCGGGTCCTCCAGTGGGTAACATTGGGAACAGGATCTCTTCCATAATTCATCATCACCCTCATCATCTTCTGACATGAGCTGAAGGTCACCTATAAATAACTGCACTTAATTTTCCGCAATCTATAGGGACGGGGACCCGACATCCATCATCCTGGAAGTGGCAAGGAATATATGGGAAGACAGAGGCAGTGCCGTCACATGACAGACCTGGGAACGTGACCCGCCCACCCCATTATCTTTATTTCGTGACCCCCATAATCTCATTACCGAATTCCTAGTCGTCGCCCTGAAGCTAATTTCGGGTTGACCCTACGCGGTGGCATCTTTCTCATGTGATGCCCATAATTATCTGATTCTTGGGGATGTTTATTTTGGAGGGGACATTTGGGATAAATTTCTCACCTTTGACCTCTTCTCATGTTCAATGTAATAGAAATGTGATGGTGGAGTGTATAGCGCCCCCTATATCCACAGTCTTTTCCCTGGTTTAGATGGGGTCCATGGACACAAAGTATTGTCCCTGGAGAGATGTGTAATCAGACCTTTGTGTATGTTGTTAGTAGCAGCAGGACTGTGAAAAAATGGATTTCTATCCCAGGATTGAGGCTTGTTTTCAAGTTTCCTCACACTACTGTGCTCTGTGCACTTTGTTTTGAACTGTAGACAGTGTTAGGTATTGCCAATGGAGACATGTGTAATCATACCTTTGTCATACTATTGTCAGTAGCTGCAGTACTGTGAAAAAAAGGATTGTAGCTTCTCCAAGTGCACTGGGCATGTGTCCTGACACTGCTGTTCTCTGCGCCACTGAGACCAGTTCAGTTCAGTCTTGGCCCTTGAGAACTATTTAATCATACATCTGTGTATGTTAGTAGCAGCAGGACTGTGAAAAATGCATTTATATTCCTGAATTGTATCTTGTTTTCAAGTGTACAGGGGGAGTGTCCTCACACTTCTGTGCCCATGAAGAGATGTGTAATTGTACATAGTTGTGTATATGGTTAGTAGCAGCAGGACTGTGATATATGGATTTATAATTCAGGATTGTAGACTTTCCAAGCTCACTGTGGGAGTGCATAGGACGTTACACATCCCTTGTGATGCCGGAGAGGCCTACAGCAGTCACTCAGAGCATAGGGAAAGGGCTGTACAACAGCTCAATACAGAGAGCTCAGAGCACAGCAGTGTGAGGACACGCCCCCCAGTTTAGCTGAAAAGGGCCATCAATTTTTGGAATTTTAAATCAATTTAGCATAATTCTGCTTTAGTGGGTAATAACTAAAATCAAGACACCCCATGAAATGTATGGAAGCTCAAAAACAGAGACAGGCCTGACAATGTCTCACGTAAAAAAAAAGAGAGAAAAAAAGAAAAAAAAGAAGTTGAACCCGAAAGTTCCAAAATTTGTCATCAGGTTGTGAAAATACAGAAGTTTCAAAATTCGTAGAAAAAGGTAAAACTTGTTTACGTAAGAACTTTCCACAACGCTCAACTAGAACGACTTCTGCTTTGTCGCAATGGAGATGTGACGTCTGCAGTTCATGACACGAAAAAGTCCCCCAAAAAATTGTCAGACTAGACCCTTCCACGGAGAAAACCAGAAACTCAAGTATAGTGGGGGTAGCAGCAGGGTTCTTGTGGGGTGTATAGGCGGCCATTTTGGTCGTAATCCAGGATAGTTGTATGACTTGTGAGTGTCCATTTTGGTTGTTATTCATGATAGTTATGTGATTTATAGGCAGCCAGTGAGTTCGTCGTCAATGATAGTTGTATAAATTAGTTGTCTATAATGATATATGAGCGGCCATTTTGATTTTTTTGTCCAGGACAAGTTATGTCATACATATGTGGCCATTTAGTTTGTCATCAAATATACTTGTTTGGAATATAGGCGGCCATTTTGGTTGTTATTAGTGAAAGTTTTGTCATTTTGTAGGTGGCCATTGAGGTTTGTTGTTGGTGATAGCTGGCCATTTTGGGGTTTTTTTGTCCAGGAAAGGTATGTTGTGTGATTTGTAGGTGTTTGTTGTTCGATAAAAAACAAAATGTCTGCCTACACATTAATATACAACAAATACAATGGCCACCTACAAATCACACAACCTGGACAAAAAAAAACCCAACAAAATGGCGGGTTATATATCATACAACTATCATCGACAACAAACCTCAATGGCCACCTGCAGATCACACAACTATCATAAATAACAACCAAAATGGCCGCCGATATTCCAAACAAATTTATCTGATGACAGACAAAATGGAAACATATATATTGTTGCATACCTTGCGTCAGAAAAAAAACTAAATGTCCGCCTACATATTAATATAGGCAACTCATATATACAACTAGCAAGGTATGCTATATAATATATGTGTCCATCTTGTCTGTCATCAGGTAAACCTGTTTGGGATACAGGCAGCCATTTTGGTTGTTGTTCATAGTAGTAGTGTGATCTATAGACGGAGACTTTGGTTGCCGTCCCAAGATCAGGGAGATATCGGCAGCCATTTTGATTGTTTTCTATAATAATTGTGTTATATATGGGTTATAATATTGTTTATTGTCCAGGATAGTCCTGTCATATATATTGGCAGCCATTTTGTTTGTTGTCCACAATAGTTGTGTAAGATGCATGCAGCCATTTTGATAATCTTCCATAATAGTTGTGTTAAATATAGGTTATAGTCTTGTTTGTTGTCCAGGGTAGTCGTGTGATATGTAAGCGGCCATTTTGTTTGTTGTTCAGGATAACTGTGTGATATGTAAGCGGCCATTTTGTTTGTTGTTCAGGATAACTGTGTGATATGTAAGCGGCCATTTTGTTTGTTGTTCAGGATAACTGTGTGATATGTAAGCGGCCATTTTGTTTGTTGTTCAGGATAACTGTGTGATATGTAAGCAGCCATTTTGTTTGTTGTCCAAGATAGTCATGTGATACAAATGGCCATTTTTGTTGTGGGCTCTGGTAACTTTCTGTATAGTATCTTTACTAAACATCCCAACCCTTCAGGTTCATGGGAAAGCTGGGCTTTGCATAAACAAATAAAATTTTGAGGAAATATTTTTGTAACATTTTTTGAATTTTAAGTGGATTTATGAATCTCTTCCTGCTCATGGTAACGTGACTGATTTCTCGAGACGTTTTCCTATGTAATTCTATCGAGTGTATCCGTCAAAGTGTCCACGACCCTTCATCGGCCGCTGAATAATCTCCGGAAGACGCTCTATTTATACAATGCGAGAGAAACGAGACCTGCGCTAATTAAGACGTCTCTCGAGTTGATGACATGTCCACACGAGAGACACTTAGTTCAGCACTTTCTCAAGGTAAATTATCAGGAAATGTATACAACAAATGTCAACACGTTTCATGGATCGATGTTGCCATTAATGCCAGGGGATCCAGGAGGTCATTCAAGGTCTCTGCTTCCGTGAGAACAATGGATGAGATTCAAAAAAACTGAGTTGTTGCCAATGGCGACCAATCGAATTCCACCTCTTATTTTTCAAACGTTCATTTGAAAATGAAAGCAGTGTTCTGATTGGCTGCTCCATGGGTATTTGTTGATAAATTTATGAGGTAAACTTTCCCTCTAAATGGGAGGCCCCCATAAGGTGTCATAGTAACGAAAAAGAAAATATTCAAAATAAAACCAAAAACTTTATCAAAATGTTTTCACATGACACACGGCTAAACATCCCCCACTGCGTAATATCGGATGCCTTGGTGTTTTTTGGTTGGTTATTCCAGCGGGTGATCATAGGTCTTTCATTCTGACCATTTGTCCGCAGTGTGAGGGACGCGGTTCACAAAGTTAATTAATTCCTGTAATCTTTTGGGGGTTTTTTTCTGTTAATCGGGATGGGGGTGGCTGTTGTAACTTTTGCAATATTCTGCATGCGATTATGAGGCGGCCATTTTGTTTTTACAGCAATTAAAATCTGCTTTACAGCAGAACATGGACGCGTCGATCAGTAATAAAAGTAGCTATTGACTTCTATACACTAAAAAGCCAATCATCCTCCATGTCCTCCACTCAAGGGGCTAAAATATTTTGGAAAAGTGGTATAAAGGCAGACATTTTCTTATCCTGACTGGCACTTTGAGAGACCGTTTAAAGAACTCTTAATGTTTTGTGTCCAAAGGTAGCTCCAGAAGGTAGGCCTGTTAGATCCTGTTCGTAAGGACAATGAAATCCAGTCCAGCAGAGGGTTGGACTTGCCTTGGGTTGGTTGGACCTCCAGTGGACCAAAGTTTTTAGTTCCAATAATGAGCTCCGAAAGTTCCAAGTTCCAATAATGAGCCCCAAAGAACCAACTTGTGACCACCCGTTAAGGGTTAGTGGTGATTGGGCCACACAAATTATTGTATATGGTGGGCCCAAGAAACCCTAGTCCAACATTGAGCTTTACTGATTTCTGGACTTGTTGAGGATCCTTCCAGAGCCCTGAGGTCTACTGAGATGAGGACCTTGCTTACTGTGTTTCGATCCTGACTAGAAGATTGAGAGGCCATTTAAAGGAAACCTTTAGTTCTTTCTTAGGGTAGGCCCTTCAACAGGGCCTGTAAAAGGTCACATGATCCTATCAGAGACCATTGAGATGAGGACCGTGCTTACTGTGTCTTGTCTCCTGACTGGAACTTTGAGAGGCCATTTAGGTTCCTCATGTTTTAGGTTCGGAAGGGTCATTTTATAGAGTAGGCACTTCGACAGGACCTGTAATAGGTCACATGGTCCTATCAGAGCCCTGAGGTCCAGGTTCTAGTGAGACGGAGAACCAGAGTTACCATGTCTGGTCACCTGACTAAAAAAACCCTTCAACTCCTAATTTTTTGGATGATTTCCAATTGTAGGCCCTTCAACAGGACCTGTAAAAAGTCACATGATTCTAGAGTCCAGTTTCTACGGAGTTTGAGGTCCTGGTTTCTGTGTCGGGTCTTCAGGCTATCATTTTTGGGTTTTTAAGGGAATACAACCTACACCATTAGCCCGGCTGGGATACATGTTCAGTGTTTTTAAAATTTTTGGTAGCACTCGATCCCTTTAAGAGGAATACTGATCCATTCTGTCAGATAATTCTTCATCTTCTATCGTTCTACAATCTTTTCCAGAATCCTTTTAACATTTCCCACCCTCCCCGGCGGCGGAGACGAGGAGCAGAGCCGTATTATGTGACAGGCAATTATCAGCGGGGTCAGCGCCTACCCCCCCCCTACGCTCTCCGCCGCGGCCCATTAAGTATCGCTCCGGGGAAATTTGCATCGAATATGGGAAACAGTTTTACATTTCATGTAAATCCCAGAATGTAAACACATGACACTTGGCGCAAATACGTATTTATAATATGGCGTCACCTTCCAGGTGTAAACAGTTAATACATAATGTGATGGTAGTGGGGAGAGGGATGTCTACCCCTGGACTAGTCATACAATTGAGTAGTAAAGAGATATAGTAAGATGCAGTACCATACACAGCCACTACAGATGAGATGGCGCTGTGTCTGGTCGTAGATTTCCAGCGTCTTCATACCTCACAACCATCCTGGAGTCAGAGGAACAGCCCATGTAATGTCTCACCATTGCTAATCAAAGGGGTTGCAAAGAGTAAGACCCCCCTCTAACCAATCTGATGTTGCTAACTTATCCTATAGAAAGTTCGAATAAAACACTGCTGTGCTCTGTGTTCTCTGCATTGAACTGCTTCACTGCTGTTGTCGTGGAGCAAACGTCGTGACATATTTTTGGTTCAATGTTACAGCAGCCTGGGGGAGCCTGTGTGGAGCAACTGAATGCGGGGAGAACAGAGAACAGCAGGGTGAACACAAGCCCCCAGGACCAATATACCTGGAATCTGTTTTTACAGCCCTGCTGCTACTAACTATACACAAAGGTATGAGGTATGATTACACACTTCAGGGACTGGCTGCAGAGAGCACAGAGCACATCAGTGTGCGGACACACCCCTAGTAGAAATCTGGCATATAAATCCATCTTTCACAGTCCTGCTGCTACTAACAACATACACACTGGTCTGATTAGACATCTTTCCGAGGATAATGTCTAACACTGGCAGCAGAGAGCACAGAGCACAGCAGCGTGATGTCGGATTACACATTTCTTCAGGGATATTATCTATACTGGCTGCAGAAAGCACAGAGCACAGCAGTGTGAGGTCTGATTACACATCTCTCCAGGGACAATACATAACACTGACTGCAGAGAGCACAGAGCACAGCAGTGTGAGGTCTGATTACACATCTCTCCAGGGACAATACATAACACTGGCTGCAGAGAGCACAGAGCACAGCAGTGTGAGGTCTGATTACACATCTCTCCAGGGACAATACATAACACTGGCTGCAGAGAGCACAGAGCACAGCAGTGTGAGGTCTGATTACACATCTCTCCAGGGACAATACATAACACTGGCTGCAGAGAGCACAGAACACAGCAGTGTGAGGTCTGATTACACATCTCTCCAGGGACAATACATAACACTGGCTGCAGAGAGCACAGAACACAGCAGTGTGAGGTCTGATTACACATCTCTCCAGGGACAATACATAACACTGGCTGCAGAGAGCACAGAACACAGCAGTGTGAGGTCTGATTACACATCTCTCCAGGGACAGTACATAACACTGGCTGCAGAGAGCACAGAGCACAGCAGTGTGAGGTCTGATTACACATATCTCCAGGGACAGTACATAACACTAGCTGCAGCGAGCACAGAGCACAGCAGTTTGAGGACATGCCTAGAGTACAATCCTGTAATATAAATCCATTTTTCACAGTCCTGCTGCTACTAACAACACATCTCTCCAGGGACAATGCCCGTCTACATGGGGTAGATGTATACAGTAGATATTTTATATTTGATCATCTAAGTAGGGTCTGGATAAAACTCATCATTCTCGCGTGCCCTATACCAGCCTATGTGATGCCAGGCTGTGCCCGCAGGACACCAGTGTCATCTGCTCAGTGTAAGGAGGAGGGCAGGAGAGCTGGCACGCGCTGCGGCACAGATGACAATTTGGCTGGGGGGGGGCCCAGAATGTGCCAGGTCCTTTGTCTTGCATGGCCTCTACCTTCCACATGGTGTCCGGCAGATACAATATTGTCGGCTTATTATTATAATGCGCCCCCCACCTCCCCCATCACAACGCTGAAATCCTCTGTGCTGCTCCTCACCTATCCATCCTTGTCACCCTATAATCCGGCCATTCTTCTGAAATACTCTGTGCTGCTGTGAAACAATCACCCAGAGAGATATAAAGATGACCCTGTCTCTGCTGGGTAATTGTTATCTCCTGTCTACGATTATCAGTTTGACTGACCCCCATGAAGGAGGGGTCACATGATCAGTAGCGCGCCGTCCCTTTAAATGACAAACAAATGTGACTTATTAGGAGCCATTATGGCCCAGCGAGGTGTCAGGCCGTGGCGGTAATGATGACAAACGACTAGGGAGGCTCTGACCATATGGCGGCACTCTGCAAAGTACCATGAAGAAGATTTATGGATACACTCTATTGCTCTCTGTTATCAGCCACGTGAAAGTATGGATACGCTGTTCTGGAATATGAAATATTCTGGATTATTGGACCATTTAGCGCTGTCTGTCTATCCATCCTCTCTTTCTTTGTTATACATCTGGTCTGACACGACGATCGCCTGCCTAAAGTTCTCTCTTAAAGGGACGCTACACCACAGAGAGTCAGCGAAGCGTGTTATAGGTAGCAGAGGAAAAAAATTAGCAACTTTCTATTATATCTCCTTCATCGTTTTTGCAACTTTTTCATGTTTCAGTAACATTTACCAATTGGAAACCATCAGTAAGTTTCTGTTGATGGATCTTTCATACATATCATCATGTTTCCTAATCTGTTTTTCTTCTGTTAGGCCCCTTCCACACAAGCGTTGCATTTCACGTCAGGGTGCAATGCGTGAAAAAACTGACGTTTTTGGCTGCGTTTTTTGTTCCATTTTTCCTTGGAGTCATTAGCGTTTTTGTGTTTTTCACGCGCGTGTTGTTCACGTTTTTTTGCGTTTTTGGTGCGTTTTTCACGCACGTTTTTTAAGTCAATGGGACTTTTTCAAAGGGACCATGGTTCGGGAATAAAATGTTTTATTTAATTGAAAAAGAATGTCTTCAGATAAGTTATCAGATGTATGCAAACATCTACAATCTATTCTTCACTGTTCCGCGCGTGTATTATCTCCCGACAAGTTATCAGATGTGCCGAACATCTGTAATCTATTCTTCACTGTGTTCTTTACTGTGTTTTTCACTTAAATGATCCTGTGGTCACTGTTTTCACTGTGTTCACTGTTTTTATTCTATTCTTCACTGTGTTTTTTTAATTACCATATATACTCGAGTATAAGCCTAGTTTTTCAGCACAAAAAATGTGCTGAAAACCCAAACTCGGCTTATACTCGATTAAAAAAATACAGGTTTTACCAGGTTTTTGTAGTAAAATTAGGGGCCTCGGCTTATACTTGGGTCGGCTTACACTCGAGTATATACGGTAAATGCTCAATCTCGAGCAGGGGAATTATTCATGTCACCTAGCAACCCATCCATTTAAAACACATTGCACTCGCATTGCACTTGCAATGCTTGCGAGTGCAATGCATTTTTTAATGCGTCTCCATAGACTTGAATGGGGCGGGAAAAACGCGCGTGAAACGCAAAAGTAGAGCATGCTGCGATTTTGACGCGCGTCAAAGCAAACGCAAGCACGCGCGTGAAAAACAACGCAAATGAGGAAAGACCCATTGGAAACAATGGGACAGAGTGCAATGCAAGTTCTGCGCGTCAAAAGCACGCGCAGAACTCGCGCGTGAAAAACGCTAGTGTGGAAGGGGCCTAAATTTTTTGCTTCTGTTATTTGCATATTCATATGTCCTGAATAGATACGCACGTCCCTGTTTACAGATATTAATATAGGATTCATTACCGCCAACTTGCTGACAGTATCCACTCGCAAAAAAAAAAAAATAGTGTTTTCCACAATTAATTGAGTGCATGTGTTGGACTATTTAGAATTATTTCGTAATAAGGCCCCCTCCATTGTCGTTATGAATAAACAGACCCGAGGTCAGTACAGGCAGTCCCCGGGTTACGTACAAGATAGGGTCCGGAGGTTTGTTCTTAAGTTGAATTTGTATGTAAGTCGAAACTGTATATTTTATAATTGTAGATCCAGACACAAAAAATTTTGGCTCCAGTGACAATTTGAGCTTGAACATTTTTTGCTATAATGGGACCAAGGATTATCAATAAAGCTTCATTACAGACATATTACAGATGATTATTGCAGCCTGGGACTATAGTAAAGCATTCAGAAAGCTTTAGCAGAGGTCAGAGGGGTCTGTCTGTAACTATGGGTTGTCTGTAAGTCGGGTGTCCTTAAGTAGGGGACCGCCTGTACTATAAATCAGATATTGGGCTGATCCGAGCCCCGGTGAAGGCTGCGTGGTGCACAGTCTAAATTATACACATGTCCTGGATCGTACACTTGGATCGCTGTTCCCAGACTGGGAGATTTAAAGAGACGGCAGCCAAATTAACCAGGATTTGGTGCCAGATCACACTGGGAGGAAAATCTACGCAAGAATTGGGGAGGAGGGGGGCTGCATGAGGGTAATAATTAGGAAGACTGAAGGCTGACATATAGGGGCGTATTTACTTACCTGGTCCCTGCGCGATCCCCGAGGTGCGTTGTCCGCCAGAATGCCCCTCTGCCGCGATCCACGTAGATCCTGTATGTGTCGCTTCCCCGCTCAGGTCCGCCGGAGTTCACCATCTTCATCCCGGTGCATGTAAGTGCTTGGCTTGCAACACAAATTGCTCTGTTAAATCCGGCACGTAGTCCAAATCCGTCGGAACGTCCGACGGCCGCCACCCGCTTTGTGTCGCGTGAAAGCCGACACCGATGCTGCAGAATCCGATAACGTGCAACGCAATCCCCGAAAACGGCGGAAAACCCGACGGAAATACAGCTGCGGGAACTTAGTAAATAAGCCCCATAATATACAGGCAGTCCCTGGGTTACATACAAGATAGGGTCTGTAGGTTTGTTCTTAAGTTGAATTTGTATGTAAGTCGGAACTGTATACTTTATCATTGTAATCCCAGCCAGAACTTTTTTGGTCTCTGTGACAATTGGAATTTAAAAATGTTGTATGGTCATAAGAACCAGGATTAACAATAAATCTTCATTACAGACGCCTGTGATACCTGTTACAGCTGATTATTGTAGCCTAGGACTAAAGTACAATAAATTACCAATATCCAGTGGTCCGTTTGTAACTAGGGGTCGTATGTAAGTCGAGTGTTCTTAAGTAGGGGACCCTCTGTATAGGGAAACATTCCTAATATTCCCCTAGACCTATTATAGAAACAGCGCCATACCTGCCCAAAGGTTGTGCTCGGTATTTCAAGTCAGATCCTTTAAAGTGAACATGGCCAGGCTGCAATACCAGTCACAACGTACAGACATGTGTGGCGCTGTTTTCTTGAAGAAAAGCAGCTATGCCATCCGATTCTGTACATCTCCTTTAAGTAGGGAATGAGTAATCAAAACCTATTGATCGCCCTCTTTGATACCATTCTGCAGCCATTAAACTTGATATCTATTATATGGGGCACCATAAGGCCCCAATGATATACATTCCCTTTCATACTCAAGACCAATATGTAAAATAACTCCTTATATGCTGAATAAAAACTTTCTGGAATTCTTAAAGAGGCGCCTTTGTGTCTTTGCAAATAAAGTTTATTATCGAGTAGGTTATATCTCCTCATACTTTATAACATGGATCCTGCATTCCTTTTACAATTCGCTTTACAAGGAATTAGCAGAAATGTGCTTCGCTAGGCCTCGTTTCTCATAATTGACCTTGTTGCCCCTAACAACCAATCACATCATAGCTTTCATTTTACCAAAGCAGTTTTAAGAATGAAAGCTGAGCTCTGATTGGTTTCTATGGCCAACAAAGAAATGAGGCCTTATGTGTCTGACTACCGGCATTGTTAGCGTCAATAAACTTTATTTATAAAGTAAAATTCTCTATTTCTGATTTTAAAGAAGTTTCATTTTTAGTCAGAATCATATTTTTAGAAATAAATGTATATTATTTTATAACTCTTAACTAGTGGTATTGTCCAGAGGGAGTGATCTGTTCCTTCCATCACTATGTGACACATATATACGGGTCGTGGATTCACTGACTCACCGGGAGGGGAACGCGCTTGGAACATAACAAGACTATAGAAAAGAAAACAATGATGGGGATCAGTACATGACTGCAGCCTGGAGTGTCAGGGGCCTTCCTCCCCGGCCAACCCACGCTGTGGGCCCATCACTAGCTCAGGGGTGCAATGTACTCCGTGTCTGATTTGGGGAAATGATTCATGCCCTGTGTATCCCCGACCCGCTGACTCACAATGAGAAGCAGAAGGGATCCAACAACAATGAATTCACAAGACTCAGACAGAAGTCTCCAACCCATCTACCAAAATACTGTGCGTAATATGTCTACTACAACGCTCATAGAGGCCTTGTAATACCGCCTGTGGTCTGACCACTCCTAATACTGAAATGATTTCCAAAATAAAGAAAATCTATGGGAGATTGATATAATGAACCAACTACAATACAGCCTCCACCCATGTACCAGAATATAACTATAATAATACCGCCCCTTATATACAAGAATATAACTACTATAATGCTGCCGCTATGTACAGGGATATAACTACTATAATACTGCCCCCCATGTACAAGAATATAACTACTATAATACTGCCCCCTATGTACAAGAATATAACTACTATAATACTGCCTCCTATGTACATGAATATAACTACTATAATACTTCCCCCTATGTACAGGAATATAACTACTATAATACTGCCCCCTATGTACAGGAATATAACTACTATAATACTGCCGCTATGTACAGGGATATAACTACTATAATACTGCCCCCCATGTACAAGAATATAACTACTATAATACTGCCCCCTATGTACAAGAATATAACTACTATAATACTGCCCCCTATGTACAGGAATATAACTACTATAATACTGCCCCCTATGTACAGGAATATAACTACTATAATACTGCCGCTATGTACAGGGATATAACTACTATAATACTGCCCCCCATGTACAAGAATATAACTACTATAATACTGCCCCCTATGTACAAGAATATAACTACTATAATACTGCCCCCTATGTACAGGAATATAACTACTATAATACTGCCGCCTATGTATAGGAATATAACTACTATAATACTGCCCCTATGTACAGGCATATAACTACTATAATACTGCCCCCTATGTACAAGAATATAACTACTATAATACTACCCCCTAAGTACAGGAATATAACTACTATAATACTGCCCCCTATGTACAGGCATATAACTACTATAATACTGCCCCCTATGTACAAGAATATAACTACTATAATACTACCCCCTAAGTACAGGAATATAACTACTATAATACTGCCTCCTATGTACAAGAATATAACTACAGGCAGTCCCCAGGTTACATACAAGATAGGGTCTGTAGGTTTGTTCTTAAGTTGAGTTTGTATGTAAGTCGGAACTGCATATTTTATCATTGTAATCCCAGCCAGAACTTTTTTGGTCTCTGTGACAATTGGATTTAAAAAATGTTGGGTTGTCATAAGAACCAGGATTAACAATAAATCTTTATTACAGACACCTTTGATAATTGTTACAGGTGTTTATTGTAGCCTAGTACTAAAGTACAATATATTACTAATATCCAGTGGTCCGTTTGTAACTAGGGGTCGTATGTAAGTCGAGTGTTCTTAAGTAGGGGACCGCCTGTACTATAATACTGTCCCCTATGTACAGGAATATAACTACTATAATACTGCCCCCTATGTACAGGAATATAACTACTATAATACTGCTCCCTATGTACAAGAAAATAACTACTATAATACTTCTCCCTATGTACAAGAATATAACTACTATAATACTGCCCCCTATGTACAGGAATATAACTACTATAATACTGCCCCCTATGTACAAGAATATAACTACTATAATACTGCCCCCTATGTACAAGAATATAACTACTATAATACTGTCCCCTATGTACAGGAATATAACTACTATAATACTGCCCCCTATGTACAAGAATATAACTACTATAATACTGCCCCTATGTACAAGAATATAACTACTATAATACTGCCCCTATGTACAAAAATATAACTACTATAATACTGCCCCCTATGTACAGGAATATAACTACTATAATACTGCCCCCTATGTACAGGAATATAACTACTATAATACTGTCCCCTATGTACAGGAATATAACTACTATAATACTGCCCCCTATGTACAGGAATATAACTACTATAATACTGTCCCCTATGTACAAGAATATAACTACTATAATACTGCCCTCTATGTGCAAGAATATGACTACTATAATACTGCCCCCTATATACATGAATATAACTACTATAATACTGACCCTATGTACAAGAATATAACTACTATAATACTCCCCCTATGTACAGGAATATAACTACTATAATACTGCCCCCTATGTACAAGAATATAACTACTATAATACTGCCCCTATGTACAAGAATATAACTACTATAATACTGCCCCTATGTACAGGAATATAACTACTATAATACTGCCCCCTATGTACAAGAATATAACTACTATAATACTGCCTCCTATGTACAGGAATATAACTACTATAATACTGCCCTCTATGTACAAGAATATAACTACTATAATACTGCCCCCTATGTACAGGAATATAACTACTATAATACTGCCCCCTATGTACAGGAATATAACTACTATAATACTGCCCCCTATGTACAAGAATATAACTACTATAATACTGCCCCTATGTACAATAATATAACTACTATAATACTGCCCCTATGTACAGGAATATAACTACTATAATACTGCCCCCTATGTACAAGAATATAACTACTATAATACTGCCTCCTATGTACAGGAATATAACTACTATAATACTGCCCTCTATGTACAAGAATATAACTACTATAATACTGCCCCCTATGTACAGGAATATAACTACTATAATACTGCCCCCTATGTACAAGAATATAACTACTATAATACTGCCCCCTATGTACAAGAATATAACTACTATAATACTGCCCCCTATGTACAAGAATATAACTACTATAATACTGCCCCCTATGTACAAGAATATAACTACTATAATACTGCCCCCTATTTACAAGAATATAACTACTATAATACTGCCCCTATGTACAGGAATATAACTACTATAATACTGCCCCTATGTACAGGAATATAACTACTATAATACTGCCCCCTATGTACAGGAATATAACTACTATAATACTGCCCCCTATTTACAAGAATATAACTACTATAATACTGCCCCCTATGTACAGGAATATAACTACTATAATACTGCCCCCTATGTACAGGAATATAACTACTATAATACTGCCCCCTATGTACAGGAATATAACTACTATAATACTGCCCCCTAGGTACAAGAATATAACTACTATAATACTGCCCCCTAGGTACAGGAATATAACTACTATAATACTGCCCCCTATTTACAAGAATATAACTACTATAATACTGCCCCCTATGTACAGGAATATAACTACTATAATACTGCCCCTATGTACAGGAATATAACTACTATAATACTGCCCCCTATGTACAGGAATATAACTACTATAATACTGCCACCTATGTACAAGAATATAACTACTATAATACTGCCCCCTATGTATAAGAATATAACTACTATAATACTGCCTCCTATGTACAAGAATATAACTACTATAATACTGCCCCCTATGTACAGGAATATAACTACTATAATACTGCCACCTATGTACAAGAATATAACTACTCTAATACTGCCCCCTATGTACAAGAATATAACTACTATAATACTGCCTCCTATGTACAGGAATATAACTACTATAATACTGCCCCCTATGTACAGGAATATAACTACTATAATACTGCCCCCTAGGTACAAGAATATAACTACTATAATACTGCCCCCTAGGTACAAGAATATAACTACTATAATACTGCCCCCTATGTACAGGAATATAACTACTATAATACTGCTCCCTATGTACAGGAATATAACTACTATAATACTGCCCCCTATGTACAAGAATATAACTGCTATAATACTGTCCCCTATGTACAAGAATATAACTACTATAATACTGCCCCCTATGTACAAGAATATAACTACTATAATACTGCCCCCTATGTACAGGAATATAACTACTATAATACTGCCCCCTAGGTACAAGAATATAACTACTATAATACTGCCCCCTATGTACAAGAATATAACTACTATAATACTGCCCCCTATGTACAAGAATATAACTACTATAATACTGCCTCCTATGTACAGGAATATAACTACTATAATACTGCCCCCTAGGTACAAGAATAGAACTTTGGTAGTATTTTAAGTTGTCACATGGGGAACAATCCAGAATACAGGTGCAGCATGAGGAGACCTGATTACTGTTTGGTAAAAAGCAGCACATGACTAAATAAATAATTGATTAAACTAAATATCCCCTGGTAAACCCATTACACTGTCAGGATTCCCAGTATCTTCACTTCTTGCTGTCTAATTTTGGGTTGCGGGAGGACATTTTTGGGTTTCCACATTAGATTTTCCTCTGGTTCTGTACAGAGTTCTCCTCTATGACCAGAAATCCATCCTGGTCTTTCCTGGAGTTTTTCTCGCCAGCTCTTTCCTGAGTTTCGCTGCTGCTGATGACAGATTCCACTTTGATCTTGAAAAAGTGAAGACGAGGATAAACAGGACGCGGCGGTTACACAATGTTCACCTTGGTCGCGGGCCACCATTGTGGGGAGCTGCTGCGGTATTATTTACACTGATTCACATGCATTCAGACATCCACCCTCTGTCTGTGAGGGTCTTAGTCCTATAAGAGACTCCCTGTCTGATCTTCACTGCTCGGGAACACCCGCCTACTACCAATAACCAAGATGTAACTTAGACTAAATAATACCGCCATACCGTGCTCATCAATATGTTGTAAAATATGAAACAAAATGAACAAAATGAAATGAATTCTGCAATCAAAAGTAGAAAGTGCATAAAAATCTCCGAAAAATAAAGAATACCGCCATATATGGCCATAAATAAACTGTACAATACAAATAAATAAAACTAATTGTGCCATGCAGGGCGTGAATAATAATACAGCACCGCAGTGCTGAAAGAAGGCATAATGGGGGTCATTTACTAAGGGCCCGATTCGCGTTTTCCCGACGTGTTACCCGAATTTTTCTGATTTACCCCGGGATTTTGGCGCACGTGATCGGATTGTGGCGCATCGGCGCCGGCATGCACGCGACGGAAATCGGGGGGCGTGGCCGAACGAAAACCCGACGGATTCGGATAAACCGCCGCATTTAAAACAAAAAATGTGTCGCGGAGCTTGCACTTACCTTCACTCAGCCCGGCTCGGAGTGTTCCAGTGCATTCCGGGGAACTTCAGCTCAGCAGCGCCACCTGGTGGACGGCGGAGGAACTGCCTTAATAAATCCCGGCCGGACTCGAATCCAGCGCAGAGAACGCGCCGCTGGATCGCGAATGGACCGGGTAAGTAAATCTGCCCCAATATCTTCAAAAAAGTAACTAAAATGAAATAGTAGTGCTCATACCCATGTTGTCCAATATAAAGCGTATGAATACTGTCATACTGAGCTTCTATAACTTGATGATCTAAACGAATTCCATCATAGAAAACTCAAATAATACGGGCATACAATGTTCAGGTAATAATACCGTAGAGTACAGTCATATCTAAAACCGCCACACAGTGCTCATGCGATTCTGGAGAAAAAGAGCAGCATATCTCCTAAAACTTAACTTGAAGTAAATAATACCGCAATGCAGTGCTTAGAAGCAAGCCATATAATATAAAAACTATTAATGCTGCCAACGTGTGTGCGTCCTACTTGATTATCCAAACCAATTCCGCCACACTGTACTCAAGTAAGTATACCGACCAAAAGTGCTCATATAACAATACCGCCACCCATTGTTCAAATAATACCGCCCCACAGCGCCCAAATAATAACTATATGGCGGTATTTTTTATCTCCAGCATATAGAACCGATGTGATATAGCCCAAATAATAACTATATGGCGGTATTTTTTATCTCCTTCATATAAAACCGATGTGATATAGGCCAAATAATGTCGCCATACCGCGCTTATATGAGATAACAGCGACAATGATTACAGTAATGGCCGCCCATCGGTGTCTGATCCCCTTAGCACCCACGTAGGAGGCGGAGATCAGACGCGTGGATGATTAAGGCACGATCATGGCGGTATACTCTTTAAACTTGAGGTTATTGTCTCCAGGGCGGGTTTATTCGCGATGACGCCATACGGGTTACATAATATTTGAGTAGTAATCGTCTCATACGTAGGGTGTGTGGGTACAAGTCATGGCACTTATATGACTGGACCACCCAAAACCAAACATATTGAGTCATGGATCAAGTATAGGCGGTAATATATGTAATCTGACCATGATGTCATCAAGGAGGCGGGACTTATTACAGTGATATCTTAAAGGGACAGTACACCCAATGTCCATGAGCTGTGATATAACCCAGAGCGGGCAGCAGGATAGTGCGGTATGTGCCTGTCATGGCCGACACATCCCGGATCCCAGGGTCAGCGCACATCTCCTCCGTCCTGAATTCCTCGCTGGTTACTCAGAAGGTTCCTCTGTTATTGTAATCAGTCCTCTGGCTCCTGACCAAACCTCCTATCACCAGGAATTCACTGATTTCTCCCTCACAGGAAAACGCACAATTACAGAGTAACAAATTCAGACGGAAAAAATCCAATGAAAGAGGAAAATAATGAGGGAAAAAAGAAATTACAAAGAATGTAAAACGCTATAAGCAGCACGAAACCGCCCATACACTGCACACCATGTATAATACCGCTCACAGTGATGTCACAGGACAGGGATAATCCCCACAGTGATGTCACAGGACAGGGATAATCCCCACAGTGATGTCACAGTACAGAGATAATACACACAGTGATGTCACAGGACAGGGATAATCCCCACAGTGATGTCACAGTACAGGGATAATACACACAGTGATGTCACAGTACAGAGATAATACACACAGTGATGTCACAGTACAGGATAATACACACAGTGATGTCACAGTACAGAGATAATACACACAGTGATGTCACAGTACAGGGATAATACACACAGTGATGTCACAGTACAGAGATAATACACACAGTGATGTCACAGTACAGGGATAATACACACAGTGATGTCACAGGACAGGGATAATACACACAGAGATGTCACAGGACAGGGAGAATACACACAGTGATGTCACAGGACAGGGATAATACACACAGTGATGTCACAGTACAGGGATAATACACACAGTGATGTCACAGTACAGAGATAATACACACAGTGATGTCACAGTACAGGATAATACACACAGTGATGTCACAGTACAGAGATAATACACACAGTGATGTCACAGTACAGGGATAATACACACAGTGATGTCACAGTACAGAGATAATACACACAGTGATGTCACAGTACAGGGATAATACACTCAGTGATGTCACAGGACAGGGATAATACACACAGTGATGTCACAGGACAGGGAGAATACACACAGTGATGTCACAGGACATGGATAATACACACAGTGATGTCACAGTACAGAGATAATACACACAGTGATGTCACAGGACAGGGAGAATACACACAGTGATGTCACAGGACAGGGATAATACACACAGTGATGTCACAGTACAGGGATAATACACACAGTGGTGTCACAGTACAGGATAATACACACAGTGATGTCACAGTACAGAGATAATACACACAGTGATGTCACAGTACTGGGATAATACACACAGTGATGTCACAGTACAGAGATAATATACACAGTGATGTCACAGTACAGGGATAATACACACAGTGATGTCACAGTACAGAGATAATACACACAGTGATGTCACAGTACAGGGATAATACACACAGTGATGTCACAGTACAGGGATAATACACACGGCGATGTCACAGTACAGGGATAATACACACAGTGATGTCACAGTACAGGGATAATACACACAGTGATGTCACAGTACAGGGGATAATGCACACAGTGATGTCACAGTACAGAGATAATATACACAGTGATATCACAGTACAGGGATAATACACATAGTGATGTCACAGCACATGGAGAATACACACAGTGATGTCACAGTACAGAGATAATATACACAGTGATATCATAGTACAGGATAATACACACAGTGATGTCACAGTACAGGGATAATACACACAGTGATGTCACAGTACAGGGATAATACACACAGTGATGTCACAGTACAGAGATAATACACACAGTGATGTCACAGTACATGGATAATACACACAGTGATGTCACAGTACAGGGATAATACACACAGTGATGTCACAGTACAGGGATAATACACACAGTGATGTCACAGTACAGGGATAATACACACAGCGATGTCACAGTACAGGGATAATACACACAGCGATGTCACAGTACAGGGATAATACACACAGTGATGTCACAGTACAGGGATACTACACAGTGATGTCACAGTACAGAGATAATACACACAGTGATGTCACAGTACAGGGATAATACACACAGTGATGTCACAGTACAGGGATAATACACACAGTGATGTCACAGTACAGGATAATACACACAGTGATGTCACAGTACAGAGATAATACACACAGTGATGTCACAGTACAGGGATAATACACACAGTGATGTCACAGTACAGGGATAATACACACAGTGATGTCACAGTACAGGGATAATACACACAGTGATGTCACAGTACAGGGATAATACACACAGTGATGTCACAGTACAGGGATAATACACACAGTGATGTCACAGCACAGGGTATAATACACACAGTGATGTCACAGTACAGAGATAATACACACAGTGGTGTCACAGTACAGGATAATACACACAGTGATGTCACAGTACAGGGATAATACACACAGTGATGTCACAGTACAGGGATAATACACACAGTGATGTCACAGTACAGTGATAATACACACAGTGATGTCACAGTACATGGATAATACACACAGTGATGTCACAGTACAGGGATAATACACACAGCGATGTCACAGTACAGGGATAATACACACAGTGATGTCACAGTACAGGATAATACACACAGTGATGTCACAGTACAGAGATAATACACACAGTGATGTCACAGTACAGGGATAATACACACAGTGATGTCACAGTACTGGGATAATACACACAGTGATGTCACAGTACAGAGATAATACACACAGTGATGTCACAGTACAGGGATAATACACACAGTGATGTCACAGTACAGGGATAATACACACGGCGATGTCACGGTACAGGGATAATACACACAGTGATGTCACAGTACAGGGGATAATGCACACAGTGATGTCACAGTACTGGGATAATACACACAGTGATGTCACAGTACAGAGATAATATACACAGTGATATCACAGTACAGGGATAATACACATAGTGATGTCACAGTACAGGGATAATACACACAGTGATGCCACAGTACAGGGATAATACACACAGTGATGTCACAGTACAGAGATAATACACACAGTGATGTCACAGTACAGAGATAATACACACAGTGATGTCACAGTACAGGGATAATACACACAGTGATGTCACAGTACAGGGATAATACACACAGTGATGTCACAGTACATGGATAATACACACAGCGATGTCACAGTACAGGGATAATACACACAGTGATGTCACAGTACAGGGATAATACACACAGTGATGTCACAGTACAGGATAATACACACAGTGATGTCACAGTACAGAGATAATACACACAGTGATGTCACAGTACAGGGATAATACACACAGTGATGTCACAGTACTGGGATAATACACACAGTGATGTCACAGTACTGGGATAATACACACAGTGATGTCACAGTACATGGATAATACACACAGCGATGTCACAGTACAGGGATAATACACACAGCGATGTCACAGTACAGGGATAATACACACAGTGATGTCACAGTACAGGGATAATACACACAGTGATGTCACAGTACAGGGATAATACACACAGTGATGTCACAGTACAGGGATAATACACACAGTGATGTCACAGTACAGGGATAATACACACAGTGATGTCACAGTACAGAGGTAATACACACAGTGATGTCACAGTACAGAGATAATACACAGCGATGTCACAGTACAGGGATAATACACACAGTGATGTCACAGTACAGAGATAATACACACAGTGATGTCACAGTACAGGGATAATACACACAGTGATGTCACAGTACAGGAGTATAATACACACAGTTATGTCACAGTACAGAGATAACACACACAGTGATGTCACAGTACAGGGATAATACACACAGTGATGTCACAGTACAGAGATAATACACCCAGTGATGTCACAGTACATGGATAATACACACAGCGATGTCACAGTACAGGGATAATACACACAGCGATGTCACAGTACAGAGATAATACACACAGTGATGTCACAGTACAGGGATAATACACACAGCGATGTCACAGTACAGGGATAATACACACAGTGATGTCACACTACAGGGATAATACACACAGTGATGTCACAGTACAGGATAATACACACAGTGATGTCACAGTACAGGGATAATACACACAGTGATGTCACAGTACAGGGATAATACACACAGTGATGTCACAGTACAGGGATAATACACACAGTGATGTCACATTACAGGGATAATACACACAGTGATGTCACAGTACAGGGATAATACACACAGTGATGTCACAGTACAGGGGATAATACACACAGTGATGTCACAGTACAGGGGATAATACACGCAGTGATGTCACAGTACAGGGGATAATACACGCAGTGATGTCACAGTACAGGGATAATACACACAGTGATGTCACAGTACAGGGATAATACACACAGTGATGTCACAGTACAGGGATAATACACACAGTGATGTCACAGTACAGGATAATACACACAGTGATGTCACAGTACAGGGATAATACACACAGTGATGTCACAGTACAGGGATAATACACACAGTGATGTCACAGTACAGGGATAATACACACAGTGATGTCACATTACAGGGATAATACACACAGTGATGTCACAGTACAGGGATAATACACACAGTGATGTCACAGTACAGGGGATAATACACACAGTGATGTCACAGTACAGGGGATAATACACGCAGTGATGTCACAGTACAGGGGATAATACACGCAGTGATGTCACAGTACAGAGATAATGGTGTGGATACAATCAGTTTCTTCAAAAACATCCAACTTTATTGTCCGTATTACCACTATAGTAATGGTTTTTTAGGCGTTGAGCTGCAGACTGGTTGCTAGGGAAGCCCTGCCTAGTAACCCTATATGATGGGCAGTTTAATCCGATTTTTCTTAATATAGATTTAGGCGGAGAACATCATGACCCCTTCCCACACCCACCAGTATCTCCCACACCTCTGCACTATCCCAAGGCCGTCTCCCTCCCTCTACCACAATGACTTTCTGTCTCTGGTTTCTATTCCTTGGGAATTGTGGGAATTGATGGGAAATGTTGTTTTTTTTAATGAAAGAATTGAAAAAATGTCCTCAGAATTTGGTAATGTGATCTTTCGGTGGGGGACGTGTGATGGAGTCACCCGCGCTGACGTCTCTCATTGTGTGGGAGGATGTGGGGTTAGGGGGGGAACGCCTGACAAAAAGGGGAGATCTCCAAAAATAGTTCCCGAGGCGGAAATGTGCGGGGATTCTCGGATTCTATTTATACGCTCAGTTTCCTCATCATGCCCTTGTAAGGACACATGTATATAATGAGGGTATACAGCCATGTATACGGCCTAGAGGTGTTCACACACACGTAAACATGACAAACTCAGCTCTGCTACATGTAGCACTCGCCTACTCTACCTAGCTCTAAATATGGGAAACCTCTCAACTTCATACTTGAAAAATCCAGCACTAGGCGCTGTATACACCTGTATGCAGTGAGCGCCACCTAGTGGTGGCTGATGATAATATAAGTTTTAGAGTTTATTGTGCTGTATATGACAGAGCTTGTAGTATGTTTCCAGTGCTTGTGGACTCATGGGAGCATTGCATAGCCAATGTACTGGTGGCCCTTTATTTTCGGGATGGGGTACTATGTTTATGTGCAGGTGAACACAACTAAAGGAGTTATGCTGATACATTTTCTGGCATCATAGTTTATAGGGGAACTCTTCTGGTGCTGGTAATATGGGTACATACATGACAATGGTGTTCACAGGGGTGATTCCTCTAATGCTGTAAGTTATGGGGGCACTCTTCTGGCATGGTAGGATATAAGGGCACTCTTCTATAATTATAGGGGCATTTTTCTGGTACTATAAAATAAAGGGGCAACCTTCTGATACTGCTAGTTAGAGGGGCACTCTTCTGATACTGCTAGTTTGAGGGGCACTCTTCTCATACCGCTAGTTAGAGGGGCACTCTTCTGATACTGCTAGTTAGAGGGACACTCTTCTCATACTGCTAGTTAGAGGGGCACTCTTCTCATACTGCTAGTCAGAGGGGCACTCTTCTCATACTGCCAGTTAGAGGGGCACTCTTCTCATACTGCTAGTTAGAGGGGCACTCTTCTCATACCGCCAGTTAGAGGGGCACTCTTCTCATACTGCTAGTTAGAGGGGCACTCTTCTCATACCGCCAGTTAGAGGGGCACTCTTCTCATACCGCCAGTTAGAGGGGCACTCTTCTCATACTGCTAGTTAGAGGGGCACTCTTCTCATACTGCTAGTTAGAGGGGCACTCTTCTCATACTGCTAGTTAGAGGGGCACTCTTCTCATACTGCTAGTTATAGGGACACTCTTCTCATACTGCTAGTTAGAGGGGCACTCTTCTCATACTGCCAGTTAGAGGGGCACTCTTCTCCTACTGCTAGTTAGAGGGGTACTCTTCTCGTAATGCTAGTTAGAGGGGTACTCTTCTCGTAATGCTAGTTAGAGGGGCACTCTTCTCATACTGCCAGTTAGAGGGGCACTCTTCTCATACTGCCAGTTAGAGGGGCACTCTTCTCATACTGCCAGTTAGAGGGGCACTCTTCTCATACTGCTAGTTAGAGGGGCACTCTTCTCATACTGCCAGTTAGAGGGGCACTCTTCTCATACTGCCAGTTAGAGGGGCACTCTTCTCATACTGCTAGTTAGAGGGGCACTCTTCTCATACCGCCAGTTAGAGGGGCACTCTTCTCATACTGCCAGTTACAGGGGCACTCTTCTCATACTGCTAGTTAGAGGGGCACTCTTCTCATACTGTCAGAATTAGAGAGTCCTCCATAAACAACAGCGGAGTGCCCCCTCACAATGGTAATAACACTGTTAAAAAAAACAGCAGGAAAATGAATCAAAAAATGTTATTTTCTGCAGCCACCACAAGGGGGAGCACTCTGCATACAGATGTATACAGCTCTTATACAGCTATGATCTGAACGGTCTCTCTTGGCATAAGCATGATGGTGTCGGCCATGTTGGATTCACCCAATTTTCCCAGAAATGGGGGGTTAGATCGTCCCCACTACCTGTGTACAGGGAATGAGGATACAGTATGTGAGGGGGACACCAGGGAGCCACTTACAGGGGGAAGGCATCAATAAAAGTGAAGAATTTACGAGGGGTGGGGGGGGATCGATCTGTTCTGCATTAGGACCCAGAGGACGCACTGCCCCCGGGGCTACAGCTAATGAATGAGCAGGGAAATCATTATTATAATCATTGCTTGTAATGGGATTGACCTTTAACCCCTACATTCCCAGGGGGTCGGCACAGACTGACGCTGTAGTCAGAGTTAAATTTTTTTGAAAAAAATTTGCTGATTTTTTTTATGCTAATATGTAAATTTTATATATTTTTAGGATGACACTAATAACGTGCGCTGCTCCCCCTAGTGTCCGAGAATTTAGAAAAAAAAATTCCAAAAATTTCCAAAATTCTCCACTTTCCAGGATCGTTGTTCGGATCACTGCATCTTCCAGGACTGATGCCCTCGTCTTGCCCCAAAAGAAGCGCCGATCTGTTGTTCTCTGTTATCAGCCGGGTAATAGGGAGCAATTAACGCCTTAACGCCCAAGTCCAGGAAGCTGAGATAGGTGGCGCTGAGGGTCATTTCATTTTTGCACTAAATCTATGCACCACTAGGGGGAGTAGTAGGATGTGATAACATAATATGCAGGAGCTCCCTCTAGTGGTGGCTTTAGGTAGAGAGCGTTTTATCATGTCTATGCAGGAGGTTTGGAGTTCTGTATAATAAGAACGGAGCCAGATGATGGTGAGAGGATGGAGAGACACTTTAAGGGACTTGTACACACCTTGATGTGGTCCCTGTTCTGCCCAGGCTGAGTGTTTATAGAGGGGCCGGAGCCAGGAGCCCAGCGCGTGCCAAGGCTATTTCCCCTCTGGACTGTACACAGTGTAACGAGCACCCGCCCTCCACGTGACTTCCTCGCTCGCTACAATGCAGATGTCCTCCATCCCGGCACACGGCACAACACCTGGAAGTGCGCAGCTCCACTCACATGTCATACCCCAGAGCTGCACTCACTATTCTGCTGCTGGTGCAGTCACTGTGTACATACATGACATTACTTATCCTGTACTGATCCTGAGTTACATCCTGTATTATACCCCAGAGCTGCACTCACTATTCTGCTGCTGGTGCAGTCACTGTGTACATACATGACATTACTTATCCTGTACTGATCCTGAGTTACATCCTGTATTATACTCCAGAGCTGCACTCACTATTCTGCTGCTGGTGCAGTCACTGTGTACATACATGACATTACTTATCCTGTACTGATCCTGAGTTACATCCTGTATTATACTCCAGAGCTGCACTCACTATTCTGCTGCTGGTGCAGTCACTGTGTACATACATGACATTACTTATCCTGTACTGATCCTGAGTTACATCCTGTATTATACTCCAGAGCTGCACTCACTATTCTGCTGCTGGTGCAGTCACTGTGTACATACATGACATTACTTATCCTGTACTGATCCTGAGTTACATCCTGTATTATACCCCAGAGCTGCACGCACTATTCTGCTGCTGGTGCAGTCACTGTGTACATACATGACATTACTTATCCTGTACTGATCCTGAGTTACATCCTGTATTATACCCCAGAGCTGCACTCACTATTCTGCTGCTGGTGCAGTCACTGTGTACATACATGACATTACTTATCCTGTACTGATCCTGAGTTACATCCTGTATTATACCCCAGAGCTGCACTCACTATTCTGCTGCTGGTGCAGTCACTGTGTACATACATGACATTACTTATCCTGTACTGATCCTGAGTTACATCCTGTATTGTACCCCAGAGCTGCACTCACTATTCTGCTGCTGGTGCAGTCACTGTGTACATACATGACATTACTTATCCTGTACTGATCCTGAGTTACATCCTGTATTATACTCCAGAGCTGCACTCACTATTCTACTGCTGGTGCAGTCACTGTGTACATACCTGACATTACTTATCCTGTACTGATCCTGAGTTACATCCTGTATTATACCCCAGAGCTGCACTCACTATTCTGCTGCTGGTGCAGTCACTGTGTACATACATGACATTACTTATCCTGTACTGATCCTGAGTTACATCCTGTATTATACTCCAGAGCTGCACTCACTATTCTGCTGCTGGTGCAGTCACTGTGTACGTACATGACATTACTTATCCTGTACTGATCCTGAGTTACATCCTGTATTATACTCCAGAGCTGCACTCACTATTCTGCTGCTGGTGCAGTCACTGTGTACATACATGACATTACTTATCCTGTACTGATCCTGAGTTACATCCTGTATTATACTCCAGAGCTGCACTCACTATTCTGCTGCTGGTGCAGTCACTGTGTACATACATGACATTACTTATCCTGTACTGATCCTGAGTTACATCCTGTATTATACTCCAGAGCTGCACTCACTATTCTGCTGCTGGTGCAGTCACTGTGTACATACGTGACATTACTTATCCTGTACTGATCCTGAGTTACATCCTGTAAATCTTTTATTTTATATAAAAGTGAAAAACATAACAATAATAAACATAAATAAAGCCATAACTTCTGGCAAAAGAAATACAAAAGAACAAATATAAACGAAAATAAACTTACAAAACCTCCTGGCCCAGCCACACACACACCACACACTCAGCATGAAAACAAACAAAACCTTCACCCAGTCCCACCACCTAAATTTTTTTTTTTTTTTTTTTTTTTTTTTTTTTTTTTTATATCAAAATACACAGCAAAATACACATAAATAAATAAACAATAAACACAGAAATAACAATGAATATAACGGAAGTAACATTAATAACATTAAATAACATAAAATAACCTAAAATATAACTAACTAAATCCCACGCCCATCACCCTCCCCCCCCCCAGACACTGGTCTAACGTCCAAAGTTCGCGTTATATAGTCCAGACCAGTGCCCAGGATCGTACAGTCCAAGTCCAGTCCACCCCCCTCCCAACCTAACACCCTAACACCAACACCCCAAAACCAACCAACCTATAAACACACACAAGAACTATAACTACATATAACTATACACACTGTACATAAGATACAAACACATTAAACATATCAACATATATCAAAACCACATAAAGCCCAGGTTCGGTGCCTGCAAGCCCTACATCACTATAACCTCAGATACAAAACAAAAATCTACAGTGCAGCATCAGCCCAACACCAGGAGCGGAGATGACAGACTAAGGGACACTAAAGGAGAACCCCCTCCAAAGGAGAGAGGCCCTCCCCGTGCCCAGCCCCTCATACTCCAGAGAGCGCACCTTCACCAGGTCACCCAGAATGTTCCTAACCACCTCATCCACCGGGAGGATTTTACGCTGCGTCGAAACTAAGCACCGTGCGTTCCACGTGTGGTACCTGACCACTAGACTAACTAGGAATAAAGTGCAGCGGTCCCGGCCACCCAGGCCTCTGAATGCTCCATAGGCCCACTCCGCATAGGAGAGACCGGCCAACCCGGGCCAATGGATGGAAGCGCCCACCCGGTTGTACACCTCTGTGTTAAAGGGGCACTGAAGCAGGAAGTGGTCCATGCTCTCCAGCAGGCCACCGCACTCCTCCCGGGGACAACCCCTTTCCTCAGAGCTCCTACACTTCAGATTGTCCCTCACACACAGCTTTCCATGGAAGCAGCGCCAAGTCAAGTCCCAAAACTTCAAGGGGATCCTGATGGAATTCAATAAACTCAAACCCACCCCAAGATCCCGACTTGGGCAATCCCTGAGGGCCAGAGGCTTCTGGAAACGGGCAAACAGAACCCTTTTGTCAAGGATTTTCCTCGACATGGTCCTGATCTCCCACATTCCCAGACCCCACCGGCGAATCACCTTCAGAACCGGGGTAGCGTAAGCCGGAAGATGCCCATGCGGTGTGCGGAGATCCTTCACTTGCCCTCCTGTCTCCCATTCCTGGAAGAAAGGCCGAAACCATCCCCTGCAGGAGTATACCCACGGAGGAGCCCTCTCTTTCCAGAGGTTTGCTACATTGATCTTAAGAAAGGTATTCACTAGGAACACCACAGGGTTGACCATACACAACCCTCCTCGTCTCCTCGTGCGGTAAGTAACCTCCCTCTTGATTAGGTTCAGCCTATTACCCCATAACAGCTGGAAGAACAGACTGTAGACCCGAGTCCAGAGGGGTTCTGGCAACATGCACACACTGCCCAGGTAAATCAGCAATGGGAGCAGGTAAGTTTTGATCAGATTAACCCTTTCTCTGAGGGTCAAAGACCAACCCTTCCACTGGTCCACCCTCTGAGCGGCGATCTTAAGCCTGCCGTCCCAGTTTTGCATGGGGTAATCCCCCTGGCCAAATTCGATGCCGAGAACTTTGGCAGAGTCTTGGGGCCCTGGAAGAGTGTCCGGGAGATCAAAGCCTGGACCTCCCTCTCCCAGCCAGAGACTCTCACACTTATCCCGGTTGATCTTGGACCCAGAAGCCTCTGAGTAGCGGTCAACTTCTGACATCACCCATTGCGCCTCCCCTCTCGAGGACACAAAAACAGTGACGTCATCAGCATACGCTACCACCCTTAGAGTGGCTTCCGGTGCTGCCCGGTCCATCCCGACTCCCACCAACGGCCCACGATCAACCCTCCTAAGGAATGGGTCAATCGCGAACACGTACAGTAGTGGGCTCAGAGGACAACCCTGGCGAACACCAGACCCAACCTCAAAAGAGCGGCCAATCCAACCGTTCACAAGCGGGAAACTCTCTGCCCCTGCGTACAAAACTTTCAGCCAATTGACAAACCCACCCGGCAGGCCATACCTCAGAAGGACAGACCAGAGGTACTCGTGGTTAACCCGATCAAACGCTTTTGCCTGATCCAAGGACAGCAAGTACCCCTTCCAGTTACCAGCCCTGCCCTGTTCCACTGCCTCCCGGACACAAAGCACAGCACTAAATGTACTGCGGCCTGGAACAGAGCAGTGCTGGGTCCCCGAAAGGAGCCGGGGTGCAAACTGCACCAGCCGATTAAACAGCACCTTTGCCAAAACCTTTCTGTCCGTATTGAGAAGCGCTATGGGACGCCAGTTCTCAATACGAGATCGGTCCTTACCCTTTGACAGGATGATCAGGGCAGACCTCCTCATTGACTTCGGCAGAGCGCCCGAGGAAAGACACTCATTGAATACCTCAGTCAAGAGGGGAACCAAGGCGTCCTTAAAGGTCTTATAAAACTCAGATGTTAAGCCATCCGGACCCGGCGATTTCTTGAGGGCGAGCCCTTCAATCGCCAGGCTGACTTCCTCTTCCCTAATCATCTCTGTCAAAACATCAAGAGAGGGGTCTACTCCTGGCTCAGGGACAGTTTCAGCCAGGAAAGCCGACATCACATCCCGATCTAGATCCTTCCTGCCCAAGAGGTGCGAGTAGAAGGATCTGACGACCTCCAGAATCCCTGATCTGGACCTTTTCAGGGATCCCGTACTGTCAACCAGTCCTGTGACAACTTTACCATTCACTGACATCTTGCAGTTTCTGTAAGGGTCGGGCGAGCGGTATTTCCCGTAATCCCTCTCAAAAACCAAAGATGCGTGTCTATCGTACTGACACCTCTTCAGCAAGGATTTCACTCTGGAGATGTCCTCACGACTACCTCCAGTCGAGACGAGATGCTCGAGTTTCCTCCTCAGGCCCTGATACAGGCGGTACCTGTCCAGGCTCCTGAGGCTCGAGAGCTGGCGGAAGAATCTCGCCACCCTTTTCTTGAGCATCTCCCACCACTCTGACTTACTGCTACAAAGGCCCAGCAATGGTACCTGGCTCTGAAGAAAGTCCTCAAAGGATTGTCTTATCTCCGCTTCCTCCAGGAGAGACGAATTGAGCTTCCAGTAGCCTCTTCCCATCCGGGGGGTCTCTGTAACATTCAGAGAAAACAAAATTAGACAGTGGTCGGAGAACTCCACCTCAACAACGGACACTGCTGAAGAAATGGCTTCCTCCTTTAAATAAAACCTGTCTATTCTAGACCTGCAGCTACCCCTATAATAGGTGAACCCCGCGTGGCCTGGGGTGTGCCGGATGTGGACATCCACCAGGCGAGCCTCACTAGCTATGCTATTAAGAGCGACGCTATCATAAGTCAGCTTGTCTCTGGAACCTCCCCTATCCTGGGACCTCGTGACAGCATTGAAGTCCCCTCCAAAGACCACCTGCCGACTTGTAAAAAGGTAGGGCTTGATCCTCATAAAGAGACACTTCCTGTCCCACTTGGACTGGGGACCATAGATGTTAATTAGGCGAAGTTCTTGTCCCTTCATGAGGACATCCATGATCAGGCACCTCCCCATTTCTAACTCAATAACTCGTCGGCATTCTACCGGTGCGGTAAAAAGGACCGCCACTCCGCTATACGGCTCGGCCGCAAGAGACCAATAGGAAGGCCCGTGTCTCCATTCCCTCTTAGCTTTAAACACGGCCGCCAAATCTGGCAGCCTGGTCTCCTGCAAAAATAAAATGTCGGCTTCAACACGGCCGAGAAAATCAAAGGCCGCAAATCTAGCCGCATCAGACTTAATGCTGGCGACATTAATGGACGCCAGCGTCAACGGAGTGGGTGCCGCCATCATGAGTGATTGAGTTAGACGGCTTTTTTCTTACTAACTCCCTTCCCTCTACTGTCCTCTGAGGATGATCCCTTTTCCCTTTTCCCTTCAGAATTGGGGCAACTTCTTTTTAACGAAATTGAGGTGTCCATGTTATTACTGGCCCCCAAGGACCCACCCGGACCACCCTCTCCTTCGTCCTTGTCTCCTGGCTCTGAGTCAGTCTCCCACTCTGAGGACCCAGCATCCCCAGAGGATAGAGACTCGGCGCCCCCTGCAGGCTGCTCCGCCGCCACCTCCAGAACCCCACCCTCAGCCTCTCCTTCCGAGGAGGCGATCTCATCGAGGGTGAGGAACTGGTTGGAAAGCTCAACCAGAGGGGAGGAAGTTTTCCCTTCCTTAGGTACCTTAGATAGGCCGCGTTTTTTCTTTTTCTGCTTGCGCTTATTTTCTAGCCAAATCCTGTTATCCTCATCCATACTCTCATAATGGGAGGACGTGGAGGACATGGCACCTTTCTCGCGCTCCATCCTCCTGACCTCCTCATCCAACTCATCATCCCTCAGGGCCTCAGTAGCATGACCAGCCTCTGAGGAAGGACCAAGGGTCACCCCAGCAACCTGAGGCTTCCCCAGTTCTCTCCCTTTTTGTCTGGCTTCAAGCCGCCTTAACTGAGAAGGCGACTTCTTCTTGCTTTTCTTCACAGGCCCCTCAGCTCCTCCACCCCTGCTGGTACCTTCCCCAGCAGAAGCAACCTCCTGGCTCTCCTCCACTGGGGTCACAACCGCATTGGCAAAGGAGCGAGGACAACGGCTGAAAGGGTGACCGAGCTCACCACACAGGTTACACCTAATGTCCTTACAGGATGCAGCGAGATGACCTAGCCCACCACACAAAGCGCACTTCTGCACTTGGCAGCTGGCGCTAAAGTGTGTGGGGTCACCGCACCTGTGACAGACCTTCGGCTGCCCCTGGTAGAAAATCAGGATTCTGTCCCGCCCAAGAAAGGCTGAAGAGGGAATGTGGGCGACTGTGCCGCCTGAACACTTCAACTTCATCATGAAGGTCCAGGCCCCAGACCAAATGCCAAATTCATCGCGGTTTTTCTGAGGTACCTGTACAACCTCACCATAACGACTGAGCCAAGTCATGATGTCCATGCAAGAAAGTGACTCGTTACGGGTCAAAACGGTCACTTTCTTGACTGTGTTTTGGCGAGACACTGCTTGCACAGCAAAGTCTCGCCATGCGGGCTCGTTCTTTGCCAGCTCATAATTCGACCAGAAGAGCTCTAAGCCCTCCGGCCGAACAAAGCTGACATCGAACTCCGGAGTACCATAAGGATGTATCAGGGCAAAGATGTCACTAGCCCTGAAGTTCATCTTCAGGAGGAGCTCCACCACCCTTGACCTGGGTGGGCATGCGTCACTGCCCCTCCAGCGAAGACGAACCACATTCCTACGGGCAGCTCCGGGCCCGGTTGTGGGTAAAGACCATACAGTCTCTCCCCCCCTTTTCTCTTGGAAGGCTGCCAGGCCATGCCTGTCTGTCCAGAAGGACAGATCAACATCTCTCCCCTCTACAGTGATTGACTTTTCCCCTCTCCTGAGAGCCTCCAGAAGACGCCTTTGCAAAACGCTGTTCCCAGAGCCAGGAGACAAGGAGTTAACCCCACTTGCCCCAGCGGTGACACTCGCATAGCTCCTTATGGGAGCGGCCACCACTGGGGGTGCAGATGGACCAGCACTCACACCAGGATCCCCCTCAGCGCCATTCACCACCCCCACATTCACCACACTATATACATTACTGCCTCGCTTCCTTGCATCACTGCCTCGCTTCCTTGCATCACTCACACCAGCTGGGCCAGGAGGACCTGGGGTTGCCTCGGCGTCACTGGGCACTGGGGGTAGAGCTACCTCCATAGCTGATACAGCCTGAGAAGAGGCAGCTCCAACCCCGATCTTACTTGTGCCCTCTGCCTCATTGGCATTAACCCCTTGTTGTCCAGCAGTTTTTCTAAGGTTTGAGCATTGCTGCTCACTAGATGCAAGAGGCCTCCTGTCTTTATTTACTCCGGACAGTCTCTTATGGTCATCTCCAGGGTCAGATGCACCAATACAAAATAACACTGTTCCTGCACCCTTTCCCACAGGCTGCACAAGACGCTTGGGAGGCGCCGCACCACAAGTCCCAGCAGCCCCATCACACTGCCGCTGCTCACCGGAGCTAGAGGCAGCCACAGCGCTAGGGGCCACAGGAGCCACCGCCACTGCCCCTGGCACCGGGCCACCCCCCCCTCCCACTGGGGGGCAGCGCACAGTACCAGGACCTGCTGGATCGCCCTCACTGTCCGGCCTTTCGGCCGATGCCTTCCCTGCACCATCCTTGCTACTGCAAACAAGGATGGTGCTCTGCGCCATGATGGAACGTGGCTTTGCACTCTCCCCGCACCCTGGCACCGAGTCCACTGCAGGATTCGTGCTGGGCTGGGTAACGGGGCCTACACGACAGGCTGGCACTGCTGCCCGCCCGGAGGGAACAGGGAGGGGACGAAACACCAGATTCACCTCCTCAGACGCCTTGGTCTTCCTGGCTCTCTTCTTTCTCTTTGGGTCGTCATCTGGCATATCATCGCCAAAGGAGAAGTTCTGGAGGTGAACTGGGGACTCAAGCTGACGGATCTGAGCCATTAGCGCCCCCCCCTGGCCGCTGTCATCACTTTCCTCCTCCAGGTTGGCAGAGCCGCAGCCTGATGGTAATGGCGCTTGCTCCGCAGGCAGCCTGTCGTGCGAGGCCTGCTGGTGTTGGTGCAGGCCACCAGACGGACACGGCAGGTCTTCCTCATCCTCCTCATCATCGCCATCATCCGCCTGGATCTCAAGCCCCTTCAGCTTTCTCAGCTGCTCTTGTTGCATTTTTTCAAATCTGGTGTCATTCTCAAGCTTTTCCCGGAACGGACCGCTGTTTTCACGGATAAGCCGACGCTTCTCCTCCAGAGCGGTGACCTCGGCTTTAAGCCTGTTGATGGTGGTAAGAAGATCAGGCTTCTTCTTCTTAGTGGCCACCCCCGCTAGGGCCAAGGTCTCCCTTATCTCCTCCTGGAGCCTCCTCAGCGCTTTTCCAGCATCCTCGTACTCACGGAGGTGCTCAGCAATCCGGGAGCCATAGATGGAAGCAGACTCCCGGGCCTTCAGGTCACCCCATGCTTTTTGCACACCTCCGTGAGCACCCAGCTTTTCAGCTGAACCACCCAGCTTTCCTGCACAGTCACTCAGCTTTCCAGGAGGAGCACTCAGGCTGATGTTACTTGCCTTGATCTTCTGTGAACCGGAGACCTTGCGGCTTCCCTGGGTCTTGGGGGTGGCAGCCGAGGTCACATCGCTGCGTCCTTGGCTCCGGGCAGATCTTCTCACCCCTTCTGCTTTGGCCGGTAACTTGTTTCTCCTGCCCCCCGCCGGCCTGGTCCGGGAGGCAGAAGCCTGGGATTTTCCTGGCTCACTCATCCCAGTAACCCACTCCCTCCCTGGGGAGGAGAGAGCAGGCCTGGGTGGATGGAGATTGCTCCAGGTGGTGCAGGAGCTCAGCAGCACACAACCACACCCTCCAACAGCTCACAGCAGAATGAGTCAGCACGAACTATTCTGCTGCTGGTGCAGTCACTGTGTACATACATGACATTACTTATCCTGTACTGATCCTGAGTTACATCCTGTATTATACCCCAGAGCTGCACTCACTATTCTGCTGCTGGTGCAGTCACTGTGTACATACATGACATTACTTATCCTGTACTGATCCTGAGTTACATCCTGTATTATACCCCAGAGCTGCACTCACTATTCTGCTGCTGGTGCAGTCACTGTGTACATACATGACATTACTTATCCTGTACTGATCCTGAGTTACATCCTGTATTATACCCCAGAGCTGCACTCACTATTCTGCTGCTGGTGCAGTCACTGTGTACATACATGACATTACTTATCCTGTACTGATCCTGAGTTACATCCTGTATTATACTCCAGAGCTGCACTCACTATTCTATCTTTTCATCAGCTCTGCTACATCTGTGCTGATGGGATGTGGTGGATGCGCTGTTGCGGCCTCCACGTCTGGCACTTTCTTGTGCTCGTCTTATGCTTCTCTTACGCCTTGTGCAGATATACTATGTAGCAGAGCTGGATCTGTCATGTAATTGATTCATTTGCGCACTTAAGTGAATTCTGAGTTGAAAAGATTTTTAAAGGTTTTCCCATCCTGACGTCACCGCACAAAACGACAAACTCTGCTCTGCTGTGCTGACATATCACGTTCAGTCCTATATATAACCAAAGATTACAGCATCATGTGAAATGACAAACTCAATTATACTACATCTGAACTACACACTACAATACAGTGTATATATAGTCCTGTTACATAACCAACTCCTCTCTGCTATGTCAGTGCCTACATACAATTACAGATAACAATATCACATCACTGTGTCCGCTCTGCTACACACTCGCCTCTGCTATATCTATGTTGAAGGAGAATTTTTGCACCGCAAACAATCTCAGCTCTGCTACATCAGTCATTTGCAATGGGCAATGCAACCTAGTCACTCGGTGCCCGGGCACAGCGCCAACACTTGGCAGAGACCTTTTCATTTAGGGAATCCTCCTACCGTCACTTTGCATATATACAGATGTAGCAGAGCTGATGAAGTTACTTAACTCTTTGGTGACGTACTGTGCACTTTTTCTCACCTCTGCTACATGTGTAGATTGTAATGAATATGTTTCATGCACTGGCACAACCACCCCCCCCCCTTACCCAAATTATGTGCTGTGCCCATTGACAAACTCAGCTCAGCTATTCCTATAAAGTGTAATATTATAATATTATGTGCATTGGGTGTTGTGTAGATGCAGCAGAGCTGATCGAGCTATCCGATGCTATGATGAAGAGAACACAGCAGTCATGTATGACAAATTCAGCTCTACTATTCCCAGAGAGTGATATGATGATAATTTTGCATTGAATCTTTACATTTTGTACGTTTTCCTATGTAGCAGAGCTGACTAAGCTATTTAACGCTCCGATGACACATCGTGTATAGTAAAACAGTCTCCAAAATAAAAGTTGTGCCAGATGACAAACTCAGCACTGCTGTTCCTATGGAGACGTGATACCATAACATTTTTTTGCATGGGATGTTTGCTCTGAAGCCGCCTTGTTCTTGGGGACGATTATTTTGGAATTATTACACTGATGTAGCAGAGCTGATTGAGTTTGGTGCTTTGGTGACGCGCCATATGACATGTTGTGCCACATGACAAACTCAAACCCGCTACACCGCTAGCGATATTCCTTAAGAGAGCGATATTATAACACATTTTTTTTGGTTCGAACGGAAACCACTTTTTTCAGGCTTGTACACTGGAATAGACCCTTAAATTTTGGAAATCCCCATGCAGATGTAGCAGAGCTGATAGAGTTGTTTGGTGCTTTGATGACGCGCCGCGCTTATAAGATAACGTAGTATGTCTATCTGCAGTATAATAAACAAAATCAATGAATTGTGCCGAATGACAAACTCAGCTCTGCTACACTGCTAGTAATATTCCTATGGAGAACAACAATATTGCACTTTTGCCTTTGATCTTGGCTCTGCCCCCGGACCTCCTTTCCATTTTGGAAAGCTCCCTCCCCTATGCAGATGAAGCAGAGCTGATTGAGTTATTTTCATGACACACCATGACCTATAGGATGAGACCCGTAGCGTTATCTGCGGCCTAAGGTCAAAAATTAATGAGTTGTAGCAGAGCTGATTGAGTTGTTTGGCGCCATGTCCTATAGGATGGCGCAGAAGCTGGATCTGTACTCATTACATCTGAAATGAATGAGTTGTGCCAAATGACAAACCCATTCCTGCTACACCGCTAGAAATATTGCTCTGGAGGACGACGCTAAAACACGTTTTCCATTGTCTGTTTGCACCAAAACCACTGGGCTCACTTAAATTGTGGAAATTCTCCCTTTCCTATGAAGATGTAGCAGAGCTGATTGAGTTGTTTGAGGTTTTCATGTCTTATAGGATAGTGAAGGAGCAGTAACCACACTCTAGCATGTAAAATGAATGAGTTGTTACAAATGACAAACTCAGCTCTGCTACACCGCTAGTGATATTACTATAGAGAACAATGTTATAACACCTTTTCCCTTTGACGTTTGCACTTTGTGCACTGGGTCTGCACCTGGACCCCTTTAAATTTTGGAAAATGTCCCTTCCCTATGCAGATGTAGCAGAGCTGATTGAGTTGTTTGATATTTTCATGTCTTATAGGATAGTGTAGGAGCTGTATCTGCACTCTAGCATGTAAGATTCATGAGTTGTAACAAATGACAAACCCAGCTCTGCTACACCACAAATAACATTCCTATGGAGAACAATGTTATAACACCTTTTGCCTTTGATCTGTGCACTGGCTTTGCCCCTGGACCCCCTTATATTTTGGAAAATGTCCCTTCCCTATGTAGATGTAGCAGAGCTGATTGAGTTATTTGAAGATTTTATGACGCTCCAGGTCGTATAGGATAGCGCAAGAGCGGTATCTGCACTCTAGCATGTGAAATCAATGAGTTGTGCCACATGACAAACCCAGCTCTGCTACACCGCTAGTGATATTACTATAGAGAACGATGTTATAACACCTTTTCCCTTTGACGTTTGCACTTTGTGCACTGGCTCTGCCCCTGGACCCCCTTAAATTTTGGAAAATGTCCCTTCCCTATGCAGATGTAGCAGAGCTGATTGAGTTATATGATGTTTTCATGTCTTATGGGATAGTGTAGGAGCGGTATCCGCACTCTAGCAAGTAACATTCATGAGTTGTGCCACGTGACAAACTCAGCTCTGCTACACCACTAGTGATATTTAGTATTTTTCGGGTGGCTGGGGGCTTGGCGCAGTTCCCTCTCCTGGCACTAGGGCTGTTGTTGTGAACTTGAGCTCCTCTGCTTTAGTAATCACACGTCCCCCCCCCCCCCTCCTCCTCCTCATCCAGAGGTGCAGAACATTCCCTCATCCCCTAGAAGGAAACATAAGAGGTCCTGCAGCGCCGGGCCCCCCTGGATGCTGCCATTGGCCTGGGCTGCAGGGGCCGGGCAGAGGAGGGGACAGCGGGCGCTGCCACATATAACCCTGCAGGCACCAGTCAGCAGTCACAGTGTTACCAGGTTACAGTCGTGCTGTCTCTGCGCTCCGGCACTATGTCTGTCCTCACACACCTCCTGCTCCTGACACTTTCCCTGCTCCTTGGTGACTACTTCTCCTCGGTGGACGGCTGCACTTGCGCCCCCAGTCACCCCCAGGATGCCTTCTGCAACTCCGACATAGGTAAGTGACACCTACCTCCTCCATCTATACGATGCAAGCTATTACTCTCTGGTATCAGCCATTGTGTTAGTGTTCTTCAATGACCACCTTACTACTTATACGGTTTCTGTACTAGGGTGACCGCCCCTTTAAGGGTGTATAGCAGGACATAAAGAGGCTTCGCCCGCTGCAGGGCGACTCTTTGCGGGCGTTTATGAACTTTTTTTCCCTGTAGATTGTTGCACAGGGGTGTGTCAGGGGTTCCTGACATCATCTGAGTATAGCAGTGCTGGGTTTGTCACGTTCAGGGTTACAGTTTGGTTCGTTGGGGGGATCCTCACATCATCTTGGTTAAGCAGTGATGAGTTTGTCACGTTCAGGGTTGCAGTTTGGTTTGTGAGGGGGATCCTCACATCATCTTTGTATAGTAGTCCTGGGTTTGTCACATTCAGGTTTGCACTTTGGTTTGTGAGGGGGATCCTCACGTCATCTTGGTATAGCAGTGCTCAGTTTGTCATATTCGGGGGTTTAAGTGTCTAGGTTTTTTTTCTCGAAATTGGGTGTGTATTGCATTGCTGAGTTTGTCACGTTCAGGGTTGCAGTTTGGTTCGTTGTGGGATCCTCACATCATCTTTGTATAGCAGTGCTGAGTTTGTCACATTCAGGGTTGCAGTTTGGTTCGTTGGGGGGATCCTCACATCTTTCTATAGCAGTGCTGAGTTTGTCACGTTCAGGGTTGCAGTTTGGTTCGTTGGGGGGATCCTCACATCTTTCTATAGCAGTGCTGAGTTTGTCACGTTCAGGGTTGCAGTTTGGTTCGTTGTGGGATCCTCACATCATCTTTGTATAGCATTGCTGGGCTTGTCATGTTCAGGGTTGCAGTTTGGTTAGTTGGGGGGATCCTCACATCATGTAGGTATAGCATTGCTGAGTTTGTCACGTTCAGGGTTGCAGTTTGGTTAGTTGGGGGGATCCTCACATCATGTAGGTATAGCAGTGCTGAGTTGGTCATATTTGTGGTTGTAGTGTTGATGTGTGTCTTGGGTTCCTGACATCATCTGGGTATAGCAGAGTTGTGTTTGTCACATTCAGGGTTGCAGTGTCAATGTATTGGGGGGCTCCTGACATCATTTTGGTATACAAGCATTGAATTTGTCATATTCAGGGTTGCTGTATGTCTGGAGTTCCTAACATCATCCAGTTAAAGCAGAGCTGAGTTTGTCACATTCAAAGTTTCAGTTTGATGTGTGTGTGTGTGTGTGTGGGGGGGGGGGTTCCTTCTATCATCTGGGTATAACTGAATTGTGTTTGTCATATATTCGGGGTTGCAGTTTGTGTGTCTCTGTGTTTCCTGCCATCATCTGTGTATAGCAGAGTTGTGTATGTCACATATCAGGTTGTAGTGTCAGTGTGTTGGGGGGTTCCTGACATCATCTTGGTATAACATTGTTGAATTTGTCATATTCAGGGTTGCTGTGTGTCTGGGGTTCCTGACATCATCCAGTTATAGTAGAGCTGAGTTTGTCATGTTCAAGGTTGAAGTGTGTGAGTTAATAATACGGCGCCAATTCAACTCTGCTGCATCTGTCAAAGCTTAACCAGCCTGCGCCTCTGTGCAACTTTGCTACAAACTTAACTAAACAGTATTGCGACTTTGCTACAACTTTAACACTGCGCCATCTGACAAACTTAACTTAAACAGTATTGGTAAAGCTTAAGTGTGCGGCACCGGAGAAAGTTATCTGGGCGCCAGCAGGCAACTTTAACCGTGTGGCATCTGACTCACCTATCTGGGTGGCATTGGGCAAGCTTCATAGTGTAGCGGCTTATCTTGGGGCACCATCAGGCAAACTTTAAGTAGAATCAGACAACTTTAGGCGCCATCAGGCAACCTTCATAGCGCGGCATCTGGCAAACTTACTTGGGCTGCATCAGACGACTTTGACAGCGTTAACTATGTAGCATCTGGCATGAAAGGAGCGCCGTCAGATAACTTTAACTGGCCGCCACCAGTGTAGCATCTGTCAAGCGTACCTGGGCGCCATCAGGCGACTTTAACTGTGTGGCATCATGCAACCTTTACAGTGTTGCACCTGATAAACATATCCTGGCAGCATCTGACGAGCTGGGTGTCCTCACCCAGCTTTCCCCGGCACAGAAAGTACTCTCAGACCCTATATAATTATCCGACAATGAAGTATTGGGACACAACCAGTCATTAGTTTACAGCCTGCAGGGGAGGAGGGGTTAAACCATTATTAAGAGCCAAGTGCTGGGTGCACCGAAGTGCGACTATGATGTCATTAGCACCGGGCGCTGAAGGGGTTCCCTATCTACTGCTGGGAGTTGTAGTCTCTGGTGATACAATGTATCAGTGTATATGCACTGAGCGTTCACATGGCAGATGGTCCCCGGGTCTCAGCTTCCAGCATTTTGGCTTTGTCTATTTTTGGTAGTGACCTCCATTCTGAGAGACTTCACATTGCAGTCACATAAGAGAGCGCAACGCAGGTCACAGCTTCACGGGTGACTGCAGACCATCTGTCACCGGGGTCACCCCTGAGCTATAGGATATACAGCACTGCATGGATACAGTATGACACTCCAGAGCTGCACTCACTAATCTACTGCTAATGTCATGACTGCACCAGCAGAATAGTGAGTGCAGCTCTGGGGTATAATACAGGATGTAACTCAGGATCAGTACAGGATAAGTAATGTCATGTATGTACACAGTGACTGCACCAGCAGCAGAATAGTGAGTGCAGCTCTGGAGTATAATACAGGATGTAACTCAGGATCAGTACAGGATAAGTAATGTCATGTATGTACACAGTGACTGCACCAGCAGCAGAATAGTGAGTGCAGCTCTGGGGTATAATACAGGATGTAACTCAGGATCAGTACAGGATAAGTAATGTCATGTATGTACACAGTGACTGCACCAGCAGCAGAATAGTGAGTGCAGCTCTGGGGTATAATACAGGATGTAACTCAGGATCAGTACAGGATAAGTAATGTCATGTATGTACACAGTGACTGCACCAGCAGCAGAATAGTGAGTGCAGCTCTGGGGTATAATACAGGATGTAACTCAGGATCAGTACAGGATAAGTAATGTCATGTATGTACACAGTGACTGCACCAGCAGCAGAATAGTGAGTGCAGCTCTGGAGTATAATACAGGATGTAACTCAGGATCAGTGCAGGATAAGTAATGTCATGTATGTACACAGTGACTGCACCAGCAGCAGAATAGTGAGTGCAGCTCTGGGGTATAATACAGGATGTAACTCAGGATCAGTACAGGATAAGTAATGTCATGTATGTACACAGTGACTGCACCAGCAGCAGAATAGTGAGTGCAGCTCTGGGGTATAATACAGGATGTAACTCAGGATCAGTACAGGATAAGTAATGTCATGTATGTACACAGTGACTGCACCAGCAGCAGAATAGTGAGTGCTGCTCTGGAGTATAATACAGGATGTAACTCAGGATCAGTACAGGATAAGTAATGTCCTGTATGTACACAGTGACTGCACCAGCAGCAGAATAGTGAGTGCAGCTCTGGAGTATAATACAGGATGTAACTCAGGATCAGTACAGGATAAGTAATGTCATGTATGTACACAGTGACTGCACCAGCAGCAGAATAGTGAGTGCAGCTCTGTAGTATAATACAGGGTGTATCTCAGGGTAGACCCTCCAGCTTGATGATTGGGGGATGGGGGTCTCGTTATTATAAATACTCGGGAGACAGCTGAGGTTTACATTGAGGACAGATGGAGGGGTGACAGGTGCTCGGTCGGCTGTTGGGGGTCTCTGTGTGTAGGGGATTGTGATGGTCTCTTACATGTGACTCTCCTGAAGACTACAGCTCTCAGATCTCTGGATGCTGGGAGTTGTAGTTGGTATAATGTGATTTCTATATCAGGAGGGGCAGTGGATGGAGATGGGTGGGTCCCCTCTATCTGTGTGTCTGCCCCTTTAAGCCGCTCTGTAGTGGAGGGTGTGTCCTGGAAAGTTCAGGAATCAGCAAAGTGTGAGAAATAGTGGGGCGAGAGCGGGTGAGACGTCCTCCGCAGGGGTGGCAGGGGAGGGGCATGAGCAAAGCAGAGGGTGACATGGATGAGGAGAGGAATGGGGCGATGGGGCCAGATAGGAAATGGGCGATATGATAACAGAAGGGAGATGACTGGTGGGGAAGTAGTGGGGTGATAGGGGAAGAGTAATGGGGACACCTGACTTGGGGTAACAGTGGGTGAGGGGTGAAAGAGAAAAGCAATAGGGTCACAGAAAGTAGGGTGACAGAAGGGGGCACCTGTGGATACATGTGGTGATACATACCAGAGCCCCCCATCATATAGATACCTCCAGCCCCACCAGGGAGATGTGACTAATTCTCACCAATCAGGACGCGCAGGCTTTGGGGAGCTGGTGGGGCGCACATCTGCCCCCCCCGCCGCAGCGCTGAGGTGTCTTGTTATATCCAGGGAGGAAATCATCAAATAGCGGCAATCTCACTGATATAACTGGAGCCGACACAGCTGAATGGAAGAGCCCCCCAACCCCCACGACAGAGGAGCCCCCTGCCCCCTACTACAGAGGAGCCCCCCAACCCCCATGACAGAGGAGCCCCCTGCCCCCTACTACAGAGGAGCCCCCAACCCCCACTACAGAGGAGCCCCCTGCCCCCTACTACAGAGGAGCCCCCAACCCCCACTACAGAGGAGCCCCCTGCCCCCTACTACAGAGGAGCCCCTAACCCCCACGACAGAGGAGCCCCCTACTACAGAGGAGCCCCCTGCCCCCTACTACAGAGGAGCCCCTGCCCCCTACTACAGAGGAGCCCCCAACCCCCACGACAGAGGAGCCCCCTGCCCCCTACTACAGAGGAGCCCCCTGCCCCCTACTACAGAGGAGCCCCCTGCCCCCTACTACAGAGGAGCCCCCTGCCCCCTACTACAGAGGAGCCCCCAACCCCCACGACAGAGGAGCCCCCTGCCCCCTACTACAGAGGAGCCCCCAACCCCCACTACAGAGGAGCCCCCTGCCCCCTACTACAGAGGAGCCCCCAACCCCCACTACAGAGGAGCCTCCTGCCCCTACTACAGAGGAGCCCCCAACCCCCACTACAGAGGAGCCCCCTGCCCCCTACTACAGAGGAGCCCCCAACCCCCACGACAGAGGAGCCCCCTGCCCCCTACTACAGAGGAGCCCCCAACCCCCACGACAGAGGAGCCTCCTGCCCCTACTACAGAGGAGCCCCCAACCCCCACGACAGAGGAGCCTCCTGCCCTTACTACAGAGGAGCCCCCAACCCCCACGACAGAGGAGCCCCCAAACCCCACGACAGAGGAGCCCCCAAACCCCACGACAGAGGAGCCCCCAACCCCCACGACAGAGGAGCCCCCTGCCCCCTACTACAGAGGAGCCCCCAACCCCCCACGACAGAGGAGCCCCATGCCTCCCACGACAGAGGAGCCCCATGCCTCCCACGACAGAGGAGCCCCATGCCTCCCACGACAGAGGAGCCCCATGCCTCCCACGACAGAGGAGCCCCATGCCTCCCACGACAGAGGAGCCCCATGCCTCCCACGACAAAGGTGTCCCCTGCTCCCACGACAAAGGTGTCCCCTGCTCCCACTACAGAGGAGCCCCATGCCTCCCACGACAGAGGAGCCCCCAACCCCTAATACAGAGAAACCCCCCAACCTCTAATACAAAGGAACCCCCCAACCTCTAATACAGAGAAACCCCCCAACCTCTAATACAGAGAAACCCCCCAACCTCTAATACAGAGAAACCCCCCAACCTCTAATACAGAGGAGACCCCTCAACCCCCACATCAGAGGAGCCCCCTGCCCCCACTACAGAGGAGACCCCTGCCTCTGCTACAGAAGAACCACCTCACTCCCTACTACAGAGGAACCCCCTGCCCCCGCTACATAGGAACCCCCTCAACCCCTACTACAGAGGAGACCCTTGCTACAAACCCCTACAACAGAGAAGCTTCCTTACCCCCGCTACATAGGAACTACTACAGAAAAGCCCCCTGCTACATAGGAACCCCCTCATCCCCCACAACAGAGGAGCCCCCCACTACAAAGAAACAGAGGAGCCCCCCACTACAAAGAAACAGAGGAGCCCCCTTCCCCCGCTACAGAGGGACCCCCCTTAACCCTTAGTACAGAGGAAAGGGGTGACTCAAAAATTTTAAAAGTTGTCAGCTCAATGCTTGGCCATCAGTTACCCCTGACAACCTCCACATACACATGCACACTTGTCTGGGCTGAGCATGCACGTTCTCCTTAGGGTGGGGGGAAACATACCCCAAACATATGCCCCCGGTGCATAAAGACGACGTCAGACCCTGATAAACTGACAGTATTATATTTTTGGAAGGGGTGGGGGGGGCTGAGGATGCACTTCTGGCGCGTTCGGCCCGGTCTGTATTTTTTCTCCCCTGGCACCGCTGGGTTCCCGCAGGTTCTCTCACAAAACCCGATAACACACAAACTCCCAGAACAAAAACCCCCTTTTTTGTCTCGGCCGTTGCCATCACAACAAGCTCCGAAAATAAAGCCACATTCAACAAAACAATGGCCTCCGCACCCAATGTGGGGGGCGAACAGGAAGGGTCCTGATACACTAGAGGGGGCTATTGCCCTTCTCAACCAATCAAACATGAGAGAGATCACATGACATATTACTTCAGCCCCGCCCCCCCCCCTAAGAAACAGGAAGCGCTAGTGTCTCAGGCGTCTGTGGGCGGAGCTCTTATCTTTCGGACCCCTTATTAGCATTTTGGAGCCAATTATAGGAGGCGTAGTGGAAACTCAAGTCCGTTTTATACAGGAAAATTCACATATGTTGTGAAATTCACCCAGAGGAACAATCCCCTTAAGGGTATTTTCACAATTACATGGTATGGCGGCGCAGGTCGATTGCCAGCAATTACACCGCAATACCTGACTCAACCAATAAGCAGGCGTGGCACTGTATTTGGTGGAAGGTCTCCACATCCCCTTTAAAGCCACAGATGTATTGGAACAACTCCTTGAAGTATGATGTGTCCTAATAGGACATGTAGGGGGCGCTGTTACTAATCCTGTTATCAGGCTGCATGATCCACCAGGAGGAGATGGTTGTCAGTCCTCACTCACAAGCAATAATTTAATACTGCCCCCTACAGGCAGGATACAGACTCATTTTGAGAATTTCATGGGGCACATTTACTAAGGGCTTTTGTGGGACTTTGCACATTCTTGTAGGGGAAAACGGCTTGCAAGGGTATTTGCGCCGCTATGACATTACTTATCCTGTACTGATCCTGAGTTACATCCTGTATTATACCCCAGAGCTGCACTCACTATTCTGCTGCTGGTGCAGTCACTGTGTACATACATGACATTACTTATCCTATACTGATCCTGAGTTACATCCTGTATTATACTCCAGAGCTGCACTCACTATTCTGCTGCTGGTGCAGTCACTGTGTACATACATGACATTACTTATCCTATACTGATCCTGAGTTACATCCTGTATTATACTCCAGAGCTGCACTCACTATTCTGCTGCTGGTGCAGTCACTGTGTACATACATGACATTACTTATCCTGTACTGATCCTGAGTTACATCCTGTATTATACCCCAGAGCTGCACTCACTATTCTGCTGCTGGTGCAGTCACTGTGTACATACATGACATTACTTATCCTATACTGATCCTGAGTTACATCCTGTATTATACCCCAGAGCTGCACTCACTATTCTGCTGCTGGTGCAGTCACTGTGTACATACATGACATTACTTATCCTATACTGATCCTGAGTTACATCCTGTATTATACTCCAGAGCTGCACTCACTATTCTGCTGCTGGTGCAGTCACTGTGTACATACAGGACATTACTTATCCTATACTGATCCTGAGTTACATCCTGTATTATATTCCAGAGCTGCACTCACTATTCTGCTGCTGGTGCAGTCACTGTGTACATACATGACATTACTTATCCTGTACTGATCCTGAGTTACATCCTGTATTATACCCCAGAGCTGCACTCACTATTCTGCTGCTGGTGCAGTCACTGTGTACATACATGACATTACTTATCCTGTACTGATCCTGAGTTACATCCTGTATTATACCCCAGAGCTGCACTCACTATTCTGCTGCTGGTGCAGTCACTGTGTACATACATGACATTACTTATCCTGTACTGATCCTGAGTTACATCCTGTATTATACCCCAGAGCTGCACTCACTATTCTGCTGCTGGTGCAGTCACTGTGTACATACATGACATTACTTATCCTGTACTGATCCTGAGTTACATGCTGTATTATACCCCAGAGCTGCACTCACTATTCTGCTGCTGGTGCAGTCACTGTGTACATACATGACATTACTTATCCTGTACTGATCCTGAGTTACATCCTGTATTATACTCCAGAGCTGCACTCACTATTCTGCTGCTGGTGCAGTCACTGTGTACATACATGACATTACTTATCCTGTACTGATCCTGAGTTACATCCTGTATTATACCCCAGAGCTGCACTCACTATTCTGCTGCTGGTGCAGTCACTGTGTACATACATGACATTACTTATCCTGTACTGATCCTGAGTTACATCCTGTATTATACCCCAGAGCTGCACTCACTATTCTGCTGCTGGTGCAGTCACTGTGTACATACATGACATTACTTATCCTGTACTGATCCTGAGTTACATCCTGTATTATACCCCAGAGCTGCACTCACTATTCTGCTGCTGGTGCAGTCACTGTGTACATACATGACATTACTTATCCTGTACTGATCCTGAGTTACATCCTGTATTATACTCCAGAATATACTTATTCTGTTGGGTTTATTTTCAGCCTCCAGGGTCATTTCCTTTTATAGCAGAACCTTCTACATCTGATAAGCTTGCACTGCCTTTGTGTGGAGAGCTGGGTGGGTTCCAGGGGCTGACATGTACATTGGTGGTCCTCTATATTACACCCCTCTAAGTGATTGATGACGCCCCGCACTGCATATAAAGCTGAAGTAAAGGGTGTGACAGGAAGTAAACAATTGCTTTTGCCATTCACCCGCTTCCTGGGGTCACACGCGCATACATCACCCTATACAATAGATACGACCTTCCAGGGACCCAACAAGTTATCCCTGCCCCAGTGATTACTCTAAGTCTATGGAGTATCCAAGGGCATTCACAAGCGACCATCACGTGACTCTTCAGTTACTCCCCCAGCAGAATAGTGAGTGCAGCTCTGGAGTATAATATGGGATGTTAACAGACCCCTGTGCTATGATCTATAGTGGATATGAATATCATGGCATCCTCAGGTCCGCACTCTTGAGCAGCTCTCCTGCTTTTGGCACCAAAAAAAGAATAAAATGTTAGAGTCCGGAATGCGGAGAGTCTTACTTAAGTTCTTAGTGTGGAATGTGGAATACCAGCAGTGTGAGTCAGCTCCGAATCTACTTAAATCAGGAATTCTGTCCCCAGGGGAGTCTTAAAGAGGCTTGTCACTGGAAGCTGTGTGCTTAACCTCCGGCTAAGGGTCACTTTAAGACCTCCTGCATACCTAGCACCCTACTCTTCCCTTTGTCCCAAGTTCAAGTGCCTCCCATTAACCCTCTGACCGGCTGGTGCGCACCTTCTGCAGGGGGTTTCATGTGTCTGCTGAGTGATGGGACCTATGGGCGACACATTTTTTGCACTCTGTAAAGGAGCACTCCGCCCAATGAAGGCAAAGCACTTAATGAATTATGGTGCAGGGCAAAGAACAACTGCACAAATGCCCCAACTAGCACTACCTCTGCCCATGCTGTATTATTTGGGCACTATATAGCACTATTATTTACTAATGCGCATTGTGGTTGTATTTTGCGAGCAACGAATACCGCATTACGTGTGCACTGTATGTACAGAGGCGCAAAATAGCAGTATTATGTGAGGACTGCGTGGTGGGGTTATGAAGGTTCAATATGGCGGTATTATGTGGCTTTTGTATTGAAGGTTTAATATGGTGGTTTTTTGTGGGGACTGTATGACAATATTATGTAGGTATAATATGGCAGTATGATGTGGGTACTATATGGCCCTATTACGGAGGTATAGTATGGAAGTATTATGTCGGCACTGTTATGGAGGTATAGTATGGAAGTATTATGTCGGCACTGTTATGAAAGTAAAATTTGGCAGTATTATGTGGATACTGTTTGGCACTGATATGAAGGTATTATATGGCATGTTTTTTGTGGGTATTGTATGGCACTATTATGGAGGTTTATTATGGAAGTATTATGTTGTCACTGTTATGAAAGTACAATATGGCAGTATTGTGTGGGTACTGTTTGGTGCTGATAAGGTATAGTATGGCAGTCTTATAAGGGTATTTTATGGCACCGTGATGAAGGTGTAGTTTGGAAGTATTATGTGTGTATTGTCTTGCACTGTTATGAAGGTTTAGTATGGCAGTATTATGAAGTAAATTATGAAGGCACTGTTATGGAGGTATAGCACGGCAGTTTAATCTGGGTACAATATGGCATTGTTATGAAGGAATAATATGGCAGTATTATGTGGCTATTGTTTGGCTCTGTTAAATAAGTATAATATAGCAGTATTTTGTGGTACTATTATGACGGTATAGTATTTCAGTATCATTTTGGCACTTTAATGAAGGTATAATATGACAGTATGCTTTTTATACTATATATCAGTTATGTAGGTACAATATGGCAGCATTATTTGACCACTGATATATCAATATTTGGTCACTAGTTGCACAGATTTTCTCACACACATTCAGGTGGAAACATTACAGTATATTTCCCCTATATCTGTCAGCTATTCGCCATATGAACGAGCGGCTATTGAGCATCCTATAAGTCAATAGTGTTTCCTGACAACTCCCCAGAGGGGTCCATGTGAACGACCTCGCCAAGCTCTTCCTCTCTTTGAAATCCACCTGCGCCCTGCCATATTCCTCCATCGCCGGCCCTGGATCCCATCAACACCAGGAAGTGCGCTAAAGCTGTACCAGAAACTTCACGAAAAGTCAGCATTAATGAGCGACACTGGATCTACACGTGAAGCGCTGCCTATTCAGCGCTAAGAGGGGGAGGGCGTCACTTAGGGGTTTCCCCCCGCATCGGGGGACTATTATAATGATATTTCTTCCTGCTATTTTTATGCCTCTTGTGTGATTTCTATACCATCTGTCCATCGCGCCTTCGCCGGCTTCCGCTTCAGCTGTACAGGGCGTGATTGTTGTGAGCAGAGGAAGACGTATATCAGCACTTGGAAGTAATTGTCTGAGCTGAGGAAACGGGCGTCCATCGAAAATTCCCACATCCAGATGTGGCCCAAAAATATACAATATTGTGAATGATTTTTTTCTTAATTTTACATTTTATAGCTGTATTTATACGGTGTAATGGCGTCCGATCCCGGTGATATATATGTGACTGAAAATTGTTGCACAATTCTGATCCATTAATGGTCTCATTTTACCTCAGGATTGGGACTAATGGGTGACATTTTATTATTGTCATTTTGACACAGATTTTGCATGATTTCTGATCTATTTATGCTCCGTCCCAACCAATATGGCAGCTACTGCATTCCCATGGATTGTCACCCAGTTTTTCCTCATCAATTTTGGAAAGCTGCATGACGACCCCCATGGCCTTTAGGCAGACAATGGCCCCCAATGAGAGCCCCAAGTCAATTCATAAGCCTCTTCCTCCTGCTCATAGTCGTCAGGGAAGACAATGGAGGGCGAATTGATCTGGTTTAATAAGTAAACTCTAAGAGTTTGGACTTTACACAGACATTTTAGTCTTAGCTAAGACATTTTGTCTAGGTAAACAAGGCCTAGACAAGTTTGGTCTGTTATAACCAATGAAACGGATTCTGTTATATTCAAATCAGCACTGAAAAGATATAAGCAGAAACCTGATTGGTTGCTATGTACCTCACAGAGAGAGGAAGAGCAGTTGTTCATAACAACCTATCAGATCACTTATGTTATTTTCCAATCTGTATTGAAAAGACGTAAGCTGTCAGCTGATTGGTTGCTTGAAACCTCATGTGAAAACAGCAGTGCAGACTCAGAAATCAATGGCTCATCCCGGTCACATGACCATTCATGACTTGGTCAAGTGATCACAATATTTCGCCTCCCTGTGGGGTTAAATCGATGGTGGCCGCGGGCGCTGTGGGAAAATTTGTTAATAAAGTTATATGAGCAAGTGGCTTTGATTCAATCAAGTATTACGTTTTCAACAAGAATCATGGAAAATTCCTTTAATTTTTTATTTACCTTTATTGAGGTATTAAGTAACCTTGAATGATGGACATTGTAGTGCTGTGTGGCTTTATGAGACAATATTATACTGTCTGGCTTAGATACACCGGATGGAGCTTAGATACACCAAACATTAACCCATTAACAGTGATACGGTGGAAAGTTAAGAAGTCCATATTTCTATCCATATGGACAATATTCCACATATAATACCAAAGGGACATCCTAAGAAGGGGGGGGGGGGAGTGTTTCATTATCACATCTCCTCTCCCGTTCTCACACTCAGACCTCAAGGGTTTGATGACGTCACAACCAGTAATGTAACGTCTCGCACGTTGCCTTCAGACATCACACCTAGCACTCAAGACAGTTTCCACTACCCGGGCCCCTCATGCTACAAACAAACCATAATGGATGCCCACTACAATCTGGACGACGCTTGTACAGCGTATCAGAGCTTCTTCATCACCCAGACACGTAGATATGTTTCGGTGCACGGAAAGCAAGCAGAGATCTTAATAACATTGAGGAATTTGAGTTATTTCTGTAGGAAGAGGGTAATGTGACCATTTTTTTCCATCTTTCCCCGCTTGAATAAATCAATGAGGGCATCAATCATTTCCCACAGTTCCTGAGGTCAGAGGTCAGTTACCTCTATGGCGGCCCGTCACCTTCGCGCCCCTATAAAGGTGAACATCACCCTCTTCTCCGGCGCGGTGACATGTGATCGCCAGGAATGCCAGTGGATCGGCTTTCAATAATATTTTACTGGGTCTATTGTGGGAAACTGTCACTTCCGAAAGACTCCATGAGAAGCTGCGGACTATTTCACACCTAAGTGATCGCGTCCTCTTGGCGGGCTGGCGGCGACCAGTTATGCTTTGATGTGCGCGCCACGTATGGGGGCCCCCCGACACATGTATCCAGTCACTCAGGAAGAAGCGAAATGTCTATTTCCTGGAGGAAAGCTCTTATATATCAATACACCTCAATTCACAGCTGAGGGTCTGTTACAATCCCATCCAGTCTACGTAAACTGGCTGATATACTTTACCTTCACTGACACATTGTAACAAACTATGAAGGCAGGAGGGAGACTGCAATTCTGATGTGTTTTATGAAGGATTCTGCATATACAAGGTGCAATTGTAGCAAAAACTCAGCTGTGAGAAGGAACTAGACCGATTTCTAATAGCATACTTCTCCCTGTAGGATACATTGTTACACAAAACCAAAGTCAAGGGAGGTGGGGTTTATACAGATGTCCCCCGAAGAGGGACGTTTTGTGGACTTAAAGGGGCTGCCCATGTTATCTATAGGATGAGTCATTAATATCATATAGGTGGTGCAGCGCCATTCTCTGTCTAGTGGTTAAACTTTGTTACTACAGTACAGCTCCCGATCACTGGAGGTCGCAACAGCCAAAAAATTTGATTTTTTAAAAATTATTTACAGAAAAATTTCAGTGCTGTGATGCGATTGGGCATCCATACAGTAGATGGGTATCCAATACCCGGTCCCCATGGCTGGAAAACACTAACATCACACAAGTCATTAACATCCTCAGACGTCCGGTGCCCTGGAAGTGGGTATAATTGATGCCCCGCTGTCACCCAGCACATATAACCTCCCGCAGGTCAGGGCCCGGATCGGGTGTCTGGATTCCAGGGATGACATTCCGTGCACAATTTCCTAGAGATCATGTGTGATGGAGATGGAAGTCGTGTCCTCGGGGCTGTCAGGAGATCCGCACTTCAGATTTATTTACCTCTGAGGAGCTTGTGATGTCATCAATTCAGCAAGATGATGTCACTACATGGGAAACCTTCAGGCTACCTTAGGCACTGCACTGTTTAGTAATACTGCCCCCTACAGTAATATCATCTCTCAGTAAAACCTTCAGGGGTAATAGTGCCCCCTATAGATTCCGTAGTATTACCCTATTGATAATAGCACACTCTTTAGATGCAATACTATAACTCCATTGATAAAAGCCCCCGCCAATAGAGTAGGTAGTATAACGTTATTGGTAATAGTGGCCCCTAAAGATTCCCTAGTGTGTCTCCCAAGGTAATAGAACCGGCCTATAGACTCAACTGTAGGTAACAGTGCCCCCTATAGATAAACTAGTGTTACCTAATTGGTAATAGCACCCTATAGATTTGTGTATCCCCATTGGTAATAGACCCCCTATAGACTCAGTAGTGTAGCCCTATAGGTTATAATGTCCCCTATAAATAAACTAGTGTAACCTCATTGGTAATAGTGCCCCTATAGATTCATCAGTATATCCCCATTGGTAATAGAGCCCTTGTAGACTCAGTACTGTAACCCATTGGTTATAGTGCCCCCTACAGTAATATCATCTCTCAGGGGTAAAACCTTCAGGGGTAATAGAGCCCCCTATAGATTTCATTGATAATAGCGCCCCTTTATATGCAATAGTATAACTCCATTGATAAAAGTCCCCGCCTATAGACTAGGTAGTATAACCCCATTGGTAATACTGGCCCCTATAGATTCCATAGTGTGTCTCCATTGCTAATAGAACCCCTATAGACTCAACTGTAGGTAACAGTGGCCCCTATAGATTCATCAGTATATCCACATTGGTAATAGAGCCCTTATAGATTCACTAGTGTAACCCCTTTGGCAATAGTGCCCTCTATAAGTAAATTAGTGTGACCCCATTGGTAATAGTGCCCCCTATAGATTAGTAGTGTAACCCCATTGGTAATAATGTGCCCTATAGATTCAGTAGTGTAACCCCATTGGTAATAATGTACCCTATAGATTCAGTAGTGTAACCCCATTGGTAATAATGTGCCCTATAGATTCAGTAGTGTAACCCCATTGGTAATAGCACCCCTACACCAATGGGGCATTATTATCAGACACATTTAGGCCCCTCATCTGGTAATGTAGAGGTTAATCCGTGGCCCATGTGTCAGGTGTCTCTGTATCGCAGCACTGTACAAATAAATATTCTCGAGTGTTTGTGTGAGTCTTGGAGATTCCTTAAGGGCGAGAAAAATGAACACAGCTTTGTACGCCCCTCCGCAGCACATTCCGCCCTCGGCACATCTCTCCGCCGTTACGTAACGTTACATTTTTGCTCATTTTGGGAAAGTTGGGTGAGAACTCATCTTAAAAGGGAAAATCACTTAGCTTTCCTGACCTTTACTTCTCACAGTTGAGGGTCTGCTACAGTTGTATCCAGTCTAGGGAACCTATGTTAATGTAAGGGGGTTATTTTTCTGATTCCCTGGTGTAATAAGGTGCGTAACAAGCCCTTCAATTTTAGCGAAAAAGTGAAGTATCCCATAGACCTCCTTGTTTGACAGGGTCCATAATTTCACGCTTCATACCAATAGTTACTTTATTGTAACCAAAAGAACCCTTTGGTCAATAAAAATGAACTTTTATTAATAAATATTTAATACAAACCCTTCAATTTTCACACCTTTTTAAGACCACTGCTTGCTGTTAGTGAATATGTACACCCTCCTTTTCATCTCTGGGCTAAAACCTTCCTACAGTCCCAATACTTTATACAGCTAAGGGTTCGCTACAATTGCATCCAGTCAAAGAAAAAACGGAACTCCACCTTGATACGTTTTAACTGCACTGACACACTGCAGCAAAAATGAAAAAATGAACTTCACATGAAGTTGTGCTGATGATCTTTTAAGATCACACCTATGCATTTTCTAAAGTAGCCAAGTGGGAATTTGGAAAAACAGAACAGTTTTTGGGGCTGACCATTCCCTTACGGGGTGTGAGCACCTCCCATGTGTGATATTTACACTCCACTTGACAATCATTAGTGTTCATTACATAATGTAAAGAGCCTTCTGGAGTCTAAGTCTAATTTAAGATGCCAGGAGGTGTCCCCCCCCCTTCCTTTTTGGGAGCCTCCTGTACATTCCAAGAAACTTGGATAACATGGAATGGTCTGTATTGTAACAAACCCTCAGCTGTCAGAGGTACAGAAAAGTTTTGAGCAGGCGGTAATGCTTCCATTCACTGACAGCAAGCAAAAATATGGAAAATGGTGAAAAATTGAAGTGACGTGAGCCGATGGCCCACAAGCTGTACCAGGCTCCGCGCCAAGGTTGCCAACCACAAATAGGAAGTCTGTGTGTTTCCCATAACGTTAAATCAGTGGGGCCTCAGTGTTGTCACATTATAACAGTTCTGTATGGTTTGGCGCCGGTTCTGGCGGTTTTGTGGTGAGCGGCTGCTCATGATGACTACATTGTGCACATATTTTGGAGTAGGGATTTATTCATCCCATAGCGGTGATGATGGGGGTGTGGGGCAGGTGGAGCAGACTTTATTGAGACAATGAATCGTGTATCTGCAATGGGATGAGGCAATTACAGGCCGTAATGGCTCCTAACCACAGGGTGTATCTGCTCTCGTTACCAGAACATCATGGGTGAGGTTGATTAAGAGGGACGCAAGGGAATGGATGAGAGAAGACTGTTAATTATTCGCCTATCGCAGCCACGTCACTATGGTGATTGCTATAAAACTGCCTGTTAAACCTACAAAATCTAGTAGGCCTCATTTTGTTTCTGGTTCTCCCAAGAAACCAATCAGAGCTGAGCTTCTATGTCAGAAACTTCTCTGGGAAAATGAGAGCTGAGCTCTGATTGGTTGCTAAGGGGGAAACAGACAAAATGTGGCCTAGTAGTTTTTGTAAAATTTACATGCAGTTTTATAGCAATAGGTGGTCAATATTAATAACGCATTTCCAATATTAGGGATTAAAAGGGTTTCTAGGCTGGAAGCCTCCGTTAAATATCACCACTATTATTATTATTATTATTGATAATAATGTTACCAATTTCCCTCATTCCTTTATATTAGTCTATCCATGAGTTAATTAGAAGAACACATCTGCCGTGTACCAAAACCAGCGCCACACCTGTCCATAGGAGCTATTGCAGCTCATTGCCACTGATGTTAATGGAGCTGCGTTGCAATACCAGACACAACCTGTGGATGGAGGGGGCGTAGTTTCTGTTATGAAGCATAACGTCACATACATCCTATTAAGTCACACTATAATAAACCAATCCTCTCTGTCGTTTTTTTAACCCTTCACAGTGATAAGAGCCAAGGTGGTGGGGAAGAAGTTGATGAGCGATGGTCCCTTTGGAACAATGCGCTACACAATCAAACAGATGAAGGTAAGCGAGTGCAAGCTTCCAGCAGCACAGAGTATTTCAGAAGTGCTGATTTTCCGTATGTTGGGGAGCAGTGGCCTTGTATTATGATATGAATGGGAGCACCGGACCTCTCACTAGTCAGAGTTACCTATATAGTGTGTGGCTCTGCCGCAGCACAGAGCACTTCAGGACGACAGAACTGTGGCATGAACAGAGGGCATAGACCGTTTACGGAAAATATTTTAGGAAAAATGCGCATACAGAGAATGATTTACGTATACGTGGACTTTTTGACAGTCTGATGACATCATCAAGGGGTGGCCTAGGACGTTGTAATGACATCATCGGGGGAAGAGTGACGAGTGTAAGAACACAGACTAATTGAAGCATGGTGAATGGTGATGTGATGTCAGACCCCCACTCTATGAACGGGAACCCTCATAAACCCCTGCTGTGTACGCAGCTATTTAACCCCTTATACCCTGCACTGTGCATTCCTCCGCTCCCCAGGGGATGGATGTAGTAAAGCCCTGATTATATCATCTGTTTACCCCCGGATCGGGCTGCTGGGTCAGTAAACACATGAAGTCAGCGGCCTCGCCCCTTCGCAGAGGTCTGGACTGGGTTAGGGTGGCCTCTCGCGTTCCGGGGTTCTACTTCCAACCTGGGACACTCTAACTACTAAACGCTTCTGGGCAAGTGAAAGTATTTTCCGATGCACATAATAAAAATGAGACTGATCGTTCCTGGCCCCCGGGAGGTAGCGGGCCGCAGACAGGAGTGGCAGCCATTCCTCTGCCAATACTCCCTTCATAGCACAGGACAAATCCATATTTCTTAAAGGAACGTGAAACCTGAAATTCTCTCTCTGCATGCTGAGCAGGTGATTCCAGACTATTGTTCTCTCTAGTAGCAGTCATGTCATCCCTTTAAGCGAGGGAAATTAAAGTCATGGGTGGCTGAGAGACATAGCCTGTACCCTACCAAGCACTTTAGAGAGACCCCACTATATACAGATCCCAGGCCAGACCCTTCTATATACAGACCCAGAGCAGATCCTCCTACATACATATCCCAGACCAAACTCTCCTTAATACAGACCCCAGAAAATATCCTCCAATATACAAACCCCAGACCAGGTGCCCTATAAACAGACCCCAGACCAAATCCTCTTATATATAAAGAACCCAGATCAGACCCTTCATCCTTACTAACCCCAAAACACTTTTATAAACAGACCCCAGACTAAACCCTCCCTATTGATAGAACCCAGACCAGAACCATCTTGTATTCATACCCCAGACTATAAACCTCCAGACCAGACTCTTCTATACACAAAGCCCAGGCCAGTATCCCACCATATACAGACCCCAGACCAGACCCTGTTATATACAGAACCCAGTATCCCCCCCATGTGCAGACCCCAGACCAGACCCTGTTATATACAGAACCCAGGCCAGTATCCCACTATGTACAGACCCCAGACCAGACCCTGTTATATATAGAACCCAGTATCCCCCCCCCCCCCATGTACAGACCCCAGACCAGACCCTGTGATATAAAGAGCCCAGGCCAGTATCCCGTGTTATATACAGAACCCAGTATCCCCCCATGTGCAGACCCCAGACCAGACCCTGTTATATACAGAACCCAGGCCAGTATCCCACTATGTACAGACCCCAGACCAGACCCTGTTATATATAGAACCCAGTATCCCCCCCCCCCCCCCCCATGTACAGACCCCAGACCAGACCCTGTTATATACAGAGCCTAGGCCAGTTTCCCACTATATACAGACCCCAGACCAGACCCTGTTATATACAGAGCCTAGGCCAGTTTCCCACTATGTACAGACCCCAGACCAGACCCTGTTATATACAGAGCCTAGGCCAGTTTCCCACTATATACAGACCCCAGACCAGACCCTGTTATAAACAGAACCCAGGTCAGTATCCCACTATACACAGACCCCAGACCAGACCCTGTTATGTACAGAACCCAGGCTAGTTTCCCACTATGTACAGACCCCAGACCAGACCCTGTTATATACAGAACCCAGTATCCCCCCATGTGCAGACCCCAGACCAGACCCTGTTATGTACAGAACCCAGGCCAGTATCCCACTATATACAGACCCCAGACCAGACCCTATTATATACAGAGCACAGGCCAGTATCCCACTATGTACAGACCCCAGGTCAGACCCTGTTATATAGAGAACCCAGGCAAGTATCCCCCAATGTAAAGACCCCTGAATAGACCCTGTTATATGCAGAGCCCAAGACAGTATTCTCCTATCCCCCCCCCCCCTCCCCCATGTACAGACCTCAAACCAGTCCCACTGTGTAAAACAGATTCTGTTTACAGACCCCCAGACCCTAAACTACAAAAGATTACATATGTCAGTCAAGGAAAGACAAACACTTAAGGACACCCAAAAATAAATACAGTCAAACACCCACTAAATATAGACACTGATCCCATCGTTTTCTATAGACACCAGACCCCTAGACAGGACACACTGTGTATACAGACCCCAGGCCAGAACATCCCTGTTTACAGACTCTAGACTAGATCCCCAAACTAGGAAACCTTACAGATCTGATTCCATGATACCCCAAAACATCAGAGCACCCAAAATAAATAGTAAACACATTTCCAATTACTTTATCCACCCCCTTCCCCTGACTCTGACTCCAAGCCAGAAGCCTGGTACACAGATGTTGTGACAACCCTAATATGAAGGTTCATAAGGGACTATGGAAGGGGTTAACTGATTTGGCTACGACCTCCCCCCCGGTCATGAGGCTGGCTTATTTCCTCACCAAGAAATAGAGGAGAGTAATACTTTGGCACAAACTCTACAAAACCTGCAACTTATTAAGGGAATAAAGCTTCAGGGAGTAAGGAGCGGGACACGGGCCGTCTGGGTAACAATGGCGTTATTTATGTACCAAAGCCTAAGGGGGGCTCAGCGAGGGGCTCACTGCGATATGACGATTATGAGATTCAGCTGCGTCCGTGTGGAAGAAGATTTGCAGAAATTGAGATTTTACTTCTGGATCAGTGGACATTGAGCAGGACAACCCTTGCATGAGCTGCAATAGTGTAGACCACCAACTTATGATCACCTACACAATGTCTAGGTTCTTCTATGGTCAATCGTGGGGCTATTTGGCTGTAGGTCAACTACGACGTGATGGTCTTCTGACTCTGGTGTTAAAGAGAAACCACCAAATAATTCACACCTACCACGTGGTGAAAATTGGATTTCTAAGAATCCATATTCAACCATGACTGACCGACTCCGGACAGCTTTGGGTTATCATGCTAGGACATGACGAACTTGAAGAAGCTGAGCTTTGTAGGGAGTAGATATGGAAATCTTCAGTTTGACGCACACCTAATAAGTAGGTTCTTACTAATCGGAATAGGTGGTGCACCAAAAAAAACTGAAAATAATCCAAGATGAGAAGAAGTAAACCAAAGCCAACTTTCCAAGGAAGTGTCGAATTATGTTACATACCAAGAAGAAGCTAAGATAAATGAGAAGATGTCTACTCAACCAAAAGAGGAGGATGGTGGTCAACAAAGTCTTGGGACAACAAAAATGTCTCAGTGTCCATAGCGTGTAAACTGAAGAGAAGCTAAGATAGATAAGTAGATGTCTCATCAACCAAAGCAGGCTTCACTGAGGTCTTAGGTCATGAAGATGTCTTAAACACACGGAAAGGAAGAATGGTGCCCAATGGTTATGCAACAAGCTAAGAAGTCTCTAGGACGGGCAGATTATCCTCCAGGAAATATGGTAGAAACATCTGAGAATAACCATATGTCTCACCAACTAAAAGGTCTTAGGAGGTCTTGGTCCTACAATGGCCATGCATCAATGAAACTACGACAGTACCATGCTAAAACGATTTCCAACCAAGCTGTAATCATACACCAGAACATCAGAGGACACCTCACTAGCCAAAAAGGTCCTAGGACAGTAGAGGGGATCTCAGGCAGGACTATATCTTCCCAACCAAATATGAGGATGGCGTTCATCAATCATGAAGGTCTTAGGACAAAAGATGACCAGAGAGGTCATAGGACAACAAAACTAAGAAGATCAAAGGACGAGTCTCCAGCAGGGTTGGTTTACTGCTCTTCATCCATACACCAAACATTGGGCATCTCACCAACCAAAAAACGTTTTGGGACACACACATGTCTCCATGGCTTAGAAGGGATGGATGATGATCTCTGTTCAAACTCACAAAGCTCCGAAGATCTTGGGATGAGCAGATGTCTCATTATCATATAGGGTCATTATACTTCTCTTTAGTCCTGAGGAACATAGGACATCTGACCCACCAAAAGGTCTTAAGACACGAAGATGTCTTAATGACCAGCAGAGATGGATGATGCTCTCTGGCCCAGCACCAACGGAGCAAAGACGGATGAGCAGATGTCTGCTTCACCAATAGGCTTATTCTTCACTCATGAATCAGAAGAACAGAGAAGGTTTCCGGGATGAATAGAGGTCTTTCCATCCAAAGAGAAGGATGGTGGTCTTCATTCAGGAAAGTCTTAGATTGAGCAGATGTCTTGAAGAAAAAGCATTGCATTCACCAATTGAACGTATTATATGGTCGATTGGTGCTCGTCCTCTCCTTCGAAGATGCTTTGAATTCCACAGATTATTATTTCGACATGTCGGGCAAGGAAACTTCTAGAAAGGTTACATCAAGATTATGAAGGCCAATGATGTAACTAATATTGACTCTGCATAAAAGTGTCCGCTCCACGAGCTCTGGACTTGGCAGTCGACCAACGTTCTACTCTGAAGTCACCATTGGCTACTAATAAAAGTGGTAAAGTCCACCCAGAGCGCCATCTGGGACTGATAACGGGAAGGCTGGGACTTATTAGCCTGTCAGGCACCCAATAAAATCAGAGCAAGAATGATTATCAGGAGCGCGGTGTGGAGCTGACCGCGTTCCCATAGTCAAAAAATGGACGTGGCGTCTCGTCTCCACTATATCATTACATGGATGAATGATGTGGGTTGTGTATGGTAGCGTTGTGATGATGGTATATGGCGGTATTCTGTGGGCGGTATAGGGCACTATTATCTTGGCACTATATGGCAGTATTATTCAGGGGTATATGAATAGACCATGGGTACGGTGCAGGCAGCCGAGGATCTCTTGCTTCTAGTCCCCCTACACTTTCCTCCCCTATAATATACTTAGGCGTTCCTCGAGTTCTTGGCTCGTATACATTATGGAGAACATATGTACGGAGCGTGCGCTGCGCATGTACGTGTATTCTTGGGCCGTCTTGCTTGGTGCTGACTCCTTGTGTTTGCCGATTCCCTGCAGATGTACCGCGGCTTTAAGAAGATGCCTCACGTTCAGTACATCTACACCGAGTCCTCGGAGAGCCTGTGCGGGGTCAAGCTGGAGGTCAACAAGTACCAGTATCTCATCACAGGTGAGTGCCAGCGTCAGGCAGCTCCTGGAAAGGGCTCCGATTTTTATCATCCCTAATAAAATTACAATTTTACACGTACATCCCTACTAAAATCCTATAATTTCACCTTCCTCAGTCCCGTATAAAGGACTTTGCTAGTTATCGGCTGAAGAGTGAAGTTCTCCATAAAACAAGTAAAAAATAGATTTATATTCCAGGATTGTAGCTCCTGAGGGCGTGTCCTAACACTGCTGTGCTCTTAGTTCTCTGCACTGAGCTATATTGCATCTCTCCTCTGATGAAAAGCTGTATTTGGATTGTTGTTAAATGCTACATCAATTGCTCATATAGAGGAATAAGGGCCAGGGAAACTGTGAGCTCAGAGCACAGCAGTGTGAGGACATGCCCCAGAAGATACAATCCTGGAATGTAAATCCAGTTCTGCTGCTACTAACAAAACACATTAGCAGTGTGAGAACAAACCCCTAGGGAAAATCCTGGAGTAGAAATGCATATTTCACAGTCCTGCTGCTACTACTAAGGTACACAAAGGTCTGATTACACATTTTCAGAGATAATGCCAAATACTGGCTAAAGAGAGAACAGAGCACTGGAGTGTGAGGATATGCACCCAGTACAAACCTGGAATATAAATCCACATATCACAGTCCTGCTACTACTTACAACGTACACAAAGTTATGATTACACATCTCTCCAGGGACAATACCCAACACTGGCTGCAGAGAGCACAGGGCACAGCAGTGTAAGGTCTGATTACACATCTCTCCAGGGACAATACCTACACTGGCTGCAGCGTGCACAGAGCACAGCAGTGTGAGTTCTGATTACACATCTCTCCAGGGACACTACATAACACTGGCTGCAGAGAGCACAGAGTACAGCAGTGTGAGGTCTGATTACACATCTCTCCAGGGACACTACATAACACTGGCTGCAGAGAGCACAGAGTACAGCAGTGTGAGGTCTGATTACACATCTCTCCAGGGACAATACATAACACTGGCTGCAGAGAGCACAGAGCACAGCAGTGTGAGGTCTGATTACACATCTCACCAGGGACAATACATAACACTGGCTGCAGAGAGCACAGAGCACAGCAGTGTGAGGTCTGATTACACATCTCTCCAGGGACTATACATAACACTGGCTGCAGAGAGCACAGAGCACAGCAGTGTGAGGACTGATTACACATCTCTCCAGGGACTATACATAACACTGGCTGCAGAGAGCACAGCAGTGTGAGGTCTGATTACACATCTCTCCAGGGACAATACATAACACTGGCTGCAGAGAGCGCAGAGCACAGCAGTGTGAGGTCTGATTACACATCTCTCCAGGGACAATACCTAACACTGGATGCAGAGGGCACAGAGCACAGCAGTGTGAGGTATGATTACACATCTCTCCAGGGACAATACCTAACACTGGATGCAGAGGGCACAGAGCACAGCATTGTGGGGACATGGCCCCAGGTACAATTTCTGGATTATAAATCCATATTTCACAGTCCTGCAACTACTAACAATGTACACAAAGGTGTAATTATACATTTCTCCAGTGACAATAACCGATACTGGCTGCAGAGAGCACAGCAGTGTAAGGACACTCCCCTACAATCCTGGAATATAAACCAATATTTTACAGTTCTGCTGCTACCAACAACATACACAAAGTTATGATTACACATCTCTCCAGGGACAATACCTTACACTTGCTGCAGAGAGCACACAGCACAGCAGTGTGAGGACACAGCCCCATTGCTGGAATCCTAGAATGTAAATTAATTTTTTCACAGTCCTGCTGCTACTAACATCTTACACAAACATATAATTACACATCTCTCCAGGGCCTATAGTGTCCTCCATAATATAACCGGACTCGTCTTCTTTTTAGGACGTGTGTACGAGGGGAAGGTCTACACCGGCCTGTGCAACCTGATTGAGAAGTGGGATAAGCTGACACTCGCCCAACGCAAAGGACTCAACCACCGCTACCACCAGGGGTGTAACTGCAAGGTAAGACCCTAAATATGGTGTGTAATAGAGAGTCAAGAGGGAATTATTATAATGGGGGTCCAATATTTATGCAAACACCTAAAGAAGGGGGTTACCAAAAACTTACACTGGTCTGTAAACAGTAGAAGAGATCCCGATGCAGCGCCCTCTGGTGACCTGGAGTTATAGTTAATATTTGAATTTTAACTGACAAAACAGTCAGTTAAACAGTAGACCTGTTTTAAGCCCCGCCCCCTTATGAGCCCTCCCACCCAAGATTTAAAGAGACAGGAGCCCAATTTTTTTAAAGTCAGAAAAACACTAAAAATATTTTAAAAAATTATTTTTTTTTTTACAGATCAAGGCTTGCTATTACCTCCCATGCTTCATCACCTCCAAGAGTGAATGCCTGTGGACGGATATGCTTTCCAACTTCGGCACCCCCGGCTACCAGTCTAAGAATTACGTCTGCATCAAGCAGAAGGAAGGTTACTGCAGCTGGTCCAGAGGATGGACTCCCCCAGACAAATCCGTAATCAACACCACGGACCCCTGAGGCCACACCCCCTTGACTGTAAAAAGGACAGTAACCCTGAAATATATACAGCAATGAAATTAGTGCCTGATTTCTTGCTACAATTAGCACTTGGAACACATAAGTCTTTACCATCATACTGAAAGTATATTTTTAATCACTCTTTTTATTTTTGTAAAAAAAAAAAAAACATTTTTTTGGTTTTTTGATCACCCATTTGCTGTGGATTTTTTGGTTTCAATTTTTAATTTTTTTTTTTTTCAATTGCAGTTCAACCTCCCGCCACAAGAGGTGCTGTGTTCTGTCAATGAGATTTTTAAAGGGGGTGGAAGAGAGTAAATTGGGAAGGTTTTTTTTTTTTTTTTTTTAAATATTTCAATGTGACTGATTAAAAATAATGGACCGGGTCACCCTCACGACCTCTCGTGGAGAAAAAACGAGGCTAAGTGACGGGTTAGAATGGTGGTAATTGCTGTCCGTGTGTGTGATGCCTTGCAGGTCTGGGCAGGAATATCCAGAAAAGAAAAAAAAAAAAATAATAAAAAAATAAGCTATTTTGGATGACTATGAAGGTTACAGTGGTCCCAGCTGTAAATGGTTAGAAGGGTCACAGATTCCGAGGCAGCGCCCTCTTGTGGCTCAGAGTCGAGTATTCGAATATTTGAATTCTAACCGACAAAAATTTTTTTACCGCATTTTTAACTGTAAAATAACAATAAACGGGAGGTCTGCGTTTGATACGAAGCTAGGATCCGATATTTTTTTTTAAACAGTACAGTATAGGAGAAGTATGATGGGAGGTATCATTGTATATTTCAGGAATGGCGCCACACCTTCCACAGGTGAATGCAAAAAGTTTTACTGGTCGCCCCTGGAAACAGACTGCACAACGTTGTAGTCAGGTCAATCGAAGTGAATGGGGGCGGAGCTGCAATACCACACACTACCTGGGTGGCGCTGTGTACAATGAATAAAAAAAATTTACAGACCAGAGTCCTGAATTTACAGAAATGAGGACAAAGCAATAAGCAAAATTGATATTAAAGCTGAATTCATCTATTTTTGGGGCACACGGGCGACAAATAGCTACAGCCGTGGTAATAAGCGTTATAAAATTGTACAATGCTGTTGCACCTCCAAGCCTCTAGAGGCGCTCTTATTCACTGTTTCAACCAAGGACTACATACATGTTAAAAATCCCTTCAAATTAAGTGTATGCAGTGACACCGCCAAGCCTCTAGAGGCGCTCTTACTCACCGTTTCAACAAAAAAAACTACATACATGTTAAAAAATTCCTTTAAATTGAGTGTATGCAGTGACACCTCCAAGCCTCTAGAGGCGCTCTTATTCACTGTTTCAAAAAAAAAATCCCTTCAAATTGAGTGTATGCAGTGACACCTCCAAGCCTCTAGAGGCGCTGGTTCTTTCGACTGTGTCTCTCTGCTGCCTCCTAGTTGTAGAGGACTCAACTTGCAGGTTTTGACAGTCCATCCTCAGACACCTTAGTCAATTTTTTAGGATATCCTTGCTTAATGGAGAAAAAAAAAATAATTTTTTTCTTAAATTTTTCATATTCACGTGAGAATATTCCGGAATCCTGGTGCCTTGACCTGACCCTAAAAATTCTATCTTTATTTTTTTGGTTTGCTTTTTGACTGGATATTATTTTTTTTTATATATAGATTTATTATATGTAGATCTCTAATATAATTTTTTTTTTGTGTGTTTTTTTTTTATCGTTTCTGACAAAATGGGTGACTAAAGTAAACGTTTTACCGCGATTGTGTGACGTAACATATTTCCCGTTTATATATATATTTTTTTCTCTCCTATTATTTATCGTTTGTAGAGGATTTTTTTTTTAAATATATCTTCACTCCATTCCACGTAGGGAGTAGTTTTTTAAATGCCATTTACAGGTTTTGCTATATTCTATCACAGATAAGGATATTTTATATAAATATATGGCTTTTTTTTAATATTTGCAGAAAATATTCTTGATTTACTGATGCCGAGCAGTGTGTTTTATGTTTTTTGGGTTTTTTTTGTTGTTTTTTTTGTTTTTTGTGTAGATAAGATTCACATTGCATTTCCATAAATCTGATTTGTATGGGTTAAAAATACAACTCCCATCATCCCTACTACAACTTATGGTCTCAGCATCGTCCTAGAAGTCTGTAGAGTCCTAAGAGCTACTGGTGACCCAAATTTAAAGGCCAATCTAAAAAAATTGTGTAAAATTTCTTACAAAATTCTCTTCTCCATTTACTACCAAAGTGAAAGTTAAAAAAATTTTACTGGTAACCCCTGGAAACAGACTACCGTTCATCTGACTGTAGTCAGTCATGTGATCAAACAAGTATGTCCGTTAAAATTCAAATTTTTGGAGTAGAACACAATGTGGGAGATTTATCATCAAGTTTCTGAGGTAAAACCGTTCTAGTTGCCCATGGAAACCAATCAGAGCTCAGCTTTAATTTTATAACCAGCTGTGGGAAAATGAAAGCTGAGCTCTGATTGGTTGCCATGGGCAACTTGAACAGTTCTGCTCTAAGAGACTTATGATAAATCTCCCCCAATGTATCAGTACAACATATTGAAGTGGAGTTTCCCTTTAAATCCTGTTGATTCAGGCTCATCTCTGCATTCTCATTGTACTCTTCAAAATGGCCGCCTCATTTCGAGAGGAAGATGGGGAGGGAGGGGGGGGTCTGATGTCAGTAAACATTTCTAGGAAAAGCAGAGTAAGTGGTTCTGTGCTTGATGGTGCCGGTAATGGGTACAGCAAACAAAACCGGCCCTTCAGACCACTCAGCAATAACCAATCAGATAAGTGATCAAAAAAATTAGGGTTGCCACGGAGACTAATGGCTTGTTTTTCAGCCCGGACAGATATACTAACGTACAGTGCAGAGCATTGCACCTTTGTGTATCACCCGCAGCCTTTGGTGGGCTACAATCAAGATCTAAAGACCCTAAGGCCTAGTTTATTAAACTATCTAACAAGAGAACCAATCACAGAGCTGCTTTTGATTCTCAAACAGCTGTGGAAAAATAAAAGCTGCGCTCCCATTGGTTTCTAGGGCACACAAGGCCATTTTTGTACTCGTTTTCAGAAAAGGGACCCAACAGGCCTCAAAATGACTTCCCAATTCTCCTTGAATGTTCTGGAGTCTCCCCCGCTAAAAAAAGGAGACCTCCCAGAATCCTAGAAGATGGGTAGATTGTTGGATTGGGGGTGGGGCATAACATTTCTCATACTCCGCCCCCTTTAGGTCCTGTATTTTGTATAACAGTGTATTCATCTTACCTAAACGTTCGTTTAAGAACCTCAAATGTTCCTTTGGGTCTTGGTAGTGTCCAAACTCCTCCCCCTTTAATGGTGGCTCTAAATGGACCAGCTGAGACCGTATGGACTATGTCAAGATGTGGCCAGGATGCTGGGACTTGTAGTTTTGCCAGTTACTAATTACCCTTCCCTTCCCCCCTCCCCCCACCATGCCGTGTACAGGACAAATTCGGATAGGCTGGTGGACGGGTGCAGGACCGCTGGGCGGGGCCGCAGCGAGCCGTGCAGGTCCAGTGGGCGGAGCTCTGCATCCTGTGGGTAAATCAGCCGATTCGTGTGGAGATTTGTGTAATGTTATTTATGAATTGTATATTCTGTGATTGTATATTGGCTTCTGCTCTAAAAATGTCTGTGTTTTGCGGTATATTTTATCCTAAACATTAAACAAATCCTTTATATTTCTATCAAATATGTGGTTGCGGTGTCTTCTGTTACTGTAGATAGGGGGCAGTACTCCACCGTGGGTATTGGAGGCTCCAGTAGGCTCCCCTACAAGGTCAAGGAGAGGAGCAGGGAAGACATGAGAAGGGGGTAACCATGACCATCCTCCACCGCACCAATACCCGACCTTACCAAGATCCTATTCCACATTGACCGACCTTAACCTCCTCCAACAGGTTTCAGGGAGAGGATTTAGTATGGAAGGCAACAAAAGAAAAAACTTAGACCTTCCTCTATCTAAACCTCTCCATGACCCCACTTCTCCAAATCCTATTTGACTATGATGCCATTCCACCATGAAACAAAGTTTACTGTGAATCCAAGATCTCAAGATTGTACCAGGGCAAAAATCTATGTACTATGATCCCATTCCTCCACGGACCCCACTTCACCATGATCCCATTCCTCCACGGACCCCACTTCTCCAAGATCCCATTCCTCCACGGACCCCACTTCTCCAAGATCCCATTCCTCCACGGACCCCACTTCTCCAAGATCCCATTCCTCCACGGACCCCACTTCTCCAAGATCCCATTCCTCCACGGACCCCACTTCTCCAAGATCCCATTTGACTATGACCCCACTTCACCATGGACCCCACTTCACCATGATTCCATTCCACAATGGGCCCCACTTCACCATGATTCCATTCCACAATGGGCCCCACTTCACCATGATTCCATTCCACAATGGGCCCCACTTCACCATGATTCCATTCCACAATGGGCCCCACTTCACCATGATTCCATTCCACAATGGGCCCCACTTCACCATGATTCCATTCCACAATGGACCCCACTTCACCATGATTCCATTCCACAATGGACCCCACTTCACCATGATTCCATTCCACAATGGACCCCACTTCACCATGATTCCATTCCACAATGGGCCCCACTTCACCATGATTCCATTCCACAATGGGCCCCACTTCACCATGATTCCATTCCACAATGGACCCCACTTCACCATGATTCCATTCCACAATGGACCCCACTTCACCATGATTCCATTCCACAATGGACCCCACTTCACCATGATTCCATTCCACAATGGACCCCAATTAACCATGACCCCATTCCACCATGGACCCCAATTCACCATGATTCCATTCCACCATGGACCCCACTTCACCATGATTCCATTCCACAATGGGCCCCACTTCAACATGATTCCATTCCACCATGGACCCCACTTCAGCATGATTCCATTCCACCATGGACCCCACTTCAGCATGATTCCATTCCACCATGGACCCCACTTCAACATGATTCCATTCCACCATGGACCCCACTTCAACATGATTCCATTCCACAATGGGCCCCACTTCAGCATGATTCCATTCCACAATGGACCCCACTTCAGCATGATTCCATTCCACCATGGACCCCACTTCAGCATGATTCCATTCCACCATGGACCCCACTTCAACATGATTCCATTCCACCATGGTCCCCACTTCAACATGATTCCATTCCACAATGGACCCCACTTCAGCATGATTCCATTCCACAATGGACCCCACTTCAGCATGATTCCATTCCACCATGGACCCCACTTCACCATGATTCCATTCCACCATGGACCCCACTTCACCATGACCCCATTCCATCATAGACCCCACTTCACCATGATTCCATTCCACCATGGACCCCACTTCACCATGATCCCATTCCACCATGGACCCCACTTCACCATGATCCCATTCCACCATGGACCCCACTTCACCATGATTCCATTCCACCATGGACCCCACTTCACCATGACCCCATTCCACCATGGATCTCACTTCAGCATGATTCCATTCCACCATGGACCCCACTTCACCATGATCCCATTCCACCATGGACCCAAATTCACCATGATCCCATTCCACCATGGACCCCACTTCAGCATGATTCCATTCCACCATGGACCCCACTTCACCATGACCCCATTCCACCATGGACCCCACTTCCCCATGATTCCATTCCACCATGGACCCAAATTCACCATGATCCCATTCCACCATGGACCACACTTCACCATGATCCCATTCCACCATGGACCCAAATTCACCATGATCCCATTCCACCATGGACACCACTTCACCATGACCCCATTCCGCCATGGATACCACTTCACCATGATTCCATTCCACCATGGACACCACTTCACCATGACCCCATTCCGCCATGGATACCACTTCACCATGATTCCATTCCACCATGGACCCCACTTCACCATGATTCCATTCCACAATGGACCCCACTTCACCATGATTCCATTCCACCATGGACCCCACTTCACCATGATTCCATTCCACCATGGACCCCACTTCAGCATGATTCCATTCCACCATGGACCCCACTTCACCATGACCCCATTCCACCATGGACCCCACTTCACCATGCTTCCATTCCACCATGGACCCCACTTCACCATGACTCAGTTCCACCATAAACCCACTTCTCCAAGAGCCCATTGACTATGATCCCATTCCACCATGAAGCAACTTCCCCAAGATCTCAGTTTACCAAGGTCCCATTCTATAAAGACCCCACTTCCCATTAACCTGTTCATCCATAATTGGATTTCACCAAGATCCCATTCCACTGAGACCACATTTTACCAAGATCCAATTCCACCATGGCCGAACTGCCCCATGATCCCATTCCACCATGAGCTAATTCCATCATGACCCCACTACGTTACACCATGGGTTTTGGAGAAGGTCATCTGTGAGGCTTTGGCATGGCATCAAGTAGGCTCCACAGTAGGTGCAGGGGTTGGAATGTGGAGAACAAGTAGGTAAGGCACGAGTAGGGGATATATTCAAAATCTATGGTGGTCATGGAACTAAGTAACCAGGCAAGAGGCAAGGCAGGAGGAGCCATGAGCATCTTCTATCGTGATACCTCTTCACACTGAGCCCCATGGCACCACGGCTCCACTTCATCTCCTAATTTTTCCATGATCTATCATTAAGGAGAATCCAATACCCTTTTTCATTTCAATATCACCCCACCATAACCCTACTTCTCCGTGACCTCACCTCACCGTGACTTCCATCATTTTACTATATGGGTTCACTCACCATCTCTCCAGACATCCATCACTTGAGACCACTCCCGTTCTCTCGCTACTGGGGCCATAACATTTCGTCCAAAATTGGCAATAAATAGCCCTTTACCTGGTCTAAAACCCTCATTGCCACCACCAATGCAAATCATACCTTTGTCTGTAATGTTAGTAGCAGCAGGACTGTGAATAACAGATTTATATTCCTGTATTGTAACACTGGCGGTGTTTCCTCGCACTTTTGTGCTCTTTGCTGATAGTGTTAGGTATTGTCCCTAGTAGCTGTGTAATGATACCTTTGTGTATGCTGTTAGTAGAAGCAGTACTGTGATATATGGAATTATATTCCAGTATTCTAGTGAGTGTATGTCCTCACACTGCTGTGCTCCATGCAGTGTTAGGTATTGTGCCTGCAGAGATGTGTTACCACACCTTTCCGTATGTTGTTAGTAGCAGCAGGACTGTGTTATATTGATTGATATCCCACAGACCTTCTCTCTTGGCAGCAGGACTGTGAAAATTGGACTAACATTCCAGAATTGCATCCGCACACTGCTGTTATCTGAGATCACAGTTCCACAGCCGTTATCCTCTGGTCTAAGTGACTGGTGTAGTATTTAACCTTCAATGTATACTCTGGGGTGTGTCCTCACACTGCTGTGCTCTTAGCTCTCTGCACTGAACAGCCCCACAGCCCCTCCCCTCTGAGTGACTGTTGAAACCTGATACAATTATTTCTCTAAACAGAGGGGAGGGGCTGTTAAGCAGCAGAATGCACAGAGCACAGCAGTGTGAGGACACACCCCATGTAACACTGTGCTGAGAATATGGAGACATATTGGGAGATTATTCAGTGTGTAATATTGGTGAGGATGTAAGGTGGGGATGGGGTTCACTTTAAATTTCGGAATTCGGAAGTATCTTTGTCCTTGTGAGAATGGAACAAAATCCCCTAAATTTCCCCCAAAATGCGGCTATCTCCTGGCGCATAATGGACGGCCCTGGTTTTCGCATATTAATCAGTCTGGGTAATGACTCACATAAGTCATGTGTGCGTTGCGCCAGATGTTTCCTCCGTATACCGCCGTCTCCGGTGACTATAGGTCCCGCCAGCGGACTTTATACCTATTAAACCTCATTAGTTCCCCTAACTGGGGTCAAGAGACGACACAATAACAATCCATATTCTCTACAGCAGCCGGACGGGCAAACAAACCGATCGTGTTATGGATTATGTAACACACTGTAACAAAAGACAGGCTGTGCTGTGTACATAGTCTGGGTTCTGGAACCACAACGTCTGATAAGAGCCCTCAGACTTGGGTGGTGACAGACAGCAAAGCCCGTCTTAAAGGGGGTGAACAAAAATATCCTTAAATAACATAAATACTTTGTAGACTGATATGTTTCCGTGGTAACAGACTACAAAGCAACACTCTGTAGTCAGGTCCTGCATATGGCCTCCTAAGAGCATGGACTTGTGAGGAGATCATACATAGGCTGATACCAAACCCATGACCCCGGTACTTCCACCAAACACTGGTTCTGAAGACTCCAAGTACTGTTTTTGACGTAAGAACTGGAAAGCCCCTTTAAGGTGCAACTTCAATAACCTATGCCCGAATCCACATTCCACACACCACTGATTCCGAGAGTCTTCCGTGGACAATGAGTAATAGCGACAGAACACAAAAATTTCTATAACAGATTAAGGCGTTTCCATGGTATCAGACTACAAACCAACCACGTGTAGTCAGATCCTGTAGTCATGTGTTGGTCCGATCCTACATTTTTTTGTTATTGGTCTATCTGGCTCTTCTACTGTCAGAGGAGAAGAGAAGTTTTGTTTGTAGTCTGGTGACATGGGAGCGCATAGGTCTTAGCTGCGTACACAAAACGGTAAACTCTTTGCACTAATAAATACTCTTTTCGCTACTGGTTGGAGGTAGAGTGTCCCTTTAAACTTTATGAATAGCAAACATACTTGTCTGGAGAGACATTTGAAGCCCCTCCCCTCATAGTTAGCGCCCCCCGGGGGAATATTCGGTGCCATCCATTGTAGTCGTCCTGCACGTAGCCGTGTTTGGTGGCAGCGAGGTGACGGGTGTTTTGGCAGCAGATTAAAAAGCCGGAGATTTGGAAAAGGTACAAACGAACACATTTGATAGCGGTAATTATAAAACCGCCATCTCACGCCTTCCATTGTGCCGCCGCACACTCCGAGGATCACAATGTAAACGCCTTCAGATCTGAGCTAGAAGACCTTACAATCCAGGAACAAGCCCAAAACTGAGCGATGGCGAATCACCAAATGCCACGATTACCAAAAAGAGATACATTTTCTGTATTTTCGTATAAGCAGTCTCAGGTCTCTGTATAGAGGAATAAAGTTCTCAGAACTTTTCTTAAATTTGATGAGGGGCTCCTGCTGTAGTTTTCACCCTTTAACCCCAAGACATCACTTGCCAACTCTGCCGACTCTGACCCTGTCTGCCGATTCTCACCACGACCGCCGACCCTGGACTACGCCTGCCGACCCTGGACTACGCCTGCCGATACGTCTGCGACTCTGACCGCCGACTCTGACTTTGGACTACGCCTGCCGACCGTGGACTACGCCTGCCGACCGTGGACTACGCCTGCCGACCGTGGACTACGCCTGCCGACCCTGGACTACGCCTGCCGACCCTGGACTACGCCTGCCGACCCTGGACTACGCCTGCCGACCGTGGACTACGCCTGCCGACCCTGGACTACGCCTGCCGACCCTGGACTACGCCTGCCGACCCTGGACTACGCCTGCCGACCGTGGACTACGCCTGCCGACCCTGGACTACGCCTGCCGACCCTGGACTACGCCTGCCGACCCTGGACTACGCCTGCCGACCCCGGACTACGCCTGCCGACCGTGGACTACGCCTGCCGACCGTGGACTACGCCTGCCGACCGTGGACTACGCCTGCCGACCCTGGACTACGCCTGCCGACCCTGGACTACGCCTGCCGACCCTGGACTACGCCTGCCGACCCTGGACTACGCCTGCCGACCCTGGACTACGCCTGCCGACCCTGGACTACGCCTGCCGACCCAGGACTACGTCTGCCGACCCTGGACTACGTCTGCCGACCCTGGACTACGTCTGCCGACCCTGGACTACGTCTGCCGACCCTGGACTACGCCTGCCGACCCTGGACTACGCCTGCCGACCCTGCACTACGCCTGCCGACCATGCAATACGCCTGCCGACCCTGGACTACGCCTGCCGACCCTGCAATACGCCTGCCGACCCTGCATTACGCCTGCCGACCCTGCACTACGCCTGCCGACCCTGCACTACGCCTGCCGACCCTGCACTACGCCTGCCGACCCTGCACTACGCCTGCCGACCCTGGACTACGCCTGCCGACACTGGACTACGCCTGCCGACCCTGGACTACGCCTGCCGACCCTGGACTACGCCTGCCGACCCTGCACTACGCCTGCCGACCCTGCACTACGCCTGCCGATACGTCTGCCGACCCTGCACTACGCCTGCCGACTCCAGACGCTGACTATGACAAGCCACCATCTGGCCAAAGTTATAGTAAGGTCAAGAGAAAGACTCTAGGTTGAAGAAGGCTCATCCACCTAGGACCATCTTCATCCAAGAATCCTGCCCTAATCTAAGTGGAACCGAGGAGTTTGTAAGTCCCAACACTTTTCTGATTGGATACAACCTGAATTTGCCAGAACGGTCTCTGAGAATTAGAACAAATATCTGTGAAAGGTGACCGGCCACATGTAGAGGTCCATGGTCCAGGACTACACTGACCACCACCTGCCACCATCATCTGCTGTCTACTGCCCGAGACATCCCCCTGTCTCATCCTACAGCCAGATGGAAAACCAGTGTCACTCACCATCTGCTTGTGGTTAGGATAGAAGGACTGATCGATCAGGGGGAACTTCTCCGGACCCAGGCGCTGGAAGATCTTTATGAGCTGTGAAAACTGGAAAGACAATGACAGAGTAAGAAGCCGGGTCACATATATCATTATATACAGGAGATCCCCAGGTTATAGCGGCTGTACATATATCACTATATACAGGGGATCCCCAGGTTATACCGGCTGTACATATATCATTATATACAGGAGATCCCCAGGTTATACCAGCTGTACATATATCATTATATACAGGAGATCCCCAGGTTATACCGGCTGTACATATATCATTATATACAGGAGATCCCCAGGTTATAGCGGCTGTACATATATCATTATATACAGGAGATCCCCAGGTTATACCGGCTGTACATATATCATTATATACAGGAGATCCCCAGGTTATAGCGGCTGTACATATATCATTATATACAGGAGATCCCCAGGTTATAGCGGCTGTACATATATCATTATATACAGGAGATCCCCAGGTTATACCGGCTGTACATATAACATTATATACAGGAGATCCCCAGGTTATAGCGGCTGTACATATATCATTATATACAGGAGATCCCCAGGTTATACCGGCTGTACATATATCATTATATACAGGAGATCCCCAGGTTATAGCGGCTGTACATATATCATTATATACAGGAGACTCCCAGGTTATACCGGCTGTACATATATCATTATATACAGGAGATCCCCAGGTTATACCGGCTGTACATATATCATTATATACAGGAGATCCCCAGGTTATAGCGGCTGTACATATATCATTATATACAGGAGATCCCCAGGTTATAGCGGCTGTACATATATCATTATATACAGGGGATCCCCAGGTTATACCAGCTGTACATATATCATTATATACAGGAGATCCCCAGGTTAAACCGGCTGTACATATATCATTATATACAGGAGATCCCCAGGTTAAACCGGCTGTACATATATCATTATATACAGGAGATCCCCAGGTTATACCGGCTGTACATATATCATTATATACAGGAGATCCCCAGGTTATACCGGCTGTACATATATCATTATATACAGGAGATCCCCAGGTTATACCGGCTGTACATATATCATTATATACAGGAGATCCCCAGGTTATACCGGCTGTACATATATCACTATATACAGGAGATCCCCAGGTTATACCAGCTGTACATATATCATTATATACAGGAGATCCCCAGGTTATACCGGCTGTACATATATCATTATATACAGGAGATCCCCAGGTTATACCAGCTGTACATATATCATTATATACAGGAGATCCCCAGGTTATACCGGCTGTACATATATCATTATATACAGGAGATCCCCAGGTTATACCGGCTGTACATATATCATTATATACAGGAGATCCCCAGGTTATACCGGCTGTACATATATCATTATATACAGGAGATCCCCAGGTTATACCGGCTGTACATATATCATTATATACAGGAGATCCCCAGGTTATACCGGCTGTACATATATCATTATATACAGGAGATCCCCAGGTTATACCAGCTGTACATATATCATTATATACAGGAGATCCCAGGTTATACCGGCTGTACATATATCATTATATACAGGAGATCCCCAGGTTATAGCGGCTGTACATATATCATTATATACAGGAGATCCCCAGGTTATAGCGGCTGTACATATATCATTATATACAGGAGATCCCCAGGTTATACCGGCTGTACATATATCATTATATACAGGAGATCCCCAGGTTATACCGGCTGTACATATATCATTATATACAGGAGATCCCCAGGTTATACCGGCTGTACATATATCATTATATACAGGAGATCCCCAGGTTATAGCGGCTGTACATATATCATTATATACAGGAGACCCCCAGGTTATACCGGCTGTACATATATCATTATATACAGGAGATCCCCAGGTTATACCGGCTGTACATATATCATTATATACAGGAGATCTCCAGGTTATACCGGCTGTACATATATCATTATATACAGGAGATCCCCAGGTTATACCGGCTGTACATATATCATTATATACAGGAGACCCCCAGGTTATACCGGCTGTACATATATCATTATATACAGGAGATCCCCAGGTTATACCGGCTGTACATATATCATTATATACAGGAGATCTCCAGGTTATACCGGCTGTACATATATCATTATATACAGGAGATCCCCAGGTTATACCAGCTGTACATATATCATTATATACAGGAGATCCCCAGGTTATACCAGCTGTACATATATCATTATATACAGGAAATCCCCAGGTTATACCGGCTGTACATATATCATTATATACAGGAGACCCCCAGGTTATAGCGGCTGTACATATATCATTATATACAGGAGATCCCCAGGTTATACCGGCTGTACATATATCATTATATACAGGAGATCCCCAGGATATACCGGCTGTACATATATCATTATATACAGGAGATCCCCAGGTTATACCGGCTGTACATATATCATTATATACAGGAGATCCCAGGTTATACCAGCTGTACATATATCATTATATACAGGAGATCCCCAGGATATACCGGCTGTACATATATCATTATATACAGGAGATCCCCAGGTTATACCGGCTGTACATATATCATTATATACAGGAGATCCCCAGGTTATACCGGCTGTACATATATCATTATATACAGGAGATCCCAGGTTATACCAGCTGTACATATATCATTATATACAGGAGATCCCCAGGTTATACCGGCTGTACATATATCATTATATACAGGAGATCCCAGGTTATACCAGCTGTACATATATCATTATATACAGGAGATCCCCAGGATATACCGGCTGTACATATATCATTATATACAGGAGATCCCAGGTTATACCGGCTGTACATATATCATTATATACAGGAGATCCCCAGGTTATACCGGCTGTACATATATCATTATATACAGGAGATCCCCAGGTTATACCGGCTGTACATATATCATTATATACAGGAGATCCCAGGTTATACCAGCTGTACATATATCATTATATACAGGAGATCCCCAGGTTATACCGGCTGTACATATATCATTATATACAGGAGATCCCCAGGTTATACCGGCTGTACATATATCATTATATACAGGAGATCCCCAGGTTATACCGGCTGTACATATATCATTATATACAGGAGATCCCAGGTTATACCAGCTGTACATATATCATTATATACAGGAGATCCCCAGGTTATACCGGCTGTACATATATCATTATATACAGGAGATCCCCAGGATATACCGGCTGTACATATATCATTATATACAGGAGATCCCCAGGTTATACCGGCTGTACATATATCATTATATACAGGAGATCCCCAGGTTATACCATCTGTACATATATCATTATATACAGGAGATCCCTAGGTTATACAGGCTGTACATATATCATTATATACAGGAGACCCCCAGGTTATACCGGCTGTACATATATCATTATATACAGGAGATCCCCAGGTTATACCGGCTGTACATATATCATTATATACAGTAGATCCCCAGGTTATACCAGCTGTACATATATCATTATATACAGGAGATCCCCAGGTTATACCGGCTGTACATATATCATTATATACAGGAGATCCCAGGTTATACCAGCTGTACATATATCATTATATACAGGAGATCCCCAGGTTATAGCGGCTGTACATATATTATATACAGGGGATGCCCGGGTTATAGCGGCGGCTCTCTGGTGACAGTGCTGGGAATGCAGATGATGGAGCACAGATGTGTGCGGCTCCCTCTGGTTGCTGTGATATCCGGGGGATGGGATCTTGCTGTTCCCAGTGTTGGGTATTTGGGATAACCCGGAGATTCTATTTCCTTATTTCCTGGACATAAAGAATTTATGTGAAACTTTCTCATCTCATAAATGTTATAAGGAGCAGAACTTAAAGGGGAAGTCCATGTCCAACCAGAGAACCTTCCTCTCTGTGTAATACACAGGGCACCTGTCAGCTCTAGTTGTCACAGCTCCGCCCACATTTAAAGGGACAGTCCTACTACAGTAGATTTATCAAAATTCTGATGGTACAGAACTGAGACACAGAAAAGGAGCTACTCTCTCACAGCTGCTGGTTTGTTACAGTGTATTGCTGTAGGTATAAGGAATTCTTGCTTACTGTTAGAAGCTGCTGTCACAGCTGCTGCTTTGCTAAAATGTGTTGCTGTAGGTATAATCAATCATTTGGTAGTAATAGAAGATATTCTAACAGCTGCTGGTTTGTTGCAATGTATTGCTTTAGTTATCATGTATCCATTTTTTACTAGAAGGCGCTACTCTCACAGCTGCTGGTTTGTTACAGTGTCTTGCGGTAGCAGGTATAATTAATCCTTTGGTACTATTAGAAGATATTCTCACAGCTGCAGGTTTGTTACAATGTATTGATGTAGGTCCTCGGTATCTTTTCTCACTTTCCGGAGCTGCTGATTTGTTACAATGTATTGCACTAGGTATAAGATATCATTTGCTACTCTCAGAAACTGGTCACACAGCGGCTGGTTTGTTACAATGTATTTGTATAGGCATAAGGTAATCCTGTCTTATTCTCAGTAGTTGGCTCTAAGAGCTGCTGGTTTGTTACAATGTATTCCTGTGGGTATAAGTCCTTCTTTCATACCCTCAGAAGCCACTCACACAGCTTATAGTTTGTTACAATGTATTGCTGTAGATACAAAGTATCATGTCCTACTTTCAAAAGCAGCTTTCACAGCTGCTGCTTTGTTACAGTGTATCCCTGAAGTTATAAGTTTTCTTTCCTTACGCTCAGACGCTTCACACAGATGCGGTTTTGCTCCAATGTATTGGAGTGGGCCAAATGTATCCCATTTTAGCTCTCACAAGCCACAACACAGCTGCTGGTTCGTTACTATGTGTTGGTGTGGGTATTAGTTATCCTTTTATACTCTTTAGGAGCCACTCGCACAGCTTCTAGTTGGTTACAATGTATTGTTCTCAAAGCGACTGGTTTGTTACAGTGTGTCAGTGTCTATAAAAGGGGTCATTGTATAAAGAAGAAGCTAAAAAGCTCTGCTGTGTCTGCACCCCAATACAGATGTAGCAGGGCTGACATTGTCATTGACCTCTGTGCATGATTCATTAAAGGGGTTGTCCACTTTCAGCAACATCTCTGCTTGCTGTCATTGTATAGAAATCTTCACTGTTTACTTCCAGTGGATGAAAACCTGTCCATGGCCATGTGATGTCACACAGGTGCACAGCTCGTTATATCACACGGGTGCACAGCTCGTTATATCACATGGCTCTGATTACTCTGTGTGATACTAACGAGCCGTGCACCTGTGTGACATCACATGACCATGAACAGATTTCTATAGAAGGACAGCAAGCAGAGATCTAGAAAATAGTGAGGAATTTATACAGAAAGAAGGTTAGACAATGTAACTATTTCTTGCACAAACAACATCAATTATTTGCTGAAAAGTGGACAACCCCTTTAAGTGCAACATTGTATAGTTGTATCTATGAGACAAGTTTAGGCACATGACCATCATCTGACCCATAACACAGGGTACAGAGCCGGCTCATTATTCCTGACAATCGGGGAAAGATGGCGACCGAGAGAGCGGAGCGTGACAGGAGGAAGGAAAACAAGAGCTTGTTATGTCTGAGCAACACGACCGGCTCTGCATTATCTACACAGCATCAGGGAACCGCACTACTGTCTGACTACCTACTACATGTTATCTGCTAACCTGAGCACAACCAGGAATAGTGAGTGCAGCTCTGGAGTATAATACAGGATGTAACTCAGGATCAGTACAGGATAAGTAATGTCATGTATGTACACAGTGACTGCACCAGCAGCAGAATAGTGAGTGCAGCTCTGGAGTATAATACAGGATGTAACTCAGGATCAGTACAGGATAAGTAATGTCATGTATGTACACAGTGACTGCACCAGCAGCAGAATAGTGAGTGCAGCTCTGGGGTATAATACAGGATGTAACTCAGGATCAGTACAGGATAAGTAATGTCATGTATGTACACAGTGACTGCACCAGCAGCAGAATAGTGAGTGCAGCTCTGGAGTATAATACAGGATGTAACTCAGGATCAGTACAGGATAAGTAATGTCATGTATGTACACAGTGACTGCACCAGCAGCAGAATAGTGAGTGCAGCTCTGGGGTATAATACAGGATGTAACTCAGGATCAGTACAGGATAAGTAATGTCATGTATGTACACAGTGACTGCACCAGCAGCAGAATAGTGAGTGCAGCTCTGGAGTATAATACAGGATGTAACTCAGGATCAGTACAGGATAAGTAATGTCATGTATGTACACAGTGACTGCACCAGCAGCAGAATAGTGAGTGCAGCTCTGGAGTATAATACAGGATGTAACTCAGGATCAGTACAGGATAAGTAATGTCATGTATGTACACAGTGACTGCACCAGCAGCAGAATAGTGAGTGCAGCTCTGGAGTATAATACAAGATGTAACTCAGGATCAGTACAGGATAAGTAATGTCATGTATGTACACAGTGACTGCACCAGCAGCAGAATAGTGAGTGCAGCTCTGGGGTATAATACAGGATGTAACTCTGGATCAGTACAGGATAAGTAATGTCATGTATGTACACAGTGACTGCACCAGCAGCAGAATAGTGAGTGCAGCTCTGGAGTATAATACAGGATGTAACTCAGGATCAGTACAGGATAAGTAATGTCATGTATGTACACAGTGACTGCACCAGCAGCAGAATAGTGAGTGCAGCTCTGGAGTATAATACAGGATGTAACTCAGGATCAGTACAGGATAAGTAATGTCATGTATGTACACAGTGACTGCACCAGCAGCAGAATAGTGAGTGCAGCTCTGGGGTATAATACAGGATGTAACTCAGGATCAGTACAGGATAAGTAATGTCATGTATGTACACAGTGACTGCACCAGCAGCAGAATAGTGAGTGCAGCTCTGGAGTATAATACAGGATGTAACTCAGGATCAGTACAGGATAAGTAATGTCATGTATGTACACAGTGACTGCACCAGCAGCAGAATAGTGAGTGCAGCTCTGGGGTATAATACAGGATGTAACTCAGGATCAGTACAGGATAAGTAATGTCATGTATGTACACAGTGACTGCACCAGCAGCAGAATAGTGAGTGCAGCTCTGGAGTATAATACAGGATGTAACTCAGGATCAGTACAGGATAAGTAATGTCATGTATGTACACAGTGACTGCACCAGCAGCAGAATAGTGAGTGCAGCTCTGGAGTATAATACAGGATGTAACTCAGGATCAGTACAGGATAAGTAATGTCATGTATGTACACAGTGACTGCACCAGCAGCAGAATAGTGAGTGCAGCTCTGGAGTATAATACAAGATGTAACTCAGGATCAGTACAGGATAAGTAATGTCATGTATGTACACAGTGACTGCACCAGCAGCAGAATAGTGAGTGCAGCTCTGGGGTATAATACAGGATGTAACTCTGGATCAGTACAGGATAAGTAATGTCATGTATGTACACAGTGACTGCACCAGCAGCAGAATAGTGAGTGCAGCTCTGGGGTATAATACAGGATGTAACTCTGGATCAGTACAGGATAAGTAATGTCATGTATGTACACAGTGACTGCACCAGCAGCAGAATAGTGAGTGCAGCTCTGGAGTATAATACAGGATGTAACTCAGGATCAGTACAGGATAAGTAATGTCATGTATGTACACAGTGACTGCACCAGCAGCAGAATAGTGAGTGCAGCTCTGGAGTATAATACAAGATGTAACTCAGGATCAGTACAGGATAAGTAATGTCATGTATGTACACAGTGACTGCACCAGCAGCAGAATAGTGAGTGCAGCTCTGGGGTATAATACAGGATGTAACTCAGGATCAGTACAGGATAAGTAATGTCATGTATGTACACAGTGACTGCACCAGCAGCAGAATAGTGAGTGCAGCTCTGGAGTATAATACAGGATGTAACTCAGGATCAGTACAGGATAAGTAATGTCATGTATGTACACAGTGACTGCACCAGCAGAATAGTGAGTGCAGCTCTGGAGTATTATACTGGATGTAACTCAGGATCAGTACAGGATAAGTAATGTCATGTATGTACACAGTGACTGCACCAGCAGCAGAATAGTGAGTGCAGCTCTGGAGTATAATACAGGATGTAGTGTAGTAGGAGTAGTGATGTCAGAGGTTGACCGCTACTCAGAGGCTTCTGGGTCCAAGATCAACCGGGATAAGTGTGAGAGTCTCTGGCTGGGAGAGGGAGGTCCAGGCTTTGATCTCCCGGACACTCTTCCAGGGCCCCAAGACTCTGCCAAAGTTCTCGGCATCGAATTTGGCCAGGGGGATTACCCCATGCAAAACTGGGACGGCAGGCTTAAGATCGCCGCCCAGAAGGTGGACCAGTGGAAGGGTTGGTCTTTGACCCTCAGAGAAAGGGTTAATCTGATCAAAACTTACCTGCTCCCGTTACTGATTTATCTGGGCAGTGTGTGCATGTTGCCAGAACCCCTCTGGACTCGGGTCTACAGTCTGTTCTTCCAGCTGTTATGGGGGAATAGGCTGAACCTTATCAAGAGGGAGGTTACTTACCGCACGAGGAGACAAGGAGGGTTGTGTATGGTCAACCCTGTGGTGTTCCTAGTGAATACCTTTCTTAAGATCAATATCGCAAACCTCTGGAAAGAGAGGGCTCCTCCGTGGGTATACTCCTGCAGGGGATGGGCTCCTCCGTGGGTATACTCCTGCAGGGGATGGGCTCCTCCGTGGGTATACTCCTGCAGGGGATGGGCTCCTCCGTGGGTATACTCCTGCAGGGGATGGGCTCCTCCGTGGGTATACTCCTGCAGGGGATGGGCTCCTCCGTGGGTAATACTCCAGCAGGGGATGGGCTCCTCCGTGGGTATACTCCTGTAGAGGATGGGCTCCTCCGTGGGTATACTCCTGCAGGGGATGGGCTCCTCCGTGGGTATACTCCTGCAGGGGATGGGCTCCTCCGTGGGTATACTCCTGCAGGGGATGGGCTCCTCCGTGGGTATACTCCTGCAGGGGATGGGCTCCTCCGTGGGTATACTCCTGCAGGGGATGGGCTCCTCCGTGGGTATACTCCTGCAGGGGATGGTTTCGACCTTTCTTCCAGGAATGGGAGACAGGAGGACAAGTGAAGGATCTCCGTACACCACATGGGCATCTTCCGGCTTACGCTACCCCGGTTCTGAAGGTGATTCGCCGGTGGGGTCTGGGAATGTGGGAGATCAGGACCATGTCGAGGAAAGTCCTTGACAAGAGGGTTCTGTTGACCCATTTCCAGAAGCCTCTGGCCCTCAGGGATTGCCCAAGTCGGGATCTGGGGGTGGGTTTGAGTTTGTTGAATTCCATCAGGATCCCCTTGAAGTTTTGGGACGTGACTTGGCGCTGCTTCCATGGAAAGCTGTGTGTGAGGGACAATCTGAAGTGTAGGAGCTCTGAGGAAAGGGGTTGTCCCCGGGAGGAGTGCGGTGGTCTGCTGGAGAGCATGGACCACTTCCTGCTTCAGTGCCCCTTTAACACAGAGGTGTACAACCGGGTGGGCGCTTCCATCCATTGGCCCGGGTTGGCCGGTCTCTCCTATGCGGAGTGGGCCTATGGAGCATTCAGAGGCCTGGGTGGCCGGGACCGCTGCACGTTATTCCTAGTTAGCCTAGTGGTCAGGTACCACGCGTGGAACGCACGGTGTTTAGTATCGACGCAGCGTAAAATCCTCCCGGTGGATGAGGTGGTTAGGAACATTCTGGGTGACCTGGTGAAGGTGCGCTCTCTGGAGTATGAGGGGCTGGGCACGGGGAGGGCCTCTCTCCTTTGGAGGGGGTTCTCCTTTAGTGTCCCTTAGTCTGTCATCTCCGCTCCTGGTGTTGGGCTGAAGCTGACACTGTAGATTTTTGTTTTGTATCTGAGGTTATAGTAATGTGGGGGCTTGCAGGCGCCGAACCTGGGCTTTATGTGGTTTGGATTTGTTATGTTGATTTGTTTAATGTGTTTGTATCTTGTGTACATTGTGTATTTATTTATAGTTATATGTAGTTATAGTTCTTGTGTGTGTTTATAGGTTGGTTGGTTTTGGGGTGTTGGTGTTAGGGTGTTAGGTTGGGAGGGGGGTGGACGGGACTTGGACTGTACGATCCTGGGCACTGGTCTGGACTATATAACGCGAACTTTGGACGTTAGACCAGTGTCTGGGTGGGAGGGTGATGGGCGTGGGATTTAGTTAGCTATATTTAATGTTATTTAATGTTATTAATGTTATTTCAGTTATATTCATTGTTATTTCTGTGTTTATTTCTTGTTCGTTTATGTGTATTTTGCTGTGTATTTCAAAAAAAAAAAAAAAAAAAAAAAATTAGGTGGTGGGATTGGGTGAAGGTTTTGTTTGTTCTTATGCTGAGTGTGTGGTGTGTGTGTGGCTGGGCCAGGAGGTTTCCGTAAGACTCTTTTAGTTTGTATTATTGTTTTATTTTGCCAGAAGTTATGGCTTGATTTATGTTTATGGTTGTTATGTTTTTCATTTTTATATAAAATAAAAGATTTACAGGAAGTAACTCAGGATCAGTACAGGATAAGTAATGTCATGTATGTACACAGTGACTGCACCAGCAGCAGAATAGTGAGTGCAGCTCTGGGGTATAATACAGGATGTAACTCAGGATCAGTACAGGATAAGTAATCTCATGTATGTACACAGTGACTGCACCAGCAGCAGAATAGTGAGTGCAGCTCTGGAGTATAATACAGGATGTAACTCAGGATCAGTACAGGATAAGTAATGTCATGTATGTACACAGTGACTGCACCAGCAGCAGAATAGTGAGTGCAGCTCTGGAGTATAATACAGGATGTAACTCAGGATCAGTACAGGATAAGTAATGTCATGTATGTACACAGTGACTGCACCAGCAGCAGAATAGTGAGTGCAGCTCTGGAGTATAATACAGGATGTAACTCAGGATCAGTACAGGATAAGTAATGTCATGTATGTACACAGTGACTGCACCAGCAGCAGAATAGTGAGTGCAGCTCTGGAGTATAATACAGGATGTAACTCAGGATCAGTACAGGATAAGTAATGTCATGTATGTACACAGTGACTGCACCAGCAGCAGAATAGTGAGTGCAGGTCTGGAGTATAATACAGGATGTAACTCAGGATCAGTACAGGATAAGTAATGTCATGTATGTACACAGTGACTGCACCACCAGCAGAATAGTGAGTGCAGCTCTGGAGTATAATACAGGATGTAACTCAGGATCAGTACAGGATAAGTAATGTCATGTATGTACACAGTGACTGCACCAGCAGCAGAATAGTGCGTGCAATCTCATTCTGCTGTGTGCTACTGAAGGGTGTGGCTGTGTGCTGCTGAGCTCCTGCACCACCTGGTGGAAGATCAATCCACCCAGGCCTGCTCTCTCCTCCCCAGGGAGGGAGTGGGTTCTGTGGGATGAATCCTGCAGGAAAATCCCAGGCTCCTGTCTCCCGGACCAGGCCGGCGGGGGGCAGGAGAAGCCAGTTACCGGCCAAATCGGAGGGTGTAAGAAGATCTGCCCGGAGCCAAGGACGCAGCGATGTGACCTCGGCTGCCACCCCCAAGACCCAGGGAAGCCGCAAGGTCTCCGGAACACAGAAGATCAAGGCAAGTGACATCAGCCTGAGTGCTCCTCCTGGAAAGCTGGATGTATGTGCGGGAAAGCTGGGTGGTTCAGCTGGAAAGCTGGGTGCTCACGGAGGTGTGCAAAAAGCATGGGGTGATCTTAAGGCCCGGAGTCTGCTTCCATCTATGGCTCCCGGATTGCTGAGCACCTCCGTGAGTACGAGGAAGCTGGAAAAGCGCTGAGGAGGCTCCAGGAGGAGATAAGGGAGACCTTGGCCCTAGCGGGGGTGGCTACGCAGAGAAAGAAAAAGTCTGATCTACTTACCACCATAGACAGACTAAAAGCCGAGGTCACCGCTCTGGAGGAGAAGCGACATCTTATCCGCGAGCACAGCGGTCCGTTCCGTGAAAAGTTGGAGAATGATGCCCGGTTTGATGACATGCGCCAGGAGCAGTTAAGAAAACTGAAGGGGCTTCAGATCCAGGCGGATGATGGAGATGATGAGGAGGATGAGGAAGACCTGCCGTGTCCGTCTGGTGGCCTGCACCAACACCAGCAGGCCTCGCACGACAGGCTGCCTGCGGAGCAAGCGCCATTACCATCAGGCTGCGGCTCTGCCAACCTGGAGGAGGAAAGTGATGACAGCGGCCAGGGGGGGGCGCTAATGGCTCAAATACGTCAGCTCGAGTCCCCAGTTCACCTCTAGAACTTTTCCTTTGGTGATGATATCCCGAGTGACGACCAAAAGAGGAAGAAGACGAGACCCAAGAAGACCAAGGCGTCTCAGGAGGTGAATCTGGTGTTTCGTCCCCTCCCTGTTTCCTCCGGGCGGGCAGCAGTGTCAGCCTGTCGTGTAGGCCCCGTAACCCAGCCCAGCACGAATCCTGCAGTGGACTCGGTGCCAGGGTGCGGGGAGAGTGCAAAGCCACGTTCCATCATGGCGCAGAGCACCAGCCTTGTTTGCAGTAGCAAGGATGGTGCAGGGAAGGCATCGGCCGAAAGGCCGGACAGTGAGGGCGATCCAGCAGGTCCTGGTACTGTGCGCTGCCCCCCAGTGGGAGGGGGGGGTGGCCCGGTGCCAGGGGCAGTGGCGGTGGCTCCTGTGGCCCCTAGCACTGTGGCTGCATCTAGCTCCGGTGAGCAGCGGCAGTGTGATGGGGCTGCTGGGGCTTGTGGTGCGGCGCCTCCCAAGCATCCCGAACAGCCTGCAGAGAAAGGCGCAGGAAAAGTGTTGTTTTGCATTGGATCATCAGACCCTGGAGAGGGCACAAAAAGACTGTCCGGAGTCTGCAAGGGCAAGTGGCCTCTTGCATCCAGCGAGCAGCAGAGCAGAAATATTAAAAAAACTACTGGACAACAAGGGGTTAATGCCAATGAGGCAGAGGGCACCTTTAAGATCGGGGTTGGAGCTGCCTCTTCTCAGGCTGTATCAGCTATGGAGGTGGCTCTACCCCCAGTGCCCAGTGACGCCGAGGCAACCCCAGGTCCTCCTGGCCCAGCTGGTGTGAGTGATGCAAGGAAGCGAGGCAGTAATGCACATAGTGTGGTGAATGTGGGAGTGGTGAATGGTGCTGAGGGGGGTGATCCTGTTGTGCGTGCTGGACCTTCTGCACCCCCAGTGGTGGCCGCTCCCATAAGGAGCTATGCGAGTGTCACTGCTGGGGCAAGTGGGGTTAACTCCTTGTCTCCTGGCTCTGGGAACAGCGTTTTGCAAAGGCGTCTTCTGGAGGCTCTCAGGAGAGGGGAAAAGTCAATCACTGTAGAGGGGAGAGATGTTGATCTGTCCTTCTGGACAGACAGGCATGGCCTGGCAGCCTTCCAAGAGAAAAGGGGGGGAGAGACTGTATGGTCTTTACCCACAACTGGGCCCGGAGCTTCCCGTAGGAATGTGGTTCGTCTTCGCTGGAGGGGCAGTGACGCATGCCCACCCAGGTCAAGGGTGGTGGAGCTCCTCCTGAAGATGAACTTCAGGGCTAGTGACATCTTTGCCCTGATACATCCTTATGGTACTCCGGAGTTCGATGTCAGCTTTGTTCGGCCGGAGGGCTTAGAGCTCTTCTGGTCAAATTATGAGCTGGCAAAGAACGAGCCCGCATGGCGAGACTTTGCTGTGCAAGCAGTGTCTCGCCAAAACGCAGTCAAGAAGGTGACCGTTTTGACCCGTAACGAGTCACTTTCTTGCATGGACATCATGACTTGGCTCAGTCGTTATGGCGAAGTAGTTCAGGTACCTCAGAAAAACCGCGATGAATTTGGCATTTGGTCTGGGGCCTGGACCTTCATGATGAAGTTGAAGTGTTCAGGCGGCACAGTCGCCCACATTCCTTCTTCAGCCTTTCTTGGACGGGACAGAATCCTGATTTTCTACCAGGGGCAGCCGAAGGTCTGTCACAGGTGCGGTGACCCCACACACTTTAGCGCCAGCTGCCAAGTGCAGAAGTGCGCTTTGTGTGGTGGGCTAGGTCATCTCGCTGCATCCTGTAAGGACATTAGGTGTAACCTGTGTGGTGAGCTCGGTCACCCTTTCAGCCGTTGTCCTCGCTCCTTTGCCAATGCGGTTGTGACCCCAGTGGAGGAGAGCCATGAGGTTGCTTCTGCTGGGGAAGGTACCAGCAGAGGTGGAGGAGCTGAGGGGCCTGTGAAGAAAAGCAAGAATAAGTCACCTTCTCAGTTGAGGCGGCTTGAAGCCAGACAAAAAGGGAGAGAACTGGGGAAGCCTCAGGTTGCTGGGGTGACCCTTGGTCCTTCCTCAGAGGCTGGTCTTGCTACTGAGGCCCTGAGGGATGATGAGTTGGATGAGGAGGTCAGGAGGATGGAGCGCGAGAAAGGTGCCATGTCCTCCACGTCCTCCCATTATGAGAGTATGGATGAGGATAACAGGATTTGGCTAGAAAATAAGCGCAAGCAGAAAAAGAAAAAGCGCGGCGCATCTAAGGTACCTAAGGAAGGGAAAACTTCCTCCCCTCTGGTTGAGCTTTCCAACCGGTTCCTCACCCTCGATGAGATCGCCTCCTCGGAAGGAGAGGCTGAGGGTGGGGTTCTGGAGGTGGCGGCGGAGCAGCCTGTAGGGGGCGCCGAGTCTCTATCCTCTGGGGAAGCTGGGTCCTCAGAGTGGGAGACTGACTCAGAGTCAGGAGACAAGGACGAAGGAGAGGGTGGTCCGGGTGGGTCCTTGGGGTCCAATAATAACATGGACACCACAATTTCATTAAAAAGAAGTTGCCCTAAATCTGATGGGAAAAAAGAAAGGGGATCATCGTCAGAGGAGAGTCGGGGGAGGGGAAGCAATAAGAAAAAAGCCGTTTAACTCAATCACTCATGATGGCGGCACCCACTCCGTTGACGCTGGCGTCCAGTAATGTCGCCAGCATTAAGTCTAATGCGGCTAGATTTGCAGCCTTTGATTTTCTCGGCCGTGTTGAAGCCGACATTTTATTTTTGCAGGAGACCAGGCTGCCAGATTTGGCGGCCGTGTTTAAAGCTAAGAAGGAATGGAGACACGGGCCTTCCTATTGGTCTCTTGCGGCCGAGCCGTATAGCGGAGTGGCGGTCCTCTTTACCGCACCGGTAGAATGCCGACGAGTTATTGAGTTAGAAATGGGGAGGTGCCTGATCCTGGATGTCCTCATGAAGGGACAAGAACTTCGCCTAATTAATATCTATGGTCCCCAGTCCAAGTGGGACAGGAAGTGTCTCTTTATGAGGATCAAGCCCTACCTTTTTACTAGTCGGCAGGTGGTCTTTGGAGGGGACTTCAATGCTGTCACGAGGTCCCAGGATAGGGGAGGTTCCAGAGACAAGCTGACTTATGATAGCGTCGCTCTTAATAGCATAGCCAGTGAGGCTCGCCTGGTGGATGTCCACATCCGGCACACCCCAGGCCACGCGGGGTTCACCTATTATAGGGGTAGCTGCAGGTCTAGAATAGACAGGTTTTATTTAAAGGAGGAAGCCATTTCTTCAGCAGTGTCCGTTGTTGAGGTGGAGTTCTCCGACCACTGTCTAATTTTGTTTTCTCTGAATGTTACAGAGACCCCCCGGATGGGAAGAGGCTACTGGAAGCTCAATTCGTCTCTCCTGGAAGAAGCGGAGATCAGACAATCCTTTGAGGACTTTCTTCAGAGCCAGGTACCATTGCTGGGCCTTTGTAGCAGTAAGTCAGAGTGGTGGGAGATGCTCAAGAAAAGGGTGGCGAGATTCTTCCGCCAGCTCTCGAGCCTCAGGAGCCTGGACAGGTACCGCCTGTATCAGGGCCTGAGGAGGAAACTCGAGCATCTCGTCTCGACTGGAGGTAGTCGTGAGGACATCTCCAGAGTGAAATCCTTGCTGAAGAGGTGTCAGTACGATAGACACGCATCTTTGGTTTTTGAGAGGGATTACGGGAAATACCGCTCGCCCGACCCTTACAGAAACTGCAAGATGTCAGTGAATGGTAAAGTTGTCACAGGACTGGTTGACAGTACGGGATCCCTGAAAAGGTCCAGATCAGGGATTCTGGAGGTCGTCAGATCCTTCTACTCGCACCTCTTGGGCAGGAAGGATCTAGATCGGGATGTGATGTCGGCTTTCCTGGCTGAAACTGTCCCTGAGCCAGGAGTAGACCCCTCTCTTGATGTTTTGACAGAGAAGATCAGGGAAGAGGAAGTCAGCCGGGCGATTGAAGGGCTCGCCCTCAAGAAATCGCCAGGTCCAGATGGCTTAACATCTGAGTTTTATAAGACCTTTAAGGACGCCTTGGTTCCCCTCTTGACTGAGGTATTCAATGAGTGTCTTTCCTTGGGCGCTCTGCCGAAGTCAATGAGGAGGTCTGCCCTGATCATTCTGTCAAAGGGTAAGGACCGATCTCGTATTGAGAACTGGCGTCCCATAGCGCTTCTCAATACGGACAGAAAGGTTTTGGCAAAGGTGCTGTTTAATCGGCTGGTGCAGTTTGCACCCCGGCTCCTTTCGGGGACCCAGCACTGCTCTGTTCCAGGCCGCAGTACATTTAGTGCTGTGCTCTGTGTCCGGGAGGCAGTGGAGCAGGGCAGGGCTGGTAACTGGAAGGGGTACTTGCTGTCCTTGGATCAGGCAAAAGCGTTTGATCGGGTTAACCACGAGTACCTCTGGTCTGTCCTTCTGAGGTATGGCCTGCCGGGGGAGTTTGTCAATTGGCTAAAGGTTTTGTACGCAGGGGCAGAGAGTTTCCCGCTTGTGAACGGTTGGATTGGCCGCTCTTTTGAGGTCGGGTCTGGTGTTCGCCAGGGTTGTCCTCTGAGCCCACTCTTATACGTGTTTGCGATTGACCCATTCCTTAGGAGGGTTGATCGTGGGCCGTTGGTGGGAGTCGGGATGGACCAGGTGGCACCGGAAGCCACTCTAAGGGTGGTAGCGTATGCCGATGATGTCACCGTTTTTGTGTCCTCGAGAGGGGAGGCGCAATGGGTGATGTCAGAGGTTGACCGCTACTCAGAGGCTTCTGGGTCCACGATCAACCGGGATAAGTGTGAGAGTCTCTGGCTGGGAGAGGGGGATCCAGGCTTTGATCTCCCGGACACTCTTCCAGGGCCCCAAGACTCTGCCAAAGTTCTCGGCATCGAATTTGGCCAGGGGGATTACCCCATGCAAAACTGGGATGGCAGGCTTAAGATCGCCGCCCAGAAGGTGGACCAGTGGAAGGGTTGGTCTTTGACCCTCAGGGAAAGGGTGAACTTGATTAAAACTTACCTGCTCCCATTGCTGATATATCTGGGCAGTGTGTGCATGTTGCCAGAACCCCTCTGGACTCGAGTGTACAGTCTGTTTTTCCAGCTGTTATGGGGGAATAGGCTGAACCTTATCAAGAGGGAGGTTACTTACCGCACGAGGAGACAAGGAGGGTTGTGTATGGTCAACCCTGTGGTGTTCCTAGTGAATACCTTTCTTAAGATCAATGTAGCAAACCTCTGGAAAGAGAGGGCTCCTCCGTGGGTATACTCCTGCAGGGGATGGTTTAGGCCTTTCTTCCAGGAATGGGAGACAGGAGGGCGAGTGAAGGATCTCCGTACACCGCATGGGCATCTTCCGGCTTACGCTACCCCGGTTCTGAAGGTGATTCGCCGGTGGGGTCTGGGAATGTGGGAGATCAGGACCATGTCGAGGAAACTCCTTGACAAAAGGGTTCTGTTGACCCATTTCCAGAAGCCTCTGGCCCTCAGGGATTGCCCAAGTCGGGATCTGGGGGTGGGTTTAGGTCTTTTGAATTCCATCAGGATCCCCTTGGCTTGGCGCTGCTTCCATGGAAAGCTGTGTGTGAGGGACAATCTGAAGTGTAGGAGCTCTGAGGAAAGGGGTTGTCCCCGGGAGGAGTGCGGTGGTCTGCTGGAGAGCATGGACCACTTCCTGCTTCAGTGCCCCTTTAACACAGAGGTGTACAACCGGGTGGGCGCTTCCCTCCATTGGCCCGGTTTGGCCGGTCTCTCCTATGCGGAGTGGGCCTATGGAGCATTCAGAGGCCTGGGTGGCCGGGACCGCTGCACGTTATTCCTAGTTAGTCTAGTGGTCAGGTACCACACGTGGAACGCACGGTGTTTAGTATCGACGCAGCGTAAAATCCTCCCGGTGGATGAGGTGGTTAGGAACATTCTGGGTGACCTGGTGAAGGTGCGCTCTCTGGAGTATGAGAGGCTGGGCACGGGGAGGGCCTCTCTCCTTTGGAGGGGGTTCTCCTTTAGTGTCCCTTAGTCTGTCATCTCCTCTCCTGGTGTTGGGCTGAAGCTGACACTGTAGATTTTTGTTTTGTATCTGAGGTTATAGTGATGTAGGGGCTTGCAGGCGCCGAACCTGGGCTTTATGTGGTTTTTATATATGTTGATATGTTTAATGTGTTTGTATTTTGTGTACAGTGTGTATTTATGTAGTTATAGTTAATGTGTATATAGGTTGGTTGGTTTTGGGGTGTTGGTGTTAGGGTGTTAGGTTGGGAGGGGGGTGGACGGGATTTGGACAATATGATCCTGGGCACTGGTCTGGACTATATAGCGCGAACTTTGGACGTTAGACCAGTGTCTGGGTGGAAGGGTGATGGGCGTGGGATTTAGTTAGTTATATTTAATGTTTTTATTTCCTGTTTGTCTTTTTTTTGCTGTGTATTCTTTAGTTATTTATGGAAAAAAAAAAAAAAATTATTATAAAAAATTATAAAAAAAAAAATAAAAAAAAAAAAATTAGGTGGTGGGATTGGGTGAAGGTTTTGTTTTATAATGCTGATTGTGTGGTGTGTGTGTGGCTGGGCCAGGAGATTTTCGTAAGTCTCTTTTAGTTTGTATTATTGTTTTGTTATTATTATTATTGTTTTGTTTTGCCAGAAGTTATGGCTTGATTTATGTTTATTGTTGTAATGTTTTTCATTTTTATATATAAAATAAAAGATTTACAGGATGTCACTCAGGATCAGTACAGGATAAGTAATGTCATGTATGTACACAGTGACTGCACCAGCAGCAGAATAGTGAGTGCAGCTCTGGGGTATAATACAGGATGTAACTCAGGATCAGTACAGGATAAGTAATGTCATGTATGTACACAGTGACTGCACCAGCAGCAGATAGTGAGTGCAGCTCTGGAGTATAATACAGGATGTAACTCAGGATCAGTACAGGATAAGTAATGTCATGTATGTACACAGTGACTGCACCAGCAGCAGATAGTGAGTGCATCTCTGGTGTATAATACAGGATGTAACTCAGGATCAGTACAGGATAAGTAATGTCATGTATGTACACAGTGACTGCACCAGCAGCAGAATAGTGAGTGCAGCTCTGGGGTATAATACAGGATGTAACTCAGGATCAGTACAGGATAAGTAATGTCATGTATGTACACAGTGACTGCACCAGCAGCAGATAGTGAGTGCAGCTCTGGAGTATAATACAGGATGTAACTCAGGATCAGTACAGGATAAGTAATGTCATGTATGTACACAGTGACTGCACCAGCAGCAGATAGTGAGTGCATCTCTGGTGTGCCTCGTTACCTCGTTAGCTGTCTGTTGCTGTGAGAGGCTGTGTGCTGCTGCTGCTCCTGAGCTCCAGGGAAAACCACCTCCACCTGGGGCCTGCTCTCTCCTCTCCCAGGGAGGGAGTGGGTTTCCAGGCATGAGCCAGGGCAGCAAGTCCCAGGCTCCTGCTTCCCGGTCTAGGCCGGCGGGAGGCAGGGGTAGCCAGGAACCGGCCAGCGCTGCGGAAGCCTTGGGGGTGAGAAGATCTGCAAGGAACAGCAGCAATGCTGCTCCAAGTACCCCCAGGCCAGCTAAGGCTTCAAAAAGCACCAAAACCCCAGGAAAGCTGGATACCTCGGGAAAGCTGGGTACCAAGGAAAAGCTGGATACTGCGGGAAAGCTGAGTGCTCAGGGAGGTGAGGCTGACCTCAGTGAAGAGGGCTGGGGAATGCTGAGGACCCGGGAGTCTATTTCCAGCTATGCCTCCCGGGCTCTGGGCCACCTCTCTGAGTACGAAGAAGCCAGCAAGACGGTGAGGAGACTGCGGGAGGAGCTCAGGTGCGCCCATGCCAGGGCAAGCTCTGCCCAGAAGAGGAGGAAGGAGCAGATTCTGGCAGAGATATCCAGGCTCCAGACTGACATCCAGGCCTTGGAGGAGAGGAAGGCTTATCTGCTGGAGAGGAGCGGACCATTCAAGGAAAAGATCCTTAATGATGAGAGATTCCGGGAGATGGAGGAGGAGAAGCAGAGGCGGCTGATGGGGCTTCAGCCAGAGAGTCAGATGGAGGAGGAAAGTTCGGTACCGTGCAGTGGGCCCCCTGCAGGACAAGCGGCCTTGTCAACTGGCTGCGGTTCTGCCGGCCCGGGTGAGGATAGTGACAGCCACCAGGGAGGGGCGCTGATGGAGGAGATCAGACGGCTCGAGTCCCCTGTGCACCTCCAGGACTTTACTTTTGGAGACGATCTGCCGGAGGATGCACCGGGGGGCAGCAAACCGTGAAAGAAGAAGACCAAATCCGTGGAAGTGGTGAGTCTAGTTTACAGCCCCCTCCCCGTAAAACCCGAGTCGGCCGCAGGGCCAGCTCACTGTGCGAGCCCCGTTACCCGGCCCAGCACGGGTCCTGCAGTGGACTCAGTGCCAGGGAGCGGGGAGATTACAGGTGTGACATCTGATGTGGCGATGGGCTCCGTCTCTGTTTGTGGTAACAGTGGGGGAGCAGGGGAGACATCGGCCGCAAGGCCGGACAGTAAGGGCGGCTCGGCAGTGGCGATACCATCGAAATCCAGTGCTGTGGTGCGTCCCCCAGTGGGAGGGGGGGATAGCCCGGCACTGGTGGCTGCTTCCGGTGCCTCGGCGCCTCTTCATGCTGTTGCCGCTAATCACTCGGTTATGGAGCGGCGGCAGTGTGGAGGGGTCGCTGAGGCTGAGGGCTCTGAACCTCCCAAACCTAAAGTCCTGTTTTGCGTAGGAGTTGGAGATAATCTGCAGAGAAGTGCTGAGGAAGGTGGGGATCAGCGGCGCCTCACACCGGCCAAAGATCAGCGGCGACTCTTACCTTCCCCTAAGAAAAGTAAAATAACATCTGCTACCGATGATGCGGAGGGCACAAGTGTGACACAAGTCGGGGTCCCCTCTGGGCGATGCTCTGCGAGGGGACCCCTGTCCCTTGTGCCTGAAGATGCGGAGGTGGTCATGTCCCCTGATGTTGTTGCTGGTCCAGCCAGTGTGAGTGGTGTCAGTAATGTTGTGGTGGATAATGTGAATGGTGTGAGTGGTGGAGAATCTTTTCCAGCTTTGGGGGTGGGTGATGGAGGGACTGGTGGTGTGAGTGGCGTGGCTGAGTGTAACATGCAGGTGGGTAGTGTTAATGTGGTGGGTGCAGGGGTTGGTCCGGTTGCTCCCCCAGTGGCGGCCCCTATTAAGAGCTATGCCAGTGTCGCTGCTGGGGGAAGTGGGGTTCCATCATCCTCGTCTCTGGGCTCTGGGGACGGCTTTTTGCAACGGCGCCTCCTGCGGGCCTTACAGAAGGGTGAAAGGACGATCAATGTAGCGGGGCAGGAGGTTGATTTGTCGTTTTGGATAGAGAGGCACGGCCTGTCTGCCTTCCGAGAGCAAAGAGGCAGGGAGACATCATGGTCGCTCCCGACAACCGGGCCGGGTGCTAACCGTAGGAATGTGGTCCGTCTTCGGTGGCGTGGCAGTGATGTGTGTCCCCCTCGGGCACGGGTAGTTGAGCTGCTGCTGAAGATGGACTTCAAGGCGGCTGACATCTTTGCCTTGATCCATCCCTATGGTACATCTGAGTTTGATATCAGCTTTGTTCGGCCGGAGGGGCTTGAGCTCTTCTGGTCCAACTATGAGCTGAGATACAACGAGCCCGAGTGGCGGGACTTTGCTGTGCAAGCAGTGTCCCGCCAGAGCGAACTCAAGAAAGTGACCGTTCTTACCCCTAACGAATCACTATCTTGCTTTGACATCATGACCTGGATGAATCGTTATGGAGAGGTACTGGGATTACCAGAGAAAAATCGAGACGAGTTTGGTATCTGGTCAGGGGCCTGGACCTTCATGGTGAAGTTGAGGCGTTCAGGTAACTCAGTCGCCCACATCCCTTCATCAGCCTTCCTAGGGAGGGATCGGATCCTGATCTTCTACCGGGGGCAGCCTAAGCTGTGTCACAGGTGCGGTGACCCCACACATTTCAGCGCAAACTGCACCGTGCAGAAGTGTGCGTTGTGTGGGGGTGTCGGCCATCTCGCTGCATCCTGTACAGGACAGATTAGGTGTAACCTGTGTGGTGATCTCGGTCACCCGTACAGTCGTTGTCCTCTTTCCTTCGCTAATGCGGGCTCAACCTCAGCGGGTGAAAGCCATGAGGCTGAATCAGCTGGGGAGGGGACTAGCAGAGGCGGAGGAATGGAGGGGCCAGGGAAGAAAGACAGGAAAAAGACGCCTGCCCAGCTAAGGCGTCTAGAGAAGCGTCAACAGGAGAGAGAGCGGGGGGAGTCTCGGGCTGCTGGGACAACCTCTGGCGCTCTCCTGGAGACCTCACCTGTCGCTGAGGCCCCAGGGGATGATGTACTGGATGAGGAGGTCAGGAGGATCGAGAGAGAGGAAGGTGCCACGTCCTCAGACTCCTCCCATTATGAGAGTATGGACGAGGATAATAGGGCGTGGCTAGAGGAAAAGCGTAAGCGTGGCGCCAAAAAGAAGAAAAAGGGTAAAAAGAAGGGAGGTGTAAGATCTTCTCCCTCCCTGACTAAGGTACCCAAGGAAGGTGCAACCAACCCCCCGCTGGTCGAACTTTCAAATCGATTCCTGGCCCTGGATGGAGTGCCTCCTGCCGATGGAGGGGCTGAGGGTGAAGGGCCAGAGGTGGCGGAGCCTGCAGGAGGTGCCGAGTCTCCCCCTGGGGAGTCAGGGTCCTCAGGAGGGGAGACTGGCCCAGAGTCTGGAGACGAGGATGAGGGGGCAGGTCCTGGATCTGCCCCTGAAGCATCAGAGGTGCGGGAGATGGACACCACAATATGTCTAAAAAGGGGGTGTTCGTTTCCTGAGGGTGGTGGTAAGATGGGTAAAAAGAAAGCCGTCTAACTCAATCACTCATGATGGCGGCACCCACTCCGTTGACGCTGGCGTCCATTAATGTCGCCAGCATTAAGTCTGATGCGGCTAGATTTGCGGCCTTTGATTTTCTCGGCCGCGTTGAAGCCGACATTTTATTTTTGCAGGAGACCAGGCTGCCAGATTTGGCGGCTGTGTTTAAAGCTAAGAGGGAATGGAGACACGGGCCTTCCTACTGGTCTCTTGCGGCCGAGCCGTATAGCGGAGTTGCGGTCCTTTTTACCGCACCGGTAGAATGCCGACGAGTTATTGAGTTAGAAATGGGGAGGTGCCTGATCCTGGATGTCCTCATGAAGGGACAAGAACTTCGCCTAATTAACATCTATGGTCCCCAGTCCAAGTGGGACAGGAAGTGTCTCTTTATGAGGATCAAGCCCTACCTTTTTACAAGTCGGCAGGTGGTCTTTGGAGGGGACTTCAATGCTGTCACGAGGTCCCAGGATAGGGGAGGTTCCAGAGACAAGCTGACTTATGATAGCGTCGCACTTAATAGCATAGCTAGTGAGGCTCGCCTGGTGGATGTCCACATCCGGCACACCCCAGGCCACGCGGGGTTCACCTATTATAGGGGTAGCTGCAGGTCTAGAATAGACAGGTTTTATTTAAAGGAGGAAGCCATTTCTTCACCAGTTTCTGTTGTTGAGGTGGAGTTCTCCGACCACTGTCTAATTTTGTTTTCTCTGAATGTTACAGAGACCCCCCGGATGGGAAGAGGCTACTGGAAGCTCAATTCGTCTCTTCTGGAAGAAGCGGAGATCAGACAATCCTTTGAGGACTTTCTTCAGAGCCAGGTACCATTGCTGGGCCTTTGTAGCAGTAAGTCAGAGTGGTGGGAGATGCTCAAGAAAAGGGTGGCGAGATTCTTCCGCCAGCTCTCGAGCCTCAGGAGCCTGGACAGGTACCGCCTGTATCAGGGCCTGAGGAGGAAACTCGAGCATCTCGTCTCGACTGGAGGTAGTCGTGAGGACATCTCCAGAGTGAAATCCTTGCTGAAGAGGTGTCAGTACGATAGACACGCATCTTTGGTTTTTGAGAGGGATTACGGGAAATACCGCTCGCCCGACCCTTACAGAAACTGCAAGATGTCAGTGAATGGTAAAGTTGTCACAGGACTGGTTGACAGTACGGGATCCCTGAAAAGGTCCAGATCAGGGATTCTGGAGGTCGTCAGATCCTTCTACTCACACCTCTTGGGCAGGAAGGATCTAGATCGGGATGTGATGTCGGCTTTCCTGGCTGAAACTGTCCCTGAGCCAGGAGTAGACCCCTCTCTTGATGTTTTGACAGAGATGATCAGGGAAGAGGAAGTCAGCCTGGCGATTGAAGGGCTCGCCCTCAAGAAATCGCCGGGTCCGGATGGCTTAACATCTGAGTTTTATAAGACCTTTAAGGACGCCTTGGTTCCCCTCTTGACTGAGGTATTCAATGAGTGTCTTTCCTCGGGCGCTCTGCCGAAGTCAATGAGGAGGTCTGCCCTGATCATCCTGTCAAAGGGTAAGGACCGATCTCGTATTGAGAACTGGCGTCCCATAGCGCTTCTCAATGCGGACAGAAAGGTTTTGGCAAAGGTGCTGTTTAATCGGCTGGTGCAGTTTGCGCCCCGGCTCCTTTCGGGGACCCAGCACTGCTCTGTTCCAGGCCGCAGTACATTTAGTGCTGTGCTTTGTGTCCGGGAGGCAGTGGAGCAGGGCAGGGCTGGTAACTGGAAGGGGTACTTGTTGTCCTTGGATCAGGCAAAAGCGTTTGATCGGGGTAACCACGAGTACCTCTGGTCTGTCCTTCTGAGGTATGGCCTGCCGGGGGAGTTTGTCAATTGGCTAAAGGTTTTGTACACAGGGGCAGAGAGTTTCCCGCTTGTGAATGGTTGGATTGGCCGCTCTTTTGAGGTCGGGTCTGGTGTTCGCCAGGGTTGTCCTCTGAGCCCACTCTTATACGTGTTCGCGATTGACCCATTCCTTAGGAGGGTTGATCGTGGGCCGTTGGTGGGAGTCGGGATGGACCAGGCGGCACCGGAAGCCACTCTAAGGGTGGTAGCGTATGCTGATTATGTCACCGTTTTTGTGTCCTCGAGAGGGGAGGCGCAATGGGTGATGTCAGAGGTTGTCCGCTACTCAGAGGCTTCTGGGTCCAAGATCAACCGGGATAAGTGTGAGAGTCTCTGGCTGGGAGAGGGGGATCCAGGCTTTGATCTCCCGGACACTCTTCCAGGGCCCCAAGACTCTGCCAAAGTTCTCGGCATCGAATTTGGCCAGGGGGATTACCCCATGCAAAACTGGGACGGCAGGCTTAAGATCGCCGCCCAGAAGGTGGACCAGTGGAAGGGTTGGTCTTTGACCCTCAGGGAAAGGGTTAACCTGATCAAAACTTACCTGCTCCCATTGCTGATATATCTGGGCAGTGTGTGCATGTTGCCAGAACCCCTCTGGACTCGGGTCTACAGTCTGTTCTTCCAGCTGTTATGGGGGAATAGGCTGAACCTAATCAAGAGGGAGGTTACTTACCGCACGAGGAGACATGGAGGGTTGTGTATGGTCAACCCTGTGGTGTTCCTAGTGAATACCTTTCTTAAGATCAATATCGCAAACCTCTGGAAAGAGAGGGCTCCTCCGTGGGTATACTCCTGTAGGGGATGGGCTCCTCCGTGGGTATACTCCTGCAGGGGATGGGCTCCTCCGTGGGTATACTCCTGTAGGGGATGGGCTCCTCCGTGGGTATACTCCTGCAGGGGATGGTTTCGGCCTTTCTTCCAGGAATGGGAGACAGTAGGGCAAATGAAGGATCTTCGTACACCGCATGGGCATCTTCCGGCTTACGCTACCCCGGTTCTGAAGGTGATTCGCCGGTGGGGTCTGGGAATGTGGGAGATCAGGACCATGTCGAGGAAACTCCTTGACAAAAGGGTTCTGTTGACCCATTTCCAGAAGCCTCTGGCCCTCAGGGATTGCCCAAGTCGGGATCTTGGGGTGGGTTTAGGTCTTTTGAATTCCGGGAAAAATGCAAATAAGTTTTCCAAGGTGTTAAATGGAAAACAATACCTCCTTTTGCTACCTTGAAAGGCAGCCCCCTTAACATCAAGTATGACCTACAAGAAGTCTAAAAACATGATGTGGGATTAAGCCAAACCAGTATATCTATTCCATAAGGAACAGACTCCCAACTGTAGACAGCACTGTTTCGACCTGGTTGGGTCTCCTCAGTACAGTGTAGGGAACTGATTTGGCTATGTGAGAGGCTATTGACTAGGATCAGACAGTAGGTGTTCTCCTTAAGGAGACAATGCCAATTAAGGCCACCTTAAACAGTTGGGAGTCTGTTCCTTATGGAATAGATATACTGGTTTGGCTTAATCCCACATCATGTTTTTAGACTTCTTGTAGGTCATACTTGATGTTAAGGGGGCTGCCTTTCAAGGTAGCAAAAGGAGGTATTGTTTTCCATTTAACACCTTGGAAAACTTATTTGCATTTTTCCCAGAATTCCCTGGTGGAGCATTAATGGCTTTAAGTCTCCACATGCCTTTAAGGTGGCCTTAATTGTCTCCTTAAGGAGAACACCTACTGTCTGATCCTAGTCTTTTGAATTCCATCAGGATCCCCTTGAAGTTTTGGGACGTGACTTGGCGCTGCTTCCATGGAAAGCTGTGTGTGAGGGACAATCTGAAGTGTAGGAGCTCTGAGGAAAGGGGTTGTCCCCGGGAGGAGTGCGGTGGTCTGCTGGAGAGCATGGACCACTTCCTGCTTCAGTGCCCCTTTAACACAGAGGTGTACAACCGGGTGGGCGCTTCCATCCATTGGCCCGGGTTGGCCGGTCTCTCCTATGCGGAGTGGGCCTATGGAGCATTCAGAGGCCTGGGTGGCCGGGACCGATGCACGTTATTCCTAGTTAGCCTAGTGGTCAGGTACCACACGTGGAACGCACGGTGTTTAGTATCGACGCAGCGTAAAATCCTCCCGGTGGATGAGGTGGTTAGGAACATTCTGGGTGACCTGGTGAAGGTGCGCTCTCTGGAGTATGAGAGGCTGGGCACGGGGAGGGCCTCTCTCCTTTGGAGGGGGTTCTCCTTTAGTGTCCCTTAGTCTGTCATCTCCGCTCCTGGTGTTGGGCTGAAGCTGACACTGTAGATTTTTGTTTTGTATCTGAGGTTATAGTGATGTAGGGGCTTGCAGGCGCCGAACCTGGGCTTTATGTGGTTGGTTTGTTATGTTGATATGTTTAATGTGTTTGTATTTTGTGTACAGTGTGTATTTCTGTAGTTATAGTTAATGTGTATATAGCTTGGTTGGTTTTGGGGTGTTGGTGTTAGGGTGTTAGGTTGGGAGGGGGGTGGACGGGATTTGGACAATATGATCCTGGGCACTGGTCTGGACTATATAGCACGGACGTTAGACCAGTGTCTGGGTGGGAGGGTGATGGGCGTGGGATTTAGTTAGTTATATTTAATGTTTTTATTTCCTGTTTGTCTTTTTTTTGCTGTGTATTCTTTAGTTATTTATGGAAAAAAAAAAAAAAATTATTATAAAAAATTATAAAAAAAAAATAAAAATAAAAAAAAAATAGGTGGTGGGATTGGGTGAAGGTTTTGTTTTATAATGCTGATTGTGTGGTGTGTGTGTGGCTGGGCCAGGAGATTTTCGTAAGTCTCTTTTAGTTTGTATTATTGTTTTGTTATTATTATTATTGTTTTGTTTTGCCAGAAGTTATGGCTTGATTTATGTTTATTGTTGTAATGTTTTTCATTTTTATATATAAAATAAAAGATTTACAGGATGTAACTCAGGATCAGTACAGGATAAGTAATGTCATGTATGTACACAGTGACTGCACCAGCAGCAGAATAGTGAGTGCAGCTCTGGGGTATAATACAGGATGTAACTCAGGATCAGTACAGGATAAGTAATGTCATGTATGTACACAGTGACTGCACCAGCAGCAGAATAGTGAGTGCAGCTCTGGAGTATAATACAAGATGTAACTCAGGATCAGTACAGGATAAGTAATGTCATGTATGTACACAGTGACTGCACCAGCAGCAGAATAGTGAGTGCAGCTCTGGAGTATAATACAGGATGTAACTCAGGATCAGTACAGGATAAGTAATGTCATGTATGTACACAGTGACTGCACCAGCAGCAGAATAGTGAGTGCAGCTCTGGAGTATAATACAGGATGTAACTCAGGATCAGTACAGGATAAGTAATGTCATGTATGTACACAGTGACTGCACCAGCAGCAGAATAGTGAGTGCAGCTCTGGGGTATAATACAGGATGTAACTCAGGATCAGTACAGGATAAGTAATGTCATGTATGTACAGTGACTGCACCAGCAGCAGAATAGTGAGTGCAGCTCTGGGGTATAATACAGGATGTAACTCAGGATCAGTACAGGATAAGTAATGTCATGTATGTACACAGTGACTGCACCAGCAGCAGAATAGTGAGTGCAGGATAAGTAATGTCATGTATGTACATAGCAGAATAGTGAGTGCAGCTCTGGAGAATACACTTACCACCCAGGGTTTGCTGCAGAAGTTGTAGATGGAGTAGAGGGAGTTGATGCAGGGAACCCCTCCATACTGTAACCCCATGATGAGGCTGCGGAAGTCCTCTCCCGGGGTCATGCTGTAGGCGTGCTGTCGGATCAGGACAAAGTCCGGCTTGAATGATCTGGAAGAAGAAAAGTGCAGTTGGGTCAGAACTTAATTTAAGGCCATGGGGCCCATTTACTAAGGTCCTTGCCCCGGTGTGTTAGTGCACAGCTCGGAGGTACATGGTGCGGGGTTCCCCTTTTAGGCAGAGCTGCCCCTCATCCCCTCAGGTGAGGACATTACACATATGATGGATGTAGACGTCTGATTCGCTGATCACCACCTTAGGCCGTGTTCACACCTTCATCTTTTCAGATGCAGTTTTTGAAGCCAAATGCAGGTGAAAGAGGGTGAGAGCAGATTGCGCTGTACGCCCGACAGGTTATGTAGGGTACACCTGGACTGGTGGAGGAAGTTGTGGAGGCGTAAGGGTTAATAGTTATAAGTGCACTTTAAGGGGAGGAGGTTTGCTGCAGTGCACTTTCCTCCTCCCCTCTTGTTTTGTATATAAGGGGAGCGAGTCTCCTCCCCCTTCCTCTCTTGATTGCGGCACTCAAGGAAGCAGCCCCTCCCTCCCTCCCTAATTTATTGGTTGTTTTAATTTTTTATTGTTTTGTATATTTGTGTTTTTCTTTCGTTCTGAAGTCACAGCTGGCGGAAAATGGAGATTTGAGATGTGTACTTTGCTCGTCTGGCCGACTTGCCATCTGGGAGTCCATGTGGGCATAGTGCAGTCCCGAGCCGTTTTACCGTTGGATGGAGATTTCAACGTTATTTGGGTTTACTACGGGCTGATTGAATGCTGTTAGTAAAGTGCCGGTTTGAGTTATAGATGCTAAAAGGGGGGTTAGTCATTCATTCCACCCGTCTATTGGGGAGAGTTACACCTTCTCACTCCACTCCTGGTGCACACACCAAAAACTGCATCTGGAAAAACTGACCGTGTGAACACACCCTTAACTGAACCCCAGAGATGATTGGGTGAGGGGACACTGCCAAATTATGGGGGAACATAAACCCTCCTGTCCTGCATGTAATAAGCAGCAGCCGCCCCGGTGCAGGTGGAAGAGACGACAGGAAGCGGCGGAATCCAACATTTCCTGGAGGAAATACCAGAACAGAGCCCATACACAGCCGAGGTTATATGTACCGGAACGTACCATCCAGGGACCCACCCCCGTAATATCCCTGTACTGTGACATCACTGTGTGTATTATCCCCTGTACTGTGACATCACTGTGTGTATTATCCCTGTACTGTGACATCACTGTGTGTATTATCCCCTGTACTGTGACATCACTGTGTGTATTATCCCTGTACTGTGACATCGCTGTGTGTATTATCCCTGTACTGTGACATCACTGTGTGTATTATCTCTGTACTGTGACATCACTGTGTGTATTATCTCTGTACTGTGACATCACTGTGTGTATTATCTCTGTACTGTGACATTTCTATGTGTATTATCCCCTGTACTGTGACATCACTGCGTGTATTATACCCTGTACTGTGACATCACTGTGTGTATTATCCCTGTACTGTGACATCACTGCGTGTATTATCCCTGTACTGTGACATCACTGTGTGTATTATCCCCTGTACTGTGACATCACTGTGTGTATTATCCCTGTACTGTGACATCGCTGTGTGTATTATCCCTGTACTGTGACATCACTGTGTGTATTATCTCTGTACTGTGACATCACTGTGTGTATTATCCCTGTACTGTGACATCACTGTGTGTATTATCTCTGTACTGTGACATCACTGTGTGTATTATCCCTGTACTGTGACATCACTGTGTGTATTATCCCTGTACTGTGACATCACTGTGTGCATTATCTCTATACTGTGACATCACTGTGTGTATTATCCCTGTACTGTGACATCACTGTGTATTATCCCTGTACTGTGACATCACTGTGTGTATTATCTCTGTACTGTGACATCACTGTGTGTATTATCTCTGTACTGTGACATCACTGTGTGTATTATCCCTGTACTGTGACATCACTGTGTGTATTATCCCCTGTACTGTGACATCACTGTGTGTATTATCCCCTGTACTGTGACATCACTGTGTGTATTATCCCCTGTACTGTGACATCACTGTGTGTATTATCCCTGTACTGTGACATCACTGTGTGTATTATCCCTGTACTGTGACATTACTGTGTGTATTATCCCTGTACTGTGACATCACTGTGTGTATTATCCCTGTACTGTGACATCACTCTGTATATTATCTCTGTACTGTGACATCACTGTGTGTATTATCTCTGTACTGTGACATCACTGTGTGTATTATCCCTGTACTGTGACATCACTGTGTGTATTATCTCTGTACTGTGACATCACTGTGTGTATTATCTCTGTACTGTGATATCACTGTGTGTATTATCCCTGTACTGTGACATCACTGTGTGTATTATCTCTGTACTGTGACATCACTGTGTGTATTATCTCTGTACTGTGACATCGCTGTGTGTATTATCCCTGTACTGTGACATCACTGTGTGTATTATCCCTGTACTGTGACATCACTGTGTGTATTATCCTGTACTGTGACATCACTGTGTGTATTATCTCTGTACTGTGACATCACTGTGTGTATTATCCCTGTACTGTGACATTACTGTGTGTATTATCCCTGTACTGTGACATCACTGTGTGTATTATCTCTGTACTGTGACATCACTGTGTGTATTATCTCTGTACTGTGACATCACTGTGTGTATTATCCCCTGTACTGTGACATCACTGTGTGTATTATCCCTGTACTGTGACATCACTGTGTGCATTATCTCTATACTGTGACATCACTGTGTGTATTATCCCTGTACTGTGACATCACTGTGTATTATCCCTGTACTGTGACATCACTGTGTATTATCCCTGTACTGTGACATCACTGTGTGTATTATCTCTGTACTGTGACATCACTGTGTGTATTATCTCTGTACTGTGACATCACTGTGTGTATTATCCCTGTACTGTGACATCACTGTGTATTATCCCTGTACTGTGACATCACTGTGTGTATTATCCCCTGTACTGTGACATCACTGTGTGTATTATCCCCTGTACTGTGACATCACTGTGTGTATTATCCCTGTACTGTGACATCACTGTGTATATTATCCCTGTACTTTGACATCACTGTGTGTATTATCATGTACTGTGACATCACTGTGTGTATTATCCCTGTACTGTGACATCACTGTGTGTATTATCCCTGTACTGTGACATCACTGTGTGTATTATCTCTGTACTGTGACATCACTGTGTGTATTATCCCTGTACTGTGACATCACTGTGTGTATTATCCCTGTACTGTGACATCGCTGTGTGTATTATCCCTGTACTGTGACATCACTGTGTGTATTATCCCTGTACTGTGACATCACTGTGTGTATTATCCCTGTACTGTGACATCACTGTGTGTATTATCCCTGTACTGTGACATCACTGTGTGTATTATCTCTGTACTGTGACATCTCTGTGTGTATTATCCCTGTACTGTGACATCACTGTGTGTATTATCTCTGTACTGTGACATCACTGTGTGTATTATCCCTGTACTGTGACATCACTGTGTGTATTATCCCTGTACTGTGACATCACTGTGTGTATTACCCCTGTACTGTGACATCACTGTGTGTATTATCTCTGTACTGTGACATCACTGTGTGTATTATCCCTGTACTGTGACATCACTGTGTGTATTATCCCTGTACTGTGACATCACTGTGTGTATTATCCCTGTACTGTGACATCACTGTGTGTATTATCCCTGTACTGTGACATCACTGTGTGTATTATCCCTGTACTGTGACATCACTGTGTGTATTATCCTTGTACTGTGACATCACTGTGTGTAGAATCCCTGTACTGTGACATCGCTGTGTGTATTATCCCTGTACTGTGACATCACTGTGTGTATTATCCCTGTACTGTGACATCACTGTGTGTATTATCCCCTGTACTGTGACATCACTGTGTGTATTATCCCTGTACTGTGACATCACTGTGTGTATTATCCCTGTACTGTGACATCACTGTGTGTATTATCCCTGTACTGTGACATCACTGTGTGTATTATCCCTGTACTGTGACATCACTGTGTGTATTATCCCTGTACTGTGACATCCCTGTGTGTATTATCCCTGTACTGTGACATCACCGTGTGTATTATCCCTGTACTGTGACATCACCGTGTGTATTATCCCTGTACTGTGACATCACCGTGTGTATTATCCCTGTACTGTGACATCACCGTGTGTATTATCCCTGTACTGTGACATCACTGTGTGTATTATCCCTGTACTGTGACATCACTGTGTGTAGTATCCCTGTACTGTGACATCACTGTGTGGTAGTATTATATGTTGGGATGGCGGTATTCTATGTGCAGTATGGTGGTATTATACGTGGTGTATGGTGATATTATACGTGGGGTATGGTGGTATTATACGTGGGGTATGGTGGTATTATATGTGCGGTATGGTGGTATATGTGCGGTATGGTGGTATTATATGTGCGGTATGGTGGTATTATATGTGCGGTATGGTGGTATTATACGTGGGGTATGGTGGTATTATATGTGCGGTATGGTGGTATTATACGTGGGGTATGGTGGTATTATACGTGGGGTATGGTGGTATTATACGTGGGATATGGTGGTATTATATGTGCGGTATGGTGGTATTATACGTGGGGTATGGTGGTATTATACGTGCGGTATGGTGGTATTATACGTGGGGTATGGTGGTATTATATGTGCGGTATGGTGGTATTATACGTGGGATATGTTGGTATTATATGTGCGGTATGGTGGTATTATACGTGGGGTATGGTGGTATTATACGTGGGATATGGTGGTATTATATGTGCGGTATGGTGGTATTATACGTGGGGTATGGTGGTATTATACGTGCGGTATGGTGGTATTATACGTGGGTTATGGTGGTATTATATGTGCGGTATGGTGGTATTATACGTGGGGTATGGTGGTATTATATGTGCGGTATGGTGGTATAATACGTGGGGTATGGTGGTATTATATGTGCGGCATGGTGGTATTATACGTGGGGTATGGTGGTATTATATGTGCGGTATGGTGGTATTATACGTGGGGTATGGTGGTATTATACGTGGGGTATGGTGGTATTATATGTGCGGTATGGTGGTATTATATGTGCGGTATGGTGGTATTATATGTGCGGTATGGTGGTATTATATGTGGGGTATGGTGGTATTATATGTGCGGTATGGTGGTATTATATGTGGGGTATGGTGGTATTATATGTGCGGTATGGTGGTATTATATGTGCGGTATGGTGGTATTATACGTGGGGTATGGTGGTATTATACGTGGGGTATGGTGGTATTATACGTGGGGTATGGTGGTATTATACGTGGGGTATGGTGGTATTATACGTGGGGTATGGTGGTATTATACGTGGGGTATGGTGGTATTATACGTGGGGTATGGTGGTATTATATGTGGGGTATGGTGGTATTATATGTGCGGTACGGTGGTATTATATGTGCGGTACGGTGGTATTATATGTGGGGTATGGTGGTATTATATGTGGGGTATGGTGGTATTATATGTGGGGTATGGTGGTATTATATGTGGGGTATGGTGGTATTATACGTGGGGTATGGTGGTATTATACGTGGGGTATGGTGGTATTATACGTGGGGTATGGTGGTATTATACGTGGGGTATGGTGGTATTATACGTGGGGTATGGTGGTATTATACGTGGGGTATGGTGGTATTATACGTGGGGTATGGTGGTATTATACGTGCGGTATGGTGGTATTATATGTGGGGTATGGTGGTATTATATGTGGGGTATGGTGGTATTGTATGTGCGGTATGGTGGTATTGTATGTGCGGTATGGTGGTATTATATGTGGGGTATGGTGGTATTATATGTGCGGTATGGTGGTATTATATGTGGGGTATGGTGGTATTATATGTGCGGTATGGTGGTATTATACGTGGGGTATGGTGGTATTATATGTGCGGTATGGTGGTATTATATGTGGGGTATGGTGGTATTATATGTGCGGTATGGTGGTATTGTATGTGCATTATGATATTCTATGGGTTCTATACAGAAGTGGCGCAATGTGCATCATCAGTCTCACTTCGCTTCTGTATAGCGGTGCCATGTGGACACTATATTGCAGTATTATATGTGGATACATCATGCCAAACGTAGTACATTATGCAGTACACTGTCAGGAGGATGAGGCCCTCTACGTAATGTAGAATAAGCGCTATATGTCGGCACTACATATTAGGTGCAGTTCCCCTTTAAGAGCTTTATACCGCAGACAGGTAAATTATTACCGCACCATTGCTCAGTAACGACCTGTCGAGTCAAGCCGCGCGGCTGCGGTATAATATACTCCGTGGCGTCGCACATGGTCTCGCTCACACGACATCTGCACTTACTCTCCATTGACAGGCCGCAATTAAAGGCAACCTGAAAAATGTCACGGATGAGGCCTCACTCCTGGGGCGGCCGGGGTGAAGGAAAACATAACTGGGAATTCGGATTTTACCCCGGTGCAGGTTTGGCGCCATTACACGGACCACAGTATTATATTATGGGTGTGAATATGAACGGCTTCAGGTATTTTGTTACTGCTTTTACAAGCAGCTCGATGTGGCGGCATTATTTTGCACTTGTAATGAGTGTTACAGCTCCGCTATCCTTGCTAGAGCTATATGGCGGTATTATTTCTACAATTAATTAGGTGATATTATTTGGGCACTGTATGGCACTATTACTTATACCAGGACAATTTGATCACTGTATGGCACTATTATTTATACCATGACTATTTGATCACTGTATGGCACTATTATTTATACTATGACTATTTAGGCACTGTATGGCACTATTATTTATACCATGACTATTTGGGCACTGTATGGCACTATTATTTATACCATGACTATTTAGGCACTGTATGGCACTATTATTCACACTATAACTATTTGGGCACTGTATGGCACTATTATTTATACCATGACTATTTGGGCACTGTATGGCACTATTATTTGAAGACTGTAGGGAAGTAATACTTTAGCACTATGTGGCGCTATTATTTATGAAATGTTCGTATTATTTGGGTGCTAAAGTTCTACTGACCATACTGGTTTTGTTATGTGGTCGTAATACCAGGACTATTTTGCACTGCATGTCACTATTATTTATAGACTGTATGGAAGTAATACTTGAGCACTGTGTGGCGCTATTATTTGGAAATTATATATGAAGGGGATAATGGCACATGGCATTATACATGAAGGTGGGTAATGGCAGATGGCACATGCTAGCAGTGATCTGATTGGCTGTTTTGGGTAAAATTTTAACTCTTTGTTTGGTATAAATGAAAAAGAAATAGGTAAAATTCTACCTAAATTTGGCCCCAGACCCCTAATATTGGCGATCACGGGGGTCTCTACTTGGTTATATCATCACTTCTAACCTGATATTTCATAGTTCTTGAGATCCCATTGAGGATTGGCCACGTATTCCGTAAAGAACTGTTCAAATGTTTTCAAAAAATTTTAACCAACTGTCAAAAATTTTAACCAACTGTCAAAAACTCTCTCTCGGCCCATTACTATAGCGGAAGTTTTGGTCCATACCTTCTTAGCCACATTCAAAGAAAATCAAAAAGAATTCAAAAACTTTATGTGGGGGGGGGGGGGAGACTTGGAATGTTTTGTTTTCTTGACTTTCCTTTTAGAAATGTGGAATTGGAAAAATGTGGAAGGAAGAGACTGTAATCAATGCCACAAGTCAATGACAGGTTAGGCCCGGGACGGGAGGTGGAGGAATTCCAAGCGTTCCGTGGATGGGATCAGGTCAATCATGATTGGATCTTCCCTGCTAGGACATATGGTGGACACAGGGACCTACCTGGTGGATAAAACACATGGAGGACTCCGGAGCACAGCTGGAACAACACTACGGGGAGGGGGCGGGCAGGTGGGGACAGGTTTAGGCCGGAATGTTCAGGACTCGGGGCTAGTAGTCCTATATTAGGAGACATTCCTTCTTTTGGACAACATAATGAAGGGTTTGATGAGGGGGGGGGGGTGTTCTATTTGGGTTGTTAACTTGTCGTTGTCTGAAGGGGAAATTACATAACCGATAGAAAGTTACTTTAGGTTTTTCGAAAGAGGCGAGACAGACCAATAAACTCTGATTCTCGACTATTCTGTCTACAACTATCATGGATCGGGCAGTCATAAGGCTCTTTAAACGATCACCGATTATATTGTTCAGACCGATGATCCGACACAATATGGATTATTTCCTGGACGATGATCAGTCAGTTGTAAGGCACTTTAACAGAGCACCAATTATATTCTTCAGACCAGTGATCGGACATTGTATGTAAAGTCATTTCTGGCTATTTCATGGACAAGGATAAGCCTGATGATCAGTAATCAGGTGGTCGTAAGGCTCATTAATCAAGCACCGATCACACCATAATTGTGAATCTGCGATCCCCCTTTAGTCTTATGCATATTTTAAAGACTAATGATCAAACATTGTATAAAAAGATCATTCCTGACTATTCCCTGGACAAAGATCAGTCTGGCGATCAGTGATTGGGTGGTCATAAGGTTCATTAATCAAGCACCGATCACACCATCATTGTGAATATGCTATTACCCTTTAGTCTTATGCATATTTTAAAGACTAATGATCAGACATTGTATAAAAGAATCATTCCTGACTTTTCCCTGGACAAGGATCAGCCGGCAATCAGTGATTGGGCAAGGGTAAGGCTCTTTAATCGAGCACCGATCAAAATGTTGTAGTGTGAATCTGGTATTGGTTCTAAGTCTAAATCACATTGCATGTACCAGTGATCATACATTGTATGAAAACTTATTTCCTCGACAATGATCAGTCGGAATCGGTGATCGAGCAGTTGTAAGGCTTTTTAATCAAGCACCAATCACACTGATATCGTGTATCGGGTAATAGCCCTTAGTCATTTGCATATTGTACAGACCAATGATCAGACATGGTATGAAAAGTAATTCCTGACCATTCCCTGGACAGTGATTAGCCGGTGATCAGTGGTCGGGCAGTCATAAGGCTCGATAATCGAGCACCGATCAAATTATTATTGTGAATCTGGTAAAGCCCTCAGTCTTTTGCATATTGTAAAGACCGATGATCGTACATTGTATGAAAACTCATTCCTGACTATTCCTTGGACAACGATGAGCTGATAATCAGTGATCAAGAACTTGTAAGGCACCTGACTATTCCCTGAACAATGATCAGCCGGCGATCAACGATCAAGGATCTTTAATCAAGCACCGATCAAATCATTATATCATGAATCTGGTTGGTATTTAGTCTAATTCATACTGTACAGACCAATCAGATATTGTATGAGTCCGGACACTCCTTCAGCCAATGATCCGTCACCGATAGTCAGTCGTAAGGCTCATTAATCAAGCACCGATCATGCAGAAATCATGAATGTGGTAACGGTCACTTTTTTTCCAATCTTGTGAGCCAGATCAAAGAGTGACTAGGGTAGCCCTTCAAGCTCATTAGAATAATTTCACAAGTTGATTTTAGAAGGAATGAGGCCATGAATAAGAAAAATAAGAAGATCCCACAGTCACGGTGTCTGGATCTATGAGTAAGTGTCCCTGGTTTATCAGGATGGATTATAATGGTAGTTTTCCTCCAAAAATTTGCTACCACTAGAGGGAGCTAAAGAACCTACTGCATAGTGCTTTATAATAGACTTTAATGTATAAACTGTATGCAAAAAGCTCGTCAACTCCCTCTAGTGGTGACTGCAAGAAGAACTTGATGTCCCATTGAATTTGGTTTCAAATTTTTCAGTAAAATATTACCCAAAAAAGTAAAAGAAAAGATGATCATTCTTAAATTTCTTGTACCTGACCACCTTGGTGCCGTTCCTCATGACCTGCATGTCCACCATACAGCCGCCATTCACGTACGCCGCCAGGTTAATCTCAGAGAACTCGGCCTAGAGGGAAACAAATAGCAATTTTGTGACCTTTCTGTTTCCGGGAAAGCTGGGTGATCGGAAACATAGTCATTAAAAGGAGAATGTTTTGATATAAATATACAACCCAAAAACCTAGAATTGAAAACAAAATTAGAAAACGCAGAAATTTCGGAAGATCTGTGAGTCCTATGTGAGGGAGGCTAAATCCTAAATTGTGTCGTGTCCCAGCTGCTCCGCACTCACAGGAAAGGCGCGTGTCTGACCTGCTAGGAGGGTTTCCTGCTGGCTGCTAAATTTAGCAATTTCATGGTTTTTTTTTCTTTCCGGTTCCAGCGATTTCTGTGAAGAATCATCTGATCTTTAGAGACGACTTCACATGTCAGCACCGGCGCTAGAAACTACACGTCCTGATCAAAGGCCGCAATACCGACCGCTGCAGAGCCGAGCACTGAGAAGTTTTATCAAATTACACTGACTGATTATATGGGAACGGAGAGAACAAAAACATGGAACATCAGCCAAACCAGCCAGGGATAATGCAATCTAATTACAGGAATGTGATCTAAAAAATTCTTGCCCCCGCTGTACAAGAATATAACTACTATAATACTGCCCCCGATGTACAAGAATGTAACTACTATAATACTGCCCCCTATGTACAAGAATATAACTACTATAATACTGCCCCCTATGTACAAGAATATAACTACTATAATACTGCTCCCTATGTACAGGAATATAACTACTATAATACTGCCCCCTATGTACAAGAATATAACTACTATAATACTGCCCCCTATGTACAAGAATATAACTACTATAATACTGCCCCCTATGTACAAGAATATAACTACTATAATACTGCCCCCTATGTACAGGAATATTACTACTATAATACTGCCCCCTATGTACAGGAATATAACTACTTTAATACTGCCCACTATGTACAAGAATATAACTACTATAATACTGCCCCCTATGTACAGGAATATAACTACTATAATACTGCCCACTATGTACAAGAATATAACTACTATAATACTGCCCCCTATGTACAAGAATATAACTACTATAATACTGCCCCCTGTGTACAGGAATATAACTACTATAATACTGCCCACTATGTACAAGAATATAACTACTATAATACTGCCCCCTATGTACAGGAATATAAATACTATAATACTTCCCCCTATGTACAGGAATATAACTACTATAATACTGCCCACTATGTACAAGAATATAACTACTATAATACTGCCCACTATGTACAAGAATATAACTACTATAATACTGCCCCCTATGTACAGGAATATAACTACTATAATACTGCTCCCTATGTACAAGAATATAACTACTATAATACTGCCCCCTATGTACAAGAATATAACTACTATAATACTGCCCCCTATGTACAAGAATATAACTACTATAATACTGCCCCCTATGTACAAGAATATAACTACTATAATACTGCCCACTATGTACAAGAATATAACTACTATAATACTGCCCCCTATGTACAGGAATATAACTACTATAATACTGCTCCCTATGTACAAGAATATAACTACTATAATACTGCCCCCTATGTACAAGAATATAACTACTATAATACTGCCCCCTATGTACAAGAATATAACTACTATAATACTGCCCCCTATGTACAAGAATATAACTACTATAATACTGCCCCCTATGTACAGGAATATTACTACTATAATACTGCCCCCTATGTACAGGAATATAACTACTTTAATACTGCCCACTATGTACAAGAATATAACTACTATAATACTGCCCCCTATGTACAGGAATATAACTACTATAATACTGCCCACTATGTACAAGAATATAACTACTATAATACTGCCCCCTATGTACAGGAATATAAATACTATAATACTTCCCCCTATGTACAGGAATATAACTACTATAATACTGCCCACTATGTACAAGAATATAACTACTATAATACTGCCCCCTATGTACAGGAATATAACTACTATAATACTGCTCCCTATGTACAAGAATATAACTACTATAATACTGCCCCCTATGTACAAGAATATAACTACTATAATACTGCCCCCTATGTACAGGAATATAACTACTATAATACTGCCCCCTATGTACAAGAATATAACTACTATAATACTGCCTCCTATGTACAAGAATATAACTACTATAATACTGGCCCCTATGTACAGGAATATAACTACTATAATACTGCCCCTATGTACAAGAATATAACTACTATAATACTGCCCCCTATGTACAGGAATATAACTACTATAATACTGCCCCCTATGTACAAGAATATAACTACTATAATACTGCCCCCGATGTACAAGAATATAACTACTATAATACTGCCCCCTATGTACAAGAATATAACTACTATAATACTGCCCCCTATGTACAAGAATATAACTACTATAATACTGCCCCCTATGTACAAGAATATAACTACTATAATACTGCCCCCTATGTACAAGGATATAACTACTATAATACTGCCCCATATGTACAGGGATATAACTACTATAATACCGCCCCCTATGTACAGGAATATAACTACTATAATACTGCCCCCTATGTACAAGAATATAACTACTATAATACTGCCCCCTATGTACAGGAATATAACTACTATAATACTGCTCCCTATGTACAAGAATATAACTACTATAATACTGCCCCCTATGTACAAGAATATAACTACTATAATACCGCCCCCTATGTACAGGAATATAACTGCTATAATACTGCCCCCCTATGTACAAGAATATAACTACTATAATACTGCCCCCGATGTACAAGAATATAACTACTATAATACTGCCCCATATGTACAAGGATATAACTACTATAATACTGCCCCATATGTACAGGGATATAACTACTATAATACCGCCCCCTATGTACAGGAATATAACTACTATAATACCGCCCCCTATGTACAGGAATATAACTACTATAATACTGCCCCCTATGTACAAGAATATAACTACTATAATACTGCCCCCTATGTACAAGAATATAACTACTATGATACTGCCCCCTATGTACAAGAATATAACTACTATAATACTGCCCCCTATGTACAGAAATATAACTACTATAATACTGCCCCCTATGTACAGGAATATAACTACTATAATACTGCCCCCTATGTACAGGAATATAACTACTATAATACTGCCCCCTATGTACAAGAATATAACTACTATAATACTGCCCCCTATGTACAAGAATATAACTACTATAATACTGCCCCCTATGTACAGGAATATAACTACTATAATACTGCCCCCTATGTACAGGAATATAACTACTATAATACTGCCCCCTATGTACAAGAATATAAGTACCATAATACTGCCCCTATGTACAAGAATATAACTACTATAATACTGCCCCTATGTACAGGAATATAACTACTATAATACTGCCCCCTATGTACAAGAATATAACTACCATAATACTGCCCCCTATGTACAGGAATATAACTACCATAATACTGCCCCCTATGTACAGGAATATAACTACTATAATACTGCCCCCTATGTACAAGACTATAACTACTATAATACTGCCCCCTATGTACAAGAATATAACTACTATAATACTGTCCCCTATGTACAAGAATATAACTACTATAATACTGGCCCCTATGTACAGGAATATAACTACTATAATACTGCCCCCTATGTACAAGAATATAACTACTATAATACTGCCCCCTATGTACAGGAATATAACTACTATAATACTGCCCCCTATGTACAAGAATATAACTACTATAATACTGCCCCCTATGTACAGGAATATAACTACTATAATACTGCCCCCTATGTACAAGAATATAACTACTATAATACTGTCCCCTATGTACAAGAATATAACTACTATAATACTGTCCCCTATGTACAAGAATATAACTACTATAATACTGTCCCCTATGTACAGGAATATAACTACTATAATACTGCCCCCTATGTACAAGAATATTACTACTATAATACTGCCCCCTATGTACAGGAATATAACTACTATAATACTGCCCCCTATGTACAGGAATATAACTACTATAATACTGCCCCCTATGTACAAGAATATAACTACTATAATACTGCCCCCTATGTACAGGAATATAACTACTATAATACTGCCCCCTATGTACAGGAATATAACTACTATAATACTGCCCCCTATGTACAAGAATATAACTACTATAATACTGTCCCCTATGTACAAGAATATAACTACTATAATACTGTCCCCTATGTACAGGAATATAACTACTATAATACTGCCCCCTATGTACAAGAATATTACTACTATAATACTGCCCCCTATGTACAGGAATATAACTACTATAATACTGCCCCCTATGTACAGGAATATAACTACTATAATACTGCCCCCTATGTACAAGAATATAACTACTATAATACTGCCCCTATGTACAGGAATATAACTACTATAATACTGCCCCATATGTACGAGAATATAACTGCTATAATATTACCCCCTATGTACAAGAATATAACTACTATAATACTGCCCCCTATGTACAGGAATATAACTACTATAATACTGCCCCCTATGTACAGGAATATAACTACTATAATACTGCCCCCTATGTACAGGAATATAACTAATATAATACTGCCCCCTATGTACAGGAATATAACTACTATAATACTGCCCCCTATGTACAGGAATATAACTACTATAATACTGCCCCCTATGTACAAGAATATAACTACTATAATACTGCCCCCTATGTACAAGAATATAACTACTATAATACTGCCCCCTATGTACAGGAATATAACTACTATAATACTGCCCCCTATGTACAAGAATATAACTACTATAATACTGCCCCCTATGTACAGGAATATAACTACTATAATACTGCCCCCTATGTACAGGAATATAACTACTATAATACTGCCCCCTATGTACAAGAATATAACTACTATAATACTGCCCCCTATGTACAAGAATATAACTACTATAATACTGCCCCCTATGTACAAGAATATAACTACTATAATACTGCCCCCTATGTACAAGAATATAACTACTATAATACTGCCCCCTATGTACAAGAATATAACTACTATAATACTGCCCCCTATGTACAAGAATATAACTACTATAATACTGCCCCCTATGTACAAGAATATAACTACTATAATACTGCCCCCTATGTACAAAGATATAACTACTATAATACTGCCCCCTATGTACAGGAATATAACTACTATAATACTGCCCCCTATGTACAAAGATATAACTACTATAATACTGCCCCCTATGTGCAGTAATATTACCCCCTATCTCTTATGCTGGAGATGACTATTAGCGGCTTCCTCTCTGGATACTTTTGTTGCTGATTTGTCTGGAGATTATGTATCGTTGGAAGTTGCAGCCAGAAAAAAGAAAATCAGAAAAAAAAATCCTAGAACACAGCGGATTTTACGTGTGAATCTTTCCAGGAATTTTCTATAATAAGATTATTACGTTGCTGTGTCCTCATCTGCTCCTGGTTTATGGCTGATTTCCTGGTCTCACAAATATAAGGATGATTGAGGTGTTTTTCATGTATTTCTTCCCCTGTAGGTGGCAGTATTCAGACCCTGTGTAGTTACATCACTGGTCGGCTTTATCTTTTCAGAGGATATAGTGACACCTAGTGGCTGAACCATCATGAATAGTAGGAAGCCGCTGTATGATATGTCTCAGCAGCATGCACGGACATAGCAGAGCCTCGGATGATGGGGAATAATTACGCGCTGGCCCTTTAAATTTCCACCATTTCTCCCGGATCGGGTTGTTCGTCTCCTAGAAGTCTCGTCCAGAGCCGGCAATTTTCTCATTATGTTAAGTAGTTTATAACTTCCTATATGGCAGCCATAAGGCGGGCGGTATGTTACAGTGGCGCCGGTGGGGGGTAGTTGTTCCCAGCACAGGTTACAGCACCATATGTGCCCATTACACTGCGGGGGCCTCTACTTTCTGCAATGTAATGGTCACTCCGCTTTCCCAGGACCAGATTTATACACAAAAGCAACACGAAATTTATACCCACTTCCCCAGTCCATGATTTATAGGCACCTATTTAGAAGTTTCAGCTCAAATAATACCGCCATATAGTGCTAAGATAATACCGTCGCCCACAACTAGATTAATACTAACATAAAGTGTCAAAATATGATGTAGCATCCAATAACCACCATAGTTAAAAGTCTGTGTATTCCCCATAATACCGCTAAATAGTTCACAAATAATACCGTCATATAGTGCTAAGATAATGCCATCACCCACAACTAAATTAAAACTAACATAAATTGTCAAAATACAGTGAAGCATCCAATAACCATCATATTATAAGTCTGTGTATTCCCCATAATACCGCCATATAGTTCCCAAATAATACCGCCATATAGTGCTAAGATAATACCGTCACCCACAACTAATTTAATACTAGCATAAAGTGTCGTAATATGATGTAGCATCCAATAACCACCATAGTTAAAAGTCTGTGTATTCCACATAATACCGCTATATAGTTCCCAAATAATACCGCCATCTAGTGCTTAGATAATACCGTCACCCACAGCTTAATGAATACTAGCATAAAGTGTCAAAATATGATGTAGCATCCAATAACCACCATAGTTACTGTAAGTCTATGTATTACACATAATACTGCTATATAGTTCCCAAATAATACCGCCATATAGTGCTAAGATACTACCGTCACTTACAACTAGATTAATACTAACATAAAGTGTCAAAATATGATGTAGCATCCAATAACCACCATAGTTACTGTAAGTCTATGTATTACACATAATACTGCTATATAGTTCCCAAATAATACCGCCATATAGTGCTAAGATACTACCGTCACTTACAACTAGATTAATACTAACATAAAGTGTCAAAATATGATGTAACATCCAATAACCACCATAGTTAAGTATGTGTATTCCATGTAATGCCGCTATATAGTTCCCAAATAATACCGCCATATAGTTCCAATGTAATGCCTGGGAACTGAACACAGAGCAGCCTCATTATCCTACGATGATACTTCCCTAGCCGAAACTGCTGCCATACTGTTGTCACCCAGCTTTCTCAGGAACAGAGAAGGTCTGCATTGAATAATACCGCAGAGTATATGTCCCTCTATGTGCCCCTATGACGTCACCGCCGCTCCCACACCCTCTGGTGTTTACGCTATTGGTACAGACATCGGGAATGCCGCACTAGGATATCCTCCTGACGTCCTGTCCGCAGGGGAGACGCTGCCGGGCCACTTGTATTACATCTTATAGCGGGACATGGCCAGAGGTGACGGTGTATGACATGTGCTAATTATATCTCCTGTGCTGCTCCCACGTTCTCGAGTGCACCCTCCTGCAACTTTACCTACAATATACTGTACAAAGTTCTGTGACTGTTGTGGATTTTGGGCTATAACTTTGTCACCAAGGATTTTCTATTGGGTTAAGAGCAGGAATCTGGGATGTTGTTTCAATGTTTTTGGTTGCAAGGAACTGATTTACCCATTTTTCTGTGTGACAGTGGGCATTGTCCTGCATAGAGATGAACACAAGGAAGAAACCCAGTGTCGTGGAAGAAGGTTATGATACACAATTGTAGAGATCCAACTCCTGCTGCAGAAAACATTCCCCAAACCATGACACTTCCTCCACCTCCTGTCACTGACTTCTTTACACAATCTGAGTTCAGGATTTCCTGAGTCTGATGATGATAATGTTTCCCATTAGATACAAATAAATTAAAGTTGCTTAACTACTATAATAAAGCTTCTAACATATGTACAAGAATATAACTGCTATAATACTGCCCCCTATGTACAAGAATATAACTACTATAATACTGCCCCCTATGTACAGGAATATAACTACTATAATACTGCCCCCTATGTACAAGAATATAACTACTATAATACTGCCCCCTGTGTACAAGAATATAACTACTATAATACTACCCCCTATGTACAAGAATATAACTACTATAATACTACCCCCTATGTACAAGAATATAACTACTATAATACTGCCCCCTATGTACAAGAATATAACTACTTTAATACTGCCCCCTATGTACAGGAATATAACTACTATAATACTGCCCCCTATGTACAAGAATATAACTACTATAATACTGCCCCCTATGTACAGGAATATAACTACTATAATACTGCCCCCTATGTACAAGAATATAACTACTATAATACTGCCCCCTATGTACAGGAATATAACTACTATAATACTGCCCCCTATGTACAAGAATATAACTACTATAATACTGCCCCCTATGTACAAGAATATAACTACTATAATACTGCCCCCTATGTACAGGAATATAACTACTATAATACTGCTCCCTATGTACAGGAATATAACTACTATAATACTGCCCCCTATGTACAAGAATATAACTACTATAATACTGCCCCCTATGTACAAGAATATAACTACTATAATACTGCCCCCTATGTACAAGAATATAACTACTATAATACTGCCCCCTATGTACAGGAATATAACTACTATAATACTGCCCCCTATGTACAAGAATATAACTACTATAATACTGCCCCCTGTGTGCAGGAATATAACTACTATAATACTGCCTCCTATGTACAGGAATATAACTACTATAATACTGCCCCCTATGTACAGGAATATAACTACTATAATACTGCCCCCTATGTACAAGAATATAACTACTATAATACTGCCCCCTATGTACAAAAATATAACTACTATAATACTGCTCCCTATGTACAGGAATATAACTACTATAATACTGCCCCCTATGTACAAGAATATAACTACTATAATACTGCCCCCTGTGTGCAGGAATATAACTACTATAATACTGCCCCCTATGTACAAAAATATAACTACTATAATACTGCCTCCTATGTACAAGAATATAACTACTATAATACTGCCCCCTATGTACAAGAATATAACTACTATAATACTGCTCCCTATGTACAAGAATATAACTACTATAATACTGCCCCCTATGTATAAGAATATAACTACTATAATACTGCCCCCTATGTATAAGAATATAACTACTATAATACTGCCCCCTATGTATAAGAATATAACTACTATAATACTGCCCCCTATGTACAAGAATATAACTACTATAATACTGCCCCCTATGTACAAGAATATAACTACTATAATACTGCTCCCTATGTACAAGAATATAACTACTATAATACTGCCCCCTATCTATAAGAATATAACTACTATAATACTGCCCCCTATGTATAAGAATATAACTACTATAATACTGCCCCCTATGTACAGGAATATAACTACTATAATACTGCCCCCTATGTACAAGAATATAACTACTATAATACTGCTCCCTATGTACAAGAATATAACTACTATAATACTGCCCCCTATGTACAAGAATATAACTACAATAATACTGCCCCCTATGTACAAGAATATAACTACTATAATACTGCCCCCTATGTACAGGAATATAACTACTATAATACTGCCCCCTATGTACAGGTATATAACTACTATAATACTGCTCCTATGTACAGGAATATAACTACTATAATACTGCCCCCTATGTATAAGAATATAACTACTATAATACTGCCCCCTATGTACAGGAATATAACTACTATAATACTGCCCCCTATGTATAGGAATATAACTACTATAATACCGCCCCCTATGTACAGGTATACAACCTCTATACTGTGTGGGGCTCCGCCTCTGTTGCGCGGTCAGATTTGCAGCCGGAGTTGTGTTTAGTTTCTCCTGGAAATTCCGGAGCTCAGATTCTAAAATAGATGAAACAGTCGGAGTTCTTATCTTCCATGTTCCTTCCTTCGCTTTTGCTTCAATGTTTTGATGATTTCACCTCGGCCAAGTTTCCGAGACGATTTTAGCTAAAAAAAGCAGAAAATCTAGACAGCTCGGTGTGAGAATAGACAGGAGAAGTGCTCCGCTCGGGTCGTCTCGCTCCTCAGGATGTCTCCGTCTCGTCTTTTTGGGAAGTGCAATATACCGCCACATATGTCAACACCAGACAGCACATAGAAGGAGAGACCATAACCAAGGAGCCTGGAGGAGGTCATCAAGTAATCTAAGCTCCGTATCTGTAATAGCTGGAGACCATCAGTATTCAGGCTAGCCTCTGCTCACTGATCCACATCATCTACAAGCTGTAGACCATCAGTATTCAGGCTAGCCTCTGCTCACTGATCCACATCATCTACAAGCTGTAGACCATCAGTATTCAGGCTAGCCTCTACTCACTGATTCACATCATCTACAAGCTGTAGACCATCAGTATTCAGGCTAGCCTCTGCTCACTGATCCACATCATCTACAAACTGTAGACCATCAGTATTCAGGCTAGCCTCTGCTCACTGATCCACATAATCTACAAGCTGTAGACCATCAGTATTCAGGCTAGCCTCTGCTCACTGATCCACATAATCTACAAGCTGTAGACCATCAGTATTCAGGCTAGCCTCTGCTCACTGATCCACATCATCTACAAGCTGTAGACCATCAGTATTCAGGCTAGCCTCTGCTCACTGATCCACATCGTCTACAAGCTGTAGACCATCAGTATTCAGGCTAGCCTCTTATCACTGATCCACATCATATATAAGCTGTAGACCATCAGTATTCAGGCTAGCCTCTGCTCACTGATCCACATCATCTGTAAGCTGTAGACCATCAGTATTCAGGCTAGCCTCTGCTCACTGATCCACATCATCTACAAGCTGTAGACCATCAGTATTCAGGCTAGCCCCTGCTCACTGATCCACATCCTCTACAAGTTGTAGACCATCAGTATTCAGGCTAGCCTCTGCTCACTGATCCACATCATCTACAAACTGTAGACCATCAGTATTCAGGCTAGCCTCTGTTTACTGATTCACATCATCTACAAGCTGTAGACCATCAGTATTCAGGCTAGCCTCTGCTCACTGATCCACATCATCTACCAGCTGTAGACCATCAGTATTCAGGCTAGCCTCTACTATCTGATCCACATCATCTACAAGCTGGAGACCATCAGTATTCAGGCTAGCCTCTGCTCACTGATCCACATAATCTACAAGCTGTAGACCATCAGTATTCAGGCTAGCCTCTGCTCACTGATCCACATCGTCTACAAGCTGTAGACCATCAGTATTCAGGCTAGCCTCTTATCACTGATCCACATCATCTATAAGCTGTAGACCATCAGTATTCAGGCTAGCCTCTTATCACTGATCCACATCATCTATAAGCTGTAGACCATCAGTATTCAGGCTAGCCTCTGCTCACTGATCCACATCATCTGTAAGCTGTAGACCATCAGTATTCAGGCTAGCCTCTGCTCACTGATCCACATCATCTACAAGCTGTAGACCATCAGTATTCAGGCTAGCCCCTGCTCACTGATCCACATCATCCACAAGCTGTAGACCATCAGTATTCAGGCTAGCCTCTGCTCACTGATTCACATCATCTAAAAGCTGTAGACCATCAGTATTCAGGCTAGCCTCTACTATCTGATCCACATCATCTACAAGCCGTAGACCATCAGTATTCAGGCTAGCCTCTGCTCACTGATCCACATCATCTACAAGCTGTAGACCATCAGTATTCAGGCTAGCCTCTGCTCACTGATCCACATCATCTACAAGCTGTAGACCATCAGTATTCAGGCTAGCCTCTACTCACTGATCCACATCATCTACAAGCTGTAGACCATCAGTATTCAGGCTAGCCTCTGCTCACTGATCCACATCATCTACAAACTGTAGACCATCAGTATTCAGGCTAGCCTCTGCTCACTGATCCACATAATCTACAAGCTGTAGACCATCAGTATTCAGGCTAGCCTCTGCTCACTGATCCACATAATCTACAAGCTGTAGACCATCAGTATTCAGGCTAGCCTCTGCTCACTGATCCACATCATCTACAAGCTGTAGACCATCAGTATTCAGGCTAGCCTCTGCTCACTGATCCACATCGTCTACAAGCTGTAGACCATCAGTATTCAGGCTAGCCTCTTATCACTGATCCACATCATATATAAGCTGTAGACCATCAGTATTCAGGCTAGCCTCTGCTCACTGATCCACATCATCTGTAAGCTGTAGACCATCAGTATTCAGGCTAGCCTCTGCTCACTGATCCACATCATCTACAAGCTGTAGACCATCAGTATTCAGGCTAGCCCCTGCTCACTGATCCACATCCTCTACAAGTTGTAGACCATCAGTATTCAGGCTAGCCTCTGCTCACTGATCCACATCATCTACAAACTGTAGACCATCAGTATTCAGGCTAGCCTCTGTTTACTGATTCACATCATCTACAAGCTGTAGACCATCAGTATTCAGGCTAGCCTCTGCTCACTGATCCACATCATCTACCAGCTGTAGACCATCAGTATTCAGGCTAGCCTCTACTATCTGATCCACATCATCTACAAGCTGGAGACCATCAGTATTCAGGCTAGCCTCTGCTCACTGATCCACATAATCTACAAGCTGTAGACCATCAGTATTCAGGCTAGCCTCTGCTCACTGATCCACATCGTCTACAAGCTGTAGACCATCAGTATTCAGGCTAGCCTCTTATCACTGATCCACATCATCTATAAGCTGTAGACCATCAGTATTCAGGCTAGCCTCTTATCACTGATCCACATCATCTATAAGCTGTAGACCATCAGTATTCAGGCTAGCCTCTGCTCACTGATCCACATCATCTGTAAGCTGTAGACCATCAGTATTCAGGCTAGCCTCTGCTCACTGATCCACATCATCTACAAGCTGTAGACCATCAGTATTCAGGCTAGCCCCTGCTCACTGATCCACATCATCCACAAGCTGTAGACCATCAGTATTCAGGCTAGCCTCTGCTCACTGATTCACATCATCTAAAAGCTGTAGACCATCAGTATTCAGGCTAGCCTCTACTATCTGATCCACATCATCTACAAGCCGTAGACCATCAGTATTCAGGCTAGCCTCTGCTCACTGATCCACATCATCTACAAGCTGTAGACCATCAGTATTCAGGCTAGCCTCTGCTCACTGATCCACATCATCTACAAGCTGTAGACCATCAGTATTCAGGCTAGCCTCTGCTCACTGATCCACATCATCTACAAGCTGTAGACCATCAGTATTCAGGCTAGCCTCTGCTCACTGATCCACATCATCTACAAGTTGTAGACCATCAGTATTCAGGCTAGCCTCTGCTCACTGATCCACATCATCTACAAGCTGTAGACCATCAGTATTCAGGCTAGCCTCTGCTCACTGATCCACATCATCTACAAGTTGTAGACCATCAGTATTCAGGCTAGCCTCTACTCACTGATCCACATCATCTACAAGCTGTAGACTATCAGTATTCAGGCTAGCCTCTGCTCACTGATCCACACCATCTACAAGCTGTAGACCATCAGTATTCAGGCTAGCCTCTGCTCACTGATCCACATCATCTACAAGCTGTAGACCATCAGTATTCAGGCTAGCCTCTGCTCACTGATCCACATCATCTACAAGCTGTAGACCATCAGTATTCAGGCTAGCCTCTACTATCTGATCCACATCATCTACAAGCTGTAGACCATCAGTATTCAGGCTAGCCTCTGCTCACTGATCCACATCATCTACAAGCTGTAGACCATCAGTATTCAGGCTAGCCTCTGCTCACTGATCCACATCATCTACAAGCTGGAGACCATCAGTATTCAGGCTAGCCTCTGCTCACTGATCCACATCATCTACAAGCTGTAGACCATCAGTATTCAGGCTAGCCTCTGCTCACTGATCCACATCATCTACAAGCTGTAGACCATCAGTATTCAGGCTAGCCTCTGCTCACTGATCCACATCATCTACAAGCTGTAGACCATCAGTATTCAGGCTAGCCTCTGCTCACTGATCCACATCATCTACAAGCTGTAGACCATCAGTATTCAGGCTAGCCTCTGCTGACTGATCTACATCATCTACAAGCTGTAGACCATCAGTATTTAGGCTAGCCTCTGCTCACTGATCCACATGTTCTACAAGCTGTAGACCATCAGTATTCAGGCTAGCCTCTGCTCACTGATCCACATCATCTACAAGCTGTAGACCATCAGTATTCAGGCTAGCCTCTGCTCACTGATCCACATCATCTACAAGCTGTAGACCATCAGTATTCAGGCTAGCCTCTACTATCTGATCCACATCATCTACAAGCTGTAGACCATCAGTATTCAGGCTAGCCTCTGCTCACTGATCCACATCATCTACAAGCTGTAGACCATCAGTATTCAGGCTAGCCTCTGCTCACTGATCCACATCATCTACAAGCTGGAGACCATCAGTATTCAGGCTAGCCTCTGCTCACTGATCCACATCATCTACAAGCTGTAGACCATCAGTATTCAGGCTAGCCTCTGCTCACTGATCCACATCATCTACAAGCTGTAGACCATCAGTATTCAGGCTAGCCTCTGCTCACTGATCCACATCATCTACAAGTTGTAGACCATCAGTATTCAGGCTAGCCTCTACTCACTGATCCACATCATCTACAAGCTGTAGACTATCAGTATTCAGGCTAGCCTCTGCTCACTGATCCACACCATCTACAAGCTGTAGACCATCAGTATTCAGGCTAGCCTCTGCTCACTGATCCACATCATCTACAAGCTGTAGACCATCAGTATTCAGGCTAGCCTCTGCTCACTGATCCACATCATCTACAAGCTGTAGACCATCAGTATTCAGGCTAGCCTCTACTATCTGATCCACATCATCTACAAGCTGTAGACCATCAGTATTCAGGCTAGCCTCTGCTCACTGATCCACATCATCTACAAGCTGTAGACCATCAGTATTCAGGCTAGCCTCTGCTCACTGATCCACATCATCTACAAGCTGGAGACCATCAGTATTCAGGCTAGCCTCTGCTCACTGATCCACATCATCTACAAGCTGTAGACCATCAGTATTCAGGCTAGCCTCTGCTCACTGATCCACATCATCTACAAGCTGTAGACCATCAGTATTCAGGCTAGCCTCTGCTCACTGATCCACATCATCTACAAGCTGTAGACCATCAGTATTCAGGCTAGCCTCTGCTCACTGATCCACATCATCTACAAGCTGTAGACCATCAGTATTCAGGCTAGCCTCTGCTCACTGATCTACATCATCTACAAGCTGTAGACCATCAGTATTTAGGCTAGCCTCTGCTCACTGATCCACATGTTCTACAAGCTGTAGACCATCAGTATTCAGGCTAGCCTCTGCTCACTGATCCACATCATCTACAAGCTGTAGACCATCAGTATTCAGGCTAGCCTCTGCTCACTGATCCACATCATCTACAAGCTGTAGACCATCAGTATTCAGGCTAGCCTCTGCTCACTGATCCACATCATCTACAAGCTGTAGACCATCAGTATTCAGGCTAGCCTCTGCTCACTGATCCACATCATCTACAAGCTGTAGACCATCAGTATTCAGGCTAGCCTCTGCTCACTGATCGACATCATCTACAAGCTGTAGACCATCAGTATTCAGGCTAGCCTCTGCTCACTGATCCACATCATCTACAAGCTGTAGACCATCAGTATTCAGGCTAGCCTCTGCTCACTGATCCACATCATCTACAAGGTGTGGACCATCAGTATTTAGGCTAGCCTCTGCTCACTGATCCACATCATCTACAAGCTGTAGACCATCAGTATTCAGGCTAGCCTCTGCTCACTGATCCACATCATCTACAAGCTGTAGACCATCAGTATTCAGGCTAGCCTCTGCTCACTGATCCACATCATCTACAAGCTGTAGACCATCAGTATTCAGGCTAGCCTCTGCTCACTGATCCACATCATCTACAAGCTGTAGACCATCAGTATTCAGGCTAGCCTCTGCTCACTGATCCACATCATCTACAAGCTGTAGACCATCAGTATTCAGGCTAGCCTCTGCTCACTGATCCACATTATCCACAAGCTGTAGACCATCAGTATTCAGGCTAGCCTCTGCTATCTGATCCACATCATCTACAAGCTGTAGACCATCAGTATTCAGGCTAACCTCTGCTCACTGATCCACATCATCTACAAGCTGGAGACCCTCAGTATTCAGACTAGCCTCTGCTATCTGATCCACATTATCTACAAGCTGGAGACCATCAGTATTCAGGCTAGCCTCTGCTATCTGATCCACATCATCTACAAGCTGTAGACCATCAGTATTCAGGCTAGCCTCTGCTCACTGATCCACATCCTCTACAAGCTGTAGACCATCAGTATTCAGGCTAGCCTCTGCTCACTGATCCACATCATCTACAAGCTGGAGACCATCAGTATTCAGGCTAGCCTCTGTTCACTGATCCACATCATCTACAAGCTGTAAACCATCAGTATTCAGGCTAGCCTCTGCTCACTGATCCACATTATCTACAAGCTGTAGACCATCAGTATTCAGGCTAGCCTCTGCTCACTGATCCACATCATCTACAAGCTGTAGACCATCAGGATTCAGGCTAGCCTCTGCTCATTGATCCACATCATCTACAAGCTGTAGACCGTCAGTATTCAGGCTAGCCTCTGCTCACTGATCCACATCATCTACAAGCTGTAGACCATCAGTATTCAGGCTAGCCTATGCTCACTGATCCACATCATCTACAAGCTGTAGACCATCAGTATTCAGGCTAGCCTCTGCTCACTGATCCACACCATCTACAAGCTGTAGACCATCAGTATTCAGGCTAGCCTCTGCTCACTGATCCACATCATCTACAAGCTGTAGACCATCAGTATTCAGGCTAGCCTCTGCTCACTGATCCACATCATCTACAAGCTGTAGACCATCAGTATTCAGGCTAGCCTCTGCTCACTGATCCACATCATCTACAAGCTGTAGACCATCAGTATTCAGGCTAGCCTCTGCTCACTGATCCACACCATCTACAAGCTGTAGACCATCAGGATTCAGGCTAGCCTCTGTTCACTGATCCACATCATCTACAAGCTGTAAACCATCAGTATTCAGGCTAGCCTCTACTCACTGATCCCCATCATCTACAAGCTGTAGACCATCAGTATTCAGGCCAGCCTCTGCTCACTGATCCACATCATCTACAAGCTGGAGACCATCAGTATTCAGGCTAGCCTCTGCTCACTGATCTACATCATCTACAAGCTGTAGACCATCAGTATTCAGGCTAGCCTCTGCTCACTGATCCACATCATCTACAAGCTGTAGACCATCAGTATTCAGGCTAGCCTCTGCTCACTGATCCACATCATCTACAAGCTGTAGACCATCAGTATTCAGGCTAGCCTCTGCTCACTGATCCACATCATCTACAAGCTGTAGACCATCAGTATTCAGGCTAGCCTCTGCTCACTGATCCACACCATCTACAAGCTGTAGACCATCAGTATTCAGGCTAGCCTCTGCTATCTGATCCACATCATCTACAAGCTGGAGACCATCAGTATTCAGGCTAGCCTCTGCTATCTGATCCACATCATCTACAAGCTGTAGACCATCAGTATTCAGGCTAGCCTCTGCTCACTGATCCACATCATCTACAAGCTGTAAACCATCAGTATTCAGGCTAGCCTCTGCTATCTGATCCACATCATCTACAAGCTGTAGACCGTCAGTATTCAGGCTAGCCTCTGCTCACTGATCCACATCATCTACAAGCTGTAGACCATCAGTATTCAGGCTAGCCTCTGCTCACTGATCCACACCATCTACAAGCTGTAGACCATCAGTATTCAGGCTAGCCTCTGCTCACTGATCCACATCATCTACAAGCTGTAGACCGTCAGTATTCAGGCTAGCCTCTGCTCACTGATCCACATCATCTACAAGCTGTAGACCATCAGTATTCAGGCTAGCCTCTGCTCACTGATCCACATCATCTACAAGCTGTAGACCATCAGTATTCAGGCTAGCCTCTGCTCACTGATCCACATCATCTACAAGCTGTAGACCATCAGGATTCAGGCTAGCCTCTGTTCACTGATCCACATCATCTACAAGCTGTAAACCATCAGTATTCAGGCTAGCCTCTGCTCACTGATCCACATCATCTACAAGCTGTAGACCATCAGGATTCAGGCTAGCCTCTGCTCACTGATCCACATCATCTACAAGCTGTAGACCATCAGTATTCAGGCTAGCCTCTGCTCACTGATCCACATCATCTACAAGCTGTAGACCATCAGTATTCAGATTAGCCTCTGCTCACTGATCCACATCATCTACAAGCTGTAGACCATCAGTATTCAGGCTAGCCTCTGCTCACTGATCCACATCATCTACAAGCTGTAGACCATCAGTATTCAGGCTAGCCTCTACTATCTGATCCACATCATCTACAAGCTGGAGACCATCAGTATTCAGGCTAGCCTCTGCTCACTGATCCACATCATCTACAAGCTGTAGACCATCAGTATTCAGGCTAGCCTCTGCTCACTGATCCACATCATCTACAAGCTGTAGACCATCAGTATTCAGGCTAGCCTCTGCTATCTGATCCACATCATCTACAAGCTGTAGACCATCAGTATTCAGGCTAGCCTCTGCTCACTGATCCACACCATCTACAAGCTGTGGACCATCAGTATTTAGGCTAGCCTCTGCTCACTGATCCACATCATCTACAAGCTGTAGACCATCAGTATTCAGGCTAGCCTCTGCTCACTGATCCACATCATCTACAAGTTGTAGACCATCAGTATTCAGGCTAACCTCTGCTCACTGATCCACATCATCTACAAGTTGTAGACAATCAGTATTCAGACTAGCCTCTGCTCACTGATCCACATCATCTACAAGCTGGAGACCATCAGTATTCAGGCTAGCCTCTGCTCACTGATCCACATCATCTACAAGCTGTAGACCATCAGTATTCAGGCTAGCCTCTGCTCACTGATCCACATCATCTACAAGCTGTAGACCATCAGTATTCAGACTAGCCTCTACTCACTGATCCACATCATCTACAAGCTGTAGACCATCAGTATTCAGGCTAGCCTCTGCTCACTGATCCACATCATCTACAAGCTGTAGACCATCAGTATTCAGGCTAGCCTCTACTATCTGATCCACATCATCTACAAGCTGTAGACCATCAGTATTCAGGCCAGCCTCTGCTCACTGATCCACATCATCTACAAGCTGTAGACCATCAGTATTCAGGCTAGCCTCTGCTCACTGATTCACATCATCTACAAGCTGTAGACCATCAGTATTCAGGCTAGCCTCTGCTCACTGATCCACATCATCTACAAGCTGTAGACCATCAGTATTCAGGCTAGCCTCTGCTCACTGATCGACATCATCTACAAGCTGTAGACCATCAGTATTCAGGCTAGCCTCTGCTCACTGATCCACATCATCTACAAGCTGTAGACCATCAGTATTCAGGCTAGCCTCTGCTCACTGATCCACATCATCTACAAGCTGTGGACCATCAGTATTTAGGCTGGCCTCTGCTCACTGATCCACATCATCTACAAGCTGTAGACCATCAGTATTCAGGCTAGCCTCTGCTCACTGATCCACATCATCTACAAGCTGTAGACCATCAGTATTCAGGCTAGCCTCTGCTCACTGATCCACATCATCTACAAGTTGTAGACCATCAGTATTCAGGCTAGCCTCTGCACACTGATCCACATCATCTACAAGCTGTAGACCATCAGTATTCAGGCTAGCCTCTGCTCACTGATCCACATCATCTACAAGTTGTAGACCATCAGTATTCAGGCTAGCCTCTGCTCACTGATCCACATCATCTACAAGCTGTAGACCATCAGTATTCAGGCTAGCCTCTGCTCACTGATCGACATCATCTACAAGCTGTAGACCATCAGTATTCAGGCTAGCCTCTGCACACTGATCCACATCATCTACAAGCTGTAGACCATCAGTATTCAGGCTAGCCTCTGCACACTGATCCACATCATCTACAAGCTGTAGACCATCAGTATTCAGGCTAGCCTCTGCTCACTGATCCACATAATCTACAAGCTGTAGACCATCAGTATTCAGGCTAGCCTCTGCTCACTGATCCACATCATCTACAAGCTGTAGACCATCAGTATTCAGGCTAGCCTCTGCTCACTGATCCACATCATCTACAAGCTGTAGACCATCAGTATTCAGGCTAGCCTCTACTATCTGATCCACATCATCTACAAGCTGTAGACCATCAGTATTCAGGCTAGCCTCTACTATCTTATCCACATCATCTACAAGCTGTAGACCATCAGTATTCAGGCTAGCCTCTGCTCACTGATCCACATCATCTACAAGCTGTAGACCATCAGTATTCAGGCTAGCCTCTGCTCACTGATCCACATCATCTACAAGCTGTAGACCATCAGTATTCAGGCTAGCCTCTGCTCACTGATCCACATCATCTACAAGCTGTAGACCATCAGTATTCAGGCTAGCCTCTACTATCTGATCCACATCATCTACAAGCTGTAGACCATCAGTATTCAGGCTAGCCTCTACTATCTTATCCACATCATCTACAAGCTGTAGACCATCAGTATTCAGGCTAGCCTCTGCTCACTGATCCACATCATCTACAAGCTGTAGACCATCAGTATTCAGGCTAGCCTCTGCTCACTGATCCACATCATCTACAAGCTGTAGACCATCAGTATTCAGGCTAGCCTCTGCTCACTGATCGACATCATCTACAAGCTGTAGCCCATCAGTATTCAGGCTAGCCTCTGCTCACTGATCCACATCATCTACAAGCTGTAGACCATCAGTATTCAGGCTAGCCTCTGCTCACTGATCCACATCATCTACAAGCTGTGGACCATCAGTATTTAGGCTAGCCTCTGCTCACTGATCCACATCATCTACAAGCTGTAGACCATCAGTATTCAGGCTAGCCTCTGCTCACTGATCCACATCATCCACAAGCTGTAGACCATCAGTATTCAGGCTAGCCTCTACTATCTGATCCACATCATCTACAAGTTATAGACCATCAGTATTCAGGCTAGCCTCTGCTCACTGATCCACATCATCTACAAGCTGTAGACCATCAGTATTCAGGCTAGCCTCTGCTCACTGATCCACACCATCTACAAACTGTAGACCATCAGTATTCAGGCTAGCCTCTGCTCACTGATCCACACCATCTACAAGCTGTACACCATCAGTATTCAGGCTAGCCTCTGCTCACTGATCCACATCATCTACAAGCTGTAGACCATCAGTATTCAGGCTAGCCTCTGCTCACTGATCCACATCATCTACAAGCTGTGGACCATCAGTATTCAGGCTAGCCTCTGCTCACTGATCCACATCATCCACAAGCTGTAGACTATCAGTATTCAGGCTAGCCTCTACTATCTGATCCACATCATCTACAAGCTGTAGACCATCAGTATTTAGGCTAGCCTCTACTCACTGATCCACATCATCTACAAGCTGTAGACCATCAGTATTCAGGCTAGCCTCTGCTCAATGATCAACATCATCTACAAGCTGTAGACCATCAGTATTCAGGCTAGCCTTTACTCACTGATCCACATCATCTACAAGCTGTAGACCATCAGAATTCAGGCTAGCCTCTGCTGACTGATCCACATCATCTACAAGCTGTAGACCATCAGTATTCAGGCTAGCCTCTGCTCACTGATCCACATCATCCACAAGCTGTAGACTATCAGTATTCAGGCTAGCCTCTGCTCACTGATCCACATCATCTACAAGCTGTAGACCATCAGTATTCAGGCTAGCCTCTGCTCACTGATCCACATCATCTACAAGCTGTAGACCATCAGTATTCAGGCTAGCCTCTGCTCACTGATCCACATCATCTACAAGCTGTAGACCATCAGTATTCAGGCTAGCCTCTACTCAATGATCAACATCATCTACAAGCTGTAGACCATCAGTATTCAGGCTAGCCTCTGCTCACTGATCCACATCATCTACAAGCTGTAGACCATCAGTATTCAGGCTAGCCTCTGCTCACTGATCCACATCATCTACAAGCTGTAGACCATCAGTATTCAGGCTAGCCTCTACTCACTGATCCACATCCAAATAACTGGTTCATTGTTAATTTAAGGTGGAATGGCACCATTTCTTAAGGTGGAATTTGGAATGGTTGTGACATTGAGTTGGAATAACACAACCATCTTTCCTTAAGGTGGAATTTTTCTTGAAGTTGTAGGAACCTCTATGGCATTGTGATCAGTTACCGTGGTCGTGTTGGGACACTGTGGTCTTGATGGTGATAGACCCACCGTGGGATTTGGGTGAATTATCGGGGTCATCCCTTCTTGAGGTGGAATTGCACTTATCTTAAGGTGGAATTTCTACAGCTCTGACATCATGGTAGGTTACCAGAGTCATATTTGTCTTAAAGATGATTTTTCGTTTCGGCTTGGACATTACTATTAAAAACAAGGGTCATCTTTACTTAAGGTGGAATTTTTCGTGAAGGTGTTCGAACCCATGTGGGATGTTGGTCAATTATCAGCGTCATCTTTTCTTAAGACAGAATTTCTCTTAAATGTGTTGGATGTTGAGGTCCATCTTGGCAGAGTTTTTCTTAAAGGTGACCAGGTTCATCTTCTCTTAAGGTGGTAGCATTGTAGCAGCTGGTACACTGTGGTCAAGGAACAGGGTCGTCTTTACTTAAGATGGAACTTTTCTTGATGGTATCAGGGTGGGATGTTGGTCAATCATTGGGGTTGTCCCTTCTTGAGGTGGAATTTCTCCTTATAGTTTTGGTACAGCTCTGACATTATGGTAATATTTGTCTTAAAGATTTTTAGTTTCGTCTTGGACATTGCTGTCAATAACAAGGGTCATCTTTACTTAAGGTGGAATTTTTCGTAATGGTTTTCGAACTAATGTGGGATGTTGGTCAATTATCTGTGTCATCTTTTCTTAAGGTAGATTGTCACTTTTCTTAAGACAGAATTTCTCATAAATGTGTTGGATGTTGAGGTCCATTTTGGAGTTTTTCTTAAAGGTGCTTCGATTCGGCTTCAACATTGTGGTCAATAACCAGGTTCATCTTCTCTTAAGGTGGTAGCATTGTAGCAGCTGGTACACTGTGGTCAAGAAACAGGGTCGTCTTTACTTAAGATGGAACTTTTCTTAATGGTATAAGGGTGGGATGTTGGTCAATCATCAGGGTCGACCATTATTGAGGTGGAATTTCTCCTGATAGTTTTAGTACAGCTCTGACATTATGGTCATCTTCTCTTAAGGTGGTAGTACTGTAACAGCTGGTACACTGTGGTCAATGCACAGTGTCATCTTTACTTAAGATGGATCTTTGAGGTCCATCTTGGTAGAGTTTTTCTTAAAGGTGCTTCGATTCGGCTTGGACATTGTGGTCAATAACCAGGTTCATCTTCTCTTAAGGTGGTAGCATTGTAGCAGCTGGTACACTGTGGTCAAGGAACAGGGTCGTCTTTACTTAAGATGGAACTTTTCTTGATGGTATCAGGGTGGGATGTTGGTCAATGCTCGGGGTCATCCATTCTTTAGGTGGAATTTTTGGTGAATCATCAGGGTCGTCCCTTCTTGAGGTGGAATTTCTCCGGATAGTTTTGGTATAGCTCTGACATTATGGTCATCTTCTCTTAAGGTGGTAGCACTGTAACACCTGGTACATTGTGGTCAAGGAACAGTGTCATCTTAGTTAAGATGGAACTTTGAGGTCCATCTTGGTAGAGTTTTTCTTAAAGGTGCCTCGATTCGGCTTGGACATTGTGGTCAATGACCAGGTTCATCTTCTCTTAAGGTGGTAGCATTGTAACAGCTGGTACACTGTGGTCAAGGAACAGGGTCGTCTTAACTTAAGATGGAACTTTTCTTGATGGTATCAGGGTGGGATGTTGGTCAATGCTCGGGGTCGACCATTCTTGAGGTGGAATTTCTCCGGATAGTTTTGGTGTAGCTCTGACACTATGGTCATCTTCTCATAAGGTGGTAGCACTGTAACAGCTGGTAGACTGTGGTCAATGAACAGGGTCCTCTCTACTTAAGATGGATCTTTGAGGTCCATCTTGGTAGAGTTTTTCTTAAAGGTGCTTCGATTCGGCTTGGACATTGTGGTCATCTTCTCTTACGGTTGTAGCATCGTAACAGCTGGTACACCGTGGTCAATGAACAGGGTCATCTTTACTTAAGATGGAACTTTTCTTGATGCTATCAGTGTGGGATGTTGGTCAATCATCGGGGTCGTCCCTTCTTGAGGTGGAATTTCTCCGGATAGTTTTGGTACAGCTCTGACATTATGGTCATCTTCTCATAAGGTGGTAGCATCGTAACAGCTGGTACACTGTGGTCAAGGAACAGGGTCGTCTTTACCTAAGATGGAACTTTTCTTGATGGTATCAGTGTGGGATGTTGGTCAATGATCGGAGTCATCTACTCTTGTGGTGGAATTTTTGGTCAATCATCAGGGTCGACCATTCTTGAGGTGGAACTTCTTCTGATCGTTTTGGTACAGCTCTGACATTATGGTCCTATTTGTCTTCAAGGAGTTTCGTTTCGTCTTAGACATAACAAGGGTCATCTTTCCTTCAGGTCGAATTTTTCGTGAAGGTGTTCGAACCCATGTGAGATGTTGGTCAATTATCGGTGCCATCCTTTCTTAAGGTGGAATATCTCTCAGGCTGAAACGTCTCCAAGGTTCATGTTTTTTTCTTGAAGGTGCTTTGTTTTGGCTTGGACATTGTGGTCAACGTCAGTAGGAACTTTCCCCGAAGTTGTAGAAACATCTGCGGCATGGTGATGAGTTTTCCTTAGGTGGGGCGCCACCTCTGGTGATTACCGTCAGCGCGGCTATGTTTGGGTGTATTGTGGGAACTCCGCTTCCTTACATCAACAACACACGAGACTATTTTTAAGACAAGACTATTTTCTCTTGGTCAGCGCCTCATCCTTGTATCTCCTTATAAGATGCCTCTTCAGCGTCTCTACCCCCCCCCCCCCTCCCACCGCTATTCCGTCTTTAGGAAACCCATGAATAGAGGGTTTGTTCTGAAATCTGATGTCGGGAATATTAATCTGATGATGGAACGGGAGTGGAGGGGCTCCGACTCCGAGGAGGTTTGTGTGTGGTGGTGGAGGGACACTGGATTAGATGATGGGACGGTGGCATCTTGGTGACAAAATAGAGAGAAGACAACAGGCAAGGGGAGGGGGTGAATTAAAGGGATTAAAGGGGAGGGGTTAAACAAGCTGAAAATGTGGTGTCTTTAAGAGCCCCTAAGACTGGTGCCAAGACAAATCTCAGTGCCCCAAGCACGTTGCTGGCAGAGCAGAGACCTTCATTGAGTCGTGTCTGGAGTTGGCAGGGACCAGAGCGACGCGACATTGTGCCTTCACCCCGAGCGCTGATGCTTTTTGGCGCCGTGACACCAGAGGTCAGAAAGCAAATTTTTGCAGCAATGAATGGCAGAACTTTATCGATGCCAACGACTGCGGCAATTTGCAAAATCCATCGTTGTTGTACTGAGGCTCTTTTGTCACCTCTTACAGAATCTGGAATCGGTTGCCCGCTAATGGTTTACAAAGTGTCAGGCAGGAGGTGGTTAAACTATTGCCCCTCCCACTTGATCTCTTAGGGGCGGGTACAAGCTCTTATTAGGTGGTGACCATCAGATTTACTTACCCGGTCCATTCTCGAACCAGCGGCGCGTTCTCTGCGGTGGATTCGGGTCCGGCCGGGATTCACTAAGGTAGTTCCTCCGACGTCAACCAGGTGGCGCTGCTGCGCAGAAGTTCCCCTAGACCCGCCGGAATGCACTGAAGTTCACCGGCCTATATCTGGTGAAGGTAAGTGCAAGTCCCGCAACACTTTTTTTTTTTTATTAAATGTGGCGGTTTTTCCGATTCCGCCGGGTTTTCGTTCGGCCACCCCCCATTTCCGTCGCGTGCATGCCGGCGCCGATGCGCCACAATCCGATCGCGTGCGCCAAAATCCCGGGGCAATACAGGGAAAATTGGCGCATATCGGAAATATTCAGGTAACACGTCGGGAAAACGTGAATCGGCCCCTTAGTAAATGACCCCCATTGTGTAGCCATTGATTTGACTCATTTCTATATGGAAAATCTTGGATAATGGATCCCAAAGTGTCAGTCAGGGGAGTGATAACACCCCTATCACCCCTCACTATATGCCCCTACCGTTTTCTTAAAAGGGGTGGGGCTGGACCCTTGCCTCCTGATTGGCCATTGCTCACTGATTCATGACAAGCAAAGTTACCAATGGAGATGATTCAGTGCTGACTTGGTGTGTGGTGTGGAGAAGTATTATGTATGTGTGTAATAGTATGATATATGTGTGTAGTGTTGTTGTATTAATTAGTAGTGTGTAGTAGTGCTTTAGTGTAATTTATGTATGTGTGTAGAAGTATAATATATGTGTGTAGTTGTATTAATTAGTAGTGTGTAGTAGTGTAATATATGTATGTGTGTATTAATATAATATATGTGTGCAGTATTAATTAGCAATGTGTAGTAGTGCAGTAGTGTAATATATTTATGTGCGTATTGATATAATATATGTGTGTAATGTTATTGTATTAATTAGTAGTGTGTAGTAGTGCAGTAGTGTAATTTCTGTTTGTGTGTAGTAGTATAATATATGTGTGTAGTGTAGTTGTATTAATTAGTAGTGTGTAGTAGTGTAATTTATGTATGTGTGTATTAATATAATATATGTTTGTAGTGTAGTGTCAATTAGCAATGTGTAGTAGTGCAGTAATGTAATATATGTATGTGTGTAGTAGTATAATATATGTGTGTAGTGTAGTTGTATTAATTAGTAGTGTGTAGTAGTGTAATATATGTATGTGGGTATTAATATCTATGTGTGTAGTGTAGTATTAATTAGCAATGTGTAGTAGTGCAGTAGTATAATATATGTGGTGTGTTGCAGTATTATGTATGTGTGTAATAATACATAACAATTTATGCAGTTACCCCTAAAGGTTACTCTCTATACATAGATTTGGTCACCTTTATATTGCATGCAGTGAGCGTCCACAAGTGGTGACTACAGGAAGAGGGAATTCAACCAATGAGCGAAGTAACGTTTTGAAATCACATAAATAATGGAACATGGTGGAGTTCTCCACGGGAAGGACCTCAGGAGGCTGCAACTGGTTGTGTAGATGAAATGTGATTTCAAGAAAACTTACCTGCTCCACTCGAATTTCGTACTCCTTATTCACCTTCTTCCCTCTAAAATACTTGGGCCTGCAACAAAAACAAGATAGTAGTTATATTCTTGTACATAGGGGGCAGTATTATAGTAGTTATATTCCTGTACATAGGGGGCAGTATTATAGTAGTTATATTCCTGTACATAGGGGACAGTATTATAGTAGTTATATGTCTGTACATAGGGGGCAGTATTATAGTAGTTATATTCCTGTACATAGGGGGCAGTATTATAGTAGTTATATTATTGTACATAGGGGGCAGTATTATAGTAGTTATATTCCTGTACATAGGGGGCAGTATTATAGTAGTTATATTATTGTACATAGGGGGCAGTATTATAGTAGTTATATTCCTGTACATAGGGGGCAGTATTATAGTAGTTATATTCCTGTACATAGGGGGCAGTATTATAGTAGTTATATTCTTGTACATAGGGGGCAGTATTATAGTAGTTATATTCTTGTACATAGGGGCAGTATTATAGTAGTTATATTCTTGTACATAGGGGGCAGTATTATAGTAGTTATATTCCTGTACATAGGGGGCAGTATTATAGTAGTTATATTCTTGCACATAGGGGGCAGTATTATAGTAGTTATATTCTTGTACATAGGGGCAGTATTATAGTAGTTATATTCTTGTACATAGGGAGCAGTATTATAGTAGTTATATTCCTGTACATAGGGGGCAGTATTATAGTAGTTATATACTTGTACATAGGGGGCAGTATTATAGTAGTTATATTCCTGTACATAGGGGGCAGTATTATAGTAGTTATATTCCTGTACATAGGGGGCAGTATTATAGTAGTTATATTCTTGTACATAGGGGGCAGTATTATAGTAGTTATATTCCTGTACATAGGGGGCAGTATTATAGTAGTTATATTATTGTACATAGGGGGCAGTATTATAGTAGTTATATTCCTGTACATAGGGGGCAGTATTATAGTAGTTATATTATTGTACATAGGGGGCAGTATTATAGTAGTTATATTCCTGTACATAGGGGGCAGTATTATAGTAGTTATATTCCTGTACATAGGGGGCAGTATTATAGTAGTTATATTCTTGTACATAGGGGGCAGTATTATAGTAGTTATATTCTTGTACATAGGGGCAGTATTATAGTAGTTATATTCTTGTACATAGGGGGCAGTATTATAGTAGTTATATTCCTGTACATAGGGGGCAGTATTATAGTAGTTATATTCTTGCACATAGGGGGCAGTATTATAGTAGTTATATTCTTGTACATAGGGGCAGTATTATAGTAGTTATATTCTTGTACATAGGGAGCAGTATTATAGTAGTTATATTCCTGTACATAGGGGGCAGTATTATAGTAGTTATATACTTGTACATAGGGGGCAGTATTATAGTAGTTATATTCTTGTACATAGGGGCAGTATTATAGTAGTTATATTCCTGTACATAGGGGGCAGTATTATAGTAGTTATATTCTTGTACATAGGGGGCAGTATTATAGTAGTTATATTCCTGTACATAGGGGGCAGTATTATAGTAGTTATATTCTTGTACATAGGGGGCAGTATTATAGTAGTTATATTCCTGTACATAGGGGGCAGTATTATAGTAGTTATATTCCTGTACATAGGGGCAGTATTATAGTAGTTATATTCTTGTACATAGGGGGCAGTATTATAGTAGTTATATTCTTGTACATAGGGGGCAGTATTATAGTAGTTATGTTCTTGTACATAGGGGGCAGTATTATAGTAGTTATATTCCTGTACATAGGGGGCAGTATTATATTAGATATATTCTTGTACATAGGGGGCAGTATTATAGTAGTTATATTCTTGTACATAGGGGGCAGTATTATAGTAGTTATATTCCTGTACATAGGGGACAGTATTATAGTAGTTATGTTCTTGTACATAGGGGACAGTATTATAGTAGTTATATTCTTGTACACAGGGGGCAGTATTATAGTAGTTATATTCCTGTACATAGGGGGCAGTATTATAGTGGTTATATTCTTGTACATAGGGGCAGTATTATAGTAGTTATATTCCTGTACATAGGGGGCAGTATTATAGTAGTTATATGTCTGTACATAGGGGGCAGTATTATAGTAGTTATATTCTTGTACATAGGGGCAGTATTATAGTAGTTATGTTCTTGTACATAGGGGGCAATATTATAGTAGTTATATTCCTGTACATAGGGGGCAGGATTATAGTAGTTATATTCTTGTACATAGGGGGCAGTATTATAGTAGTTATGTTCTTGTACATAGGGGGCAGTATTATAGTAGTTATATTCCTGTACATAGGGGGCAGTATTATATTAGATATATTCTTGTACATAGGGGGCAGTATTATAGTAGTTATATTCTTGTACATAGGGGGCAGTATTATAGTAGTTATATTCCTGTACATAGGGGACAGTATTATAGTAGTTATGTTCTTGTACATAGGGGGCAGTATTATAGTAGTTATATTCCTGTACATAGGGGGCAGTATTATAGTAGTTATATTCTTGTACATAGGGGGCAGTATTATAGTAGTTATATTCCTGTATATAGGGGGTAGTATTATAGTAGTTATATTCTTGTACACAGGGGGCAGTATTATAGTAGTTATATTCCTGTATATAGGGGGTAGTATTATAGTAGTTATATTCCTGTACATAGGGGGCAGTATTATAGTAGTTATATTCTTGTACATAGGGGGCAGTATTACAGTAGTTATATTCTTGTACATAGGGGGCAGTATTATAGTAGTTATATTCCTGTACATAGGGGGCAGTATTATAGTAGTTATATTCCTGTACACAGGGGGCAGTATTATAGTAGTTATATTCTTGTACATAGGGGGCAGTATTATAGTAGATATATTCTTGTACATAGGGGGCAGTATTATAGTAGTTATATTCTTGTACATAGGGGGCAGTGTTATAGTAGTTATATTCTTGTACATAGGGGGCAGTATTATAGTAGTTATATTCCTGTACATAGGGGGCAGTATTATAGTAGTTATATTCTTGTACATAGGGGGCAGTATTATAGTAGTTATATTCTTGTACATAGGGGGCAGTATTATAGTAGTTATATTCTTGTACATAGGAGGCAGTATTATAGTAGTTATATTCCTGTACATAGGGGGCAGTATTATAGTAGATATATTCCTGTACATAGGGGGCAGTATTATAGTAGTTATATTCCTGTACATAGGGGGCAGTATTATAGTAGTTATATTCTTGTACATAGGGGGCAGTATTATAGTAGTTATATTCCTGTACATAGGGGGCAGTATTATAGTAGTTATATCCCTGTACATAGGGGGCAGTATTATAGTAGTTATATTCCTGTACATAGGGGGCAGTATTATAGTAGTTATATTCTTGTACATAGGGGGCAGTATTATAGTAGTTATATCCCTGTACATAGGGGGCAGTATTATAGTAGTTATATTCTTGTACATAGGGGGCAGTATTATAGTAGTTATATCCCTGTACATAGGGGGCAGTATTATAGTAGTTATATTCTTGTACATAGGGGGCAGTATTATAGTAGTTATATTCTTGTACATAGGGGGCAGTATTATAGTAGTTATATTCCTGTACATAGGGGGCAGTATTATAGTAGTTATATTCCTGTACATAGGGGGCAGTATTATAGTAGTTATATTCTTGTACATAGGGGGCAGTATTATAGTAGTTATATCCCTGTACATAGGGGGCAGTATTATAGTAGTTATAATAATAATAATAATAATTCTTTATTTATATAGCGCACACAGATTACGCAGCGCTGCACAAAGCATGACAAATTGTATTCTTGTACATAGGGGGCAGTATTATAGTAGTTATATCCCTGTACATAGGGGGCAGTATTATAGTAGTTATATTCTTGTACATAGGGGGCAGTATTATAGTAGTTATATTCTTGTACATAGGGGGCAGTATTATAGTAGTTATATTCCTGTACATAGGGGGCAGTATTATAGTAGTTATATTCCTGTACATAGGGGGCAGTATTATAGTAGTTATATTCTTGTACATAGGGGGCGGTATTATAGTAGTTATATTCTTGTACATAGGAGGCAGTATTATAGTAGTTATATTCCTGTACATAGGGGGCAGTATTATAGTAGTTATATTCTTTTACATAGGGGGCAGTATTATAGTAGTTATATTCTTGTACATAGGGGGCAGTATTATAGTAGTTATATTCTTGTACATAGGGGGCAGTATTATAGTAGTTATATTCCTGTACATAGGGGGCAGTATTATAGCAGTTATATTCTTGTACATAGGGGGCAGTATTATAGTAGTTATATTCTTGTACATAGGGGGCAGTATTATAGTAGTTATATTCTTGTACATAGGGGGCAGTATTATAGTAGTTATATTCCTGTACATAGGGGGCAGTATTATAGTAGTTATATTCCTGTACATAGGGGGCAGTATTATAGTAGTTATATTCCTGTACATAGGGGGCAGTATTATAGTAGTTATATTCTTGTACATAGGGGGCAGTATTATAGTAGTTATATTCTTGTACATAGGGGGCAGTATTATAGTAGTTATATTCCTGTACATAGGGGGCAGTATTATAGTAGTTATATTCCTGTACATAGGGGGCAGTATTATAGTAGTTATATTCCTGTACATAGGGGGCAGTATTATAGTAGTTATATTCCTGTACATAGGGGGCAGTATTATAGTAGTTATATTCCTGTACATAGGGGGCAGTATTATAGTAGTTATATTCCTGTACATAGGGGCAGTATTATAGTAGTTATATTCCTGTACATAGGGGGGCAGTATTATAGTAGTTATATTCTTGTACATAGGGGGCAGTATTATAGTAGTTATATTCCTGTACATAGGGGGCAGTATTATAGTAGTTATATTCCTGTACATAGGGGGCAGTATTATAGTAGTTATATTCCTGTACATAGGGGGCAGTATTATAGTAGTTATATTCCTGTACATAGGGGGCAGTATTATAGTAGTTATATTCCTGTACATAGGGGCAGTATTATAGTAGTTATATTCCTGTACATAGGGGGGCAGTATTATAGTAGTTATATTCTTGTACATAGGGGGCAGTATTATAGTAGTTATATTCCTGTACATAGGGGGCAGTATTATAGTAGTTATATTCCTGTACATAGGGGGCAGTATTATAGTAGTTATATTCCTGTACATAGGGGACAGTATTATAGTAGTTATATTCCTGTACATAGGGGGTAGTAGTAATGTATAATTCTTGGGGGGAGGTTGGGGTTCCTGATTACCAGTAGGGGGCGCCCTCTGCTATGACGGCCAATCTCTGGCATCAGACAATGGCCGCTGTGTTGCTGTAGTGAGTAATCGGCCTTGGATATAATAATACTCATAGTCTCGGGTCGTATAAACACTCGTTGGAAAACTGGAATCATAGAAGAGATTCTGAGATGTTGTAGTCACATGTTCCCGGCACGGCACCCAGTGTTGCTGAGATCTGGACTTTGGCCTCTGCGGGGGGTGGATTTTGGGATCGCGTTGAGCTTGTCTCATGTCTTTGGATTCATTATATAAACAAGAATTTATTATTACATCACTTGTTATTGGAAAAACACAATAAAAAACCTGACTAATATGACAGCGCCACTTGGTGGCCAGAAAATCATGAAAGTGTTTTCTCTCTTTTTTTGTGTTTATAGTGACATCACTCCTTATCTATCCCAGCTGTGGTTACATCTCCAATCACATCCAAAGCTGCACCACAAAACTCCACTACCGGTGGATTTGCATTTATGCTGGGAGTAGTAGTCCTGCTGCACACTGATTCTCTGTCTTATACTCTAGTCACATCCAAAGCTACACCATGAATCTTCTTGCAGATTCGAGATCTTTCGGAGGTACAAGTAAGGCTTGGTATAACATGTCATGACTTATTCTCCACTCACAGTCAAAGCTGCAGTAGAAATTCACAAATCTGTCAGATTTATAATGGGAGTAGTAGTCCTCCTCGCAAAGATTGTATTATATCTTCTACTCCAGTCACTTCTAAAGCTGTACTATAACTCTGTATGGAGATTTAGGATCTTATGGGGTAAATGCTGGGAGTTGTAGTTCTCTTGCAGGCAGATGCAGCTATGTCTTAACACTCCAGTCACATCCAAAGCTGCACTACCTGCTACCTGCATATTTAGGATCTTTTGGGGCAATGCTGAGAGTTGTAGTCCTCTAGCAGGTAAAAACAGTCATGTCTAAACACTCCAGTCACACCCTAAGCTGAACTATGAGTCTAGTTTTTTTGTGGAAATTTCTAGGAGTGGAAGTCCTCCTGCCACAACAGATTGGCTCACGTCTTATACTCCAATCACATCCAAAGCTGCAATATAACTAAGCAGATTTAAGATCGTTTGATGAAATGCTGGCAATTATAGTCCGGCTGCAGGCTGATGAAGTCATGTCCAAACACTCTTGTCACATCCAAAGCTGCACTGAGTCTACCTGCAGATTTAAGATCTTTTGGGGGCAAGGCTGGGAGTAGTAGTTGTTCAGATTCATTTGATTATGTCATGTACTCCAGTTACATCTAAATCTGCACCGTTACGCAGCAGATTAAAGATCTTTTGGGGGACTTTTGGGAGCAGTTGTTTGCAGATTTGGTCAATTTATTGCGCTCCAGTCACATCCAAAGCTGCAATATAACTAAGCAGATTTAAGATATTTTGGGGATATGCTGGGAGTTATAGTCATGTCTAAACACTCTTGTCACATCCAAAGCTGCACTATAACTCTGTCTGCAGATTAAGGATGTTATGGGGGAATAGTGGGAGTCACGTCTTATACTCCAGTCACATCCAAAGCTGCACAATAACGAAGCAGATTTCCTATCTTTTGAGGGCACTTCTGGGAGTAGTAGTCCTCCGGCACACGGATTTGCATATATATAAGATGCTAGACGGATAAATCCCGCCTGAATAGGATTCCTATCTTTTCTCCGGTCGGGATCCGGAGAATTCTCCCATGGGAATAAGTCGGATTCTTTTCTTTTGTGTCCTGATTTATCTTGGCGGTGGATGCCCCGGCGTGGACCCTGCTGTGTATGTAGATCATGTCCGGGGTCTGCTGGTGGGATTACTGCAGAGATACCACACGTCCGGCGGTGTCTGCCATCACAGGCCGCAGGATCCGGGGGGACAAGGCTCCACTGTATGCGCCATTGTGTGCGGGGGGCTCGCTGCCTGCTGGGAGATGGCCCTGCCAGGGCTCGGAGAGGGGCTCCCACCCAATATACAGGGGAGTGAGGGTCTTATCTGGGGTCTATATGCAGGAGCGGCTAGGTATACAGGAGAGGTCTGGGGTCTGTATACAGGGGAGGTCTGGGGTCTGTATACAGGGGAGGTCTAGGGTCTGTATACAGGAGAGGTCTGGGGTCTGTATACAGGAGAGGTCTGGGGTCTGTATACAGGAGAGGTCTGGGGTCTGTATACAGGAGAGGTCTGGGGTCTGTATACAGGAGAGGTCTGGGGTCTGTATACAGGGGAGGTCTGGGGTCTGTATACAGGGGAGGTCTGGGGTCTGTATACAGGGGAGGTCTGGGCTCTGTATACAGGAGAGGTCTGGGCTCTGTATACAGGAGAGGTCTGGGGTCTGTATACAGGAGAGGTCTGGGGTCTGTATACAGGGGAGGTCTGGGGTCTGTATACAGGGGAGGTCTGGGGTCTGTATACAGGGGAGGTCTGGGGTGTGTATACAGGGGAGGTCTGGGGTCTGTATACAGGAGAGGTCTGGGGTCTGTATACAGGAGAGGTCTGGGGTCTGCATACCTCCCAACTTTTGTGGAGGAGAAAGAGGGACAAAATGGCGGCGCGCGAAGCGCGCCGCGGCGATTTTTTTACCCACAGAAGCCACACCCTAGCCACGCCCCCTAACCACACCCCCTGGCCACGCCACTGCTCATACCTTCAACGCATCCACTGGCACCAATGTATATTTATGTATATAATTGGGGGGCATATTCCACTCCCCCTAGACAACGAGCATGCCCTCCTAGACAACGAGCATGTCCTCCCCTAGACAACGAGCATGCCCCCCCCAGACAACGAGCATGTCCTCCCCTAGACAACGAGCATGTCCCCCCCTAGACAACGAGCATGTCCCCCCCAGACAACGGGCATGTCCGCCCCCAGACAACGAGCATGCCCCCCCCTAGACAACGAGCATGTCCCCCCCAGACAACGAGCATGTCCCCCCCAGACAACGGGCATGTCCGCCCCCAGACAACGAGCATGCCCCCCCCTAGACAACGAGCATGTCCCCCCCAGACAACGAGCATGCCCCCCCTAGACAACAAGCATGCCCCCCCTAGACAACGAGCATGTCCCCTAGACAACGAGCATGCCCCCCCCTAGACAACGAGCATGTACCCCCCCCTAGACAACGAGCATGTACCCCCACCTAGACAACGAGAATGTACCCCCACCTAGACAACGACCATGTCCCCCCCTAGACAACGAGCATGTCCCCCACCTAGACAACGAGCATGTCCTCCCCTGTGGCTGCGTGCCCTTTTTTGTGTGTTTGTGTTATTTTTGTCTTCCAGGACCGTGCCTGCTGTGGACTGCTTCAGATTCGAAGGATTACATCGATGACCGACATTTCTAACAAATAAAATGGTCAACGAGGGTGTGTCTGCGTTTTTTGTTCAATAAAATTTTCTGAAAACGGTGTGATTATTTATTTTTTTGCGACACTCTTCATAGTTTGCCGTAGTAGTGGTGCCGGCTAGGTGACGGTGCTCATTACTAAGGGCTGGCCTTAGTGTTTGCCTTAATTTTTTTGGCAAATTCACACTAACGCCCATACCATTACCCCGGTACCCACCGCCACCAGGGGTGCCGGGAAGAGCCGGGTACAAACCAGTACCTGACTGTCTATAGATGGTCAGGTGTTGGGGCGGCTGCAGGCTGTTATTGTTGCGCTGGAATAGCCCCCTAACAGTGACCTATCCCAGCGCAGTAATGGCAGGCTGCTGCTGCTTTTTTGTATCTGGCTGATTTGAAAAATAGGGGCACCCCATGCCGTTTTTTCTTCAAATTTTTGACAAAAATATGCGTGGGGTCCCCCCTTTAAAGGGGGCTCCCAGGCTGTTTCCCCCATTTTTACAAAAAAATGGGGGGGAAAAACGGCATGGGGTGCCCCCTATTGTTCAAATCAGCCAGATACAAAAAAGCAGCAGCAGCCGCCATTACTGAGCTGGGATAGGCCACTGTTAGGGGGCTATCCCAGCGCAACAATAACAGCCTGCAGCCGCCCCAACACCTGACCATCTATAGACAGTCAGGTACTGGTTTGTACCCGGCTCTTCCCGGCACCCCTGGTGGCGGTGGGTACCAGGGTAATGGTATGGGCGTTAGTGTAAATTTGCCAAAAAAATTAAGGCAAACACTAAGGCCAGCCCTTAGTAATGAGCACCGTCACCTAGCCGGCACCACTACTACGGCAAACTATGAAGAGTGTCGCAAAAAAATAAATAATCACACCGTTTTCAGAAAATTTTATTGAACAAAAGACGCAGACACACCCTCGTTGACCATTTTATTTGTTAGAAATGTCGGTCATAGACGTAATCCTTCGAATCCGAAGCAGTCCACAGCAGGCACGGTCCTGGAAGACAAAAATAACACAAGCACACAAAAAAGGGCACGCAGCCACAGGGGAGGACATGCTCGTTGTCTAGGGGTCAGGGGTAGACATGCTCGTTGTCTAGGGGGGGGGGAAATGCTAGTTGTCTAGGGGGGGGACATGCTCGTTGTCTAGGAGTCGGGGGGAGACATGCTCGTTGTCTAGGGGGGGGAATGCTCGTTGTCTGGGGGGGGGGACATGCTCGTTGTCTAGGGGGGGGGCATGCTCGTTGTCTTGGGGGGGGACATGCTCGTTGTCTAGGGGTCAGGGGGAGACATGCTCGTTGTCTAGCAGGGGGAAATGCTCGTTGTCTAGGGGGGGAAATCCTCGTTGTCTAGGGGGGGGACATGCTCGTTGTCGCAGTAAAGGGGAGGGGTCCTATGGAGCGCAGTAAAGGGGAGGGGTCCTATGGAGCGCAGTAAAGGGGAGGGGTCCTATGGAGCGCAGTAAAGGGGAGGGGTCCTATGGAGCGCAGTAAAGGGGAGGGGTCCTATGGAGCGCAGTAAAGGGGAGGAGTCCTATTGAGCGCGCAGTGAAAGCCATAAAAAACACATTTGATATTTTCCTTCCCGCTTCCCAGTACAGGGCCTGGAATATTTAATACTGTCACTAGGAAGTATAATTTGTTACGCAGAAACAGGCCGCACACAGCTCTGTACGTGGAAAAATAAAAAAGTTATTGATTTTTGAAAGTGGGGAGTGAAATATGGAAACGCAAAAATTGTTCCGTCAGAGTAATGGAGCAGACGGCCGTGTATGACCATTCTGCTCCATTACTGTCATAGAGCGATGACATGGACCTTATGTGGACCCCAACAGACCCCTTGTTTTCATGATCTATGGGGGTCACATCACTGAAACCCCCACACATCAGCAGGTTAAGCCCTGTCCTATGGATAGGGCCTAACTTGTATTTGTGGGAAAACCCCTTTAACCCCTTAACGCTCTGCGCCGTAGCTCTACGACGCAGAGAGTATAAGGAGTGTATGAAGAGGGCTCATGGGCTGAGTCCTCTTCATACAAGGTGGGGGGTTTTGCATGTTGCAGAAAACCCCCACCGCTAATAACCGCAGTCGGTCATTGTCGCCGGCAAAGTCTTTTTTACGATCGCTGTGCCCCCGAACGTCATCGGGGGCGGCGATCGGTTACCATGGTAGCCTCGGGTCTTCTTTTGACACGAGGCTACATGGCTTCTGCAGATTCGTTACAATGAGCCAGAAGTATTGCAGTATATGGTAGGAGCGATCTGACCATCTAGGGTTAATGTACCGTAGATGGTCTAAGAAATAGTGGAAAAAAAAGAAAAAACAGGTTTTAAAAATAAAAAAAATTTATAAAATATTAAAAATTCTAATCACCTCCCTTTCCCTAGAACGGATATAAAACATAATAAACAGTAAAGATCACAGACACATTAGGTATCGCCGCGTCCCAAAATGCCCGATCTATCAAAATATAAAAACGGTTACGGGCGGCGGTGACCTCCGAGGCGGGAAATGGCGCCCAAATGTCCGAAATGCGACTTTTACACCTTTTTACATCACATAAAAAATGAAATTAAAAATGATCAAAATGTCGCACAGACCTCAAAATGGTAGGAATGAAAACGTCGGCTCATTTCGCCAAAAATGACCCCACCCCCAGCTCCGTGCGCCAAAGTATGAAAAAGTTATTAGCGTCAGAAGACGCACACATGCGTTTAATTTTTGAAAATGTATTAAAACACAATAAAACCTATAAATCCGGTATCACCGCGATCGCACCGAACCAAAGAATAAAGCTGAGGTGTTATTTTGAGTGCACAGTCAAAGTCGAAAAAACTGAGCCCACAAGAACGTGACGCACGTGCGGTTTTTTAAAAAATTTTTTCCACATTTGGAATTTTTTGCAGCTTCGCAGTACACGGCATGTTAAAATAAATAACATTACGGGAAAGTAAAATTTGTTACGCACAAAATAAGCCCTCACACAGCTCTGTACACGTAAAAATGAAAAAGTTATGGATTTTTGAAGTTGGAGAGCGAGAAATGAGAGAAAAACCCTGCGTCCTTAAGGGGTTAAGGGATTAAGTATATGGTACAATAAAAGCAGAATAGAAGGGCACTGGGGGGGTTAGGGATGGGGGCAGGGGGTCTATGGAGGAAAGTGTTTAACCCTTTAGCTGCTGCCTGCAGTCACTGTAGAGTACCTGTTATCACACTGCAGCAGCTGCACACACTCGGCTCTGCTTCATCAGACGAACTTCAGTGAGGAGCAGGAGGAGGTGGGGGCAGGGAGCCATTGATGTAGCAGTGCTGGAGAGTTCCTGCCTGCACGGAGGATGATCCCCTGGGGCTGCTGTGCAGGGGCAGTGCAGAGAACATGACACTCTGCACTGCTCCATCCATCCATCCATCCATGTGCCTGCAAGTGGCAGCCTGAGGACAGGGAGGGCTCTGCCTCCCAGGGGAGGGGATGGGGGAGGTGCCGGCTCTGCAGCAGACAGCCCGGGAGCTGGAGAGGAGGAGGACGCTGTACCCCGCCCCCTGGCTTCTCTGTATCCTGAGCAGGACGGGGGCGGGACTCGGGGGCGGGACTCGGGGGGGGGCGGGACTCGGGGGCGGGACAAAACGGAAAAATCCGTGAAACCGCAAAAAAACCGGGACTTTCACTTAACGGTCCGTGCAGGCGGGACAAGGGTTAAAAAACGGGACTGTCCCGCCCAAAACGGGACGGTTGGGAGGTATGGGTCTGTATACAGGAGAGGTCTGGGGTCTGTATACAGGAGAGGTCTGGGGTCTGTATACAGGGGAGGTCTGGGGTGTGTATACAGGAGAGGTCTGGGCTCTGTATACAGGAGAGGTCTGGGGTCTGTATACAGGAGAGGTCTGGGGTCTGTATACAGGAGAGGTCTGGTCTGGGGTCTGTACACAGGAGAGGTCTGGGGTCTGTATACGGGGGAGGTCTGGGGTCTGTATACGGGGGAGGTCTGGGGTCTGTATACAGGGGAGGTCTGGGGTCTGTATACAGGAGAGGTCTGGGGTCTGTATACAGGAGAAGTCTGGGGTCTGTATACAGGAGAGGTCTGGGGTCTGTATACAGGGGAGGTCTGGGGTCTGTATACAGGAGAGGTCTGGGTTCTGTATACAGAGAAGGTCTGGGGTCTGTATACAGGGGAGGTCTGGGGTCTGTATACAGGAGAGGTCTGGGGTCTGTATACAGGGGAGGTCTGGGGTCTGTAAGCAGGAGAGGTCTGGGGTCTGTATACAGGAGAGGTCTGGGGTCTGTATACAGGGCTGGTCTGGGGTGTGTATACAGGGGAGGTCTGGGGTGTGTATACAGGGGAGGTCTGGGGTCTGTATACAGGGGAGGTGTGGGGTCTGTATACAGGGGAGGTCTGGGGTCTGTATACAGGGGAGGTCTGGGGTCTGTATACAGGGGAGGTCTGGGGTCTGTATACAGGAGAGGTCTGGGGTCTGTATACAGGAGAGGTCTGGGGTCTGTATACAGGAGAGGTCTGGGGTCTGTATACAGGAGAGGTCTGGGGTCTGTATACAGGAGAGGTCTGGGGTCTGTATACAGGAGAGGTCTGGGGTCTGTATACAGGAGAGGTCTGGGGTCTGTATACAGGAGAGGTCTGGGGTCTGTATACGGGGGAGGTCTGGGGTCTGTATACAGGGCTGGTCTGGGGTCTGTATACAGGAGAGGTCTGGGGTCTGTATACAGGGGAGGTCTGGGGTCTGTATACGGGAGAGGTCTGGTCTGTATACAGGGGAGGTCTGGGGTCTGTATACAGGGGAGGTCTGGGGTCTGTATACAGGGGAGGTCTGGGGTCTGTATACAGGGGAGGTCTGGGGTCTGTATACAGGGGAGGTCTGGAGTCTGTATACAGGGGAGGTCTGGGGTCTGTATACAGGGGAGGTCTGGGGTCTGTATACAGGGGAGGTCTGGGGTCTGTATAAAGGAGAGGTCTGGGGTCTGTATACAGGAGAGGTCTGGTCTGTATACAGGGGAGGTCTGGGGTCTGTATACAGGGGAGGTCTGGGGTCTGTATACAGGGGAGGTCTGGGGTCTGTATACAGGAGAGGTCTGGGGTCTGTATACAGGAGAGGTCTAGGGTCTGAATACAGGGGAGGTCTGGTCTGGGGTCTGTATACAGGGGAGGTCTGGGGTCTGTATACAGGGGAGGTCTGGGGTCTGTATACAGGGGAGGTCTGGGGTCTGTATACAGGAGAGGTCTGGGGTCTGTATACAGGGGAGGTCTGGGGTCTGTATACAGGGGAGGTCTGGGGTCTGTATACAGGAGAGGTCTGGGGTCTGTATACAGGAGAGGTCTGGGGTCTGTATACAGGAGAGGTCTGGGGTCTGTATACAGGAGAGGTCTGGGGTCTGTATACCGGGGAGGTCTGGGGTCTGTATACAGGAGAGGTCTGGGGTCTGTATACAGGAGAGGTCTGGGGTCTGTATACAGGAGAGGTCTGGGGTCTGTATACAGGAGAGGTCTGGGGTCTGTATACAGGAGAGGTCTGGGGTCTGTATACAGGAGAGGTCTGGGGTCTGTATACAGGAGAGGTCTGGGGTCTGTATACAGGGGAGGTCTGGGGTCTGTAAACAGGGGAGGTCTGGGGTCTGTATACAGGAGAGGTCTGGAGTCTGTATACAGGAGAGGTCTGGAGTCTGTATACAGGAGAGGTCTGGGGTCTGTATACAGGGGAGGTGTGGGGTCTGTATACAGGAGAGGTGTGGGGTCTGTATACAGGAGAGGTGTGGGGTCTGTATACAGGAGAGGTGTGGGGTCTGTACACAGGGGAGGTCTGGGGTCTGTACACAGGGGAGGTCTGGGGTCTGTATACAGGGGAGGTCTGGGGTCTGTATACGGGGGAGGTCTGAAGTCTGTATACGGGGGAGGTCTGGGGTCTGTATACAGGGGAGGTGTGGGGTCTGTATACAGGAGAGGTGTGGGGTCTGTATACAGGAGAGGTCTGGGGTCTGTATACAGGAGAGGTCTGGGGTCTGTACACAGGGGAGGTCTGGGGTCTGTACACAGGGGAGGTCTGGGGTCTGTATACAGGAGATGTCTGGGGTCTGTATACAGGAGATGTCTGGGGTCTGTATACAGGAGAGGTCTGGGGTCTGTATACAGGGGAGGTCTGGGGTCTGTAAACAGGGGAGGTCTGGGGTCTGTACACAGGGGAGGTCTGGGGTCTGTACACAGGGGAGGTCTGGGGTCTGTACACAGGGGAGGTCTGGGGTCTGTATACAGGAGATGTCTGGGGTCTGTATACAGGAGAGGTCTGGGGTCTGTATACAGGAGAGGTCTGGGGTCTGTATACAGGAGAGGTCTGGGGTCTGTACACAGGGGAGGTCTGGGGTCTGTATATAGGAGAGGTCTGGGGTCTGTATATAGAGGGAAGCTCTGGGGTCTGTATATAGGAGAGGTCTGGGGTCTGTATATAGAGGGAAGCTCTGGGGTTTGTATACAGGGGAGGTCTGGGGTCTGTATACAGGAGAGCTCTGGGGTCTGTATATAGGAGAGGTCTGGGGTCTGTATACAGGGGAGGTATGGGGTCTGTATACAGGGGAGGTCTGGGGTCTGTATACAGGGGAGGTCTGGGGTCTGTATACAGGGGAGGTCTGGGGTCTGTATACAGGGGAGGTCTGGGGTCTGTATACAGGAGAGCTCTGGGGTCTGTATACAGGGGAGGTCTGGGGTCTGTATACAGGGGAGGTCTGGGGTCTGTACACAGGAGAGGTCTGGGGTCTGTATACAGGAAAGGTCTGGGGTCTGTATACAGGAGAGGTCTGGGGTCTGTACACAGGAGAGGTCTGGGGTCTGTATACAGGAGAGGTCTGGGGTCTGTACACAGGAGAGGTCTGGGGTCTGTATACAGGAAAGGTCTGGGGTCTGTATACAGGAGAGGTCTGGGGTCTGTACACAGGAGAGGTCTGGTCTGGGGTCTGTATACAGGAGAGGTCTGGGGTCTGTATACAGGGGAGGTCTGGGGTCTGTATACAGGAGAGGTCTGGGGTCTGTATACAGGAGAGGTCTGGGGTCTGTATACAGGAGAGGTCTGGGGTCTGTATACAGGAGAGGTCTGGGGTCTGTACACAGGAGAGGTCTGGGGTCTGTATACAGGAGAGGTCTGTATACAGGGGAGGTCTGGGGTCTCATCTGGCCTTTACCTGACAGCAAGGGGCAGCATCCCAGGAGTAGGGATCAGTGGTCTCCTCCCACATACACAGGCTCCGCCTCTCAGGGATCAGGGGATCTCTTATATGATAATTACTAGGTTTGATGCAGAAATGTCTTGTAATTTGGGGACTATTCGCAGAGAAATGTCTCCATCTAAAAACATCTCAGTACAAGACTGACACCTAGTGGCCGGACCCGTAACTACAGCAGCCATAACATAATACTGCATACTGTTACAACAATGGGATATATTGTATCTCTTTTACTGCCATATGTTTCCATAAAGAAAGAACAAGGTGCAACATAGTGTCCATCTAATCCTGCCATACTGTGCCCACATAATAGGGTCATATCGTGCCATATCTAGTAGTGTCTACTCCTGGCACATCCACTTACCAATCTGTATGGGCATCATCAATCACCAGCAGGATCTTGGGCTTCAAGACCACAGGAGGGGCAGGAGGTCCTGTCTGCTCCACCAGGCCCGCAGCAGCCTGGGTCGTCTGCTTTACTGCATTAGTGATGGAGCTGAAGAGGCTGGAGCTGGAGGTGGATGTGGATGAGGCTGGAGATGGCTGAGGAGGCTGCTGCTTCCTCTCCAGGGCTGGGGACACAGGAGAACTGGTGGAGTTATCCGGCCGCTGCAGATCCATCATGTAGCCATTGGGCAAGTTAGCCACAAAACTGCTGTCAGAGAGACGTCTGCGGAGGAAATTCATGGCTGCGGCTCAGGACGAGGAGACAGTGGCTGGAAGGTCCTGATCCTGTGCGACCTGTGATGTTCTGATGTATCCTACAGTATAAGGAGAAGAAAAAGATTAGTATATGATAAGCTAGTATTATACCGCCCCCTATGTACAAAAATATAACTACTATAATACTGCCCCCTATGTACAGGAATATAACTACTATAATACTGCCCCCTATGTACAGGAATATAACTACTATAATACTGCTCCCTATGTACAAGAATATAACTACTATAATACTGCCCCCTATGTACAGGAATATAACTACTATAATACTGCCCCCTATGTACAGGAATATAACTACTATAATACTGCCCCCTATGTACAAGAATATAACTACTATAATACTGCCCCCTATGTACAGGAATATAACTACTATAATACTTCCCCCTATGTACAAGAATATAACTACTATAATACTGCCCCCTATGTACAGGAATATAACTACTATAATACTGCCCCCTATGTACAAGACTATAACTACTATAATACTGCCCCCTATGTACAAGAATATAACTACTATAATACTGCCCCCTATGTACAGGAATATAACTACTATAATACTGCCCCCTATGTACAAGAATATAACTACTATAATACTGCCCCCTATGTACAAGAATATAACTACTATAATACTGCCCCCTATGTACAAGAATATAACTACTATAATACTGCCCCCTATGTACAGGAATATAACTACTATAATACTGCCCCCTATGTACAAGAATATAACTACTATAATACTGCCCCCTATGTACAAGAATATAACTGCTATAATACTGCCCCCTATGTACAGGAATATAACTACTATAATACTGCCCCCTATGTACAAGAATATAACTACTCTAATACTGCCCCCTATGTACAGGAATATAACTACTATAATACTGCCCCTATGTACAGGATATAACTACTATAATACTGCCCCTATGAACAGGATATAACTACTATAATACTGCCCCTATGTACAGGAATATCACTACTATAATACTGCCCCTATGTAGAAGAATATAACTACTATAATACTGCCCCCTATGTACAAGAATATAACTACTATAATACTGCCCCCTATGTACAAGAATATAACTACTATAATACTGCCCCCTATGTACAAGAATATAACTACTATAATACTGCCCCCTATGTACAAGAATATAACTACTATAATACTGCCCCTATGTACAGGATATAACTACTATAATACTGCCCCTATGTACAGGATATAACTACTATAATACTGCCCCTATGTACAGGAATATCACTACTATAATACTGCCCCCTATGTACAGGAATATCACTACTATAATACTGCCCCCTATGTACAGGAATATCACTACTATAATACTGCCCCCTATGTACAGGATATAACTATTATAATACTGCCCCCTATGTACAGGATTTAACTATTATAATACTGTCCCCTATGTACAAGAATATAAATACTATACTACTGCCCCCTATGTACAGGAATATAACTACTATAATACTGCCCCCTATGTACAAGAATATAACTAATATAATACTGCCCCCTATGTACAAGAATATAACTACTATAATACTGCCCCCTATGTACAAGAATATAACTACTATAATACTGCCCCCTATGTACAGGAATATAACTACTATAATACTGCCCCCTATGTACAAGAATATAACTACTATAATACTGCCCCCTATGTACAGGAATATAACTACTATAATACTGCCCCCTATGTACAAGAATATAACTACTATAATACTGCCCCCTATGTACAAGAATATAACTACTATAATACTGCCCCCTATGTACAAGAATATAACTACTATAATACTGCCCCCTATGTACAAGAATATAACTACTATAATACTGCCTCCTATGTACAAGAATATAACTACTATAATACTCCCCCCTATGTACAAGAATGTAACTACTATAATACTGCCCCCTATGTACAAGAATATAACTACTATAATACTGCCCCCTTTGTACAAGAATATAACTACTATAATACTGCCCCCTATGTACAAGAATATAATTACTATAAAACTGCCCCCTATGTACAGGAATATAACTACTATAATACTGCCCCCTATGTACAAGAATATAACTACTATAATACTGCCCCCTATGTACAAGAATATAACTACTATAATACTGCCCCCTATGTACAAGAATATAACTACTATAATACTGCCCCCTATGTACAGGAATATAACTACTATAATACTGCCCCCTATGTACAGGAATATCACTACTATAATACTGCCCCCTATGTACAGGAATATAACTACTATAATACTGCCCCTATGTACAAGAATATAACTATTATAATACTGCCCCCTATGTACAGGAATATAACTACTATAATACTGCCCCTATGTACAGGAATATAACAACTATAATACTGCCCCCTATGTACAAGAATATAACTACTATAATACTGCCCCCTATGTACAAGAATATAACGACTATAAAACTGCCCCCTATGTACAGGAATATAACTACTATAATACTGCCCCCTATGTACAGGAATATAACTACTATAATACTGCCCCCTATGTACAAGAATATAACTACTATAATACTGCCCCCTATGTACAAGAATATAACTACTATAATACTGCTCCCTATGTACAGGAATATAACTACTATAATACTGCCCCCTATGTACAGGGATATAACTACTATAATACTGCCCCCTATGTACAAGAATATAACGACTATAATACTGCCCCCTATGTACAAGAATATAACTACTATAATGCTGCCCCCTATGTATAAGAATATAACTACTATAATACTGCCCCTATGTACAAGAATATAACTACTATATTACTGCCCCCTATGTACAGTAATATAACTACTATAATACTGCCCCTATGTACAAGAATATAACTACTATAATACTGCCCCCTATGTACAAGAATATAACTACTATAATACTGCCCCCTATGTACAAGAATATAACTACTATAATACTGCCCCCTATGTACAAGAATATAACTACTATAATACTGCCCCCTATGTACAAGAATATAACTACTATAATACTGCCTCCTATGTACAAGAATATAACTACTATAATACTGCCCCCTATGTACAAGAATATAACTACCGTACTATAATACTGCCCCCTATGTACAAGAATATAACTACTATAATACTGCCCCCTGTGTACAAGAATATAACTACTATAATACTGTGTCCTATGTACAAGAATATAACTACTATAATACTGTGTCCTATGTACAAGAATATAACTACTATAATACTGTGTCCTATGTACAAGAATATAACTACTATAATACTGCCCCCTATGTACAAGAATATAACTACTATAATACTGCCCCCTGTGTACAAGAATATAACTACTATAATACTGTGTCCTATGTACAAGAATATAACTACTATAATACTGTGTCCTATGTACAAGAATATAACTACTATAATACTGTGTCCTATGTACAAGAATATAACTACTATAATACTGCCCCCTATGTACAGGATTTAACTATTATAATACTGCCCCCTATGTACAAGAATATAACTAATATAATACTGCCCCCTATGTACAAGAATATAACTACTATAATACTGCCCCCTATGTACAAGAATATAACTACTATAATACTGCCCCCTATGTACAGGAATATAACTACTATAATACTGCCCCCTATGTACAAGAATATAACTACTATAATACTGCCCCCTATGTACAAGAATATAACTACTATAATACTGCCCCCTATGTACAAGAATATAACTACTATAATACTGCCCCCTATGTACAAGAATATAACTACTATAATACTGCCTCCTATGTACAAGAATATAACTACTATAATACTCCCCCCTATGTACAAGAATATAACTACTATAATACTGCCCCCTATGTACAAGAATATAACTACTATAATACTGCCCCCTATGTACAAGAATATAACTACTATAATACTGCCCCCTATGTACAAGAATATAACTACTATAATACTACACCCTATGTACAGGAATATAACTACTATAATACTGCCCCCTATGTACAGGAATATAACTACTATAATACTGCCCCCTATGTACAAGAATATAACTACTATAATACTGCCCCCTATGTACAGGAGTATAACTACTATAATACTGCACCCTATGTACAGGAATATAACTACTATAATACTGTCCCCTATGTACAAGAATATAACTACTATAATACTGCCCCCTATGTACAAGAATATAACCACTATAATACTTCCCCCTATGTACAGGAATATAACTACTATAATACTGCCCCCTATGTACAGGAATATAACTACTATAATACTGCCCCCTATGTACAGGAATATAACTACTATAATACTGCCCCCTATGTACAAGAATGTAACTACTATAATACTGCCCCCTATGTGCAGGAATATAACTACTATAATACTGCCCCCTATGTACAAGAATATAACTACTATAATACTGCCCCCTATGTACAGGAGTATAACTACTATAATACTGCACCCTATGTACAGGAATATAACTACTATAATACTGTCCCCTATGTACAAGAATATAACTACTATAATACTGCCCCCTATGTACAAGAATATAACCACTATAATACTTCCCCCTATGTACAGGAATATAACTACTATAATACTGCCCCCTATGTACAGGAATATAACTACTATAATACTGCCCCCTATGTACAGGAATATAACTACTATAATACTGCCCCCTATGTACAAGAATGTAACTACTATATTACTGCCCCCTATGTGCAGGAATATAACTACTATAATACTGCCCCCTATGTACAAGAATATAACTACTATAATACTGCCCTCTATGTACAGGAATATAACTACTATAATACTGCCCCCTATGTACAAGAATATAACTACTATAATACTGCCCCCTATGTACAGGAATATAACTACTATAATACTGCCCCTATGTACAGGAATATAACTACTATAATACTGCCCCCTATGTACAAGAATATAACTACTATAATACTGCCCCCTATGTACAGGAATATAACTACTATAATACTGCCCCCTATGTACAGGACTATAACTACTATAATACTGCCCCCTATGTACAGGAATATAACTACTATAATACTGCCCCCTATGTACAGGAATATAACTACTATAATACTGCCCCCTATGTGCAGGATGATAGTTATTGCTCCTGTTTTGCCCCTCCCCCTCTGTGCAGGCTATGTAGTATATATGTTACACATGGTATCAGTTGCTCGGGGCTCTGTACATATGTCTGGGTATAACAGCAGCTTCTCTGACATCTGTGTAAACGGATAATTTTCCCAAATCTGCATTTCCCTCTCCTGCCCATAGGTGGCGCTGTGACAGCAGTAATCTTTTAGTTAAGCTTAGGAAATATCCTGCGTTTCCTCTTATGTCTTGAGATTAGGGATTTAAATCACTAAAAATATAATTTTTTTTTTTATTTTTACCACTTTTGACCTAATTTTCTAAACTGGTTTATATCCATCTGCTGGTTACACTGGAGACAGGAGGGAGCGCGATATGTCTGAGGCGGAGGAGGGCGTATGTAAACGGAATATGTGTAGGGGGCGATCCCCTTAAGAGACCAGATACTAAAGGGGCCCTGGTGGTGGACTCAGGGGCCCGAGCTCTTGTTCCATTTCCAAATTAGATCCCAATTGCCTTCATTATTGACTACATAAAAACATGTCCCTAATTATATGACATACATCTCTTAAAGGGAATGTTTGAACTCCCCCCCCCCTAAAGTTCTGCCCAAACTTCTTTCTTATAAAGTTACAAAGTTCTAACTACCATTGGGCACCACTAGAGGGAGCTCTGGGGCTTATTGTATACAGATCCTGTTTGTGCATTGAATGTTATGATAATATTATATGTAGTTCACCATAAAGCACCCCCTAGTGGTGGTGGGGAGGATTTAATCACAAATCAGAGCTGTTGTTGCTGTTTTCTTTCTTAAAGGGGTGGTTTTAGGGATCTACCTTCTATGTTTGGGTTGTCATATGAGTCTAAATTGAATGTCTGCTTTTGTTATTCACTTAAATAGGATTCATTGGGGGTGGAACGAAATGGGAATTAGACATATTTCACTTTTAAGATATTGGGAAAGCTGAGTGACAACGATATTGTATCAAATGCACCAACTCTAAGGCTCTGTTCACATTGTGTCTGCAGATATTATTATATTCAGCGGTAAAAATAGACCTGGACCAACTGCTGGTTGTGACCTTAAACAGATACCACAAAGCAGATATCAACATTGCCTTTAAGGGGGACTCTCATTAAGAACAAATCGCTTTATGACATAGCTAGTGTGATTCTCGCTGTCACCCTTAGCAATTTGGCTTTTGTTTTTTCAAAATCCTTCCAGCCGTTTAAGAGATATGACTCAATGAAATTAAGATGTGAATTACCAAATTCTAGCCACTCCCACAGCGAACATATAAGGTTAACGCCCCCTGTTAGGCGCTAATTCACATATAAACTTCAATGGATCGTATCTTTTGAATGGTTTGACGGATTTCGAAAATACAAACTCCATATTAATCAGGAAGGACACAGCTCTCGGATGAGATAGTTTATGTAGTATTTTATATTTGATGAGAGAGTCACTTTAAATGCTTGTTTTTGGGAAAGCTGGGTGCTTTTCTCTCAGTGGTTATCATCCAACTTTCTAAGACTTCCTATATTATGGTATAGTAGGAATTAGGGAATTAGGACTTTGGGAAGCTTCGTGGTATTTATAGGAGCTATACTGGAATTCACCCAACTTTCCCAGGCACAGATATAACCAAGAAATAAGATTATGGTTAAATAGAAAGGGTTTTTCCTTGTCTCTGAAGATATCTAGAAGGAATGATTGAGGAGCAGACATCAAGGCGGCCGGTGGAGCCGGGGTCTGACATGAACCTCTGTTGCTGTCACTTTGTGATGCGCGGACATGAGGAGATGCTGGACAGCTTGGCGCGGCTGTGTGGGCGTCCTGTCAGCTCTCGTCATCCGCCTCCTCTCTACTGAGCGTTCAGCCACAGGCACAGTTCTGCAGCAACATCCATCAAATCCATGTGATTCACTGTCACAGAACTACTGCAGTGGCCCAGCACTGTGCCAGTTCTGGTGCCGGTCACAGAACTGCAGACAGTGTTATACATTGTCCCTGGAGAGATGTGTAATCAGACCTTTGTATATGTAGTTAGTAGCAGCAGGACTGTGAAATATGGATTTATCTTCCAGGACTCTAATGGGAATGTGTCCTGTCACTGCTGTGCTCTCTGCAGCAAGTGTTAGGTGTTGGCCCTGGCAAGATGTGTAATCAGACCTTTGTATATTTAGTTAGTAGCAGCAGGACTGTGAAATATAGATTTATATTCCAGGACTCTAATGGGAATGTGTCCTGACACTGCTGTGCTCTCGGCAGCAAGTGTTAGGTGTTGGCCCTGGAGAGGTGTGTAATCAGACCTTTGTATATTTAGTTAGTAGCAGCAGGACTGTGAAATATAGATTTATATTCCAGGACTGTAATGGGAATGTGTCCTGACACTGCTGTGCTCTCGGCAGCAAGTGTTAGGTGTTGGCCCTGGAGAGATGTGTAATCAGACATTTGTACATTTAGTTAGTAGCAGCAGGACTGTGAAATATGGATTTATATTCCAGGACTGTAATGGTAATGTGTCCTAACACTTCTGTGCTCTCTGCAGCAAGTGTTAGGTATTGGATAGGAATATAATAATTGCTTTGTATATGTAGTTAGTAGCAGCAGGACCATGAAATATAGATTTATATTCCAGGATTGTACTGGGGGCTTGTCCTGCTGTGCTCTCTGCAGACAGTGTTAGATATTGTCCATGAAGATCTGTGTGTTTTCTTAGTACCCTGATGTGTGATGTTAGTAGCAGCAGGGCTGTTATGGATTTATATTGTAGTAAAGTACTGGGGGGGGTGTCCTCACACTGCTGTGCTCTGTGCTCTCTGCAGACAGTGTTATGCATTGTCCCTGGACAGCGTATGTTATTATTAGTAACACCAGGACTGTGAAATTTTAATTTATGCCACAGGATTTACTGTGGAAGTGATCCCCACTGCTGTGCTCTGTGCTCTCTGCAGCCATTAGTAGGTTTTGTCCCTGGAGAGATGTGCAATCATAGCTTTGTGTATGTTGTTAGTAGCAGCAGGACCGTGAAATGTGGATTTATGTAACAGAATTAACTGGGGAAGAGTACTAACACTGCTGTGCTCTGTGCTTTGAATCCTGGAATATAAATTTAAATTCATATTCCTGGATTGTACTGGGCAGATATATGTGGATGATATTGTGGTCTGTATAGCACTGTATAGCAGTATTATGTATAGCAGTTATATGTAGGCACTGTATAGCAGTTATATATAGGTACTATTTAGCACTATTATGTATAGCAGCTATATGTAGGCACTGTATAGCCATATTATGGAGGCTCTGTATAGCAGTATTATATTCGCACTGTATAGCCATATAATGGAGGCACTGTATAGCAGTATTATGTAAGCACTGTATAGCCATATTATGGAGGCACTGTATAGCAGTATTATGTAAGCAATGTATAGGCATATTATGGAGGCACTGTATAGCAGTATTATATTCGCACTGTATAGCAGTATTATGTAAGCACTGTATAGCTGTATTATGTATGCACTGTATTGCCGTATTATGTAGGCACTGTATAGCCATATTATGTAGGCACTGTATAGCCGTATTATGTAAGCACTGTATAGCCATATTATGGAGGCACTGTATAGCAGTATAATGTATAGCAGTTATATATAGGCACTGTATAGCCATATTATGTAGGCACTGTATAGCCGTATTATGTAAGCACTGTATAGCCATATTATGGAGGCACTGTATAGCAGTATTATGTAAGCACTGTATAGCTGTATTATGTAGGCACTGTATAGCCGTATTATATAGGCACTGTATAGCCATATTATGTAGGCACTGTATAGCAGTATTATGTAAGCACTGTATAGCTGTATTATGTAGGCACTGTATAGCCGTATTATGTAGGCACTGTATAGCCATATTATGTAGACACTGTATAGCCATATTATGTAGGCACTGTATAGCAGTATTATGTAAACACTGTATAGCAGTATTATGTAAGCACTGTATAGCTGTATTATGTAGGCACTGTATAGCCGTATTATGTAAGCACTGTATTGCCGTATTATGGAGGCACTGTATAGCTGTATTATGTAGGCACTGTATAGCCATATTATGTAGGCACTGTATAGCCATATTATGTAGGCACTGTATAGCCGTATTATGTAGGCACTGTATAGCCATATTATGGAGGCACTGTATAGCAGTATTATGTAAGCACTGTATAGCTGTATTATGTAGGCACTGTATAGCCGTATTATATAGGCACTGTATAGCCATATTATGTAGGCACTGTATAGCAGTATTATGTAAGCACTGTATAGCTGTATTATGTAGGCACTGTATAGCCGTATTATGTAGGCACTGTATAGCCATATTATGTAGACACTGTATAGCCATATTATGTAGGCACTGTATAGCAGTATTATGTAAACACTGTATAGCAGTATTATGTAAGCACTATATAGCTGTATTATGTATGCACTGTATTGCCGTATTATGTAGGAACTGTATAGCCATATTATGTAGGCACTGTATAGCAGTATTATGTAAACACTGTATAGCAGTATTATGTAAGCACTGTATAGCCGTATTATGTAGGCACTGTATAGCCATATTATGTAGACACTGTATAGCCGTATTATGTAGGAACTGTATAGCAGTATTATGTAAACACTGTATAGCAGTATTATGTAAGCACTGTATAGCTGTATTATGTAGGCACTGTATAGCCATATTATGGAGGCACTGTATAGCCGTATTATGTAGGCACTGTATAGCCATATTATGGAGGCACTGTATAGCAGTATTATGCATAGCAGTTATATATAGGCACTGTATAGCAGTTATATGTAGGTACTATTTAGCAATATTATGTATAGCAGTTATATGGAGGCACTGTATAGCAGTGTTATGTAAGCACTGTATGGCGGTATTATACGCACACTGTTATTCAGTATTCAGGGGGCATGCAGTCATGTATACACAATGTTAGGGAATCCCTGAGCGCAGAGCGGTGGTAATTTGAGCTGACGTGGCCGGCAGAATCGGATCAATATTGGGATAATTACCTCCAATCCTGGTCACACCTAATAGATGGGGGTAGGAGGAGGCCGGGGCCGGGGCAGGGATTAACCCTCAGCCTACCTCCCCATCCACAGCACAAATCTATACAGTGCTCTGCCATATACTTTATATTTCTAGTATTCTGCACATGAACCAGGAGGATCGGGATGAACAGTGTAATTTTACTTTAAGTTTCCACCACAACCCTTAGTGTTCTGCCTGTGTAACTACTATATAAATGTCTACCTTTCATGAAACATCTACATACAGTCAGATGAAGTTCCCCTTTAAATGGTAACAAATCCCTAAAGTACCGTCCCGGCTCTGCTGTATTTTACACTCTGATGTCTGGCCCATTATAGGGAAGATCACGATGATGCTGCCATGTTGTTTTACATTAAGCCATTTCATTTAATGTCTCCTCCACTCATCATCTCCCATCCCCCGACCACCAGCAGCATCGTGATTGATTGTGATGGAAGAATACCGCCACTGCGTGCACCACTCTGCTTAATGGCATGAAGGAAACCAAACCTCAGTATAAGAGAAGACGAGGAAGAAATAATACTCAAAGTACAACTACATAACAAACAGTATTATAGTAGTTATATTCCTGTACATAGGGGGCAGTATTATAGTAGTTATATTCCTGTACATAGGGGGCAGTATTATAGTAGTTATATTCCTGTACATAGGGGCAGTATTATAGTAGTTATATTCCTGTACATAGGGGGCAGTATTATAGTAGTTATATTCCTGTACATAGGGGGCAGTATTATAGTAGTTACATTCTTGTACATAGGGGCAGTATTATAGTAGTTATATTCTTGTACATAGGGGGCAGTATTATAGTAGTTATATTCCTGTACATAGGAGGCAGTATTATAGTAGTTATATTCTTGTACATAGGGGCAGTATTATAGTAGTTATATTCCTGTACATAGGGGGCAGTATTATAGTAGTTATATTCCTGTACATAAGGGGCAGTATTATAGTAGTTATATTCCTGTACATAGGGGGCAGTATTATAGTAGTTATATTCCTGTACATAGGGGGCAGTATTATAGTAGTTACATTCTTGTACATAGGGGCAGTATTATAGTAGTTATATTCTTGTACATAGGGGGCGGTATTATAGTAGTTATATTCCTGTACATAGGGGGCAGTATTATAGTAGTTATATCCCTGTACATAGGAGGCAGTATTATAGTAGTTATATTCTTGTACATAGGAGGCAGTATTATAGTAGTTATATTCTTGTACATAGGGGGCAGTATTATAGTAGTTATATTCTTGTACATAGGGGGCAGTATTATAGTAGTTATATTCTTGTACATAGGGGGCAGTATTATAGTAGTTATATTCCTGTACATAGGGGGCAGTATTATAGTAGTTATATTCCTGTACATAGGGGGCAGTATTATAGTAGTTATATTCTTGTACATAGGGGGCAGTATTATAGTAGTAATATTCTTGTACATAGGGGGCAGTATTATAGTAGTTATATTCTTGTACATAGGGGGCAGTATTATAGTAGTTATATTCCTGTACATAGGGGGCAGTATTATAGTAGTTATATTCCTGTACATAGGGGGCAGTATTATAGTAGTTATATTCTTGTACATAGGAGGCAGTATTATAGTAGTTATATTCTTGTACATAGGGGGCAGTATTATAGTAGTTATATTCTTGTACATAGGGGGCAGTATTAAAGTAGTTATATTCCTGTACATAGGGGGCAGTATTATAGTAGTTATATTCTTGTACATAGGGGGCAGTATTATAGTAGTTATATTCTTGTACATAGGGGGCAGTATTATAGTAGTTATATTCTTGTACATAGGGGGCAGTATTATAGTAGTTATATTCCTGTACATAGGGGGAGTATTATAGTAGTTATATTCCTGTACATAGGGAGCAGTATTATAGTAGTTATATTCTTGTACATAGGGGCAGTATTATAGTAGTTATATTCCTGTACATAGGGGGCAGTATTATAGTAGTTATATTCCTGTACATATGGGGCAGTATTATAGTAGTTATATTCTTGTACATAGGGAGCAGTATTATAGTAGTTATATTCTTGTACATAGGGGCAGTATTATAGTAGTTATATTCTTGTACATAGGGGGCAGTATTATAGTAGTTATATTCTTGTACATAGGGGGCAGTATTATAGTAGTTATATTCCTGTACATAGGGGGCAGTATTATAGTAGTTACATTCTTGTACATAGGGAGCAGTATTATAGTAGTTATATTCTTGTACATAGGGGGCAGTATTATAGTAGTTATATTCCTGTACATAGGGGGCAGTATTATAGTAGTTATATTCTTGTACATAGGGGGCAGTATTATAGTAGTTATATTCCTGTACATAGGGGGCAGTATTATAGTAGTTATATTCTTGTACATAGGGGGTAGTATTATAGTAGTTATATTCTTGTACATAGGGGGCAGTATTATAGTAGTTATATACTTGTACATAGGGGCAGTATTATAGTAGTTATATTCCTGTACATAGGGGGCAGTATTATAGTAGTTATATTCTTGTACATAGGGGGTAGTATTATAGTAGTTATATTCTTGTACATAGGAGGCAGTATTATAGTAGTTATATTCCTGTACATAGGGGCAGTATTATAGTAGTTATATTCTTGTACATAGGGAGCAGTATTAACTCTTCCCGGTCAGTTTGTCCATTACACATTTCCTTGCAGTCTGGTCGGTGGTCGGGATCAGTACTAATCAATCTTGTCACCATGTAGCAGTGTTTTATAGAACAATCTATTGCTGTTGCACACAGAAATAATGAGGACCATTCCCTGGAGAATTACTCCGCTAGTAATATACTCAACAAAGTCAAGAAATGTCAGATTTGTTACTGAACTCTTAGCATCATTAATCCTGAGCAGGAGTCGGGTGAATGTGTGACTGCAGCTCCGGTGCTAGGTCTGTCGTTGCCACTATAAAAGGGGGATAATGGGGGGAGTTGTAATTTTGTATATTTCCATAGGTACAGACCCCATGTAGATGTCACATGACCCTTTCAGCGTGTGTGTGGCCCTTTATAGCCCATTGAGGGGCAATTACAGAACAATCTCCCTCTCCTTGTACCTGGAGGTAATAAATTGGCGGCCATTAAGCAGGATTGGATTTGTCCTTTTTAGCGATCGCGGCTTCCTATGGGATTTCTCTCATTTCCGGGATTGGATTTATGTGTCGTACACTGGAAGAATACAATTCCAGGAGATTGGGCATCTGTCAATGACTGATATGGGTAATTGCATAAGTATTGGTCCCCCCTACAGAATGCTATCTACATTACTGCCTTTACTAGCAGCATGAATTCTTTAATGATCCTGAATGAGGAGGGCGTACGAGATGTAAAGTTGAATTGTTCATACTGATCCACCTGTTTCATGTATAGGATTCTATCTTCTCAGTCTGGAGATCCCTGCGGGGAGATTACAGTGCGTTCCCTCTGTAGACCACATGGCACAGGGAATAGCGGCAGGTCCAGATGGCGGCAACCGTGTCAGGGGCTGCACCCTCATACACAGTGAATGGAGGTGACCCCGATAATGACCCCTACTGACCTTCAACCCTTCATTAGACAAAGCTACATGTGATCAGCATTTACAAGATCAGCATACGTCATCTTCTGAAATACTCTGCGCTGCTGGGACACTCCTTCCTCCTGTTTGTCTTGACTCACTTGGCCCCCGTCAGATCCAGCCCTTATCATCCCAAGACTTGATATCATTGCCTCCTTGAAAACCAGTATACACACCCCTGAAATACTCTGTGCTGCTGTTCGCTCCTTTCTTTGCACAGAAGATAAAGAATAATGCCGACAAAACCCAGATTGATGTGAAAGACACAATCTGAGGAGATGAGATGTAAGCCGCCGTCTCCCACCGAGATCCGGAGAGTTTATTAAAGTGAAACAATTCATTGCGTCTCCATTGAAGCGAGACGTCTTAAATTGGTGGCCAGGTGCATTGTGGGTAGCCTGTCCGTATAAGTGCGGAGATCCCCCACGGTCAGATGAGCCATTAGCTCCCTTTCTATAAAGTGGATTGTAATTACCCGGCAGACCCCGGTGTGTATCAGCCATCCTGGGGGCTCAGTATTGTCTGTACTATGTAACGTCATATCAATCAGAAGGAATTCCTAAAGTCTTTAAGGGACCTGACACATATTATATACCCCTTATACATGGCAAACCTCATAGTATAAAGGGGTCCACCTGACCACCCCATAACCTTCATTCAGGGTCTTTCGCAGTATGTGTTTGCTGTAAGCCCAGATATACCGCAATATACCCTACATATGGAGGAAAAAGCTAAAGATTCCCTTTTTTGTTTTTTTAATGACTTTTTGTTCTATGTTTGATACGTTGACACTAGCACCCATTAAACCTAGTAACCAATCGCAAAGAAGCTTTCATTACTGCAGACCAGCGAAAGAGTTGAAAGCTGAACTGCGATTAGTGGCTATGGGCAATGCGGCCTGTTAGACAGTGAAGCCTAATATGAAGTATTGAACACAGTCTAAAGTTTGCAGTTGGAGCCATCTTTTTTTGAAACAACCAATCATAGCACAGCTTCCTGCTTACAAAGGATAATAGGAGATGAAAGCTAAACTGCGATTGGTTGCCATGAGTGACGAGGCCTGTTAGTCAGTGAACACAACTAAAGCCTATATAGTGTTACACAAAAATGGATCTAAAATTGCTGCCATGTGGATTCCCAAATATAAAACAGATTATGCATTCATAATCATAAAGCCAATGTTGTTTGTACCTACCAATCACAGCGCAGCTTTAATTTTTTTAAAGCAGTATATAAGATCACAGATGAACAGTGATTGGTTGCCATGGGCAACAAGGCCTGTTAGATCAGGCTGAAAAATGAAGCCCAATTTGTAATATGACGATGAATTTCAGAACCGCCATATAGCAGATCCATACCTGCACAGCAGGGGACGTCCTACAGGAGGAGGGTCACTCCATACACTGCCTACAATTAGGAGCTAATCCTCTCCCTTCACAGGGAGCAGGAAGCCAAATGTCAGAGCTGTAAATGTCACTGGACAAAAGAGCAGAAAGTGATCCATGATCATCCATTACTGGGAGATTATGCCGCATTGTTTAGAGGAAACAGGAACCAGTGTCAAACACAATGAGGGATTAGACATCTGGGAAAAGAGGTCCACAGCATCAGGGTATACAGCAGCCAAATGTATAATACACAGTGATGTCACAGTACAGGATAATACACACAGTGATGTCACAGTACAGGGATAATACACTCAGTGATGTCACAGTACAGGGATAATACACACGGTGATGTCACAGTACAGGATAATACACACAGTGATGTCACAGTACAGGGATAATACACAGTGATGTCGCAGTACAGGGATAATACACAGTGATGTCGCAGTACAGGGATAATACACACAGTGATGTCACAGTACAGAGATAATACACACAGCGATGTCACAGTACAGGGATAATACACATAGTGATGTCACAGTACAGGGATAATACACACATTGATGTCACAGTACAGGGATAATACACACAGCGATGTCACAGTACAGGGATAATACACACAGTGATGTCACAGTACAGGGATAATACACACAGTGATGTCACAGTACAGAGATAATACACACAGTGATGTCACAGTACAGGGATAATACACACAGTGATGTCACAGTACAGAGATAATACACACAGTGATGTCACAGTACAGGGATAATACACACAGTGATGTCACAGTACAGGGGTATAATACACACAGTGATGTCACAGTACAGAGATAATACACACAGTGATGTCACAGTACAGGGGTATAATACACACAGTGATGTCACAGTACAGAGATAATACGCACAGCGATGTCACAGTACAGGGATAATACACACAGTGACGTCACAGTACAGGGATAATAGACACAGTGATGTCACAGTACAGAGATAATAAACACAGCGATGTCACAGTACAGGATAATACACACAGTGATGTCACAGTACAGGGATAATACACACAGTGATGTCACAGTACAGGGATAACACACAGTGATGTCACAGTACAGGGATAATACACACAGTGATGTCACGGTACAGGATAATACAGTGATGTCACAGCACAGGATAATACACACAGTGATGTCACGGTACAGGATAATACAGTGATGTCACAGCACAGGATAATAAGAATATGACACAGTGGGGTTACCAGCTGTTAGGGGGTTTGGGGGTTGCATTACTGTACATTCTCCAGGAACTGCCTTCACCCTTAATCATCTTTTCAAGAAAATCCTACAACCTGACCCCACATCCTTTGCTCTCATCCCGGCAGAATGTTGCGGCTTCCTTGACAATTGCCACTTCTTTTAATAGAAGGCGATAATTGGGAAACTGTGAAATTACAGAATGTAACTGTCAGCAGTGTGAAATCACAGAAACACACGTCTAAGCGGTGGCAAAATATTATAATTAAAATTAAGACGACCTGGAATCATCTGTGCCAACATTTATCATGCAAATCTATCTTTCAGTAACCCTTTACATGCCTCTCCTGTCATTCTACAGCTCTACCGGAATCGGTGTCAGTATATACTGCAATCAATAATCGCATTCTATTCATGGTCCAGGAGAGTTCGGAAGAACCGTCCTACTGCTAGAGACACAGAGGTTATAATTAGTGATTCTTATGTAAATATCTTACTATAGGTTGCTGCATGTGGAGTCTGTAAATCCATACCCTGTTGCTGACTTCCCTCTGTGAATAGACTCCTGCCTGCGTCTCTTTGTTCCCTATAGAGGCTCCAGTATGAGATCTTCTCTACAATAAAGAGCAAACATCTATTATTGACAATGAGGGAACTAATTATAGAGCTGACGTCTTATCCTAATGAAATGTTTATTATAGGGGACGGATTGAGTGTATACAAAGTATAAGAGACTGCTACCAGTATAGTATGTGTGACAGGAATAAGAATATAACTACTATAATACTGCTCCCTATGTACAAGAATATAACTGCTATAATACTGCCCCCTATGTACAAGAATATAACTACTATAATACTGCCCCCTATGTACAGGAATATAACTACTATAATACTGCCCCCTATGTACAAGAATATAACTACTATAATACTTCCCCCTATGTACAAGAATATAACTACTATAATACTGCCCCCTATGTACAGGAATATAACTACTATAATACTGCCCCCTATGTACAGGAATATAACTACTATAATACTGCCCCCTATGTACAAGAATATAACTACTATAATACTGCCCCCTATGTACAGGAATATAACTACTATAATACTGCCCCCTATGTACAAGAATATAACTACTATAATACTGCCCCTATGTACAAGAATATAACTACTATAATACTGCTCCCTATGTACAGGAATATAACTACTATAATACTGCTCCCTATGTACAAGAATATAACTACTATAATACTGCCCCCTATGTACAGGAATATAACTACTATAATGCTGCCCCCTATGTACAAGAATATAACTACTATAATACTGCCCCCTATGTACAGGAATATAACTACTATAATACTGCCCCCTATGTACAGGAATATAACTACTATAATACTGCCCCCTATGTACAGGAATATAACTACTATAATACTGCCCCCTATGTACAAAAATATAACTACTATAATACTGCCTCCTATGTACAGGAATATAACTACTATAATACTGCCCCCTATGTACAAGAATATAACTACTATAATACTGCCCCCTATGTAATAGAATATAACTACTATAATACTGCCCCCTATGTACAGGAATATAACTACTATAATACTGCCCCCTATGTACAGGAATATAACTACTATAATACTGCCCCCTATGTACAAGAATATAACTACTATAATACTGCCTCCTATGTACAGGAATATAACTACTATTATACTGCCCCCTATGTACAGGAATATAACTACTATAATACTGCCCCCTATGTACAAGAATATCACTACTATAATACTGCCCCCTATGTACAGGAATATTACTACTATAATACTGCCCCCTATGTACAAGAATATAACTACTATAATACTGCCCCCTATGTACAAGAATATAGCTACTATAATACTGCCCCCTGTGTACAGGAATAGAACTACTATAATACTGCCCCCTATGTACAGGAATATAACTACTATAATACTGCTCCCTATGTACAAGAATATAACTACTATAATACTGCCCCCTATGTACAAGAATATAACTCCTATAATACTGCCCCCTATGTACAAGAATATAACTACTATAATACTGCCCCCTATGTACAAGAATATAACTACTATAATACTGCCCCCTATGTACAAGAATATAACTACTATAATACTGCCCCCTATGTACAAGAATATAACTACTATAATACTGCCCCCTATGTACAGGAATATAACTACTATAATACTGCCCCCTATGTACAGGAATATAACTACTATAATACTGCCCCCTATGTACAGGAATATAACTACTATAATACTGCCCCCTATGTACAAGAATATAACTACTATAATACTGATCCCTATGTACAAGAATATAACTACTATAATACTGCCCCCTATGTACAGGAATATAACTACTATAATACTGCCCCCTATGTACAAGAGTATATCTACTATAATACTGCCCCCTATGTACAGGAATATAACTACTATAATACTGCCCCCTATGTACAGGAATATAACATGATGGATGTATTCCGTCTCAGATAGAATTCTATGTATTTATACTGTTGTTTTCTCTCTTTTTCGCTGTTCTTCTTTCTCATCTCCAATGTTCCGCCAGCTCGTTCTCTTCTTGGCAGGGGAATCCGCTTTTATTTTATGAACTGCTGCCAAAATGACACGGCTGATTCAATAAAGATGAGGTGACGCTGATACACGATATATCGGTATAACGAATCGCGTTTATAAACAGACTTTTTGCGGCATAACAATATTGTTGACCTTTACGGCTGCAGACTGACATTGTGTAGTTTCAATTAGGAGTTAGGATTCGTTACAAAACTTCCATATGGTTTCTTAACCACCGAGCGGTTAAAGGGATAGGTACAGAAAAAATTAAAGGGAAAGGTGTTGTGTTGTCCTCTTTTTTTTTAGTAGAACCGTCTAGGTTTTTTGGAATACCCTTGTAGCGCTGGGTTTCCAAATTGGGTTGGAGCTCAGGGTTTCAGGTCAGGCAGGATACAGGCTCAGGTGCAGGTTCTGGGTATAGTTTCAGGTTGGGGATCCAGGATACAGGCTCAGGTACAAGTTTAGGGTTCCGGATCAGATAGGATACAGGCAGAGAAACAGGTTTGGGTTTCATAATCAGGTTGTGGCTCAGGGTTCCAGGCTCAGGTACAGACTCTGGGTCCTGGATCAGGCTTTGGGTTCAAGACTCTGGATTAGGCAGTATTCAGGGTCAGATACAGCTTCAGGGTTCTGGATGATGATGGGGTTCAAGATTTTAGATCAGGCAGGATACAGGGTTCTGCCTCAAGTTGGGGTTCAGGGTTCTGGATTAGACAGGATCAAAACTCAGGTACAGGTTTCAGGTAAGCAAAACACAAACATACACTGGTAAGACGAATCACAGGAGAAAGTATAACCAGCCCTGAGTGAACTGAGGATTGGATATTTATAGAGGACCTGTCACCAGATTTTGACCACCCTGAATAACAATGCCTGGTGATAAAGGGTTACATATCTCCCCATATCTCCCCATATCACCTAAAATTAGCTGCCAGTGGGGCACTGTACTTTAATTTGTGACTCATGTCTGGACTTTGTGACTCTTCTCTCTCTCAGGCTGGCAGTGAACCACGCCCTCTTATTCTGACTGACAGCTCTGTGTTTGTTCAAATCACTGCTCTGCCCCCTTGTACTTAGGGACCGTCTGCTAATATTCAACTACAGACATATAAAGCTCTATGTACAGATGGGAAATATTGGGGGTCATTTACTAAGGGCCCGAATCGCTTTTTTTTTAGTCGGGTTTCCTGAAAATTACTGATTTGTGCGAATTGCCCCGGGTTTTTGGCGCACGCGATTGGATCGTGGCGCATCGGCGCCTGGATGCATGCGACGGAAATTGGGGGGCGTGGCCGTCAGAAAACCAGACGGATTCAGAAAGGCCGCAGAATTTTTTTTTTAAAAATGTGTCTCTCGACACGCACTTACCTGCACCCAGGACAGCTTGGTGAACTCCAGTGTACTCCGACGGACTTCAGCGCAGAAGCGACAACTGGTGGAGATTGGGCGCACGACCTTAGTGGATCACCGGAAGACCCAAATCGGCACCGGAGAACGCGACGCTGGATCGCGAATGGACCGGGTAAGTAAATCTGCCCCATTGTGTCCTTTTTTTTTTATACGGTGCCTTGTGTTACATTCATGAAATGTGACCAGTGACATCATCGCAGGTCCTTCAGACTTCTAAGAATAGCAAACTGTACACTATGTATGCGATCACATGAAATCACAGCAGCCTCCATGGAGGATGAATAGGAGTAGAAGTCCATGCAGGCTGCTGTGATTTCATGTGATCACATACATAGTGTACAGTAGGAGTAGAAGTCCATGGAGGCTGCAGTGACTTCATGTGATCGGATACATGCATGGGGTACAGTTTGCTATTATTAAGAAGCTAAAGGACCTGAGATGATGTCACATGACATGAACCTTGACCAATTAGGAGGCATGGGGAGGATTAGATGGGGGGGGGGGGCGGCCAGCTCAGCAGGACACGCCCCCTAGATATATAAGATAAAATGTGACTTCTGTGAGGTCTATAGGAACCTGTCACTGGCTGCATATGTGCAAATGTGGTGACAGGTTCCCTTCAAAGCATTCCCTCAAAACTGATTGGCTCCCCCTTCCATCACTCAAACCACACCTTTACACCTCAGCTCAGAAGCAAGATGAACCCACCCAGCTTTCCACGAAACACATCCTAAGCTCAGCCAAGGGAATCCACTCTGCACGGCATCTGTCATTGACAGCTCCAGCCGAGAAGTCCACAAAATTGACCACGAAATCAAGACACAAAAATCCCTTATGCAGTTTCCGGGAACGTATTTTGTAAGTCTCTGTCATCGTAATCGGATAAATTTACATAAAAGTAATAAAAAACACTCCTAGTGCTGATACACATCTTTTCACACCATATGCTGTAACAGATTGGAACACCAACCATGTCCTAGATCCGTCTTGAAAAGTAAGAATTAATTTGAAAATTATTTTTTCTAAAACTCGGAAATCGATTGTACCCTGATTCAATCCAAAAAATGTTCTAATACAAAAGAGACGCCATGTAGGGAGAATGCCCTGTAAAAATTGTTATGATGGGGTCAGTGCGGTGCCCATCGCGGTACCTAATTTTCCTCCCCATCTGGATATTTCTCATGTTATCCTATAAGGAAAATAACGGATCCCTATTGGCCACTTGTGGGCATCAACCAGACCATGTGACTTTGTTGTAAACATGTTTTGAACACATGGTGTCCCCCGATTAGGCCACACCCCCCAGTGATGCCTGTGATGTCACAGATGCCCTGCCTGACGCACATCTCCTGCATTATTAATCAGATTTTTCTGAAATGAAAAATTAAAGGTAATTTTTTTTCTCATTTTCTAGAAGCAATTCATTCCCCCACAGATTGGCTTAGTGATTGGCTGAGAGCACCCAGCCCTCGCCTCCTGCAGCCGGAGATCTGGACTTCTTAAAATTAGTTGCTGAGGTCTCAGTAAGTAAAGACCATGACTGTAAGGATCAATATGTGATTTCATTAGCTAAATAGCTTCATAAATATATTATACTGTCAACTGCGGCCAAAATCTATGTCTCCCGGAGTCTCCACTGCAACATTAGGAAGGTTAAGACTAGAAGGACAACATGGAGGACAAGAAACAGAAATTACCCATCAGCCAATCTGCTCCTATATAGTGATAGCATAACCACAAACTTATATATTAACCCAAAATAATCTGTAACAAACTTCCTCTCTATTATATAATAAAAACTCAATAGAACCCGTATAATAGTGCCCCCTATCTACAAGAATATACCTACTATAATACTGCCCCCTATCTACAAGAATATAACTACTATAATACTGACCCCTATCTACAAGAATATAACTACTATAATACTGCCCCTATGTACAAGAATATAACTACTATAATACTGACCCCTATCTACAAGAATATAACTACTATAATACTGCCCCTATGTACAAGAATATAACTACTATAATACCGCCCCCTATGTACAGGAATATAACTACTATAATACTGCCCCCTATGTACAAGAATATAACTACTATAATACTGCCCCCTATGTACAAGAATATAACTACTATAATACTGCCCCTATGTACAGGAATATAACTACTATAATACTGCCCCCTATGTACAGGAATGTAACTACTATAATACTGCCCCTATGTACAGGAATATAACTACTATAATACTGCCCCCTATGTACAGGAATGTAACTACTATAATACTGCCCCCTATGTATAGGAATATAACTACTATAATACTGCCCCCTATGTACAAGAATATAACTACAATAATACTGCCCCCTATGTACAGGAATATATCTACTATAATACTGCCCCCTATGTACAAGAATATAACTACTATAATACTGCCCCTATGTACAGGAATATAACTACTATAATACTGCCCCCTATGTACAAGAATATAACTACTATAATAATGCCCCCTATGTACAAGAATATAACTACTATAATACTGCCCCCTATGTACAAGAATATAACTACTATAATACTGCCCCCTATGTACAGAATATAACTACTATAATACTGCCCCATATGTACAGAATATAACTACTATAATACTGCCCCCTATGTACAGGAATATAACTGCTATAATACTGTCCCCTATGTACAAGAATATAACTACTATAATACTGCCCCCTATGTACAAGAATATAACTACTATAATACTGCCCCCTATGTACAAGAATATAACTACTATAATACTGCCCCCTATGTACAAGAATATAACTACTACAATACTGCCCTCTATGTACAGGAATATAACTACTATAATACTGCCCCCTATGTACAGGAATATAACTACTATAATACTGCCCCCTATGTACAGGAATATAACTACTATAATACTGCCCCCTATGTACAGGAATTTAACTACTATAATACTGCCCCCTATGTACAAGAATATAACTACTATAATACTGCCCCCTATGTACAGGAATATAACTACTATAATACTGCCCCCTATGTACAGGAATATAACTACTATAATACTGCCCCCTATGTACAAGAATATAACTACTATAATACTGCCCCCTCTGTACAGGAATATAACTACTATAATACTGCTCCCTATGTACAGGAATATAACTACTATAATACTGCCCCCTATGTACAAGAATATAACTACTATAATACTGCCCCCTATGTACAAGAATATAACTACTATAATACTGCCCCTTATGTACAAGAATATAACTACTATAATACTGCCTCCTATGTAAAAGAATATAACTACTATAATACTGCCCCTTATGTACAGGAATATAACTACTATAATACTGCCCCCTATGTACAGGAATATAACTACTATAATACTGCCCCTATGTACAGGAATATAACTACTATAATACTGCCCCCTATGTACAAGAATATAACTACTATAATACTGCCCCTATGTACAGGAATATTATTACTATAATACTGCCCTCTATTTACAGGAATATAACTACTATAATACTACCCCCTATGTACAAGAATATAACTGCTATAATACTGCCCCCTATGTACAGGAATATAACTACTATAATACTGCCCCCTATGTACAAGAATATAACTACTATAATACTGCCCCTATGTACAAGAATATAACTACTATAATACTGCCCCCTATGTACAGGAATATAACTACTATAATACTGCCTCCTTTGTACAAGAATATAACTACTATAATACTGCCCCCTATGTACAAGAATATAACTACTATAATACTGCCCCCTATGTACAAGAATATAACTACTATAATACTGACCCTATGTACAGGAATTTAACTACTATAATACTGCCCCCTATGTACAAGAATATAACTACTATAATACTGCCCCCTATGTACAAGAATATAACTACTATAATACTGCCCCCTATGTACAAGAATATAACTACTATACTACTGCCCCCTATGTACAGGAATACAACTACTATAATACTGCTCCCTATGTACAGGAATACAACTACTATAATACTGCTCCCTATGTACAAGAATATAACTACTATAATACTGCCCCTATGTACAAGAATATAACTACTATAATACTGCCCCCTATGTACAGGAATATAACTACTATAATACTGCCCCCTATGTACAGGAATATAACTACTATAATACTGCTCCCTATGTACAAGAATATAACTACTATAATACTGCCCCCTATGTACAGGAATTTAACTACTATAATACTGCCCCTATGTACAAGAATATAACTACTATAATACTGCCCCCTATGTACAAGAATATAACTACTATAATACTGCCCCCTATGTACAGGAGTATAACTACTATAATACTGCCCCCTATGTACAAGAATATAACTACTATAATACTGCCCCCTATGTACAAGAATATAACTACTATAATACTGCCCCCTATGTACAAGAATATAACTACTATAATACTGCCCCCTATGTACAGGAATATAACTACTATAATACTGCCCCCTATGTACAAGAATATAACTACTATAATACTGCCCCCTATGTACAGGAATATAACTACTATAATACTGCCCCCTATGTACAGGAATATAACTACTATAATACTGCCCCCTATGTACAAGAATATAACTACTATAATACTGCCCCCTATGTACAGGAATATAACTACTATAATACTGCCCCCTATGTACAGGAATATAACTACTATAATACTGCCTCCTTTGTACAAGAATATAACTACTATAATACTGCCCCCTATGTACAAGAATATAACTACTATAATACTGCCCCCTATGTACAAGAATATAACTACTATAATACTGACCCTATGTACAGGAATTTAACTACTATAATACTGCCCCCTATGTACAAGAATATAACTACTATAATACTGCCCCCTATGTACAAGAATATAACTACTATAATACTGCCCCCTATGTACAAGAATATAACTACTATACTACTGCCCCCTATGTACAGGAATACAACTACTATAATACTGCTCCCTATGTACAAGAATATAACTACTATAATACTGCCCCCTATGTACAAGAATATAACTACTATAATACTGCCCCCTATGTACAGGAGTATAACTACTATAATACTGCCCCCTATGTACAAGAATATAACTACTATAATACTGCCCCCTATGTACAAGAATATAACTACTATAATACTGCCCCCTATGTACAAGAATATAACTACTATAATACTGCCCCCTATGTACAGGAATATAACTACTATAATACTGCCCCCTATGTACAAGAATATAACTACTATAATACTGCCCCCTATGTACAAGAATATAACTACTATAATACTGCCCCTATGTACAGGAATATAACTACTATAATACTGCCCCTATGTACAGGAATATAACTACTATAATACTGCCCCCTATGTACAAGAATATAACTACTATAATACTGCCCCCTATGTACAGGAATATAACTACTATAATACTGCCCCCTATGTACAGGAATATAACTACTATAATACTGCCCCCTATGTACAGGAATATAACTACTATAATACTGCCCCCTATGTACAGGAATATAACTACTATAATACTGCCCCTTATGTAAAAGAATATAACTACTATAATACTGCCTCCTATGTAAAAGAATATAACTACTATAATACTGCCCCTTATGTACAGGAATATAACTACTATAATACTGCCCCCTATGTACAGGAATATAACTACTATAATACTGCCCCCTATGTACAGGAATATAACTACTATATTACTGCCCCCTATGTACAGGAATATAACTACTATAATACTGCTCCCTATGTACAAGAATATAACTACTATAATACTGCCCCCTATGAACAGGAATTTAACTACTATAATACTGCCCCTATGTACAAGAATATAACTACTATAATACTGCCCCCTATGTACAAGAATATAACTACTATAATACTGCCCCCTATGTACAGGAGTATAACTACTATAATACTGCCCCCTATGTACAAGAATATAACTACTATAATACTGCCCCCTATGTACAAGAATATAACTACTATAATACTGCCCCTATGTACAGGAATATAACTACTATAATACTGCCCCCTATGTACAAGAATATAACTACTATAATACTGCCCCTATGTACAGGAATATTATTACTATAATACTGCCCTCTATTTACAGGAATATAACTACTATAATACTACCGCCTATGTACAAGAATATAACTGCTATAATACTGCCCCCTATGTACAGGAATATAACTACTATAATACTGCCCCCTATGTACAAGAATATAACTACTATAATACTGCCCCCTATGTACAGGAATATAACTACTATAATACTGCCCCTATGTACAAGAATTTAACTACTATAATACTGCCCCCTATGTACAGGAATATAACTACTATAATACTGCCTCCTTTGTACAAGAATATAACTACTATAATACTGCCCCCTATGTACAAGAATATAACTACTATAATACTGCCCCCTATGTACAAGAATATAACTACTATAATACTGACCCTATGTACAGGAATTTAACTACTATAATACTGCCCCCTATGTACAAGAATATAACTACTATAATACTGCCCCCTATGTACAAGAATATAACTACTATACTACTGCCCCCTATGTACAGGAATACAACTACTATAATACTGCTCCCTATGTACAGGAATATAACTACTATAATACTGCTCCCTATGTACAAGAATATAACTACTATAATACTGCCCCTATGTACAAGAATATAACTACTATAATACTGCCCCCTATGTACAGGAATATAACTACTATAATACTGCCCCCTATGTACAGGAATATAACCACTATAATACTGCTCCCTATGTACAAGAATATAACTACTATAATACTGCCCCCTATGTACAGGAATTTAACTACTATAATACTGCCCCTATGTACAAGAATATAACTACTATAATACTGCCCCCTATGTACAAGAATATAACTACTATAATACTGCCCCCTATGTACAGGAGTATAACTACTATAATACTGCCCCCTATGTACAAGAATATAACTACTATAATACTTCCCCCTATGTACAAGAATATAACTACTATAATACTGCCCCCTATGTACAAGAATATAACTACTATAATACTGCCCCCTATGTACAGGAATATAACTACTATAATACTGCCCCCTATGTACAAGAATATAACTACTATAATACTGCCCCCTATGTACAGGAATATAACTACTATAATACTGCCCCCTATGTACAGGAATATAACTACTATAATACTGCCCCCTATGTACAGGAATATAACTACTATAATACTGCCCCCTATGTACAAGAATATAACTACTATAATACTGCCCCCTATGTACAAGTATATAACTACTATAATACTGCCCCCTATGTTCAAGAATATAACTACTATAATACTGCACCCTATGTACAGGAATATAACTACTATAATACTGCCCCCTATGTACAGGAATATAACTACTATAATACTGCCCCCTATGTACAGGAATATAACTACTATTATACTGCCCCCTATGTACAAGAAAATAACTACTATAATACTGCCCCCTATGTACAAGAATATAACTACTATAATACTGCCCCTATGTACAGGAATATAACTACTATAATACTACCCCCTATGTACAAGAATATAACTACTATAATACTGCCCCCTATGTACAAGAATATAACTACTATAATACTGCCCCCTATGTACAGGAATATAACTACTATAATACTGCCCCCTATGTACAGGAATATAACTACTATAATACTGCCCCCTATGTACAGGAATATAACTACTATAATACTGCCCTCTATGTACAGGAATATAACTACTATAATACTGCCCCCTATGTACAAGAATATAACTACTATAATACTGCCCCCTATGTACAAGAATATAACTACTATAATACTGCCCCCTATGTTCAAGAATATAACTACTATAATACTGCCCCCTATGTACAGGAATATAACTACTATAATACTGCCCCCTATGTACAGGAATATAACTACTATAATACTGCGCCCTATGTACAAGAATATAACTACTATAATACTGCCCCCTATGTACAGGAATATAACTACTATAATACTGCCCCCTATGTACAAGAATATAACTACTATAATACTGCCCCCTATGTACAAGAATATAACTACTATAATACTGCCCCCTATGTACAAGAATATAACTACTATAATACTGCCCCCTATGTACAGGGATATAACTACTATAATACTGCCTCCTATGTACAGGAATATAACTACTATAATACTGCCTCCTATGTACAAGAATATAACTACTATAATACTGCCCCCTATGTACAGGAATATAACTACTATTATACTGCCCCCTATGTACAGGAATATAACTACTATAATACTGCCCCCTATATACAAGAATATAACTACTATAATACTGCCCCTATGTACAGGAATATAACTACTATAATACTGCCCCCTATGTACAAGAATATAACTACTATAATACTGCTCCTATGTACAGGAATATAACTACTATAATACTGCCCCCTATGTACAGGAATATAACTACTATAATACTGCCCCCTATGTACAGGAATATAACTACTATAATACTGCCCCCTATGTACAGGAATATAACTACTATAATACTGCCCCCTATGTACAAGAATATAACTACTATAATACTGCCCCCTATGTACAAGAATATAACTACTATAATACTGCCTCCTATGTACAGGAATATAACTACTATAATACTGCCCCCTATGTACAAGAATATAACTACTATAATACTGCCCCCTATGTACAGGAATATAACTACTATAATACTGCCCCCTATGTACAGGAATATAACTACTATAATGCTGCCCCCTATGTACAAGAGTATAACTACTATAATACTGCCCCCTATGTACAGGAATATAACTACTATAATACTGCCCCCTATGTACAGGAATATAACTGCTATAATACTGCCCCCTATGTACAAGAATATAACTACTATAATACTGCCCCCTATGTACAGGAATATAACTGCTATAATACTGCCCCCTATGTACAGGAATATAACTCCTTCATGATCCCTCTCAGCAGCAGGTGGTTGATACATTTTTTCCTGCATACAGCCACCTGTAGAGGGAGCTCGGGAGCAGATGAGATACTCGGATACTATAATATACTGTAATGAGCTCGTCCTAGTGGTGCCTTCAGGAAGACAAACTTATTGCTTCATCTCTATATAACTGTACATACCTCGTGCTCTATGACTAACTCAGCTCTGCTACATCTATGTACATGTGTACAGTCGCCTTGAGTCCATGATGATGACAATACACCCCACGTAGCAGAGCTGGTTATGTCATTCTTCATCTCTTTGTGTGAGTTACTCTAACACTGTTATCACCTGCCACAAGCACCGGGTAACAAACCCGGCTCTGCTACACCGGCGATGTCACATGTTACTGTGCATAGGGATCATCAGCTCTCGGTGACACATGTTGAATGATGTCCATTTTCTTTCCGTACGTGGATCCCGGAGCCTCGCAACGCCCGGCTCTGCTACATCTCCATGTATATCTATAGGGAAGGTGAATCAGAGCTGTCCCTGTGTAACCCCAGTGCAGGGTGACGGATCCGGATACATAGACACTGTGCACCCCCTGGTAGTATCACAGGGGTGCACCTGCCCCCCCCCCTACCCCTGATCCCTACCTTTTGCTGGGGATCCCCGCTCCTCAGACAGTGGCGTCTCCCTTCCTGCTGCCTCAGAGCATCCTCATCCCCTGCATCATCACATCACAGGGAGGCATCTGACGCCTCGGCCTCTCCCAGCCCCGGCCTCTCCTCCCATTGGCTGCCGCAGCCTCCCCCCCCCCCCACCTACCGTCAGAGCCGGATACATAATTTAGTGATACAACATGGGGGATAATGACTGATGCATCAAATGCAGCTCCGCCGCAGAATTATATGGCAGATGCTCCGGAGCCTCAGGGGTTAATTTAAAGGGATTGGGGAATCGCTCCGCACACAGTCACGGCACCGCTTTTCTATGTGGTCCCTTTAATTGTCAACCCCCCCGCCCCTCCCCTCTCGTAGCGTATACAAATAGTAACACACTAAACCGCCATATAGTGCATATAGGAGCTCCTTACCTGGTCTAATTATAACCGCCATATGGTGCAAAGTAATGACAGAATAATAATACATTACTACATCGCACGGACTGATAGTAACGCTAATGATACATTGTACGTAGTAGTGTCACAGCACAGGGAGAAGTATATATGACCATATAGTGCTGGAATAATACCATGATACACAGCTCAAGTAATAAAGCTATATAATGCCCCAATATCATCTGCAGATATAATACCACCATATAGTGCTCAAATAATACCATGATACAAAGCTCAACTAATACCGCTATATAATGCCCCAATATCATCAAACACTGCAGATATAATATCACCATATAGTGCTCTAATAATATCGCCATATAGTGCTCTAATAATACCACCATATAGTGCTCTAATAATACCACCATATAGTGCTCTAATAATACCGCCATATAGTGCTCTAATAATATCACCATATAGTGCTTTAAAAATACTACCATAAAGTGCTCTAATAATACCACCATATAGTGCTCTAATAATACCACCATATAGTGCTCTAATAATACCACCATATAGTGCTCTAATAATACCACCATATAGTGCTCTAATAATATCACCATATAGTGCTCTAATAATATCACCATATAGTGCTCTAATTATATCACCATATAGTGCTCTAATAATACCATGATACAAAGCTCAACTAATACCGCTATATAATGCCCCAATATCATCAAACACTGCAGATATAATATCACCATATAGTGCTCTAATAATATCGCCATATAGTGCTCTAATAATACCGCCATATAGTGCTTCTAATAATATCGCCATATAGTGCTCTAATAATACCGCCATATAGTGCTCTAATAATACCACCATATAGTGCTCTAATAATACCACCATATAGTGCTCTAATAATACCACCATATAGTGCTCTAATAATACCACCATATAGTGCTCTAATAATATCACCATATAGTGCTCTAATAATATCACCATATAGTGCTCTAATAATATCGCCATATAGTGCTCTAATAATACCGCCATATAGTGCTTCTAATAATATTGCCATATAGTGCTCTAATAATACCATCATATAGTGCTTCTAATAACATCGCCATATAGTGCTCTAATAATACCATCATATAGTGCTCTAATAATATCGCCATATAGTGCTCTAATAATACCACCATATAGTGCTCTAATAATAACCCCATATAGTGCTCTAATAATATCACCATATAGTGCTCTAATAATACCGCCATATAGTGCTCTAATAATATCACCATATAGTGCTTTAAAAATACTACCATAAAGTGCTCTAATAATACCACCATATAGTGCTCTAATAATAATACCACCATATAGTGCTCTAATAATATCACCAAATAGTTCTGTAATAATACTGCCATATAGTGCTCTAATAATACCACCATATATTGCTCTAATAATACCATCATATAGTGCTCTAATAATATCACCATATAGTGCTCTAATAATAACCCCATATAGTGCTCTAATAATACCATCATATAGTGCTCTAATAATAACCCCATATAGTGCTCTAATAATACCGCCATATAGTGCTCTAATAATACCGCCATATAGTGCTCTAATAATACCACCATATAGTGCTCTAATAATACCATCATATAGTGCTCTAATAATATCATCATATAGTGCTCTAATAATACCATCATATAGTGCTCTAATATTATCACCATATAGTGCTCTAATAATACCGCCATTTAGTGCTCTAATAATACTGCCTTGTAGTGCTCTAATAATACTGCCATATAGTGCTCTAATAATATCACCATATAGTGCTCTAATACTATCACCATATAGTGCTCTAATAATACCGTCATATAGTGCTCTAATAAAATCACCATATAGTGCTCTAATAATATCACCATATAGTGCTCTAATAATACTACCATATAGTGCTCTAATAATACCGTCATATAGTGCTCTAATAAAATCACCATATAGTGCTCTAATAATACCACCATATAGTGCTCTAATAATATCACCATATAGTGCTCTAATAATATCACCATATAGTGCTCTAATAATACCACCATATAGTGCTCTAATAATACCACCATATAGTGCTCTAATAATACCACCATACAGTGCTCTAATAATACCACCATATAGTGCTCTAGTAATATCACCATATAGTGCTCTAATAATACCGTCATATAGTGCTCTAATAATACCATCATATAGTGCTCTAATAATAACCCCATATAGTGCTCTAATAATACCATTATATAGTGCTCTAATAATAACCCCATATAGTGCTCTAATAATACCATCATATAGTGCTCTAATAATAACCCCATATAGTGCTCTAATAATACCATCATATAGTGCTCTAATAATATCACCATATAGTGCTCTAATAATACCACCATATAGTGCTCTAATAATATCACCATATAGTGCTCTAATAATACCGCCATATAGTGCTCTAATAATATCGCCATTTAGTGCTCTAATAATATCGCCATATAGTGCTCTAATAATACCAGCATATAGTGCTCTAATAATACCACCATATAGTGCTCTAATAATACCATTTAGTGCTCTAATAATACCACTATATAGTGCTCTAATAATACCGCCATATAGTGCTCTAATAATACCGCCATATAGTGCTCTAATAAAATCACCATATAGTGCTCTAATAATACCGTCATATAGTGCTCTAATATCACCATATAGTGCTCTAATAATACCACCATATAGTGCTCTAATAATAATACCACCATATAGTGCTCTAATAATATCACCATACAGTGCTCTAATAATACCACCATATAGTGCTCTAATAATACCACCATATAGTGCTCTAATAATATCACCATATAGTGCTCTAGTAATACCACCGTATAGTGCTCTAATAATACCACCATATAGTGCTCTAATAATACCACCATATAGTGCTCTAATAATACCACCATATAGTGCTCTAATAATACCACCATATAGTGCTCTAATAATATCACCATATAGTGCTCTAATAATACTGCCATATAGTGCTCTAATAATATCACCATATAGTGCTCTAATAATACCACCATATAGTGCTCTAATAATATCACCATATAGTGCTCTAATAACATAACCATATAGTGCTCTAATAATACCGCCATATAGTGCTCTAATAATACCGTCATATAGAGCTCTAATAATACCATCATATAGTGCTCTAATAATAACCCCATATAGTGCTCTAATAATACCATCATATAGTGCTCTAATAATACCACCATATAGTGCTCTAATAATACCACCGTATAGTGCTTTAATAATACCGCCACTCAGGGCTTTAATAATACCACCATATAGTGCTCTAATAATACCACCGTATAGTGCTCTAATAATACCACCGTGTAGTGCTCTAATAATAATACCACCATATAGTGCTCGAATAATATCACCGTATAGTGCTCTAATAATAATTCCGCCATACAGTGCTTTAATAATACCGCCATACAGTGCTCTAATAATACCACCATATAGTGCTCTAATAATAACCCCATATAGTGCTCTAATAATACCACCGTATAGTGCGCTCTAATAATACCAACATATGCTTCTCTAATAATACAGCCATATAGTGCTCTAATAATACCACCATATAGTGCTCTCATAATACCACTATATAGTGCTCTAATAATACCGCCATATAGTGCTCTAATAATAATACCATATTGTGCTCTAATAATACCACCATATAGTGCTCTAATAATATCACCATATAGTGCTCTAATACTATCACCATATAGTGCTCTAATAATACGGCCATATAGTGCTCTAATAATACCGCCATATAGTGCTCTAATACTATCACCATATAGTGCTCTAATAATACCATCATATAGTGCTCTAATAATACCACCATATAGTGCTCTAATAATACCACCATATAGTGCTCTAATATTATCACCATATAGTGCTCTAATAATACTACCATATAGTGCTCTAATAATATCACCATATAGTGCTCTAGTAATACCACCGTATAGTGCTCTAATAATACCACCATATAGTGCTCTAATAATACCATGATATAGTGCTCTAATAATACCACCATATGGTGCTCTAATAATATTACCATATAGTGCTCTAATAATATCACCATAAAGTGCTCTAATAATACCGCCATATAGTGTTGTAGTAATATCACCATATAGCGCTCTAATAATACCACCATATAGTGCTCTAATATTATCACCATATAGTGCTCTAATAATACCACCATATAGTGCTCTAATATTATCACCATATAGTGCTCTAATAATACCACCATATAGTGCTCTAATAATATCACCATACAGTGCTCTTATAATACCGCCATATAGTGTTGTAGTAATATCACCATATAGCGCTCTAATAATACCACCATATAGTGCTCTAATAATACCACCATATAGTGTTCTAATAATATTTCCATATAGCGCTCTAATAATACCACCATATAGTGCTCTAATAATATCACCATATAATGCTCTAATAATATCACCATATAGTGCTCTAATAATACTACCATATAGTGCTCTAATATTATCACCATATAGTGCTCTAATAATACCGCCATATAGTTCCATAATAATACCACCATATAGTGCTCTAATAATATCACCATATAATGCTCTAATAATATCACCATATAGTGCTCTAATAATACTACCATATAGTGCTCTAATATTATCACCATATAGTGCTCTAATAATACCGCCATATAGTGTTGTAGTAATATCACCATATAGTGCTCTAATAATACCACCATATAGTGCTCTAATATTATCACCATATAGTGCTCTAATAATACTACCATATAGTGCTCTAATAATATCACCATATAGTGCTCTAGTAATACCACCGTATAGTGCTCTAATAATACCACCATATAGTGCTCTAATAATACCACCGTATAGTGCTCTAATAATACCACCATATAGTGCTCTAATAATACCACCATATAGTGCTCTAATAATATCACCATATAGTGCTCTAATAATACCGCCATATAGTGTTGTAGTAATATCACCATATAGTGCTCTAATAATACCACCATATAGTGCTCTAATAATACCACCATATAGTGCTCTAATAATATCACCATATAGTGCTCTAATAATATCACCATATAGTGCTCTAATACTATCACCATATAGTGCTCTAATAATACGGCCATATAGTGCTCTAATAATACCGCCATATAGTGCTCTAATACTATCACCATATAGTGCTCTAATAATACCATCATATAGTGCTCTAATAATACCACCATATAGTGCTCTAATAATACCACCATATAGTGCTCTAATATTATCACCATATAGTGCTCTAATAATACTACCATATAGTGCTCTAATAATATCACCATATAGTGCTCTAGTAATACCACCGTATAGTGCTCTAATAATACCACCATATAGTGCTCTAATAATACCATGATATAGTGCTCTAATAATACCACCATATGGTGCTCTAATAATATTACCATATAGTGCTCTAATAATATCACCATAAAGTGCTCTAATAATACCGCCATATAGTGTTGTAGTAATATCACCATATAGCGCTCTAATAATACCACCATATAGTGCTCTAATATTATCACCATATAGTGCTCTAATAATACCACCATATAGTGCTCTAATATTATCACCATATAGTGCTCTAATAATACCACCATATAGTGCTCTAATAATATCACCATACAGTGCTCTTATAATACCGCCATATAGTGTTGTAGTAATATCACCATATAGCGCTCTAATAATACCACCATATAGTGCTCTAATAATACCACCATATAGTGTTCTAATAATATTTCCATATAGCGCTCTAATAATACCACCATATAGTGCTCTAATAATATCACCATATAATGCTCTAATAATATCACCATATAGTGCTCTAATAATACTACCATATAGTGCTCTAATATTATCACCATATAGTGCTCTAATAATACCGCCATATAGTTCCATAATAATACCACCATATAGTGCTCTAATAATATCACCATATAATGCTCTAATAATATCACCATATAGTGCTCTAATAATACTACCATATAGTGCTCTAATATTATCACCATATAGTGCTCTAATAATACCGCCATATAGTGTTGTAGTAATATCACCATATAGTGCTCTAATAATACCACCATATAGTGCTCTAATATTATCACCATATAGTGCTCTAATAATACTACCATATAGTGCTCTAATAATATCACCATATAGTGCTCTAGTAATACCACCGTATAGTGCTCTAATAATACCACCATATAGTGCTCTAATAATACCACCGTATAGTGCTCTAATAATACCACCATATAGTGCTCTAATAATACCACCATATAGTGCTCTAATAATATCACCATATAGTGCTCTAATAATACCGCCATATAGTGTTGTAGTAATATCACCATATAGTGCTCTAATAATACCACCATATAGTGCTCTAATAATACCACCATATAGTGCTCTAATAATATCACCATATAATGCTCTAATAATATCACCATATAGTGCTCTAATAATACTACCATATAGTGCTCTAATAATACCACCGTATAGTGCTCTAATAATACCACCATATAGTGCTCTAATAATACCACCATATAGTGCTCTAATAATATCACCATATAGTGCTCTAATAATACCACCATATAGTGCTCTAATAATATCACCATATAGTGTTCTAATAATACCATCATATACTGCTCTAATAATACTACCATATAGTGCTCTAATAATACCACCGTATAGTGCTCTAATAATACCACCATATAGTGCTCTAATAATACCACCATATAGTGCTCTAATAATATCACCATATAGTGTTCTAATAATACCATCATATACTGCTCTAATATTATCACCATATAGTGCTCTTATAATATCGCCATATAGTTCTATAATAATACCACCATATAGTGCTCTAATAATACTACCATATAGTGCTCTTATAATATCGCCATATAGTTCTATAATAATACCACCATATAGTGCTCTAATAATACTGCCATATAGTGCTCTAATAATACTGCCATATAGTGCTCTAATAATACTGCCATATAGTGCTCTAATAATACCACCGTATAGTGCTCTAATAATACCACCATATAGTGCTCTAATAATACCACCATATAGTGCTCTAATAATATCACCATATAGTGTTCTATTAATACCATCATATACTGCTCTAATATTATCACCATATAGTGCTCTTATAATATCGCCATATAGTTCTATAATAATACCACCATATAGTGCTCTAATAATACTACCATATAGTGCTCTAATAATACTGCCATATAGTGCTCTAATAATACTGCCATATAGTGCTCTAATAATACTGCCATATAGTGCTCTAATAATACTGCCATATAGTGCTCTAATAATACCGCCATATAGTTCTATAATAATACTAAATATATAATAATAAATTTAGTGCTCAATTAAAATTGCTATATCATGCTAAAATGTTGGCACCATACACTGTCCAGATAATACCATCATGCATTGCTATATACTATCAATAACAACATAGAGTGCCTAAATAATACAACCACACACTACTGCAAAATTACCACTGCATAGCGCAAAAATGTACTATACAGTGCTCATATACTTATATACTGCCACCATACACTACTCATATACTGCCACCATACACTACTCATATACTGCCACCATACAGCACTCATATACTACCAACATACACTACTCATATACTACCACCATACAGTGCTCATATACTACCACCATACAGTGCTCATACACTACCACCATACACTACTCATATACTACCACCATACACTACTCATATACTACCACCATACACTACTCATATACTACCACCATACAGTACTCATATACTACCACCATACACTACTCATATACTACCACCATACACTACTCATATACTACCAGCATACAGCACTCATATACTACCACCATACACTACTCATATACTACCACCATACAGCACTCATATACTACCACCATACACTACTCATATACTACCACCATACACTACTCATATACTACCACCATACACTACTCATATACTACCACCATACACTACTCATATACTACCACCATACAGCACTCATATACTACCACCATACACTACTCATATACTACCACCATACACTACTCATATACTACCACCATACACTACTCATATACTACCACCATACACTACTCATATACTACCAGCATACAGCACTCATATACTACCACCATACACTACTCATATACTACCACCATACACTACTCATATACTACCACCATACAGCACTCATATACTACCACCATAGAGCACTCATATACTACCACCATACAGTGCTCATATACTACCACCATACAGCGCTCATATACTACCACCATACACTACTCATATACTACCACCATACAGCACTCATATACTACCACCATAGAGCACTCATATACTACCACCATACAGTGCTCATATACTACCACCATACAGCGCTCATATACTACCACCATACAGCACTCATATACTACCACCATACAGCGCTCATATACTACCACCATACACTACTCATATACTTCCACCATACAGTACTCATATACTACCACCATACAGCACTCATATACTACCACCATACACTACTCATATACTACCACCATACAGTACTCATATACTACCACCATACAGCAATCATATACTACCACCATACACTACTCATATTCTACCACCATACACTACTCATATACTACCACCATACAGCACTCATATACTACCACCATACAGCACTCATATACTACCACCATACAGTACTTATATACTACCACCATACACTACTCATACACTACCACCATACAGCACTCATATACTACCACCATACACTACTCATACACTACCACCATACAGCTCTCATATACTACCACCATACAGTGCTCATATACTGCCACCATACAGTGCTCATATACTACCACCATACACTACTCATATACTACCACCACACACTACTCATATACTACCACCATACAGTACTCATACACTACCACCATACAGCGCTCATATACTACCACCATACAGAGCTCATATACTACCACCATACAGTACTCATATACTACCACCATACAGTACTCATATACTACCACCATACACTACTCATATACTGCCACCATACAGTGCTCATATACTACCACCATACACTACTCATATACTACCACCATACAGTACTCATACACTACCACCATACAGCGCTCATATACTACCACCATACAGTGCTCATATACTACCACCATACAGTGCTCATATACTACCACCATACACTACTCATATACTACCACCATACAGTGCTCATATACTACCACCATACAGTACTCATATACTACCACCATACAGTACTCATATACTACCACCATACACTACTCATATACTGCCACCATACAGTGCTCATATACTACCACCATACAGTGCTCATATACTACCACCATACAGCACTCATATACTACCACCATACAGTGCTCATATACTACCACCATACACTACTCATATACTACCACCATACAGTGCTCATATACTACCACCATACACTACTCATATACTACCACCATACAGTACTCATATACTACCACCATACACTACTCATATACTACCACCATACAGTGCTCATATACTACCACCATACAGCGCTCATATACTACCACCATACAGTACTCATATAATACCACCATACAGCACTCATATACTACCACCATACAGTGCTCATATACTACCACCATACACTACTCATATACTGCCACCATACAGTGCTCATATACTACCACCATACAGCGCTCATATACTACCACCATACAGTGCTCATATACTACCACCATACAGTACTCATATACTACCACCATACAGCATTCATATACTACCACCATACACTACTCATATACTACCACCATACAGTGCTCATATACTACCACCATACAGTACTCATATACTACCACCATACAGCGCTCATATACTACCACCATACAGTACTCATATACTACCACCATACACTACTCATATACTACCACCATACAGTGCTCATATACTACCACCATACAGTACTCATATACTACCACCATACAGCGCTCATATACTACCACCATACAGTACTCATATACTACCACCATACACTACTCATATAATACCACCATACAGTGCTCATATACTACCACCATACTGTGCTCATATACTACCACCATACAGCGCTCATATACTACCACCATACAGTACTCATATACTACCACCATACACTACTCATATAATACCACCATACAGTGCTCATATACTACCACCATACTGTGCTCATATACTACCACCATACACTACTCATATACTACCACCATACACTACTCATATACTACCACCATACAGTACTCATATAATACCACCATACAGCACTCATATACTACCACCATACAGCTCTCATATACTACCACCATACACTACTCATATACTACCACCATACACTACTCATATACTACCACCATACAGTACTCATATAATACCACCATACAGCTCTCATATACTACCACCATACAGTACTCATATACTACCACCATACAGTACTCATATACTACCACCATACAGCACTCATATACTACCACCATACAGCTCTCATATACTGCCACCATACAGCGCTCATATACTACCACCATACAGCACTCATATACTACCACCATACAGCGCTCATATACTACCACCATACACTACTCATATACTACCACCATACACTACTCATATACTACCACCATACACTACTCATATACTACCACCATACACTACTCATATACTACCACCATACACTACTCATATACTACCACCATACAGCACTCATATACTACCACCATACAGCTCTCATATACTACCACCATACAGCACTCATATACTACAACCATACAGCACTCATATACTACCACCATACAGCACTCATATACTACCACCATACAGTACTTATATACTACCACCATACACTACTCATACACTACCACCATACAGCACTCATATACTACCACCATACACTACTCATATACTACCACCATACAGTACTCATATAATACCACCATACAGCACTCATATACTACCACCATACAGCTCTCATATACTACCACCATACAGTGCTCATATACTACCACCATACAGTGCTCATATACTACCACCATACAGTGCTCATATACTACCACCATACAGTACTCATATACTACCACCATACAGCTCTCATATACTACCACCATACAGTGCTCATATACTACCACCATACACTGCTCATATACTACCACCATACACTACTCATATACTGCCACCATAAACTACTCATATACTACCACCATACAGCACTCATATACTACCACCATACAGTGCTCATATACTACCACCATACAGTACTCATATACTACCACCATACAGCACTTATATACTACCACCATACTGTGCTCATATACTACCACCATACACTACTCATATACTACCACCATACACTACTCATATACTACCACCATACAGTACTCATATAATACCACCATACACTACTCATATACTACCACCATACAGCACTCATATACTACCACCATACAGTGCTCATATACTACCACCATACAGTACTCATATACTACCACCATACAGTACTCATATACTACCACCATACAGCACTTATATACTACCACCATACTGTGCTCATATACTACCACCATACACTACTCATATACTACCACCATACACTACTCATATATTACCACCATACAGTACTCATATAATACCACCATACAGCACTCATATACTACCACCATACAGCTCTCATATACTACCACCATACACTACTCATATACTACCACCATACACTACTCATATACTACCACCATACAGTACTCATATAATACCACCATACAGCACTCATATACTACCACCATACAGCTCTCATATACTACCACCATACAGTACTCATATACTACCACCATACAGCTCTCATATACTACCACCATACAGCGCTCATATACTACCACCATACAGCACTCATATACTACCACCATACAGCGCTCATATACTACCACCATACACTACTCATATACTACCACCATACACTACTCATATACTACCACCATACACTACTCATATACTACCACCATACACTACTCATATACTGCCACCATACAGTACTCATATACTACCACCATACACTACTCATATACTACCACCATACAGCACTCATATACTACCACCATACAGCTCTCATATACTACCACCATACAGTACTCATATACTACCACCATACAGCTCTCATATACTACCACCATACAGCTCTCATATACTACCACCATACACTACTCATATACTACCACCATACACTACTCATATACTGCCACCATACAGTGCTCATATACTACCACCATACACTACTCATATACTGCCACCATACAGTACTCATATACTACCATATAGTTCTCATATACTACCACCATACACTACTCATATACTACCACCATACAGTACTCATATACTACCACCATACAGTACTCATATACTACCACCATACAGTACTCATATACTACCACCATACAGTGCTAATATACTACCTCCATACAGTACTCATATACTACTACCATATAGTACTCATATACTACCACCATACAGCGCTCATATACTACCACCATACAGTACTCATATACTACCACCATACAGTGCTCATATACTACTACCATACAGTGCTCATATACTACCACCATACACTACTCATATACTACCACCATACAGCACTCATATACTACCACCATACACTACTCATATACTACCACCATACAGTGCTCATATACTACCACCATACAGTGCTCATATACTACCACCATACACTACTCATATACTACCACCATACAGCACTCATATACTGCCACCATACAGTGCTCATATACTACCACCATACAGTACTCATATACTACCACCATACAGTACTCATATACTACCACCATACAGCGCTCATATACTACCACCATACAGTACTCATATACTACCACCATACACTACTCATATACTACCACCATACACTACTCATATACTACCACCATACACTACTCATATACTACCACCATACAGCGCTCATATACTACCACCATACAGCGCTCATATACTACCACCATACAGTACTCATATACTACCACCATACACTACTCATATACTACCACCATACACTACTCATATACTACCACCATACACTACTCATATACTGCCACCATACAGTACTCATATACTACCACCATACACTACTCATATACTACCACCATACAGCACTCATATACTACCACCATACAGCTCTCATATACTACCACCATACAGTACTCATATACTACCATCATACAGCTCTCATATACTACCACCATACAGCGCTCATATACTACCACCATACAGCACTCATATACTACCACCATACAGCGCTCATATACTACCACCATACACTACTCATATACTACCACCATACACTACTCATATACTGCCACCATACAGTGCTCATATACTACCACCATACACTACTCATATACTGCCACCATACAGTACTCATATACTACCATATAGTTCTCATATACTACCACCATACACTACTCATATACTACCACCATACAGTACTCATATACTACCACCATACAGTACTCATATACTACCACCATACAGTACTCATATACTACCACCATACAGTGCTAATATACTACCTCCATACAGTACTCATATACTACTACCATATAGTACTCATATACTACCACCATACAGCGCTCATATACTACCACCATACAGTACTCATATACTACCACCATACAGTGCTCATATACTACTACCATACAGTGCTCATATACTACCACCATACACTACTCATATACTACCACCATACAGCACTCATATACTACCACCATACACTACTCATATACTACCACCATACAGTGCTCATATACTACCACCATACAGTGCTCATATACTACCACCATACACTACTCATATACTACCACCATACAGCACTCATATACTGCCACCATACACTACTCATATACTACCACCATACAGTGCTCATATACTACCACCATACAGTACTCATATACTACCACCATACAGTACTCATATACTACCACCATACACTACTCATATACTACCACCATACAGCACTCATATACTACCACCATACAGTGCCCATATACTACCACCATACAGTGCCCATATACTACCACCATACAGTACTCCTATACTACCACCATACAGTACCCATATACTACCACCATACAGCGCTCATATACTACCACCATACACTACTCATATACTACCACCATACACTACTCATATACTACCACCATACAGCGCTCATATACTACCACCATACAGCGCTCATATACTACCACCATACAGTACTCATATACTACCACCATACAGTACTCATATACTACCACCATACAGCGCTCATATACTACCACCATACAGTACTCATATACTACCACCATACACTACTCATATACTACCACCATACACTACTCATATACTACCACCATACACTACTCATATACTACCACCATACAGCGCTCATATACTACCACCATACAGCGCTCATATACTACCACCATACAGTACTCATATACTACCACCATACACTACTCATATACTACCACCATACACTACTCATATACTACCACCATACACTACTCATATACTACCACCATACACTACTCATATACTGCCACCATACAGTACTCATATACTACCACCATACACTACTCATATACTACCACCATACAGCACTCATATACTACCACCATACAGCTCTCATATACTACCACCATACAGCTCTCATATACTACCACCATACAGTACTCATATACTACCACCATACAGCTCTCATATACTACCACCATACAGCGCTCATATACTACCACCATACAGCACTCATATACTACCACCATACAGCTCTCATATACTACCACCATACAGCGCTCATATACTACCACCATACAGCACTCATATACTACCACCATACAGCGCTCATATACTACCACCATACAGTACTCATATACTACCACCATACAGTGCTCATATACTACTACCATACAGTGCTCATATACTACCACCATACACTACTCATATACTACCACCATACAGCACTCATATACTACCACCATACACTACTCATATACTACCACCATACAGTGCTCATATACTACCACCATACAGTGCTCATATACTACCACCATACACTACTCATATACTACCACCATACAGCACTCATATACTGCCACCATACACTACTCATATACTACCACCATACAGTACTCATATACTACCACCATACAGTGCTCATATACTACCACCATACAGTACTCATATACTACCACCATACAGTACTCATATACTACCACCATACACTACTCATATACTACCACCATACACTACTCATATACTACCACCATACAGCGCTCATATACTACCACCATACAGCGCTCATATACTACCACCATACAGTACTCATATACTACCACCATACACTACTCATATACTACCACCATACACTACTCATATACTACCACCATACACTACTCATATACTACCACCATACAGTGCTCATATACTACCACCATACAGCGCTCATATACTACCACCATACACTACTCATATACTACCACCATACAGCACTCATATACTACCACCATACACTACTCATATACTACCACCATACAGTGCTCATATACTACCACCATACAGTGCTCATATACTACCACCATACACTACTCATATACTACCACCATACAGCACTCATATACTGCCACCATACAGTGCTCATATACTACCACCATACAGTACTCATATACTACCACCATACAGTACTCATATACTACCACCATACAGCGCTCATATACTACCACCATACAGTACTCATATACTACCACCATACACTACTCATATACTACCACCATACACTACTCATATACTACCACCATACACTACTCATATACTACCACCATACAGCGCTCATATACTACCACCATACAGCGCTCATATACTACCACCATACAGTACTCATATACTACCACCATACACTACTCATATACTACCACCATACACTACTCATATACTACCACCATACACTACTCATATACTACCACCATACACTACTCATATACTGCCACCATACAGTACTCATATACTACCACCATACACTACTCATATACTACCACCATACAGCACTCATATACTACCACCATACAGCTCTCATATACTACCACCATACAGTACTCATATACTACCACCATACAGCTCTCATATACTACCACCATACAGCGCTCATATACTACCACCATACAGCACTCATATACTACCACCATACAGCGCTCATATACTACCACCATACACTACTCATATACTACCACCATACACTACTCATATACTGCCACCATACAGTGCTCATATACTACCACCATACACTACTCATATACTGCCACCATACAGTACTCATATACTACCATATAGTTCTCATATACTACCACCATACACTACTCATATACTACCACCATACAGTACTCATATACTACCACCATACAGTGCTAATATACTACCTCCATACAGCACTCATATACTACCACCATACAGTACTCATATACTACCACCATACAGTGCTAATATACTACCTCCATACACTACTCATATACTACCACCATACAGTACTCATATACTACCACCATACAGTACTCATATACTACTACCATATAGTACTCATATACTACCACCATACAGCGCTCATATACTACCACCATACAGTACTCATATACTACCACCATACAGTGCTCATATACTACTACCATACAGTGCTCATATACTACCACCATACACTACTCATATACTACCACCATACAGCACTCATATACTACCACCATACACTACTCATATACTACCACCATACAGTGCTCATATACTACCACCATACAGTGCTCATATACTACCACCATACACTACTCATATACTACCACCATACAGCACTCATATACTGCCACCATACACTACTCATATACTACCACCATACAGTGCTCATATACTACCACCATACAGTACTCATATACTACCACCATACAGTACTCATATACTACCACCATACACTACTCATATACTACCACCATACACTACTCATATACTACCACCATACAGCGCTCATATACTACCACCATACAGCGCTCATATACTACCACTATACAGTACTCATATACTACCACCATACACTAATCATATACTACCACCATACACTACTCATATACTACCACCATACAGTGCTCATATACTACCACCATACAGCGCTCATATACTACCACCATACAGCGCTCATATACTACCACCATACAGTACTCATATACTACCACCATACACTACTCATATACTACCACCATACACTACTCATATACTACCACCATACACTACTCATATACTACCACCATACAGTGCTCATATACTACCACCATACAGCGCTCATATACTACCACCATACACTACTCATATACTACCACCATACAGTGCTCATATACTACCACCATACAGTACTCATATACTACCACCATACAGTACTCATATACTACCACCATACACTACTCATATACTACCACCATACACTACTCATATACTACCACCATACAGCGCTCATATACTACCACCATACAGCGCTCATATACTACCACCATACAGTACTCATATACTACCACCATACACTAATCATATACTACCACCATACACTACTCATATACTACCACCATACAGTGCTCATATACTACCACCATACAGCGCTCATATACTACCACCATACAGTACTCATATACTACCACCATACACTACTCATATACTACCACCATACACTACTCATATACTACCACCATACACTACTCATATACTACCACCATACAGTGCTCATATACTACCACCATACAGCGCTCATATACTACCACCATACAGTACTCATATACTACCACCATACACTACTCATATACTACCACCATACACTACTCATATACTACCACCATACAGTGCTCATATACTACCACCATACAGCGCTCATATACTACCACCATACAGCGCTCATATACTACCACCATACAGTACTCATATACTACCACCATACAGCTCTCATATACTACCACCATACAGCTCTCATATACTACCACCATACACTACTCATATACTACCACCATACAGTGCTCATATACTACCACCATACACTACTCATATACTACCACCATACACTACTCATATACTACCACCATACAGTGCTCATATACTACCACCATACAGCGCTCATATACTACCACCCAGGGCCGATTCTAGCTTTTTTGCTGCCTGAGGCGAAAACTGAAATGCTGCCCCCCCCCCCCCTACCCCCGCAAAAAAAAAAAAAAAAGCCTAGCCCTGATCTACTCCTTATTCAACCCACTGAATTTAAATACGCAACTTAAAAAAAGAATCTAGAACCTGCTTAAAGTTAGCTGACAACATTACTAATAACATCCTAACAAAGCGCCACAGATCACGGACACCCTATGACTGGCGCTGCCTCGCACACTGGTATCATTCAGTTACACAGACATTAGAGACCTCTGGTACCTCACAGGTGATGATCTGCTCCATGAGAAAGAACTTCATTACAATTTCTCCCCTCCATGACAATCACTGTTGAATTCATGGCCAGATGTCTTCATCTCCGCGCAGCATCTCAGCACTGCACCCATAAAAATATAACAATCACTTACAATATGTCACCTGGATAACAAGTACTATATATCCCAAACTACACAATTTATATACAGCCCCTAATGATTTAATACATAGTGTCACCCTAATGAACTAATATATAAAACACCACCCTAATGAACTTATATACAGCCCCCAATTAAATCATATACAGAACCCCACAACAGCAACCCCCCCACCCCCCCGTTCTTAAAATCTGCCCCCCTTAGATGGAAATTTAGGCGCCATCCACTGGATAGGGCCTAACTTGCTGATCAATGTGGGGTCTCAGTGCTGAGACCCTGCAGATCGCGAAAACTAGGGGTCCGTCGGATTAATGGAGCAGACGGCCGCGCATGACCGTTCTGCTCTATTAATCTCTATGGAGCTGAAGGAGATCAGTGAGCGCTGTGCTCGGCAATTTCCGTCAGCACCAGAGATTAATGGAACAGAACCGTCATACGCGTCCGTCTGCTTCATTAATCTGACGGAGCGACAGCACTGATCAGCAAGTTGGGGACTAACTGGTCTTTGTGGGAAAACCCCTCTAATTATATAGTATCCTATAACAGCCCTCCCCATAAATGCTCCTTTTGTTTAAGATCTGACTCCCATATACAATATCCCAATATCCCAGTAAAGCTAAATACAGCAACCTATCAACCCACCCCTATTTACATTAATATTCACTCCCCCCCCCATAAAAAGTCCCCTCCACCCCAGTTTAGTTATACATAGTACTTATTTTACCATAGGGAATCCTCCCTCCCCCAGGTTTTATTTCCCTCTCCTTTTTTATTATATTTATTATATGCAGTCCCCCACAAATGTTTTTTTTCTATATAAAAAAAAAAAAAATAATAAAAAATAATAAAGTTTCTACTTACCTCGTCCCACGCCGAGGTCCCTCCTCTTCTCTGGACTGTTCCCGGCAGCTCTGCAGCTCTATGGCACCGGAGGACGCAGGCGGCGTCTGATGACGTCACGTCGCCTGCATCCTCCAATAACATAGAGCAGCGTTTGTCTGCGCTGCTGCCCCGTACCGCGCGGTCGCGCTTGAGACCGCTCTCGCGGTTGAGATATGTTTGTAATACAGACTGCCAGCGGCAGTCCGTACTGCTAGTGGGTGATTCGGACGAGCGCCCGAATCACCCATAGCTGTTTTCGCCGCTTCTTTCAGGGCTCCGCATCTGCCGCCTGAGGCGGAATTTTCATCCCGCCTCATGGCAGATGCGGCCCTGCTACCACCATACAGTACTCATATGCTACCACCATACAGCAATCATATACTACCACCATACACTACTCATATACTACCACCATACACTACTCATATACTACCACCATACAGCAATCATATACTACCACCATACACTACTCATATACTACCACCATACAGCAATCATATACTACCACCATACACTACTCATATACTACCACCATACAGCAATCATATACTACCACCATACACTACTCATATACTACCACCATACAGTACTCATATACTACCACCATACACTACTCATATACTACCACCATACAGCACTCATATACTACCACCATACACTACTCATATACTACCACCATACAGTGCTCATATACTACCACCATACAGTGCTCATATACTACCACCATACACTACTCATATATTACCACCATACAGTACTCATATACTACCACCATACACTACTCATATACTACCACCATACAGTACTCATATACTACCACCATACACTACTCATATACTACCACCATACAGTACTCATATACTACCACCATACACTACTCATATACTACCACCATACAGTGCTCATATACTACCACCATACACTACTCATATACTACCACCATACAGCACTCATATACTACCACCATACAGTACTCATATACTACCACCATACATTACTCATATAATACCACCATACAGCACTCATATACTACCACCATACAGTACTCATATACTACCACCATACAGTACTCATATACTACCACCATACACTACTCATATACTACCACCATACACTACTCATATACTACCACCATACACTACTCATATACTACCACCATACAGCGCTCATATACTACCACCATACAGCACTCATATACTATCACCATACAGTACTCATATAATACCACCATACAGCACTCATATACTACCACCATACAGTACTCATATACTACCACCATACACTACTCATATACTACCACCATACACTACTCATATACTACCACCATACAGCGCTCATATACTACCACCATACAGCACTCATATACTACCACCATACAGTGCTCATATACTACCACCATGCAGCGCTCATATACTACCACCATACAGCACTCATATACTACCACCATACAGCACTCATTTACTACCACCATACAGTACTCATATACTACCACCATACAGTGCTCATATACTACTACCATATAGTGCTCATATACTACCACCATACAGCAATCATATACTACCACCATACAGCACTCATATACTACCACCATACAGCACTCATATACTACCACCATACAGCACTCATTTACTACCACCATACAGTACTCATATACTACCACCATACAGTGCTCATATACTACTACCATATAGTGCTCATATACTACCACCATACACTACTCATATACTACCACCATACACTACTCACATACTACAACCATACAGCACTCATATACTACCACCATACAGCACTCATTTACTACCACCATACAGCAATCATATACTACCACCATACAGCACTCATATACTACCACCATACAGCACTCATATACTACCACCATACAGCACTCATTTACTACCACCATACAGTGCTCATATACTACTACCATATAGTGCTCATATACTACCACCATACAGTACTCATATACTACCACCATACAGCAATCATATACTACCACCATACAGCACTCATATACTACCACCATACAGCACTCATATACTACCACCATACAGCACTCATTTACTACCACCATACAGTACTCATATACTACCACCATACAGTGCTCATATACTACTACCATATAGTGCTCATATACTACCACCATACACTACTCATATACTACCACCATACACTACTCATATACTACCACCATACAGCACTCATATACTACCACCATACAGCTCTCATATACTACCACCATACAGTACTCATATACTACCACCATACACTACTCATATACTACCACCATACACTACTCATATACTACCACCATACACTACTCATATACTACCACCATACAGTACTCATATACTACCACCATACAGTGCTAATATACTACCTCCATACAGTACTCCTATACTACCACCATACAGCACTCATATACTACCACCATACAGTGCTCATATACTACCACCATACAGTACTCATATACTACCACCATACAGTACTCATATACTACCACCATACAGTACTCATATACTACCACCATACAGTGCTCATATACTACCACCATACAGTGCTCATATACTACCACCATACAGTGCTCATATACTACCACCATACAGTGCTCATATACTACCACCATACAGCACTCATATACTACCACCATACAGTACTCATATACTACCACCATACAGTGCTCATATACTACCACCATACAGTGCTCATACACTACCACCATACAGTACTCATATACTACCACCATACAGTACTTATATACTACCACCATACACTACTCATATACTACCACCATACAGTACTTATATACTACCACCATACAGTGCTCATATACTACCACCATACAGCACTCATATACTACCACCATACAGTACTCATATACTACCACCATACAGTGCTCATATACTACCACCATACATTGCTCATACACTACCACCATACAGTACTCATATACTACTACCATACAGTGCTCATATACTACCACCATACACTACTCATATACTACCACCATACAGTGCTCATATACTACCACCATACAGCACTCATATACTACCAGCATACAGTACTCATATACTACCACCATACAGTGCTCATATACTACCACCATACAGTACTCATATACTACCACCATACACTACTCATATACTACCACCATACAGTGCTCATATACTACCACCATACACTACTCATATACTACCACCATACAGCACTCATATACTACCACCATACAGTGCTCATATACTACCACCATACAGCACTCATATACTACCACCATACAGTGCTCATATACTACCACCATACAGCGCTCATATACTTCCACCATACAGTACTCATATACTACCACCATACAGCAATCATATACTACCACCATACAGCAATCATATACTACCACCATACAGTGCTCATATACTACCACCATACAGCACTCATATACTACCACCATACAGCACTCATATACTACCACCATACACTACTAATATACTACCACCATACAGCACTCATATACTACCACCATACAGCGCTCATATAATACCACCATACAGCGCTCATATACTACCACCATACAGCACTCATATACTACCACCATACAGCGCTCATATACTGCCACCATACAGCGCTCATATACTGCCACCATACAGCGCTCATATACTACCACCATACAGCACTCATATACTACCACCATACAGCGCTCATATACTACTACCATACAGTGCTCATATACTACCACCATACACTACTCATATACTACCACCATACAGCACTCATATACTACCACCATACACTACTCATATACTACCACCATACACTACTCATATACTACCACCATACAGTACTCATATACTACCACCATACACTACTAATATACTACCACCATACACTACTCATATACTACCACCATACAGTACTCATATACTACCACCATACACTACTCATATACTACCACCATACAGCGCTCATATACTACCACCATACAGCACTCATATAATACCACCATACACTACTCATATACTACCACCATACACTACTCATATAATACCACCATACAGTGCTCATATACTACCACCATACAGCACTCATATACTACCACCATACAGTACCCATATACTACCACCATACAGCGCTCATATACTACCACCATACAGTACCCATATACTACCACCATACACTACTCATATACTACCACCATACACTACTCATATACTACCACCATACAGCACTCATATACTGCCACCATACAGCACTCATATACTACCACCATACAGTACTCATATACTACCACCATACAGTGCTCATATACTACCACCATACAGTGCTCATATACTACCACCATACACTGCTCATATACTGCCACCATACACTACTCATATACTACCACCATACAGCACTCATATACTACCACCATACAGTGCTCATATACTACCACCATACAGTACTCATATACTACCACCATACAGTGCTCATATACTACCACCATACACTGCTCATATACTGCCACCATACACTACTCATATACTACCACCATACACTACTCATATACTACCACCATACAGCACTCATATACTACCACCATACAGCGCTCATATACTACCACCATACAGTGCTCATATACTACCACCATACAGTACTCATATACTACCACCATACACTACTCATATACTACCACCATACAGCGCTCATATACTACCACCATACACTACTCATATACTACCACCATACAGTGCTCATAAACTACCACCATACAGTGCTCATATACTACTACCATATAGTGCTCATATACTACAGTGCTGATATAATACCACCATACTCTTAGCACTGTTCAATGCTGAATTCATTATACTGCCATACAGCGCTCAATACATGGCAGTGCTACACAGAGTCTACATAATACCGCCATACAGTGTCACTGGTGCACCCCTCAGCAGGGGCAGTTATCCTGCTCTGATACCCAGTAACCTAATAACATATTGGTGGAGGTCGGTTCTGATTATGGGTCGCACATTTCTTCCTATCTTCAGGTTCTTCTCTTCCTTTTCACCAAAACTGTATCAGAAATGTACAAAAAATCCTTTGTGGATCTCACGTGTTCTCCAGTCACAGCCAAAGCTGCATCGAAAAGCCTCCAGTTTGTAAAAACTACAATCTGTTTGAACTCCCACAATGCACTTGTGCCCGGTGACAAGAAAGTATTGCAGCTTTGGATGTGATCGGAGTATAAGATGAATGGATTTTTATTTTCTGATTTTGAAGCTGTGGCAGCCCCTGGCACACGGTCAGGAGGGGGTTAATCCTGTGCCTCTCCCCTGGCACACACACACAACGCCAGCCTGTGCCCGCATCACGTATGGGAGGACAAAGAGGGGTTACCATGGAGACGCAGACATTCTTTTATGTTCCTACATTCTATCCCCCCCACCCCACCCCAAAAAAAGTGTGTGTGTTCCTTTAACCGACAAAGGGAAGTGAGGGGTTAATGGTGGCCGATCCCCCTGCGCCAAAGTTAGTGCCAGTAACCCCTTCATTGCTGACACTGCGCCAAAGTTAGTGCCAGTAACCCCTTCATTGCTGACACTGGCTCGGTACATAAATGGGGCCCCTGCTGAACACTCATCCCCCCCCCCACCTACACTACAACTCCCAGCATGCCCCGGGGTACCCATACCTCACCACAGGGGTCTGTTATGTCATGTGCCCCCCACACCTGGGAGGATCGGCCTATGATACACAGAGATTTCTATAGCACCGTCATATTCCATTCCTTACATTGCACCATACGGGCACCGCCATCTTGGATGTGCTATCAGCTCCTCCCCCGGTGATGTCATCAGAGGTCACAATCAGCTGCCATGACTTATAAAGACCCCCCCAGTTGTCATCCACCTCCCTCTCTCATACTCTGTCATATAGGGGCAGTATATTCACAATATATAGCGATGTATTGTAATAGTGATCAGGCCCCCTTAGGTCCAAATACCCAGGGGGGCTGAAATAGTAGTAAAAAAAAAAAAAAGGTTCAAAAATATAAAAAAATTAAAGCCCTAAAAATTGTAATCAGGGAAGGGTCCCTAAAACTGATCTAAAAAATAACAAACAAGTAAAATCACAAACACATTACGTGTCGCGGCGTCTTCACGTGTAAACGAAAACCTCAAAAAGATCCGACTTGTGGAAGGAGAAAACCGAAAGAACTTGGGTCTTAAAAGGGTTAAGAGCAATCGCTCGCCTTATTTTGTACAATTTTGGGTGCAATTTCTGTAATTTGGCCGAATTTTTTTTTTTACCCAACTTTAAGCAGGGAAAAAAAAAATTTGCAAAAGAAAAGATACAATAAAAGTTTTATCTGATGTGCGGATCCCAGCCGAATATTTCGGGTTCACAAACCAGGACTTCAGCCAGAAGTTTGGGCATTGCCCTACCAGTAACACCCATGATGCGGGCAGTTGAGATTCTCGCCTCGGGCGGCGCCCCTGGTGGCCAGTTTGGGAGCGGCATCCAGGCGGGTAATACTGTGTAAGCCAGCTGCGCAGCACAGAATAGTGTTAATGCGGAGCCGGATGCGGGGGTTAACCCTTTCATTGGCGCCAGCGGGAGTCATCTGCAGGTTTCGGGGTTTGGATACATGAACTGAAGTTTTGGTGGACCCCAATCTGAAGGGTCTTTTCATCACTGCTTAAATGCTTAAAATCTACAGGGGGGACTTATCATACAAATCCCCCCCCCCCCTCCGGTGGTCTATCCTGGGGGGCACATCTCCTTATGTCTCCTCAGTCTCCTGTACCCGGATTATGGGCCCTGTGATTGTGACGTCAGGGGCCGCACATGTGACGTAGGGGGCGCTGTCTGTGATTACGTCCCCTGAATGATGATATGAATAATTAATGAGCTCATTAGTAGATGGCACAGAGGGCTCATCCATTATTTACACTGTGCAGGGGTCAGGTGTCAGAGGGGAGGAAGAGGCCACCTGGGGGATGATACCCTGTGATGACATCTAGTGGTGAAGTAGAGGATTACACCGGTCACTCCTGTAGCACTATAAATACTACAGGGAGATGTTTGCTCCTGTGACTGTTCCGCTATCATTCTGCACATTCTGGGGATGGAAAAGACACTTGCCTTTAGGTATTTGCTGCACAACTTTTCCTGGATCCGGAATGGCAAAATGATTCCTCTGTAAATATCCGAACACTTGGAAAGCTGGGTGACGTTTAGGGCGTTCTGTAATGCTGGACATATTAGTGGTCACCCAACTTTTCCTTGATCACACAATACTGAATGGGAAGTCTTGGAACAAAGGAAAAGAAAGAAGAGGATGTAACTATTGGGAAGTTTTGCTACTTCTGTTCTCTATTGATAAGAAGGTAAATGGCGCCATCTGGTGCTACACAAGAGAACTGCAGCTCTATCCATTCACTGGAAGATTCCATTGTATAAAAAGACACATAAAGTATTTTACTATCCAGTGTGTAACCGCTATCAGACACCGAGGGGAGCACATCACCATCACCTCTGTACTGTGACATCACTGTGTGTATTATCCTGTACTGTGACATCACTGTGTGTATTATCCCTGTACTGTGACATCACTGTGTGTATTATCCTGTACTGTGACATCACTGTGTGTATTATCCCTGTACTGTGACATCACTGTGTGTATTATCCCTGTAATGTGACATCACTGTGTGTATTATCCCTGTACTGTGACATCACTGTGTGTATTATCCCTGTACTGTGACATCACTGTGTGTATTATCCCTGTACTGTGACATCACTGTGTGTATTATCCCTGTACTGTGACATCACGGTGTGTAGTATCTCTGTACTGTGACATCACTGTGTGTATTATCCCTGTACAGTGACATCACTGTGTGTATTATCCCTGTACTGTGACATCACTGTGTGTATTATCCCTGTACTGTGACATCACAGTGTGTATTATCCCCGTACTGTGACATCACTGTGTGTATTATCCCTGTACTGTGACATCACTGTGTGTATTATCTCTGTACTGTGACATCACTGTGTGTATTATCCCTGTACTGTGACATCACTGTGTGTATTATCCTGTACTGTGACATCACTGTGTGTATTATCCTTGTACTGTGACATCACTGTGTGTATTATCTCTGTACTGTGACATCACTGTGTGTATTATCCCTGTACTGTGACATCACTGTGTGTATTATCCCTGTACTGTGACATCACTGTGTGTATTATCCCTGTACTGTGACATCACGGTGTGTAGTATCTCTGTACTGTGACATCACTGTGTGTATTATCCCTGTACAGTGACATCACTGTGTGTATTATCCCTGTACTGTGACATCACTGTGTGTATTATCCCTGTACTGTGACATCACAGTGTGTATTATCCCCGTACTGTGACATCACTGTGTGTATTATCCCTGTACTGTGACATCACTGTGTGTATTATCTCTGTACTGTGACATCACTGTGTGTATTATCCCTGTACTGTGACATCACTGTGTGTATTATCCTGTACTGTGACATCACTGTGTGTATTATCCTTGTACTGTGACATCACTGTGTGTATTATCTCTGTACTGTGACATCACTGTGTGTATTATCCCTGTACTGTGACATCACTGTGTATATTATCCCTGTACTGTGACATCACTGTGTGTATTATCCCTGTACTGTGACATCACTGTGTGTATTATCCCTGTACTGTGACATCACTGTGTGTATTATCCCTGTACTGTGACATCACTGTGTAAATCATCCCTGTACTGTGACATCACTGTGTGTATTATCCCTGTACTGTGACATCACTGTGTGTGTTCTCCCTGTACTGTGACATCACTGTGTGTATTATCCCTGTACTGTGACATCACTGTGTGTATTATCCCTATACTGTGACATCACTGTGTGTATTATCCCTGTACTGTGACATCACTGTGTGTGTTCTCCCTGTACTGTGACATCACTGTGTGTATTATCCCTGTACTGTGACATCACTGTGTGTATTATCCCTGTACTGTGACATCACTGTGTGTATTATCCCTGTACTGTGACATCACTGTGTGTATTATCCTGTACTGTGACATCACTGTGTGTATTATCCTGTACTGTGACATCACTGTGTGTATCATCCCTGTACTGTGACATCACTGTGTGTATTATCCCTGTACTGTGACATCACTGTGTGTATTATCTCTGTACTGTGACATCGCTGTGTGTATTATCCCTGTACTGTGACATCACTGTGTGTATCATCCCTGTACTGTGACATCACTGTGTGTATTATCTCTGTACTGTGACATCGCTGTGTGTATTATCCCTGTACTGTGACATCACTGTGTGTATTATCCCTGTACTGTGACATCACTGTGTGTATTATCCCTGTACTGTGACATCGCTGTGTGTATCATCCCTGTACTGTGACATCACTGTGTGTATTATCCCTGTACTGTGACATCACTGTGTGTATTATCCCTATACTGTGACATCACTGTGTGTATTATCCCTGTACTATGACATCACAGTGTGTATTATCCCCGTACTGTGACATCACTGTGTGTATTATCCCTGTACTGTGACATCACTGTGTGTATTATCTCTGTACTGTGACATCACAGTGTGTATTATCCCCGTACTGTGACATCACTGTGTGTATTATCCCTGTACTGTGACATCACAGTGTGTATTATCCCCGTACTGTGACATCACTGTGTGTATTATCCCTGTACTGTGACATCACTGTGTGTATTATCCCTATACTGTGACATCACTGTGTGTATTATCCCTGTACTGTGACATCACAGTGTGTATTATCCCCGTACTGTGACATCACTGTGTGTATTATCCCTGTACTGTGACATCACTGTGTGAATTATCTCATTACTGTCACATCACTGTGTGTATTATCCCTGTACTGTGACATCACTGTGTGTATTATCCCTGTACTGTGACATCACTGTGTGTATTATCTCTGTACTGTGACATCACTGTGTGTATTATCCCTGTACTGTGACATCACTGTGTGTATTATCCCTGTACTGTGGCATCACTGTGTGTATTATCTCTGTACTGTGACATCACTGTGTGTATTATCCCTGTACTGTGACATCACAGTGTGTATTATCCCCGTACTGTGACATCACTGTGTGTATTATCCCTGTACTGTGACATCACAGTGTGTATTATCCCCGTACTGTGACATCACTGTGTGTATTATCCCTGTACTGTGACATCACTGTGTGTATTATCTCTGTACTGTGACATCACTGTGTGTATTATCCCTGTACTGTGACATCACTGTGTGTATTATCCCTGTACTGTGGCATCACTGTGTGTATTATCCTGTACTGTGACATCACTGTGTGTATCATCCCTGTACTGTGACATCACTGTGTGTATTATCCCTGTACTGTGACATCACTGTGTGTATTATCTCTGTACTGTGACATCGCTGTGTGTATTATCCCTGTACTGTGACATCACTGTGTGTATTATCCCTGTTCTGTGACATCACTGTGTGTATTATCCTGTACTGTGACATCACTGTGTGTATCATCCCTGTACTGTGACATCACTGTGTGTATTATCCCTGTACTGTGACATCGCTGTGTGTATTATCCCTGTACTGTGACATCACTGTGTGTATTATCCCTGTACTGTGACATCACTGTGTGTATCATCCCTGTACTGTGACATCACTCTGTGTATTATCCCTGTACTGTGACATCACTGTGTGTATTTTCCCTATACTGTGACATCACTGTGTGTATTATCCCTGTACTGTGACATCACAGTGTGTATTATCCCCGTACTGTGACATCACTGTGTGTATTATCCCTGTACTGTGACATCACTGTGTGTATTATCTCTGTACTGTCACATCACTGTGTGTATTATCCCTGTACTGTGACATCACTGTGTGTATTATCCCTGTACTGTGACATCACTGTGTGTATTATCTCTGTACTGTGACATCACTGTGTGTATTATCCCTGTACTGTGACATCACTGTGTGTATTATCCCTGTACTGTGGCATCACTGTGTGTATTATCTCTGTACTGTGACATCACTGTGTATTATCCCTGTTCTGTGACATCACAGTGTGTATTATCCCTGTACTGTGACATCACTGTGTGTATTATCCCTGTACTGTGACATCGCTGTGTGTATTATCCCTGTACTGTGACATCACTGTGTGTATTATCCCCGTACTGTGACATCACTGTGTGTATTATCCCTGTACTGTGACATCACTGTGTGTATTATCCCTGTACTGTGACATCACTGTGTGTATTATCCCTGTACTGTGACATCACTGTGTGTATTATCTCTGTACTGTGACATCACTGTGTGTATTATCCCTGTACTGTGACATCACTGTGTGTATTATCCCTGTACTGTGGCATCACTGTGTGTATTATCCTGTACTGTGACATCACTGTGTGTATCACCCCTGTACTGTGACATCACTGTGTGTATTATCCCTGTACTGTGACATCACTGTGTGTATTATCTCTGTACTGTGACATCGCTGTGTGTATTATCCCTGTACTGTGACATCACTGTGTGTATTATCCATGTTCTGTGACATCACTGTGTGTATTATCCTGTACTGTGACATCACTGTGTGTATCATCCCTGTACTGTGACATCACTGTGTGTATTATCCCTGTACTGTGACATCGCTGTGTGTATTATCCCTGTACTGTGACATCACTGTGTGTATTATCCCTGTACTGTGACATCGCTGTGTGTATTATCTCTGTACTGTGACATCACTGTGTGTATTATCCCTGTACTGTGACATCACTGTGTGTATTATCCCTGTACTGTGACATCACTGTGTGTATTATCCCTGTACTGTGACATCACTGTGTGTATTATCTCTGTACTGTGACATCGCTCTGTGTATTATCCCTGTACTGTGACATCACTGTGTGTATTATCCCTGTTCTGTGACATCACTGTGTGTATTATCCTGTACTGTGACATCACTGTGTGTATCATCCCTGTACTGTGACATCACTGTGTGTATTATCCCTGTACTGTGACATCACTGTGTGTATTATCCCTGTACTGTGACATCACAGTGTGTATTATCCCCGTACTGTGACATCACTGTGTGTATTATCCCTGTACTGTGACATCACAGTGTGTATTATCCCCGTACTGTGACATCACTGTGTGTATTATCCCTGTACTGTGACATCACTGTGTGTATCATCCCTGTACTGTGACATCGCTGTGTGTATTATCCCTGTACTGTGACATCACTGTGTGTATCATCCTGTACTGTGACATCACTGTGTGTATTATCCCTGTACTGTGACATCACTGTGTGTATTATCCCTGTACTGTGACATCACTGTGTGTATCATCCCTGTACTGTGACATCACTGTGTGTATTATCCCTGTACTGTGACATCACTGTGTGTATTTTCCCTATACTGTGACATTACTGTGTGTATTATCCCTGTACTGTGACATCACAGTGTGTATTATCCCCGTACTGTGACATCACTGTGTGTATTATCCCTGTACTGTGACATCACTGTGTGTATTATCCCTGTACTGTGACATCGCTGTGTGTATTATCCCTGTACTGTGACATCACTGTGTGTATTATCCCTGTACTGTGACATCACTGTGTGTATTATCCCTGTACTGTGACATCACTGTGTGTATTATCTCTGTACTGTGACATCGCTGTGTGTATTATCCCTGTACTGTGACATCACTGTGTGTATTATCCCTGTACTGTGACATCACTGTGTGTATTATCCCTGTACTGTAACATCACTGTGTGTATTATTCCTGTACTGTGACATCACTGTGTGTATTATCCTGTAATGTGACATCACTGTGTGTATTATCCCTGTACTGTGACATCACTGTGTGTATTATCCCTGTACTGTGACGTCACTGTGTGTATTATCCCTGTACTGTGACATCACTGTGTGTATTATCCCTGTACTGTGACATCACTGTGTGTATTATCCCTGTACTGTGACATCACTGTGTGTATTATCCCTGTACTGTGACATCACTGTGTGTATTATCCCTGTACTGTGACATCACTGTGTGTATTATCCCTGTACTGTGACATCACTGTGTGTATTATCCCTGTACTGTGACATCACTGTGTGTATTATCCCTGTACTGTGACATCACTGTGTGTATTATCCCTGTACTGTGACATCACTGTGTATATTATCCCTGTACTGTGACATCACTGTGTGTATTATCCCTGTACTGTAACATCACTGTGTGTATTATTCCTGTACTGTGACATCACTGTGTGTATTATCCCTGTACTGTGACATCACTGTGTGTATTATCTTTGTACTGTGACATCACTGTGTGTATTATCCCTGTACTGTGACATCACTGTGTGTATTATCTCTGTACTGTGACATCGCTGTGTGTATAATCTCTGTACTGTGACATCACTGTGTGTATTATCCTGTACTGTGACATCACTGTGTGTATTATCCTGTACTGTGACATCACTGTGTGTATTATCCCTGTACTGTGACATCGCTGTGTGTATTATCCTGTACTGTGACATCACTGTGTGTATTATCCCTGTACTGTGACATCACTGTGTGTATTATCCCTGTACTGTGACATCACTGTGTGTATTATTCCTGTACTGTGACATCACTGTGTGTATTATGCTCTGTACTGTGACATCACTGTGTGTATTATCTCTGTACTGTGACATCACTGTGTGTATTATTCCTGTACTGTGACATCACTGTGTGTATTATCTCTGTACTGTGACATCACTGTGTATATTATCCTGTACTGTGACATCATTGTGTATTATCCCTGTACTGTGACATCACTGTGTGTATTATCCCTGTACTGTGACATCACTGTGTGTATTATCTCTGTACTGTGACATCACTGTGTGTATTATCCCTGTACTGTGACATTACTGTGTGTATTATCCCTGTACTGTGACATCACTGTGTGTATTATCCCTGTACTGTGACATCACTGTGTGTATTATCCCTGTACTGTGATATCACTGTGTGTATTATCCCTGTACTGTGACATCACTGTGTGTATTATCCCTGTACTGTGACATCACTGTGTGTATTATCCCTGTACTGTGACATCACTGTGTGTATTATCCCTGTACTGTGATATCACTGTGTGTATTATCCCTGTACTGTGACATCACTGTGTGTATTATCCCTGTACTGTAACATCACTGTGTGTATTATCCCTGTACTGTGACATCACTGTGTGTATTATCCTGTACTGTGACATCACTGTGTGTATTATCCCTGTACTGTGACATCACTGTGTGTATTATCCCTGTACTGTAACATCACTGTGTGTATTATTCCTGTACTGTGACATCACTGTGTGTATTATCCTGTAATGTGACATCACTGTGTGTATTATTCCTGTACTGTGACATCACTGTGTGTATTATCCCTGTACTGTGACATCACTGTGTGTATTATCCCTGTACTGTGACGTCACTGTGTGTATTATCCCTGTACTGTGACGTCACTGTGTGTATTATCCCTGTAATGTGACGTCACTGTGTGTATTATCCCTGTACTGTGACGTCACTGTGTGTATTATCCCTGTACTGTGACATCACTGTGTGTATTATCCCTGTACTGTGACATCACTGTGTGTATTATCCCTGTACTGTGACATCACTGTGTATATTATCCCTGTACTGTGACATCACTGTGTGTATTATCCCTGTACTGTAACATCACTGTGTGTATTATTCCTGTACTGTGACATCACTGTGTGTATTATCCCTGTACTGTGACATCACTGTGTGTATTATCCCTGTACTGTGATATCACTGTGTGTATTATCCCTGTACTGTGACATCACTGTGTGTATTATCCCTGTACTGTAACATCACTGTGTGTATTATCCCTGTACTGTGACATCACTGTGTGTATTATCCCTGTACTGTGACATCACTGTGTGTATTATCCTGTACTGTGACATCACTGTGTGTATTATCCCTGTACTGTGACATCACTGTGTGTATTATCCCTGTACTGTGACATCACTGTGTGTATTATCCCTGTACTGTGACATCACTGTGTGTATTATCCTGTACTGTGACATCACTGTGTGTATTATCCCTGTACTGTGACATCACTGTGTGTATTATCCCTGTACTGTAACATCACTGTGTGTATTATTCCTGTACTGTGACATCACTGTGTGTATTATCCTGTAATGTGACATCACTGTGTGTATTATCCCTGTACTGTGACATCACTGTGTGTATTATCCCTGTACTGTGACGTCACTGTGTGTATTATCCCTGTACTGTGACGTCACTGTGTGTATTATCCCTGTACTGTGACGTCACTGTGTGTATTATCCCTGTACTGTGACATCACTGTGTGTATTATCCCTGTACTGTGACATCACTGTGTGTATTATCCCTGTACTGTGACATCACTGTGTGTATTATCCCTGTACTGTAACATCACTGTGTGTATTATTCCTGTACTGTGACATCACTGTGTGTATTATCCTGTAATGTGACATCACTGTGTGTATTATCCTGTAATGTGACATCACTGTGTGTATTATCCCTGTACTGTGACAGTATTGTGAGGTTGTTTTCTTGCTTTTAGGCTTTTCCAGAACTAGATGTTTATGGTCGCAGTCAGGTTTCAGCTCGGCTCCCGGCATCATCAGTAGTTGGGGTATTCGTGGATTGTTCGTGGACTTCTGCTTATGGTGGGGGCTCCATGCATCAGAGAGCAGCAGGTAGTAATACACTATGTTATGGGGGAACTCTGGTGGCCTTAAAGGGACGTGTGTGATATGATTGATAGGGGTCCGGCCCATCTCTCCGGGGACCCTGCAAGTTTTAGGATCCACGTGTGGTTGCTCCTACACAGAGCTCAGCTTTATCAGGAGGGATTATATCTTCCCCCGTAGAGACAATAAATGTGACACGAGATTATTTAACACAATTTTATTGCACAACTGAAAAAAAACAAATGTTCTTGAAATTTATTTACACGTCATTTACCCCGGAGACGCTGCGAACACACGCACACACGTGGCGACGGCCTCACAGGCAGAGCCACCATGTTACCGCTGGCAGCCAATCACAGCTCACATTTATTCCCTCAAGTGTAGGTTAGGAAATGCAACAAAGCCTCTAATTGGCTGCCAGAGGTCACAAGGACGAGGTCTTCTCTGAGAGGCCGTTTTCTGCGGCCGTATTATGTTTTTTGGCACATTTTGTGGTAATTTTTGTGAAATTTACAACAAGAAACCTGATAAGGTTGTAAAATGTGACTAATCCAGTCAGAAAATAAAGATTTTGAACTTCATCTAAATTTATTTGACACTTTAGGCCTCATCAGTCAAAATGGCCTCAGAAAACAAGAGAAAGTGAACGTAGACCTTGATTAGTTGGTAAGGGTCAAAGTGGAGAGGTATGAAACAGTGGCCAATCAGCCTCCATGTTATATATTTCCAAGATAAGTCCTGATTGGTTGATGCAGGTAACTCTTCTCTCCAGAGCGCTGAGCAGTTCATAGCAACCAACCAGAATGCAGCTTTTATTTCTAATCAAGGTTATGAAGTGAAACAAAGGTTCTGATTGGTTTCTCACTGAAACTGACTAGAGCAACTCAGAAAAACCAATCAGATATCAGCTTTTATTTTTGAAACTAGATGGTGAGAGTGAAACTTGCGTTCTGATTGGTTGTAATGAGAGTTCATTTCTTGTTGTTCACAGCAACCAACCAGAATTCAGCTTTTATTTTCAAAATCAGGCTGGGAATGTGAAACATGCGTCCTGATTGGCTCCTACAGAAAACCTCATTCCCTCAGGGGACTATCGGCCAATCAAATTTCATCTTTCATTTTTTTAATGTGAATTATGGATTAATTTAACCCTTCGTATCAATTTTTTTTCACAATTTATTAAATAGCCCTACACCCACGATACTATTGACAAACGGACTAGCGTCGCCCATAAAAGATGTTGTGCTCGATAGTAACCGAGCAATGAGGTGCGAATCCTCCACCCGCCCGTACGGGTAACCGCAGACTGTATTGACATGAGCCTGGAACGAAGACTTGTCACACAAAACTTCTCTCAGCCGCAGACGCCGAGGAGATAATTGCAGACTTCTGTCACCATGGAAAAATGTCAGATAAATCTGAGGCGTCAAAAAACGAGCAACGAAAAAATTCACACATGAAATGGGTGAAAAAGAAGAGTGTGAAGATAACGAGACGTTCGTGAGGAGATTATGACCAGATCTTCTCAAGATGGAGGAAACACAAGCTTGTAGAGAGGGTCCCGTATCAGGGAGGGAGATGGGGTCCCCTCACTATCACCTCTCGTTTCTTGCCTTCCTTCTAACTTCTAAAATTGAGATCCTACAACCTGATCCGTCTGGGAGAAACATTGGCACCACCCAACGAGCACTAAATGGTGGACCAGATTATGTCCACCTTATGATATGAGACCACTTCTCCTGCCACCTCTTTAGGAACGTTAGTATGTGACTGAAGAACCTCAAGGAGAACATTTCTGAGAAGTTGGTCATCGTTGGACTTGATCTCCTTGAGGCTTTCAAACCTGATCTAGATTGGAGATAAATTGGAGACACCACCCGTGGTGGAATTGGCCATCTAAAGCACCTCAAGATCTTCTGCTGGGCCTACTATGGAGCCTACTATGGTCAGTTTCCTAGGGGTTTATGGAGGGTGGGCTGAAGATATCTCACTATTTGTACCCCTCAACACTATCGAAGCAAACCTGCCTGACAATGGAGACAATGGTAGACAGTCCATCCACCCTGATGCACCCACTAGCTGGTGGATTGAATCCAACAAATTCTTTTATATCTTTCAACAAATAAACAATATGATATTGTTAACCTTGAGGGCAAGAGGGGTACTAGGACCGATAATTTTGGTAGATCCTCTCACAACTATTGATAAGCTAAGGGCCCCCAGGCTAGGTACTACACAGTTGCTTTATCTTGGTCTAAAGTTCTCCTAAAGGTCTTCAAAACATCCTTCTCATTCACTCTACTTGATTTCTCGATGATCTCGATGTGATTTTTGGAATTTTTGGTTTTGGTTGGACATTTTGTACAGTATGTGTGTATTGGGTCCATGATTGGTCATTGGGGGAAAGGGGCATATTGATATGTCGGATGGGAACAGAACACTGTGTGGTGTCCTCCCAGCGTCTTCTTCTTCTTCCATTGGTTACCAAGCAGCCGCCGACCACAGGTCTAGTGCATCAGACGTAACGTCCTCTTTGTAAACATGACAATTAATACTGAACGGTTAAAAAATAGTGGAAAAATCCATAGGGTCACAATTCATCTGTCCCCACAAACGTCCATCGACACTCTCTTAGGTGGACCGGAACCTTCCGTTGTCTTTTTTACATATCGAATCCCTTGGAAACGTTAGTCACCATGATAGAGTTCCTCAACTTCTTCTCGCGTCAGTCAACATGAACATGTACCTTGTTCTAAGACGAAAGTCCAGTAAGACATTGCATAGTAATGTTGTTCTGGGCTTTCCGAGAAGGCATGGAGCTTGGATTCTTCTGAAGATGAACATGCCGTTGTAGGCGAAGCCCTACAGAGGTCCAAACGCATCATAGTCTTCCCAATGTAGAAGACAGATCGGACAGCACGAGAAGGAAGTGGACGCACTCTTCACGCCAAGCATAGAACTTTTTCCCGACCACCCTGTGGAAGATCTCATCATCGGGAGACGATACAACGTCTAACGTCCATGTTCTAGAACCAAAGGCAGACCGTCTCGTTCATGCGTCGATCTCTCAGCCCAAGCGTCTGGGTGTGAAAATTTTTTGACTTCTTCTATACAGCGATGGATACAATACAAAAATAGAAAGAAATGCCCTTTGGATCTTTACATTGTCAACACTGCTACTTGGTTTTTTTTTACAATTTATTTTTGCGTGAAGCTTAGATTTCACACAAAGTCCTTCAGTTCTGGCCCCAGGAGGCTTGTCGTACAGTATATCGTCTCGAGAAGAGCCTTAGTAGGACCCATAAATACTCTTCCACCCTGTGAGAAGCAGATAGTGATGGTGGAACTCCCAACTGCCTCTCCTTCTTCTTCTAAAGAATTCGGCAACTAGGTCTCTTTGATGGTGAATAAATTGGTAGGGATTAGGCCAGAGATAGAGACGGCTGAACAACTTTGGGCCGAGAGTCACAAATATGGCGCCACGTTGGGCAGTTCTCCAACATTTCAGCACCAAGAGAGAAGTCGAATTCATCGGAACGTCCTATCTACCTGGATCCACATCTCTTATGAATAATTATTGGAGTAGGAAGGAAATAAGGGACAATAGGTCAATGTCCCTGGATTGACCCAAGGTTCTAGACACCGGCAGTCTCCACCCAACCTTCGACGGTGGACGCCATTCTGTTGAGGTCTTCTCCAGATGTTAGGCACGCCCAAGTTCTTCCATCCCCCCGCCCTCGTTAGCTATTGTTCTCCGCAGTGAGGTATTTCAGAGCTGTGAACCCATAACGACGGGACATGTCTTGCTGGAACTCCTCCTTTAACGTTTTCAGGCAAATTCGATATTGCTTGTTGGAGCGGAACTTAGTGATGTCGAAACTGGGGGCGTGGGGCATGTGTATCATGTAGGCGTTGGGGAGCACCGTGAATTCATATTCCTACAAGAAGAAGAGAAAGTGAGTTAGGAAAGGGTGGAGCTTTTGTTAATGTATCCATAAGTGGGCGGAGCTGAATATTTTGCCTGGAGGGCTTCCAGTAGAGACTTTACAGGTGGATAGACCATGGGGTCTATGGATTCACATGTGGGGAACCCATATAGTGGTGAGAACTGAGGTTCCCCTTGGGCCCCTATGGTACTTGGGCCCATGGCTTACTACCCCTGACACCCCTGCAAATAATTTACCTGTGCATCCAACTCCATGATGTGAGCCACCTTGTTCCAGCCAAACCCAACAAATCTCCGGTCGTACTCTGGGCAGTTCCGCCTGACCACCACGTAGGGTTCGAAATCTGCCTCCCACTCCACGCGGTAAGGGGTGGTCGCCGTCCTCCATTTGGCAAAGTTAGTGGGCGCGTGCCCTTTCGTCCAGACGTGGTACCTAGAGAAAATTAATCACAATTTATTGTTTACTTTATTAGAATGACTCCGCCCCTGTAGAGCTCCGCCCACCTCCAGGACCTTCCCCGATCACTCAGTGATCGATCATTTGTCCCCTTTAAGAGAATGAAATTTCGTCTTGATGAGATTTGTTTCAGATTTTGATAAACTCCTGCTGTGCTCCGTCCTGGCTGTACATCAAGGTCCACACACCCCCCCCCCCCTTCCCCCAGCTGTGGCCTCCGCTGGACGCAACGTGGCTCTGTAACATCAGGAGGGATCCGGATCTCAGACATTAAACATATCAGTGTGTGCTTTCTGGGCGCCGGGAGCAGGCGGTGGGGGGAGATTTTTTGGAAGCGGAGACTGAGAATAATTTATCTGGAGCCAGGAATAAATGACAGCATCTGCTGCTCTCCTAAGGCGGACGCGTCACTCACACGTCCCCGCGTCTTACAAGTCTGTGCGGCTTCTGCTCAACTTCTACAGCAAAGCCCAAATCACATCATCTGCTCCACTCACATCTGCAGCCAGTGTTATGTATTGACCCCGGAGAGATGTCTAATCAGACATTTCCGTATATGATTAGTAGCAGCAGGACTGTGATATATAGATTTATAGTGTAGGATTGCACTAGGGAGTGTCCTCACACTGCTGTGCTCTATGCAGTGCTAGGTATTGCCCCTGGGGAGATATCTGATCATCCCTTTATGTGAGTTGTTAGTAGCAGCAGGACTGTGAAATATGGATTTATATTCCATAATTGTACTTGGGGTCTGTCCACACACTGCAGCAGGTATTAGGTATTGCCCCTGGAGAGATGTGTAATCAGATCTTTGTGTGTGTTGTTAGTAGCAGCAGGACTGTGAAATACGGATTTATATTCCAGGATTGTACTGGGAGGTGTCCTCACACTGCTGTGCTCTGTGCTCTCTACAATAAGCTGCTCCCGACTCCATTTCCTTTGAGCCAGTTGAGGTCTAAATGCAGCTCTGGATGTGACTAGAGTATAAAAGATGCAACATTATTCCACCCCACATGTATTGGGCTGAAGGTTCCAGGTTCCGACCTACCTGAAGGTGAATAAGGTGCCCATATCCAACATGGAGAGCAATTCGGCTTTAGATTTTGGGAAGGAGAGGCGATACCTCAGGGTCTCAAACGCCGGGATGATCAGCGCCTTCTTGGTGTTACTCATGTCCAGCTGCACCACAGACTTCCTGCAGGAGAAGAGAGGTCATGTCCATGCACTTCCCAGACCAGCCACTAGCAGGCGCTCCGACCCCATAAAACATCAATGTACAACAAGTAATAACCTCATAGTAATGGCCCAAACATCAAAGATTCTGTGACATCAATAAGAGGAGAACGTTATAATAATGTGTTATTATAGTATAACTACTATAATACTGCCCCTATGTACAAGAATATAACTACTATAATACTGTCCCCTATGTACAAGAATATAACTACTATAATACTGCCCCCTATGTACAGGAATATAACTACTATAATACTGCCCCCTATGTACAGGAATATAACTACTATAATACTGCCCCCTATGTACAAGAATATAACTACTATAATACTGCCCCTATGTACAAGAATATAACTACTATAATACTGTCCCCTATGTACAAGAATATAACTACTATAATACTGCCCCCTATGTACAGGAATATAACTACTATAATACTGCTCCCTATGTACAGGAATATAACTACTATAATACTGCCCCCTATGTACAAGAATATAACTACTATAATACTGCCCCCTATGTACAGGAATATAACTACTATAATACTGCCCCCTATGTACAGGAATATAACTACTATAATACTGCCCCCTATGTACAAGAATATAACTACTATAATACTGCCCCTATGTACAAGAATATAACTACTATAATACTGCCCCCTATGTACAAGAATATAACTACTATAATACTGCCCCCTATGTACAGGAATATAACTACTATAATACTGCCCCCTATGTACAAGAATATAACTACTATAATACTGTCCCCTATGTACAAGAATATAACTACTATAATACTGTCCCCTATGTACAAGAATATAACTACTATAATACTGCCCCCTATGTACAGGAATATAACTACTATAATACTGCCCCCTATGTACAGGAATATAACTACTATAATACTGCCCCCTATGTACAGGAATATAACTACTATAATACTGCCCCCTATGTACAAGAATATAACTACTATAATACTGCTCCCTATGTACAGGAATATAACTACTATAATACTGCCCCCTATGTACAAGAATATAACTACTATAATACTGCCCCCTATGTACAAGAATATAACTACTATAATACTACCCCTATGTACAAGAATATAACTACTATAATACTGCCCCTATGTACAAGAATATAACTACTATAATACTGCCCCCTATGTACAAGAATATAACTACTATAATACTGCCCCCTATGTACAGGAATATAACTACTATAATACTGCCCCCTATGTACAAGAATATAACTACTATAATACTGCTCCCTATGTACAGGAATATAACTACTATAATACTGCCCCCTATGTACAAGAATATAACTACTATAATACTGCCCCCTATGTACAAGAATATAACTACTATAATACTGCCCCCTATGTACAGGAATATAACTACTATAATACTGCTCCCTATGTACAGGAATATAACTACTATAATACTGCTCCCTATGTACAGGAATATAACTACTATAATACTGCCCCCTATGTACAAGAATATAACTACTATAATACTGCCCCCTATGTACAAGAATATAACTACTATAATACTGCCCCCTATGTACAGGAATATAACTACTATAATACTGCTCCCTATGTACAGGAATATAACTACTATAATACTGCCCCCTATGTACAAGAATATAACTACTATAATACTGCCCCCTATGTACAAGAATATAACTACTATAATACTGCCCCCTATGTACAAGAATATAACTACTATAATACTGTCCCCTATGTACAGGAATATAACTACTATAATACTGCCCCCTATGTACAGGGATATAACTACTATAATACTGCCCCCTATGTACAGGGATATAACTACTATAATACTGCCCCCTATGTACAGGGATATAACTACTATAATACTGCCCCTATGTACACGAATATAACTACTATAATACTGCCCCCTATGTACAAGAATATAACTACTATAATACTGCCCCATATGTACAAGAATATAACTACTATAATACTGCTCCTATGTACAAGAATATAACTACTATAATACCGCCCCCTATGTACAAGTATATAACTACTATAATACTGCCCCCTATGTACAAGAATATAACTACTATAATACTGCCCCCTATGTACAAGAATATAACTACTATAATACTGCCTCCTATGTACAGGGATATAACTACTATAATACTGCCCCCTATGTACAAGAATATAACTACTATAATACTGCCCCCTATGTACAGGAATATAACTACTATAATACTGCCTCCTATGTACAAGAATATAACTACTATAATACTGCCCCCTATGTACAGGAATATAACTACTATAATACTGCCCCCTATGTACAGGAATATAACTACTATAATACTGCCCCCTATGTACAGGAATATAACTACTATAATACTGTCCCTATGTACAGGAATATAACTACTATAATACTGCCCCCTATGTACAAGAATGTAACTACTATAATACTGCCTCCTATGTACAAGAATATAACTACTATAATACTGCCCCCTATGTACAAGAATATAACTACTATAATACTCCTCCCTATGTACAAGAATATAACTACTATAATACTGCCCTCTATGTACAAGAATATAACTACTATAATACTGCCCCTTACCTGAGGCTCTCATAGAGTCCATACATGGGCAGGAAGTCTATGTCGGAGAGGAACATGTAGGGGGTGCTGACGTGTTTCATGGCCACGTTCCTCAGCAGGTTGACCGGGTAGAATTGCCCCTCCTTGTACACGATGTGGTAGCCCACGTTGCGGCGGTTGAGCAGGACCTCGGAGCCCTGTGCGTATCTCAGGAACTGCTGGGCCTCGGCGTCGGACAGGTAGAGGGCCAGGCTGATGGGGCCCTCCCAGTGTTTGCAGATGGCCTCCAGCATCTGCAGCCTGTGGGTAGAGAGCTTGTATGATGTGTGTGCAGTGAGCTCCCCCTAGTGGTGGCTGCAGGTAGCCAGCGTTACAGTATTACCTGTCCATGGACAGCTGCGCCACCAGGGTGACATCGGTGTCATCGGCCGCCGGCTCGTACTCGTAGTGCAGGAAGTAGAGGTGGGTGCGGTGGACGGTGAACCTCTCCCGCCTGAACTCGTAGCAGAGGTCGTCCTCGTCCAGCTCCGACAGCTGCTTCTGGAGCTGTGGGAGGAGACAGACGTTAAGCTCCGCCCTAGCACCGCCTCCTACCTAATATATCTATATAAACCCCTCCCCATGTTCAGTCCTGACCATATCTATACGGGCGGCCATATTGTCTCCGCCCCCAACATGAAAACTTAAAGGATATGTTCAAAAATTTTAGGGATTTTTGCCTTCTTTTCTCGGTAATTAATGACATTTCCTGGCGACGCGATGAAAGAATCTTTTGATGTTTTATTTAAGGGGCATAAATCATGGAGGAAGATGTGGAGAGGGGGGGGGGGGGCAGGGGGGTCACAAACTAATTAACGCATCACAGGAGTCATTAACCAGGAAGCCAAAATATCACATAACATGCAGTACTGACGATGACCACCGGGGGAGATATAGAGACGTGTAGAAATCTGTACACTATTATCTGTATATGTTCTTAAAGGGATCGTCCATACTGATGTATCAGGATGTAGCTGTGCTGAGAGCGTCTGTTGTGGGAAGGTGTAGGGTTACTATGATGTAGCAGGGTTGAGTTGGTCACGTGCAAGTGAACTACCTACCATGCAGCAGAGCTGTGCTGTAGAGATGCAGCAGAGCTGTGCTGTAGAGATGCAGCAGTGCTGTGCTGTAGAGATGCAGCAGAGCTGTGCTGTAGAGATGTAGCAGAGCTGTGCTGTAGAGATGCAGCAGAGCTGTGCTGTAGAGATGCAGCAGAGCTGTGCTGTAGAGATGCAGCAGAGCTGTGCTGTAGAGATGCAGCAGAGCTGTGCTGTAGAGATGCAGCAGAGCTGTGCTGTAGAGATGCAGCAGAGCTGTGCTGTAGAGATGCAGCAGAGCTGTGCTGTAGAGATGTAGCAGAGCTGTGCTGTAGAGATGTAGCAGAGCTGTGCTGTAGAGATGCAGCAGAGCTGTGCTGTAGAGATGCAGCAGAGCTGTGCTGTAGAGATGCAGCAGAGCTGTGCTGTAGAGATGCAGCAGAGCTGTGCTGTAGAGATGTAGCAGAGCTGTGCTGTAGAGATGTAGCAGAGCTGTGCTGTAGAGATGCAGCAGAGCTGTGCTGTAGAGATGCAGCAGAGCTGTGCTGTAGAGATGCAGCAGAGCTGTGCTGTAGAGATGTAGCAGAGCTGTGCTGTAGAGATGTAGCAGAGCTGTGCTGTAGAGATGTAGCAGAGCTGTGCTGTAGAGATGCAGCAGAGCTGTGCTGTAGAGATGTAGCAGAGCTGTGCTGTAGAGATGTAGCAGAGCTGTGCTGTAGAGATGCAGCAGAGCTGTGCTGTAGAGATGTAGCAGAGCTGTGCTGTAGAGATGTAGCAGTGCTGTGCTGTAGAGATGTAGTTGAGATGAGTCGTATTACGTATACGAGATGTAGTGGGGCTGTGCTGTAGAGATGTAGCAGAGCTGAGGTTTCTGTGTGGACTGTAGGTGAACATGTCAGTGCACAGGTGACACGCTCAGCTCTGCTGCCCTGGTAATACAAGGTGGCAGTGAAGGGGTGTGATAGCATCTGTGTATTGTGAGCAGAGCCCCACAGCGAGAGGAAGAGTCATGAATATGCAGAGCGATAGCAGAGGGGGCGCGGGGGGCAGCGCCAGCAGAGGGGGTGCGGGGGGCAGCGCCAGCAGAGGGGGTGCGGGGGGCAGCGCCAGCAGAGGGGGAGCGGGGGGCAGCGCCAGCAGAGGGGGTGCGGGGGGCAGCGCCAGCAGAGGGGGTGCGGGGGGCAGCGCCAGCAGAGGGGGTGCGGGGGGCAGCGCCAGAAGAGGGGGTGCGGGGCCAGCGCCAGCAGAGGGGGGCGGGGGGCAGCGCCAGCAGAGGGGTGCGGGGGGGCAGCGCCAGCAGAGGGGGGCGGGGGGCAGCGCCAGCAGATGGCAGCGCACAGACTTGGCGCCATCTCTGTGTCATAAGCATTGAAGCCGGTCGGGGCACGGATTTGGTAAGGCAGGGGTAGGTGTGATGGCATCTCCGGGCCGCCCCACAGCATGCCCACGGGCACCGGGAGGGGAGAGCGTGCCAACCGTGCCAGGATCAGGTGACTGTAATCACAGTGCTGACACATTGTAACAAACTATCAAGCCAGGAGACAGATTTGGGTCTCGAATTTAGCGGAAAATCCTGCTGACATCACACAGCTGAGGGTCTGTTACAATCCTCCAAATCAGTCTGGATTCCCTGCACTGATACATTGTAACAGCCTGGAATCTAGACTCTGCTGGCTCAAAGATTGTAACAGACCCTCAGCTGTGGTAGATCAGCAGGAATTTCCCGTTACATTCTGTCTCCTAGCTCCATAGTTTGTTATATTTTCCCTGCACCGATACATTGCGACAAACTACCAGCACAGGAGAAGGTGTCGCATCGCTGAGGTTTTCACCTGGACTGGATACAACTGTGACAAACCCTCAGCTGTGTGAGTCTCACGTTTTCGTTGTTGATGTCGGTCTCGCTCGGACACCCGAACAGCTCCCTCCGCAGGAGATTCCCGTCATACTCCAGGAATGTCAGGTACAGGTTCCGGAAGAACTCCACGTGTTTGTTTTTGACTCGTAACTTTTTGGGAGAATTCCAGTGAATCACCTGCAAGAGAGAACGAGGGAAAGTGGTGTGATCATTCCTGAAATACTCTGCGCTGCTGTGGACCCGGCTCCCTCCCTCCTCATACAATGTCCTCAGTAGTGTCAGCACCTGCAGAGCTGCAAACTCCTCTCCTGAAACACTCTGTGCTGCTGTGGACTCATCACGTACTCACTGCTGTTACTCTTGGGAAGTCCCGGCTCCGGGTAAAATAATAATGTGACGAGCTCATCCCCCACCTCCTCTCACCAGTGTGACAGCCCCAGAGCCTGCGCCTTAAAGGGGAACAACACAAATTGTATGGCAGTGTATGGTGGGCACAGTATGGCGGTATAGTGCAGAGCAGTATAGTATGTGGGTATGCTGTGGCCCCTGTGACTGATACATTATGGCGGTGTTATGTAGCACTGTAGTGCGGTATATGGATATTATGGATGCGATGCTATTCCTGTGCGGTGCACTAGATGGCAGTAATGTATGGCAGTGTATGGTGGGCACAGTATGGCGGTATAGTGCAGAGCAGTATAGTATGTGTGTATGCTGTGGCCCCTGTGACTGATACATTATGGCGGTGTTATGTAGCACTGTAGTGCGGTATATGGATATTATGGATGCGATGCTGTTCCTGTGCGGTGCACTAGATGGCAGTATTGTATGGCAGTGTATGGCGGACACAGTATGGCGGTATAGTGTAGAGCAGTATAGTATGTGTGTATGCTGTGGCCCCTGAGAATGATACATTATAGCGGTGTTATGTAGCACTGTAGTGCGGTATATGGATATTATGGATGTGATGCTGTTCCCGTGCGGTGCACTAGATGGCAGTATTGTATGGCAGTGTATGGTGGGCACAGTATGGCGGTATAGTGCAGAGCAGTATAGTATGTGTGTATGCTGTAGCCCCTGAGAATGATACATTATGGCGGTGTTATGTAGCACTGTAGTGCGGTATATGGATATTATGGATGCGATGCTGTTCCTGTGCGGTGCACTAGATGGCAGTATTGTATGGCAGTGTATGGCGGACACAGTATGGCGGTATAGTGTAGAGCAGTATAGTATGTGTGTATGCTGTGGCCCCTGTGACTGATACATTATGGCGGTGTTATGTAGCACTGTAGTGCGGTATATGGATATTATGGATGCGATGCTGTTCCCGTGCGGTGCACTAGATGGCAGTATTGTATGGCAGTGTATGGTGGGCACAGTATGGCGGTATAGTGCAGAGCAGTATAGTATGTGTGTATGCTGTGGCCCCTGTGACTGATACATTATGGCGGTGTTATGTAGCACTGTAGTGCGGTATATGGATATTATGGATGCGATGCTGTTCCTGTGCGGTGCACTAGATGGCAGTATTGTATGGCAGTGTATGGCAGACACAGTATGGCGGTATAGTGCAGAGCAGTATAGTATGTGTGTATGCTGTGGCCCCTGTGACTGATACATTATGGCGGTGTTATGTAGCACTGTAGTGCGGTATATGGATATTATGGATGTGATGCTATTCCTGTGCAGTGCACTAGATGGCAGTATTGTATGGCAGTGTATGGCGGACACAGTATGGCGGTATAGTGTAGAGCAGTATAGTATGTGTGTATGCTGTGGCCCCTGAGAATGATACATTATAGCGGTGTTATGTAGCACTGTAGTGCGGTATATGGATATTATGGATGTGATGCTGTTCCCGTGCGGTGCACTAGATGGCAGTATTGTATGGCAGTGTATGGTGGGCACAGTATGGCGGTATAGTGCAGAGCAGTATAGTATGTGTGTATGCTGTGGCCCCTGAAAATGATACATTATGGCGGTGTTATGTAGCACTGTAGTGCGGTATATGGATATTATGGATGCGATGCTGTTCCCGTGCGGTGCACTAGATGGCAGTATTGTATGGCAGTGTATGGTGGGCACAGTATGGCGGTATAGTGCAGAGCAGTATAGTATGTGTGTATGCTGTAGCCCCTGAGAATGATACATTATGGCGGTGTTATGTAGCACTGTAGTGCGGTATATGGATATTATGGATGTGATGCTGTTCCCGTGCGGTGCACTAGATGGCAGTATTGTATGGCAGTGTATGGTGGGCACAGTATGGCGGTATAGTGCAGAGCAGTATAGTATGTGTGTATGCTGTAGCCCCTGAGAATGATACATTATGGCGGTGTTATGTAGCACTGTAGTGCGGTATATGGATATTATGGATGTGATGCTGTTCCCGTGCGGTGCACTAGATGGCAGTATTGTATGGCAGTGTATGGCAGACACAGTATGGCGGTATAGTGCAGAGCAGTATAGTATGTGTGTATGCTGTAGCCCCTGAGAATGATACATTATAGCGGTGTTATGTAGCACTGTAGTGCGGTATATGGATATTATGGATGTGATGCTGTTCCCGTGCGGTGCACTAGATGGCAGTATTGTATGGCAGTGTATGGTGGGCACAGTATGGCGGTATAGTGCAGAGCAGTATAGTATGTGTGTATGCTGTGGCCCCTGAAAATGATACATTATGGCGGTGTTATGTAGCACTGTAGTGCGGTATATGGATATTATGGATGCGATGCTGTTCCCGTGCGGTGCACTAGATGGCAGTATTGTATGGCAGTGTATGGTGGGCACAGTATGGCGGTATAGTGCAGAGCAGCATAGTATGTGTGTATGCTGTGGCCCCTGAGAATGATACATTATGGCGGTGTTATGTAGCACTGTAGTGCGGTATATGGATATTATGGATGTGATGCTATTCCTGTGCAGTGCACTAGATGGCAGTATTGTATGGCAGTGTATGGCGGACACAGTATGGCGGTATAGTGCAGAGCAGTATAGTATGTGTGTATGCTGTGGCCCCTGAGAATGATACATTATGGCGGTGTTATGTAGCACTGTAGTGCGGTATATGGATATTATGGATGTGATGCTATTCCTGTGCGGTGCACTAGATGGCAGTATTGTATGGCAGTGTATGGTGGACACAGTATGGCGGTATAGTGCAGAGCAGTATAGTATGTGTGTATGCTGCTGCCCCTGAGAATGATACATTATGGCGGTGTTATGTAGCACTGTAGTGCGGTATATGGATATTATGGATGCGATGCTGTTCCCGTGCGGTGCACTAGATGGCAGTATTGTATGGCAGTGTATGGTGGACACAGTATGGCGGTATAGTGCAGAGCAGTATAGTATGTGTGTATGCTGTAGCCCCTGAGAATGATACATTATGGCGGTGTTATGTAGCACTGTAGTGCGGTATATGGATATTATGGATGCGATGCTGTTCCCGTGCGGTGCACTAGATGGCAGTATTGTATGGCAGTGTATGGTGGGCACAGTATGGCGGTATAGTGCAGAGCAGCATAGTATGTGTGTATGCTGTGGCCCCTGAGAATGATACATTATGGCGGTGTTATGTAGCACTGTAGTGCGGTATATGGATATTATGGATGTGATGCTGTTCCCGTGCGGTGCACTAGATGGCAGTATTGTATGGCAGTGTATGGTGGGCACAGTATGGCGGTATAGTGCAGAGCAGTATAGTATGTGGGTATGCTGTGGCCCCTGAGAATGATACATTATGGCGGTGTTATGTAGCACTGTAGTGCGGTATATGGATATTATGGATGTGATGCTATTCCTGTGCAGTGCACTAGATGGCAGTATTGTATGGCAGTGTATGGCGGACACAGTATGGCGGTATAGTGCAGAGCAGTATAGTATGTGTGTATGCTGTGGCCCCTGAGAATGATACATTATGGCGGTGTTATGTAGCACTGTAGTGCGGTATATGGATATTATGGATGTGATGCTATTCCTGTGCGGTGCACTAGATGGCAGTATTGTATGGCAGTGTATGGTGGACACAGTATGGCGGTATAGTGCAGAGCAGTATAGTATGTGTGTATGCTGCTGCCCCTGAGAATGATACATTATGGCGGTGTTATGTAGCACTGTAGTGCGGTATATGGATATTATGGATGCGATGCTGTTCCCGTGCGGTGCACTAGATGGCAGTATTGTATGGCAGTGTATGGTGGACACAGTATGGCGGTATAGTGCAGAGCAGTATAGTATGTGTGTATGCTGTAGCCCCTGAGAATGATACATTATGGCGGTGTTATGTAGCACTGTAGTGCGGTATATGGATATTATGGATGCGATGCTGTTCCCGTGCGGTGCACTAGATGGCAGTATTGTATGGCAGTGTATGGTGGGCACAGTATGGCGGTATAGTGCAGAGCAGCATAGTATGTGTGTATGCTGTGGCCCCTGAGAATGATACATTATGGCGGTGTTATGTAGCACTGTAGTGCGGTATATGGATATTATGGATGCGATGCTGTTCCCGTGCGGTGCACTAGATGGCAGTATTGTATGGCAGTGTATGGTGGGCACAGTATGGCGGTATAGTGCAGAGCAGCATAGTATGTGTGTATGCTGTAGCCCCTGAGAATGATACATTATGGCGGTGTTATGTAGCACTGTAGTGCGGTATATGGATATTATGGATGCGATGCTGTTCCCGTGCGGTGCACTAGATGGCAGTAGAGCGCTCCACCAGACACTGAGGCCTCACACTGCAAAATACAATCCACTAACCTTCAAGTCTCCCCCATTTATCTGTAAGTCCCCGCTATAGCGGCTGTCAGGCGGGGGCGGGGCAGGGGATCACACATTTCGGGTGTTTGACCAAAGAAAATGAAAGTCGTTTAACCCCTTCTCAGTCGGAATGACGCAACGTCTGACGTCTCTGCTGAGGCCATGACGGACGGGGATTGATGGGGGAAGAGACCCCAGAACAAGATGTGTTAGGGGGTCCCCACCCAAAAGTCTATGGACAGCCAATGCAGGGTATGATGGCTTCCCCTGCACTCAATATCCTTGTGGTGTGTATAATGAGGTTCTGCAGCAGCTGAAGTGTGTATAATGAGGTTCTGCAGCAGCTGAGGTGTGTATTATAATGTTCTGCAGCAGCAGAGGTGTGTATAATGATGTTCTGCAGCAGCGGAGGTGTGTATAATGATGTTCTGCAGCAGCTGAGGTGTGTATAATGATGTTCTGCAGCAGCTGAGGTGTGTATAATGATGTTCTGCAGCAGCTAAGGTGTGTATTATGAGGCTCTGCAGTAGCTGAGGTGTGTATTATGGTGTTCTGCAGCAGCTGAGGTGTGTATAATGATCTTCTGCAGCAGCTGAGGTGTGTATTATGATATTCTGCAGCAGCTGAGGTGTGTATTATGATGTTCTGCAGCAGCTGAGGTGTGTATTATGATATTCTGCAGCAGCTGTGGTGTGTATTATGATGTTCTGCAGCAGCAGAGGTGTGTATTATGATGTTCTGCAGCAGCTGAGGTGTGTATAATGATCTTCTGCAGCAGCTGAGGTGTGTATTATGATATTCTGCAGCAGCTGAGGTGTGTATAATGATCTTCTGCAGCAGCTGAGGTGTGTATTATGATGTTGTGCAGCAGCTGAGGTGTGTATTATGATGTTGTGCAGCAGCTGAGGTGTGTATTATGAGGTTCTGCAGCAGCTGAGGTGTGTATTATGAGGTTCTGCAGCAGCTGAGGTGTGTATTATGAGGTTCTGCAGCAGCTAAGGTGTGTATTATGAGGTTCTGCAGCAGCTGTGGTGTGTATTGTGATGTCCTGCGGCAGCTGAGGTGTGTATTATGATGTTGTGCAGCAGCAGAGGTGTGTATTATGATGTTCTGCAGCAGCTGAGGTGTGTATTATGATGTTCTGCAGTAGTTGAGGTGTGTATTATGATGTTCTGCAGCAGCAGAGGTGTGTATTATGATGTTCTGCAGCAGCTGAGGTGTGTATTATGATGTTCTGCAGCAGCTGAGGTGTGTATTATGATGTTCTGCAGCAGCTGAGGTGTGTATTATGATGTTCTGCAGCAGCTGAGGTGTGTATTATGATGTTGTGCAGCAGCTGAGGTGTGTATTATGATGTTGTGCAGCAGCAGAGGTGTGTATTATGATGTTGTGCAGCAGCTGAGGTGTGTATTATGATGTTCTGCAGCAGCTGAGGTGTGTATTATGATGTTGTGCAGCAGCTGAGGTGTGTATTATGATGTTGTGCAGCAGCAGAGGTGTGTATTATGATGTTGTGCAGCAGCTGAGGTGTGTATTATGATGTTGTGCAGCAGCTGAGGTGTGTATTATGATGTTCTGCAGCAGCTGGGGTGTGTATTATTAATACTTTTAACCGTGCATTATCTGGCGGTATTATATTCCCGCCATTGTGTACCTATAAATAAGCGCTGATGTTGCGGCTGGCTGCTGGTGCCACGTGTGACGGCTCCATAGTGACAGATCCTGCGGTGACTTTGTAGTGGACGCGCTCCGGGGGGCGCTATACCGTCTGTGCGCACAGCGGGGGGGGGGGGGGGGGGGGCCTTGTAGCGATGTCATTACAGATTATTAGCGGAGACTGTGTATAATACGCTACAGAATTGTGAATGCAGCTTTGGGTGTGATTGGAGGACTGTGATTGGTAACTGCAGCAGAAATGAGCAATGCAATCAACTTGTGCCGGGGAAAGTAAGGGTTAATTCCCTGTATGATGAGAGCCAATCAGTGAGCAGAAAGCTCCTCTCCGGTTATACACTGGTGACAATGTGACCATTAGGGGGAACTAATAAGTACAAAGGAGATGTATACGTCTGTATGCAGAGGGCTCCCCCTTGTGGTGCATCCTATACCAGGGATATACACCACATATCACAAGGGTATATACCTCACATCCAGCCAGGGACATACACCTCATACAGCCAGGAATATATACCCCATCCCACCAGGGATATACACCCCATCCCACCAGGGATATACACCCCATCCCACCAGGGATATACACCCCATCCCACCAGGGATATACACCCCATCCCACCAGATATACACCCTGTCCCACCAAGGATGTACACTCCATCCCACCAGGGATATACACCCCATCCCACCAGGGATATACACCCCATCCCACCAGGGATATACACCCCATCCCACCAGATATACACCCCGTCCCACCAGGGATAAACACCCCATCCCACCAGGGATATACACCCCATCCCACCAGGGATATACACCCCATCCCACCAGAGATGTACACCCCATCCCACCAGGGATGTACACCCCATCCCACCAGATATACACCCCATCCCACCAGGAATATACACCCCATCCCACCAGGGATGTACACTCCATCCCACCAGAGATATACACCCCATCCCACCAGGCATATACACCCCATCCCACCAGATATACACCCCATCCCACCAGATATACACCCCATCCCACCAGGGATATACACCCCATCCCACCAGGCATATACACCCCATCCCACCAGATATACACCCCATCCCACCAGATATACACCCCATCCCACCAGGGATATACACCCCATCCCACCAGGGATGTACACCCCATCCCACCAGGCATGTACACCCCATCCCACCAGGCATATACACCCTATCCCACCAGATATACACCCCATCCCACCAGGCATATACACCCCATCCCACCAGGGATATACACCCCATCCCACCAGGCATATACACCCCATCCCACCAGGCATATACACCCCATCCCACCAGGGATATACACCCCATCCCACCAGGCATGTACACCCCATCCCACCAGGCATATACACCCCATCCCACCAGGGATATACACCCCATCCCGCCAGATATACACCCCATCCCACCAGGGATATACGCCCCATCCCACCAGGCATATACACCCCATCCCACCAGGGATATACACCCCATCCCACCAGGGATATACACCCCATCCCACCAGATATACACCCCATCCCACCAGGGATATACACCCTATCCCACCAGATATACACCCCATCCCACCAGGCATATACACCCCATCCCACCAGGCATATACACCCCATCCCACCAGGGATATACACCCCATCCCACCAGGCATATACACCCCATCCCACCAGGCATATACACCCCATCCCACCAGGCATGTACACCCCATCCCACCAGGGATATACACCCCATCCCACCAGATATACACCCCATCCCACCAGGCATATACACCCCATCCCACCAGATATACACCCCATCCCACCAGGCATATACACCCCATCCCACCAGGGATATACACCCCATCCCACCAGGGATGTACACACCATCCCACCAGGGCTATACACCCCATCCCACCAGGGATGTACACCCCATCCCACCAGGGATATACACCCCATCCCACCAGGGATATACACCCCATCCCACCAGGGATATACACCCCATCCCACCAGATATACACCCTGTCCCACCAAAGATGTACACTCCATCCCACCAGGGATATACACCCCATCCCACCAGGGATATACACCCCATCCCACCAGGGATATACACCCCATCCCACCAGATATACACCCCGTCCCACCAGGGATATACACCCTATCCCACCAGATATACACCCCATCCCACCAGGCATATACACCCCATCCCACCAGATATACACCCCATCCCACCAGATATACACCCCATCCCACCAGGGATGTACACCCCATCCCACCAGATATACACCCCATCCCACCAGGCATGTACACCCCATCCCACCAGGCATGTACACCCCATCCCACCAGATATACACCCTATCCCACCAGATATACACCCCATCCCACCAGGCATATACACCCCATCCCACCAGGCATATACACCCCATCCCACCAGGGATATACACCCCATCCCACCAGGCATATACACCCCATCCCACCAGGGATATACACCCCATCCCACCAGGCATATACACCCCATCCCACCAGGCATGTACACCCCATCCCACCAGGGATATACACCCCATCCCACCAGATATACACCCCATCCCACCAGGCATATACACCCCATCCCACCAGATATACACCCCATCCCACCAGGCAAATACACCCCATCCCACCAGGGATATACACCCCATCCCACCAGGGATGTACACACCATCCCACCAGGGCTATACACCCCATCCCACCAGGGATGTACACCCCATCCCACCAGGGATGTACACCCCATCCCACCAGGGATATACACCCCATCCCACCAGGGATATACACCCTATCCCACCAGATATACACCCTATCCCACCAGATATACACCCTGTTCCACCAAGGATGTACACTCCATCCCACCAGGGATATACACCCCATCCCACCAGGCATATACATCCCATCCCACCAGGGATATACACCCCATCCCACCAGATATACACCCCGTCCCACCAGGGATATACACCCCATCCCACCAGGCATATACACCCCATCCCACCAGGGATATACACCCCATCCCACCAGATATACACCCCATCCCACCAGGGATATACACCCTATCCCACCAGATATACACCCTATCCCACCACATTTACACCCTGTTCCACCAAGGATGTACACTCCATCCCACCAGGGATATACACCCCATCCCACCAGGCATATACACCCCATCCCACCAGGAATATACACCCCATCCCACCAGATATACACCCCGTCCCACCAGGGATATACACCCTATCCCACCAGATATACACCCCATCCCACCAGGCATATACACCCCATCCCACCAGATATACACCCCATCCCACCAGATATACACCCCATCCCACCAGGCATGTACACCCCATCCCACCAGGCATATACACCCTATCCCACCAGATATACACCCCATCCCACCAGGGATATACACCCCATCCCACCAGGCATATACACCCCATCCCACCAGGCATATACACCCCATCCCACCAGGCATGTACACCCCATCCCACCAGGGATATACACCCCATCCCACTAGATATACACCCCATCCCACCAGGGATATACACCCCATCCCACCAGGGATGTACACACCATCCCACCAGGGCTATACACCCCATCCCACCAGGCATATACACCCCATCCCACCAGGCATGTACACCCCATCCCACCAGGCATGTACACCCCATCCCACCAGGGATATACACCCCATCCCACCAGATATACACCCCATCCCACCAGGCATATACACCCCATCCCACCAGGCATGTACACCCCATCCCACCAGGCATGTACACCCCATCCCACCAGGCATATACACCCCATCCCACCAGGGATATACACCCCATCCCGCCAGATATACACCCCATCCCACCAGGGATATACACCCCATCCCACCAGGCATATACACCCCATCCCACCAGGCATATACACCCCATCCCACCAGGGATATACACCCCATCCCACCAGGGATATACACCCCATCCCACCAGGCATATACACCCCATCCCACCAGGCATGTACACCCCATCCCACCAGGGATATACACCCCATCCCACCAGATATACACCCCATCCCACCAGGCATATACACCCCATCCCACCAGATATACACCCCATCCCACCAGGCATATACACCCCATCCCACCAGGCATGTACACCCCATCCCGCCAGATATACACCCCATCCCACCAGGGATATACACCCCATCCCACCAGATATACACCCCATCCCACCAGGCATATACACCCCATCCCACCAGATATACACCCCATCCCACCAGGCATATACACCCCATCCCACCAGGGATATACACCCCATCCCACCAGGCATATACACCCCATCCCACCAGATATACACCCCATCCCACCAGGCATATACACCCCATCCCACCAGGGATATACACCCCATCCCACCAGGCATATACACCCCATCCCACCAGGCATGTACACCCCATCCCACCAGGCATATACACCCCATCCCACCAGGGATATACACCCCATCCCGCCAGATATACACCCCATCCCACCAGGGATATACGCCCCATCCCACCAGGCATATACACCCCATCCCACCAGGGATATACACCCCATCCCACCAGGGATATCCACCCCATCCCACCAGGGATATACACCCCATCCCACCAGAGATGTACACCCCATCCCACCAGGGATATACACCCCATCCCACCAGGCATATACACCCCATCCCACCAGGCATGTACACCCCATCCCACCAGGCATATACACCCCATCCCACCAGGGATATACACCCCATCCCGCCAGATATACACCCCATCCCACCAGGGATATACGCCCCATCCCACCAGGCATATACACCCCATCCCACCAGGGATATACACCCCATCCCACCAGGGATATACACCCCATCCCACCAGGGATATACACCCCATCCCACCAGAGATGTACACCCCATCCCACCAGGGATGTACACCCCATCCCACCAGATATACACCCCATCCCACCAGGGATGTACACTCCATCCCACCAGAGATATACAACCCATCCCACCAGGCATATACACCCTATCCCACCAGATATACACCCTATCCCACCAGATATACACCCCATCCCACCAGGCATATACACCCCATCCCACCAGATATACACCCCATCCCACCAGGCATATACACCCCATCCCACCAGATATACACCCCATCCCACCAGATATACACCCCATCCCACCAGATATACACCCCATCCCACCAGGGATATACACCCCATCCCACCAGATATACACCCCATCCCACCAGGCATGTACACCCCATCCCACCAGATATACACCCCATCCCACCAGATATACACCCCATCCCACCAGGGATATACACCCCATCCCACCAGATATACACCCCATCCCACCAGATATACACCCCATCCCACCAGATATACACCCCATCCCACCAGGGATGTACACCCCATCCCACCAGATGTACACCCCATCCCACCAGGGATATCCACCCCATCCCACCAGGGATATACACCCCATCCCACCAGAGATGTACACCCCATCCCACCAGGGATATACACCCCATCCCACCAGGCATATACACCCCATCCCACCAGGCATGTACACCCCATCCCACCAGGCATATACACCCCATCCCACCAGGGATATACACCCCATCCCGCCAGATATACACCCCATCCCACCAGGGATATACGCCCCATCCCACCAGGCATATACACCCCATCCCACCAGGGATATACACCCCATCCCACCAGGGATATACACCCCATCCCACCAGGGATATACACCCCATCCCACCAGAGATGTACACCCCATCCCACCAGGGATGTACACCCCATCCCACCAGATATACACCCCATCCCACCAGGGATGTACACTCCATCCCACCAGAGATATACAACCCATCCCACCAGGCATATACACCCTATCCCACCAGATATACACCCTATCCCACCAGATATACACCCCATCCCACCAGGCATATACACCCCATCCCACCAGATATACACCCCATCCCACCAGATATACACCCCATCCCACCAGATATACACCCCATCCCACCAGGGATATACACCCCATCCCACCAGATATACACCCCATCCCACCAGGCATGTACACCCCATCCCACCAGATATACACCCCATCCCACCGGGGATATACACCCCATCCCACCAGGGATATACACCCCATCCCACCAGATATACACCCCATCCCACCAGATATACACCCCATCCCACCAGATATACACCCCATCCCACCAGGGATGTACACCCCATCCCACCAGATGTACACCCCATCCCACCAGGGATATACACCCCATCCCACCAGATATACACCCCATCCCACCAGATATACACCCCATCCCACCAGATATACACCCCATCCCACCAGGGATATACACCCCATCCCACCAGGCATGTACACCCCATCCCACCAGGCATATACACCCTATCCCACCAGATATACACCCCATCCCACCAGGCATATACACCCCATCCCACCAGGCATATACACCCCATCCCACCAGGGATATACACCCCATCCCACCAGGCATATACACCCCATCCCACCAGGGATATACACCCCATCCCACCAGGCATATACACCCCATCCCACCAGGCATGTACACCCCATCCCACCAGGGATATACACCCCATCCCACCAGATATACACCCCATCCCACCAGGCATATACACCCCATCCCACCAGATATACACCCCATCCCACCAGGCATATACACCCCATCCCACCAGGGATATACACCCCATCCCACCAGGGATGTACACACCATCCCACCAGGGCTATACACCCCATCCCACCAGGGCTATACACCCCATCCCACCAGGGATGTACAACCCATCCCACCAGGGATATACACCCCATCCCACCAGGGATATACACCCCATCCCACCAGATATACACCCTGTCCCACCAAAGATGTACACTCCATCCCACCAGGGATATACACCCCATCCCACCAGGGATATACACCCCATCCCACCAGGGATATACACCCCATCCCACCAGATATACACCCCGTCCCACCAGGGATATACACCCTATCCCACCAGATATACACCCCATCCCACCAGGCATATACACCCCATCCCACCAGATATACACCCCATCCCACCAGATATACACCCCATCCCACCAGGGATGTACACCCCATCCCACCAGATATACACCCCATCCCACCAGGCATGTACACCCCATCCCACCAGGCATATACACCCTATCCCACCAGATATACACCCCATCCCACCAGGCATATACACCCCATCCCACCAGGGATATACACCCCATCCCACCAGGCATATACACCCCATCCCACCAGGCATGTACACCCCATCCCACCAGGCATATACACCCCATCCCACCAGGGATATACACCCCATCCCGCCAGATATACACCCCATCCCACCAGGGATATACGCCCCATCCCACCAGGCATATACACCCCATCCCACCAGGGATATACACCCCATCCCACCAGGGATATCCACCCCATCCCACCAGGGATATACACCCCATCCCACCAGAGATGTACACCCCATCCCACCAGGGATATACACCCCATCCCACCAGGCATATACACCCCATCCCACCAGGCATGTACACCCCATCCCACCAGGCATATACACCCCATCCCACCAGGGATATACACCCCATCCCGCCAGATATACACCCCATCCCACCAGGGATATACGCCCCATCCCACCAGGCATATACACCCCATCCCACCAGGGATATACACCCCATCCCACCAGGGATATACACCCCATCCCACCAGAGATGTACACCCCATCCCACCAGGGATGTACACCCCATCCCACCAGATATACACCCCATCCCACCAGGGATGTACACTCCATCCCACCAGAGATATACAACCCATCCCACCAGGCATATACACCCTATCCCACCAGATATACACCCTATCCCACCAGATATACACCCCATCCCACCAGGCATATACACCCCATCCCACCAGATATACACCCCATCCCACCAGATATACACCCCATCCCACCAGATATACACCCCATCCCACCAGGGATATACACCCCATCCCACCAGATATACACCCCATCCCACCAGGCATGTACACCCCATCCCACCAGATATACACCCCATCCCACCAGATATACACCCCATCCCACCAGGGATATACACCCCATCCCACCAGATATACACCCCATCCCACCAGATATACACCCCATCCCACCAGATATACACCCCATCCCACCAGGGATGTACACCCCATCCCACCAGATGTACACCCCATCCCACCAGGGATATACACCCCGTCCCACCAGATATACACCCCATCCCACCAGATATACACCCCATCCCACCAGATATACACCCCATCCCACCAGGGATATACACCCCATCCCACCAGGCATGTACACCCCATCCCACCAGGCATATACACCCTATCCCACCAGATATACACCCCATCCCACCAGATATACACCCCATCCCACCAGGGATGTACACCCCATCCCACCAGATGTACACCCCATCCCACCAGGGATATACACCCCGTCCCACCAGATATACACCCCATCCCACCAGATATACACCCCATCCCACCAGATATACACCCCATCCCACCAGGGATATACACCCCATCCCACCAGGCATATACACCCCATCCCACCAGGCATATACACCCCATCCCACCAGGGATATACACCCCATCCCACCAGGCATATACACCCCATCCCACCAGGGATATACACCCCATCCCACCAGGCATATACACCCCATCCCACCAGGCATGTACACCCCATCCCACCAGGGATATACACCCCATCCCACCAGATATACACCCCATCCCACCAGGCATATACACCCCATCCCACCAGATATACACCCCATCCCACCAGGCATATACACCCCATCCCACCAGGGATATACACCCCATCCCACCAGGGATGTACACACCATCCCACCAGGGCTATACACCCCATCCCACCAGGGATGTACACCCCATCCCACCAGGGATGTACACCCCATCCCACCAGGGATATACATCCCATCCCACCAGGGATATACACCCTATCCCACCAGATATACACCCTATCCCACCAGATATACACCCTGTTCCACCAAGGATGTACACTCCATCCCACCAGGGATATAAACCCCATCCCACCAGGGATATACACCCCATCCCACCAGGGATATACACCCCATCCCACCAGGGATGTACACACCATCCCACCAGGGCTATACACCCCATCCCACCAGGGATGTACACCCCATCCCACCAGGGATATACACCCCATCCCACCAGGGATATACACCCCATCCCACCAGGGATATACACCCCATCCCACCAGATATACACCCTGTCCCACCAAAGATGTACACTCCATCCCACCAGGGATATACACCCCATCCCACCAGGGATATACACCCCATCCCACCAGGGATATACACCCCATCCCACCAGATATACACCCCGTCCCACCAGGGATATACACCCTATCCCACCAGATATACACCCCATCCCACAAGGCATATACACCCCATCCCACCAGATATACACCCCATCCCACCAGATATACACCCCATCCCACCAGATATACACCCCATCCCACCAGGGATGTACACCCCATCCCAACAGATATACACCCCATCCCACCAGGCATGTACACCCCATCCCACCAGGCATATACACCCTATCCCACCAGATATACACCCCATCCCACCAGGCATATACACCCCATCCCACCAGGGATATACACCCCATCCCACCAGGCATATACACCCCATCCCACCAGGCATGTACACCCCATCCCACCAGGCATATACACCCCATCCCACCAGGCATGTACACCCCATCCCACCAGGCATATACACCCCATCCCACCAGGGATATACACCCCATCCCGCCAGATATACACCCCATCCCACCAGGGATATACGCCCCATCCCACCAGGCATATACACCCCATCCCACCAGGGATATACACCCCATCCCACCAGGGATATCCACCCCATCCCACCAGGGATATACACCCCATCCCACCAGAGATGTACACCCCATCCCACCAGGGATATACACCCCATCCCACCAGGCATATACACCCCATCCCACCAGGCATGTACACCCCATCCCACCAGGCATATACACCCCATCCCACCAGGGATATACACCCCATCCCGCCAGATATACACCCCATCCCACCAGGGATATACGCCCCATCCCACCAGGCATATACACCCCATCCCACCAGGGATATACACCCCATCCCACCAGGGATATACACCCCATCCCACCAGAGATGTACACCCCATCCCACCAGGGATGTACACCCCATCCCACCAGATATACACCCCATCCCACCAGGGATGTACACTCCATCCCACCAGAGATATACAACCCATCCCACCAGGCATATACACCCTATCCCACCAGATATACACCCTATCCCACCAGATATACACCCCATCCCACCAGGCATATACACCCCATCCCACCAGATATACACCCCATCCCACCAGATATACACCCCATCCCACCAGATATACACCCCATCCCACCAGGGATATACACCCCATCCCACCAGATATACACCCCATCCCACCAGGCATGTACACCCCATCCCACCAGATATACACCCCATCCCACCAGATATACACCCCATCCCACCAGGGATATACACCCCATCCCACCAGATATACACCCCATCCCACCAGATATACACCCCATCCCACCAGGGATGTACACCCCATCCCACCAGATGTACACCCCATCCCACCAGGGATATACACCCCATCCCACCAGATATACACCCCATCCCACCAGATATACACCCCATCCCACCAGGGATATACACCCCATCCCACCAGGCATATACACCCTATCCCACCAGATATACACCCCATCCCACCAGGCATATACACCCCATCCCACCAGGCATATACACCCCATCCCACCAGGGATATACACCCCATCCCACCAGGCATATACACCCCATCCCACCAGGGATATACACCCCATCCCACCAGGCATATACACCCCATCCCACCAGGCATGTACACCCCATCCCACCAGGGATATACACCCCATCCCACCAGATATACACCCCATCCCACCAGGCATATACACCCCATCCCACCAGATATACACCCCATCCCACCAGGCATATACACCCCATCCCACCAGGGATATACACCCCATCCCACCAGGGATGTACACACCATCCCACCAGGGCTATACACCCCATCCCACCAGGGATGTACACCCCATCCCACCAGGGATGTACACCCCATCCCACCAGGGATATACACCCCATCCCACCAGGGATATACACCCTATCCCACCAGATATACACCCTATCCCACCAGATATACACCCTGTTCCACCAAGGATGTACACTCCATCCCACCAGGGATATACACCCCATCCCACCAGGCATATACATCCCATCCCACCAGGGATATACACCCCATCCCACCAGATATACACCCCGTCCCACCAGGGATATACACCCCATCCCACCAGGCATATACACCCCATCCCACCAGGGATATACACCCCATCCCACCAGATATACACCCCATCCCACCAGGGATATACACCCTATCCCACCAGATATACACCCTATCCCACCAGATTTACACCCTGTTCCACCAAGGATGTACACTCCATCCCACCAGGGATATACACCCCATCCCACCAGGCATATACACCCCATCCCACCAGGAATATACACCCCATCCCACCAGATATACACCCCGTCCCACCAGGGATATACACCCTATCCCACCAGATATACACCCCATCCCACCAGGCATATACACCCCATCCCACCAGATATACACCCCATCCCACCAGATATACACCCCATCCCACCAGATATACACCCCATCCCACCAGGCATGTACACCCCATCCCACCAGGCATATACACCCTATCCCACCAGATATACACCCCATCCCACCAGGGATATACACCCCATCCCACCAGGCATATACACCCCATCCCACCAGGCATATACACCCCATCCCACCAGGCATGTACACCCCATCCCACCAGGGATATACACCCCATCCCACTAGATATACACCCCATCCCACCAGGGATATACACCCCATCCCACCAGGGATGTACACACCATCCCACCAGGGCTATACACCCCATCCCACCAGGCATATACACCCCATCCCACCAGGCATGTACACCCCATCCCACCAGGCATGTACACCCCATCCCACCAGGCATGTACACCCCATCCCACCAGGGATATACACCCCATCCCACCAGATATACACCCCATCCCACCAGGCATATACACCCCATCCCACCAGGCATGTACACCCCATCCCACCAGGGATATACACCCCATCCCACCAGGCATGTACACCCCATCCCACCAGGCATATACACCCCATCCCACCAGGGATATACACCCCATCCCGCCAGATATACACCCCATCCCACCAGGGATATACACCCCATCCCACCAGGCATATACACCCCATCCCACCAGGGATATACACCCCGTCCCACCAGATATACACCCCATCCCACCAGATATACACCCCATCCCACCAGATATACACCCCATCCCACCAGGGATATACACCCCATCCCACCAGGCATGTACACCCCATCCCACCAGGCATATACACCCTATCCCACCAGATATACACCCCATCCCACCAGATATACACCCCATCCCACCAGGGATGTACACCCCATCCCACCAGATGTACACCCCATCCCACCAGGGATATACACCCCGTCCCACCAGATATACACCCCATCCCACCAGATATACACCCCATCCCACCAGATATACACCCCATCCCACCAGGGATATACACCCCATCCCACCAGGCATATACACCCCATCCCACCAGGCATATACACCCCATCCCACCAGGGATATACACCCCATCCCACCAGGCATATACACCCCATCCCACCAGGGATATACACCCCATCCCACCAGGCATATACACCCCATCCCACCAGGCATGTACACCCCATCCCACCAGGGATATACACCCCATCCCACCAGATATACACCCCATCCCACCAGGCATATACACCCCATCCCACCAGATATACACCCCATCCCACCAGGCATATACACCCCATCCCACCAGGGATATACACCCCATCCCACCAGGGATGTACACACCATCCCACCAGGGCTATACACCCCATCCCACCAGGGATGTACACCCCATCCCACCAGGGATGTACACCCCATCCCACCAGGGATATACATCCCATCCCACCAGGGATATACACCCTATCCCACCAGATATACACCCTATCCCACCAGATATACACCCTGTTCCACCAAGGATGTACACTCCATCCCACCAGGGATATAAACCCCATCCCACCAGGGATATACACCCCATCCCACCAGGGATATACACCCCATCCCACCAGGGATGTACACACCATCCCACCAGGGCTATACACCCCATCCCACCAGGGATGTACACCCCATCCCACCAGGGATATACACCCCATCCCACCAGGGATATACACCCCATCCCACCAGGGATATACACCCCATCCCACCAGATATACACCCTGTCCCACCAAAGATGTACACTCCATCCCACCAGGGATATACACCCCATCCCACCAGGGATATACACCCCATCCCACCAGGGATATACACCCCATCCCACCAGATATACACCCCGTCCCACCAGGGATATACACCCTATCCCACCAGATATACACCCCATCCCACAAGGCATATACACCCCATCCCACCAGATATACACCCCATCCCACCAGATATACACCCCATCCCACCAGATATACACCCCATCCCACCAGGGATGTACACCCCATCCCAACAGATATACACCCCATCCCACCAGGCATGTACACCCCATCCCACCAGGCATATACACCCTATCCCACCAGATATACACCCCATCCCACCAGGCATATACACCCCATCCCACCAGGGATATACACCCCATCCCACCAGGCATATACACCCCATCCCACCAGGCATGTACACCCCATCCCACCAGGCATATACACCCCATCCCACCAGGCATGTACACCCCATCCCACCAGGCATATACACCCCATCCCACCAGGGATATACACCCCATCCCGCCAGATATACACCCCATCCCACCAGGGATATACGCCCCATCCCACCAGGCATATACACCCCATCCCACCAGGGATATACACCCCATCCCACCAGGGATATACACCCCATCCCACCAGGGATATCCACCCCATCCCACCAGGGATATACACCCCATCCCACCAGAGATGTACACCCCATCCCACCAGGGATATACACCCCATCCCACCAGGCATATACACCCCATCCCACCAGGCATGTACACCCCATCCCACCAGGCATATACACCCCATCCCACCAGGGATATACACCCCATCCCGCCAGATATACACCCCATCCCACCAGGGATATACGCCCCATCCCACCAGGCATATACACCCCATCCCACCAGGGATATACACCCCATCCCACCAGGGATATACACCCCATCCCACCAGAGATGTACACCCCATCCCACCAGGGATGTACACCCCATCCCACCAGATATACACCCCATCCCACCAGGGATGTACACTCCATCCCACCAGAGATATACAACCCATCCCACCAGGCATATACACCCTATCCCACCAGATATACACCCTATCCCACCAGATATACACCCCATCCCACCAGGCATATACACCCCATCCCACCAGATATACACCCCATCCCACCAGATATACACCCCATCCCACCAGATATACACCCCATCCCACCAGGGATATACACCCCATCCCACCAGATATACACCCCATCCCACCAGGCATGTACACCCCATCCCACCAGATATACACCCCATCCCACCAGATATACACCCCATCCCACCAGGGATATACACCCCATCCCACCAGATATACACCCCATCCCACCAGATATACACCCCATCCCACCAGGGATGTACACCCCATCCCACCAGATGTACACCCCATCCCACCAGGGATATACACCCCATCCCACCAGATATACACCCCATCCCACCAGATATACACCCCATCCCACCAGGGATATACACCCCATCCCACCAGGCATATACACCCTATCCCACCAGATATACACCCCATCCCACCAGGCATATACACCCCATCCCACCAGGCATATACACCCCATCCCACCAGGGATATACACCCCATCCCACCAGGCATATACACCCCATCCCACCAGGGATATACACCCCATCCCACCAGGCATATACACCCCATCCCACCAGGCATGTACACCCCATCCCACCAGGGATATACACCCCATCCCACCAGATATACACCCCATCCCACCAGGCATATACACCCCATCCCACCAGATATACACCCCATCCCACCAGGCATATACACCCCATCCCACCAGGGATATACACCCCATCCCACCAGGGATGTACACACCATCCCACCAGGGCTATACACCCCATCCCACCAGGGATGTACACCCCATCCCACCAGGGATGTACACCCCATCCCACCAGGGATATACACCCCATCCCACCAGGGATATACACCCTATCCCACCAGATATACACCCTATCCCACCAGATATACACCCTGTTCCACCAAGGATGTACACTCCATCCCACCAGGGATATACACCCCATCCCACCAGGCATATACATCCCATCCCACCAGGGATATACACCCCATCCCACCAGATATACACCCCGTCCCACCAGGGATATACACCCCATCCCACCAGGCATATACACCCCATCCCACCAGGGATATACACCCCATCCCACCAGATATACACCCCATCCCACCAGGGATATACACCCTATCCCACCAGATATACACCCTATCCCACCAGATTTACACCCTGTTCCACCAAGGATGTACACTCCATCCCACCAGGGATATACACCCCATCCCACCAGGCATATACACCCCATCCCACCAGGAATATACACCCCATCCCACCAGATATACACCCCGTCCCACCAGGGATATACACCCTATCCCACCAGATATACACCCCATCCCACCAGGCATATACACCCCATCCCACCAGATATACACCCCATCCCACCAGATATACACCCCATCCCACCAGATATACACCCCATCCCACCAGGCATGTACACCCCATCCCACCAGGCATATACACCCTATCCCACCAGATATACACCCCATCCCACCAGGGATATACACCCCATCCCACCAGGCATATACACCCCATCCCACCAGGCATATACACCCCATCCCACCAGGCATGTACACCCCATCCCACCAGGGATATACACCCCATCCCACTAGATATACACCCCATCCCACCAGGGATATACACCCCATCCCACCAGGGATGTACACACCATCCCACCAGGGCTATACACCCCATCCCACCAGGCATATACACCCCATCCCACCAGGCATGTACACCCCATCCCACCAGGCATGTACACCCCATCCCACCAGGCATGTACACCCCATCCCACCAGGGATATACACCCCATCCCACCAGATATACACCCCATCCCACCAGGCATATACACCCCATCCCACCAGGCATGTACACCCCATCCCACCAGGGATATACACCCCATCCCACCAGGCATGTACACCCCATCCCACCAGGCATATACACCCCATCCCACCAGGGATATACACCCCATCCCGCCAGATATACACCCCATCCCACCAGGGATATACACCCCATCCCACCAGGCATATACACCCCATCCCACCAGGGATATACACCCCATCCCACCAGGGATATACACCCCATCCCACCAGGCATATACACCCCATCCCACCAGGCATGTACACCCCATCCCACCAGGGATATACACCCCATCCCACCAGATATACACCCCATCCCACCAGGCATATACACCCCATCCCACCAGATATACACCCCATCCCACCAGGCATATACACCCCATCCCACCAGGCATGTACACCCCATCCCGCCAGATATACACCCCATCCCACCAGGGATATACACCCCATCCCACCAGATATACACCCCATCCCACCAGGCATATACACCCCATCCCACCAGATATACACCCCATCCCACCAGGGATATACACCCCATCCCACCAGGCATATACACCCCATCCCACCAGGCATATACACCCCATCCCACCAGGCATGTACACCCCATCCCACCAGGGATATACACCCCATCCCACTAGATATACACCCCATCCCACCAGGGATATACACCCCATCCCACCAGGGATGTACACACCATCCCACCAGGGCTATACACCCCATCCCACCAGGCATGTACACCCCATCCCACCAGGCATGTACACCCCATCCCACCAGGCATGTACACCCCATCCCACCAGGGATATACACCCCATCCCACCAGATATACACCCCATCCCACCAGGCATATACACCCCATCCCACCAGGCATGTACACCCCATCCCACCAGGCATGTACACCCCATCCCACCAGGCATATACACCCCATCCCACCAGGGATATACACCCCATCCCGCCAGATATACACCCCATCCCACCAGGGATATACACCCCATCCCACCAGGCATATACACCCCATCCCACCAGGGATATACACCCCATCCCACCAGGGATATACACCCCATCCCACCAGGCATATACACCCCATCCCACCAGGCATGTACACCCCATCCCACCAGGGATATACACCCCATCCCACCAGATATACACCCCATCCCACCAGGCATATACACCCCATCCCACCAGATATACACCCCATCCCACCAGGCATATACACCCCATCCCACCAGGCATGTACACCCCATCCCGCCAGATATACACCCCATCCCACCAGGGATATACACCCCATCCCACCAGATATACACCCCATCCCACCAGGCATATACACCCCATCCCACCAGATATACACCCCATCCCACCAGGCATATACACCCCATCCCACCAGGCATATACACCCCATCCCACCAGGGATATACACCCCATCCCACCAGATATACACCCCATCCCACCAGGCATATACACCCCATCCCACCAGGGATATACACCCCATCCCACCAGGGATGTACACCCCATCCCACCAGGCATATACACCCCATCCCACCAGGGATATACACCCCATCCCGCCAGATATACACCCCATCCCACCAGGGATATACGCCCCATCCCACCAGGCATATACACCCCATCCCACCAGGGATATACACCCCATCCCACCAGGGATATACACCCCATCCCACCAGGGATATACACCCCATCCCACCAGGGATATACACCCCATCCCACCAGGCATATACACCCCATCCCACCAGGCATATACACCCCATCCCACCAGGGATATACACCCCATCCCACCAGGGATGTACACCCCATCCCACCAGGCATATACACCCCATCCCACCAGGGATATACACCCCATCCCGCCAGATATACACCCCATCCCACCAGGGATATACGCCCCATCCCACCAGGCATATACACCCCATCCCACCAGGGATATACACCCCATCCCACCAGGGATATACACCCCATCCCACCAGGGATATACACCCCATCCCACCAGGGATATACACCCCATCCCACCAGGCATATACACCCCATCCCACCAGATATACACCCCATCCCACCAGGCATGTACACCCCATCCCACCAGGCATATACACCCCATCCCACCAGGCATATACACCCCATCCCAAAAGGGCTGTACACTCTACACCACATGATAGAGGGTCCTGCAGTTCCTTGCTGTGTGCAGTCATTATCCGCCCCTCGTTCTCCCCCTCGTTAGTTTGTGCCTCGTTATGTGGTTATTAATAACATTACTCTGATATTATTACATGCCGAGCACAAGGAGCTTCTCAGGTGTAATAATGGGGAGAGGAGTCACATGACACGGAGGGTGCAGTCACCCAGCGCCACATCCAGAACAACCCGATACTAACATCATCCAGACCTACACAGAGGTTCTGCCGACTTATACAGCCTGCCCCATAGTATAACCCAATACAGACCCCAGACCAGACTAATGCAGACCCATAAACTAATACAGACCCCAGACCCCAAACTAATACAGACCCCAGACCAGACCCCAAACTAATACAGACCTCAGACCAGACTAATGCAGACCCCAGACCCCAAACTAATACAGACCCCAGACCAGACCCCAAACTAATACAGACCTCAGACCAGACTAATGCAGACCCCAGACCCATAAACTAATACAGACCCCAGACCCATAAACTAATACAGACCCCAGACCAGACCCTCTACACTAATACAGACCCCAGACCCTAAACTAATACAGACCCCAGACCCATAAACCAATACAGAGCCCAGACCAGACCCTACACTAATACAGACCCCAGACCCTCTACACTAATACAGACCCCAGACCAGACCCTACACTAATACAGACCCCAGACCCTCTACACTAATACAGACCCCAGACCCTCTACACTAATACAGACCCCAGACCCTCTACACTAATACAGACCCCAGACCAGACCCTCTACACTAATACAGACCCCAGACCAGACCCTCTACACTAATACAGACCCCAGACCAGACCCTCTACACTAATACAGACCCCAGACCAGACCCTCTACACTAATACAGAGCCCAGACCCTCTACACTAATACAGACCCCAGACCAGACCCTCTACACTAATACAGACCCGAGACCAGACCCTCTACACTAATACAGACCCCAGACCAGATCCTCTACACTAATACAGACCCCAGACCCTCTACACTAATACAGACCCCAGACCCTCTACACTAATACAGACCCCAGACCAGACCCTCTACACTAATACAGACCCCAGACCAGACCCTCTACACTAATACAGACCCCAGACCAGACCCTCTACACTAATACAGACCCCAGACCAGACCCTCTACACTAATACAGAGCCCAGACCCTCTACACTAATACAGACCCCAGACCAGACCCTCTACACTAATACAGACCCCAGACCAGACCCTCTACACTAATACAGACCCCAGACCCTCTACACTAATACAGACCCCAGACCTCTACACTAATACAGAGCCCAGACCCTCTACACTAATACAGACCCCAGACCAGACCCTCTACACTAATACAGACCCGAGACCAGACCCTCTACACTAATACAGACCCCAGACCAGATCCTCTACACTAATACAGACCCCAGACCAGCCCCTCTACACTAATACAGACCCCAGACCAGACTCTCTACACTAATACAGACCCCAGAACAGACCCTCTACACTAATACAGACCCCAGACCAGACCCTCTACACTAATACAGACCCCAGACCAGACTCTCTACACTAATACAGACCCCAGACCAGACTCTCTACACTAATACAGACCCCAGACCTCTACACTAATACAGACCCCAGACCAGACTCTCTACACTAATACAGACCCCAGACCTCTACACTAATACAGACCCCAGACCAGACTCTCTACACTAATACAGACCCCAGACCTCTACACTAATACAGACCCCAGACCAGACCCTCTACACTAATACAGACCCCAGACCAGACCCTCTACACTAATACAGACCCCAGACCAGACCCTCTACACTAATACAGACCCCAGACCAGACCCTCTACACTAATACAGACCCCAGACCAGACTCTACACTAATACAGACCCCAGACCAGACCCTCTACACTAATACAGACCCCAGACCAGACTCTCTACACTAATACAGAGCCCAGACCAGACCCTCTATACTAATACAGACCCCAGACCAGACCCTCTACACTAATACAGACCCCAGACCAGACTCTACACTAATACAGACCCCAGACCAGACCCTCTACACTAATACAGACCCCAGACCAGACCCTCTACACTAATACAGACCCCAGACCAGACTCTCTACACTAATACAGACCCCAGACCAGACTCTCTACACTAATACAGACCCCAGACCAAACTCTACACTAATACAGACCCCAGACCAGACCCTCTACACTAATACAGACCCCAGACCAGACCATCTACACTAATACAGACCCCAGACCAGACCCTCTACACTAATACAGACCCCAGACCAGACCCTCTACACTAATACAGACCCCAGACCAGACCCTCTACACTAATACAGACCCCAGACCAGACCCTCTACACTAATACAGACCCCAGACCAGACTCTCTACACAAATACAGACCCCAGACCAGACCCTCTACACTAATACAGACCCGAGACCAGACCCTCTACACTAATACAGACCCCAGACCAGACACTCTACACTAATACAGACCCCAGACCAGACCCTCTACACTAATACAGACCCCAGACCAGACTCTCTACACAAATACAGACCCCAGACCAGACCCTCTACACTAATACAGACCCGAGACCAGACCCTCTACACTAATACAGACCCCAGACCAGACACTCTACACAAATACAGACCCCAGACCAGACCCTCTACACTAATACAGACCCGAGACCAGACCCTCTACACTAATACAGACCCCAGACCAGACCCTCTACACTAATACAGACCCCAGACCAGACCCTCTACACTAATACAGACCCCAGACCAGACCCTCTACACTAATACAGACCCCAGACCAGACCCTCTACACTAATACAGACCCCAGACCCTCTACACTAATACAGACCCCAGACCAGACCCTCTACACTAATACAGACCCCAGACCAGACCCTCTACACTAATACAGACCCCAGACCAGACCCTCTACACTAATACAGACCCCAGACCAGACCCTCTACACTAATACAGACCCCAGACCAGACTCTACACTAATACAGACCCCAGACCAGACCCTCTACACTAATACAGACCCCAGACCAGACCCTCTACACTTATACAGACCCCAGACCAGACCCTCTACACTAATACAGACCCCAGACCAGACCCTCTACACTTATACAGACCCCAGACCAGACGCTCTACACTAATACAGACCCCAGACCCTCTACACTAATACAGACCCCAGACCAGACCCTCTACACTAATACAGACCCCAGACCCTCTACACTAATACAGACCCCAGACCAGACCCTCTACACTGATACAGAGCCCAGACCAGACCCTCTACACTAATACAGACCCCAGACCAGACCCTCTACACTAATACAGACCCCAGACCAGACTCTCTACACTAATACAGACCCCAGACCAAACTCTACACTAATACAGACCCCAGACCAGACCCTCTACACTAATACAGACCCCAGACCAGACTCTCTACACTAATACAGACCCCAGACCAGACTCTCTACACTAATACAGACCCCAGACCAAACTCTACACTAATACAGACCCCAGACCAGACCCTCTACACTAATACAGACCCCAGACCAGACCATCTACACTAATACAGACCCCAGACCAGACCCTCTACACTAATACAGACCCCAGACCAGACCCTCTACACTAATACAGACCCCAGACCAGACTCTCTACACTAATACAGACCCCAGACCAGACCCTCTACACTAATACAGACCCGAGACCAGACTCTCTACACTAATACAGACCCCAGACCAGACCCTCTACACTAATACAGACCCCAGACCCTCTACACTAATACAGACCCCAGACCAGACCCTCTACACTGATACAGAGCCCAGACCAGACCCTCTACACTAATACAGACCCCAGACCAGACCCTCTACACTAATACAGACCCCAGACCAGACTCTCTACACTAATACAGACCCCAGACCAAACTCTACACTAATACAGACCCCAGACCAGACCCTCTACACTAATACAGACCCCAGACCAGACTCTCTACACTAATACAGACCCCAGACCAGACTCTCTACACTAATACAGACCCCAGACCAAACTCTACACTAATACAGACCCCAGACCAGACCCTCTACACTAATACAGACCCCAGACCAGACCATCTACACTAATACAGACCCCAGACCAGACCCTCTACACTAATACAGACCTCAGACCAGACCCTCTACACTAATACAGACCCCAGACCAGACCCTCTACACTAATACAGACCCCAGACCAGACCCTTTACACTAATACAGACCCCAGACCAGACTCTCTACACTAATACAGACCCCAGACCAGACCCTCTACACTAATACAGACCCGAGACCAGACTCTCTACACTAATACAGACCCCAGACCAGACCCTCTACACTAATACAGACCCCAGACCCTCTACACTAATACAGACCCCAGACCAGACCCTCTACACTAATACAGACCCCAGACCAGACCCTCTACACTAATACAGACCCCAGACCAGACCCTCTACACTAATACAGACCCCAGACCCTCTACACTAATACAGACCCCAGACCAGACCCTCTACACTAATACAGACCCCAGACCCTCTACACTAATACAGACCCCAGACCAGACCCTCTACACTGATACAGAGCCCAGACCAGACCCTCTACACTAATACAGACCCCAGACCAGACCCTCTACACTAATACAGACCCCAGACCAGACCCTCTACACTAATACAGATCCCAGACCAGACCCTCTATACTAATACAGACCCCAGACCAGACTCTCTACACTAATACAGACCCCAGACCTGACCCTCTACACTAATACCGACCCCAGACCAGACCCTCTACACTAATACAGACCCCAGACCAGACCCTCTACACTAATACAGACCCCAGACCAGACTCTCTACACTAATACAGACCCCAGACCAGACCCTCTACACTAATACAGACCCCAGACCAGACCCTCTACACTAATACAGAGCCCAGACCAGACCCTCTACACTAATACAGACCCCAGACCAGACCCTCTATACTAATACAGATCCCAGACCAGACCCTCTATACTAATACAGACCCCAGACCTGACCCTCTACACTAATACAGACCCCAGACCAGACCCTCTACACTAATACAGACCCCAGACCAGACCCTCTACACTAATACAGACCCCAGACCAGACCCTCTACACTAATACAGACCCCAGACCAGACTCTCTACACTAATACAGACCCCAGACCAGACCCTCTACACTAATACAGACCCCAGACCAGAACCTCTACACTAATACAGACCCCAGACCAGACCCTCTACACTAATACAGAGCCCAGACCAGACCCTCTACACTAATACAGACCCCAGACCAGACCCTCTACACTAATACAGACTCCAGACCAGACCCTCTACACTAATACAGACCCCAGACCAGACCCTACACTAATACAGACCCCAGACCAGACCCTCTACACTAATACAGACCCCAGACCAGACTCTCTACACTAATACAGACCCCAGACCAGACCCTCTACACTAATACAGACCCCAGACCAGACCCTCTACACTAATACAGACCCCAGACCAGACCCTCTACACTAATACAGACCCCAGACCAGACCCTCTACACTAATACAGACCCCAGACCAGACCCTCTACACTAATACAGACCCCAGACCAGACTCTCTACACTAATACAGACCCCAGACCAGACTCTCTACACTAATACAGACCCCAGACCAGACCCTCTACACTAATACAGACCCCAGACCAGACCCTCTACACTAATACAGACCCCAGACCAGACCCTCTACACTAATACAGACCCCAGAACCCAAACTAATACAGACCCCAGACCCCAAACTAATACAGACCCCAGACCCCAAACTAATACAGACCCCAGATCCATAAACCAATACAGAGCCCAGACCAGACCGTACACTAATACAGACCCCAGACCAGACCCTCTACACTAATACAGACCCCAGACCAGACCCTACACTAATACAGACCCCAGACCAGACCCTCTACACTAATACAGACCCCAGACCAGACCCTACACTAATACAGACCCCAGACCCTCTACACTAATACAGACCCCAGACCAGACCCTCTACACTAATACAGAGCCCAGACCAGACTCTCTACACTAATACAGAGCCCAGACCAGACCCTCTACACTAATACAGACCCCAGACCAGACCCTCTACACTAATACAGACCCCAGACCAGACCCTCTACACTAATACAGAGCCCAGACCAGACCCTCTACACTAATACAGACCCCAGACCCTCTACACTAATACAGACCCCAGACCAGACCCTCTACACTAATACAGACCCCAGACCAGACCCTCTACACTAATACAGACCCCAGACCAGACCCTACACTAATACAGACCCCAGACCCTCTACACTATTACAGAGCCCAGACCAGACTCTCTACACTAATACAGAGCCCAGACCAGACCCTCTACACTAATACAGAGCCCAGACCCCAAACTAATACAGACCCCAGACCCTAAACTAATACAGACCCCAGACCCATAAACCAATACAGACCCCAGACCAGACCCTACACTAATACTGACCCCATACCCCTAAACTAATATAGACCCCATACCCCTAAACTAATACAGACCCCCGACCAGACCCCTAAACTAATACAGACCCCAGACCCATAAACTAATACAGAGCCCAGACCAGACCCTCTACACTAATACAGACCCCAGACCAGACTCTCTACACTAATACAGAGCCCAGACCAGACTCTCTACACTAATACAGACCCCAGACCAGACCCCCTACACTAATACAGACCCCAGACCAGACCCTCTGCACTAATACAGACCCCAGACCAGACCCTCTACACTAATACAGACCCCAGACCAGACCCTCTACACTAATACAGAGCCCAGACCAGACCCTCTACACTTATACAGACCCCACACCAGACCCTCTACACTAATACAGACCCCAGACCCTCTACACTAATACAGACCCCAGACCAGACCCTCTACACTGATACAGAGCCCAGACCAGACCCTCTACACTAATACAGACCCCAGACCAGACCCTCTACACTTATACAGACCCCACACCAGACCCTCTACACTAATACAGACCCCAGACCCTCTACACTAATACAGACCCCAGACCAGACCCTCTACACTGATACAGAGCCCAGACCAGACCCTCTACACTAATACAGACCTCAGACCAGACCCTCTACACTAATACAGACCCCAGACCAGACCCTCTACACTAATACAGACCCCAGACCAGACCCTCTACACTAATACAGACCCCAGACCAGACTCTCTACACTAATACAGACCCCAGACCAGACCCTCTACACTAATACAGACCCGAGACCAGACTCTCTACACTAATACAGACCCCAGACCAGACCCTCTACACTAATACAGACCCCAGACCCTCTACACTAATACAGACCCCAGACCAGACCCTCTACACTAATACAGACCCCAGACCAGACCCTCTACACTAATACAGACCCCAGACCAGACCCTCTACACTAATACAGACCCCAGACCCTCTACACTAATACAGACCCCAGACCAGACCCTCTACACTAATACAGACCCCAGACCCTCTACACTAATACAGACCCCAGACCAGACCCTCTACACTGATACAGAGCCCAGACCAGACCCTCTACACTAATACAGACCCCAGACCAGACCCTCTACACTAATACAGACCCCAGACCAGACCCTCTACACTAATACAGATCCCAGACCAGACCCTCTATACTAATACAGACCCCAGACCAGACTCTCTACACTAATACAGACCCCAGACCTGACCCTCTACACTAATACCGACCCCAGACCAGACCCTCTACACTAATACAGACCCCAGACCAGACCCTCTACACTAATACAGACCCCAGACCAGACTCTCTACACTAATACAGACCCCAGACCAGACCCTCTACACTAATACAGATCCCAGACCAGACCCTCTATACTAATACAGACCCCAGACCTGACCCTCTACACTAATACAGACCCCAGACCAGACCCTCTACACTAATACAGACCCCAGACCAGACCCTCTACACTAATACAGACCCCAGACCAGACCCTCTACACTAATACAGACCCCAGACCAGACTCTCTACACTAATACAGACCCCAGACCAGACCCTCTACACTAATACAGACCCCAGACCAGAACCTCTACACTAATACAGACCCCAGACCAGACCCTCTACACTAATACAGAGCCCAGACCAGACCCTCTACACTAATACAGACCCCAGACCAGACCCTTTACACTAATACAGACTCCAGACCAGACCCTCTACACTAATACAGAGCCCAGACCAGACTCTCTACACTAATACAGACCCCAGACCAGACCCTACACTAATACAGACCCCAGACCAGACCCTCTACACTAATACAGACCCCAGACCAGACTCTCTACACTAATACAGACCCCAGACCAGACCCTCTACACTAATACAGACCCCAGACCAGACCCTCTACACTAATACAGACCCCAGACCAGACCCTCTACACTAATACAGACCCCAGACCAGACCCTCTACACTAATACAGACCCCAGACCAGACCCTCTACACTAATACAGACCCCAGACCAGACTCTCTACACTAATACAGACCCCAGACCAGACTCTCTACACTAATACAGACCCCAGACCAGACCCTCTACACTAATACAGACCCCAGACCAGACCCTCTACACTAATACAGACCCCAGACCAGACCCTCTACACTAATACAGACCCCAGAACCCAAACTAATACAGACCCCAGACCCCAAACTAATACAGACCCCAGACCCCAAACTAATACAGACCCCAGATCCATAAACCAATACAGAGCCCAGACCAGACCCTACACTAATACAGACCCCAGACCAGACCCTCTACACTAATACAGACCCCAGACCAGACCCTACACTAATACAGACCCCAGACCAGACCCTCTACACTAATACAGACCCCAGACCAGACCCTACACTAATACAGACCCCAGACCCTCTACACTAATACAGACCCCAGACCAGACCCTCTACACTAATACAGAGCCCAGACCAGACTCTCTACACTAATACAGAGCCCAGACCAGACCCTCTACACTAATACAGACCCCAGACCAGACCCTCTACACTAATACAGAGCCCAGACCAGACCCTCTACACTAATACAGACCCCAGACCCTCTACACTAATACAGACCCCAGACCAGACCCTCTACACTAATACAGACCCCAGACCAGACCCTCTACACTAATACAGACCCCAGACCAGACCCTACACTAATACAGACCCCAGACCCTCTACACTAATACAGAGCCCAGACCAGACTCTCTACACTAATACAGAGCCCAGACCAGACCCTCTACACTAATACAGAGCCCAGACCCCAAACTAATACAGACCCCAGACCCTAAACTAATACAGACCCCAGACCCATAAACCAATACAGACCCCAGACCAGACCCTACACTAATACTGACCCCATACCCCTAAACTAATATAGACCCCATACCCCTAAACTAATACAGACCCCCGACCAGACCCCTAAACTAATACAGACCCCAGACCCATAAACTAATACAGAGCCCAGACCAGACCCTCTACACTAATACAGACCCCAGACCAGACTCTCTACACTAATACAGAGCCCAGACCAGACTCTCTACACTAATACAGACCCCAGACCAGACCCTCTACACTAATACAGACCCCAGACCAGACCCCCTACACTAATACAGACCCCAGACCAGACCCTCTGCACTAATACAGACCCCAGACCAGACCCTCTACACTAATACAGACCCCAGACCAGACCCTCTACACTAATACAGAGCCCAGACCAGACCCTCTACACTAATAGAGACCCCAGACCAGACCTTCTACACTAATACAGACCCCAGACCAGACCCTCTACACTAATACAGACCCCAGACCAGACCCTCTACACTAATACAGACCCCAGACCAGACCCTCTACACTAATACAGACCCCAGACCAGACCCTCTACACTAATACAGACCCCAGACCAGACCCTCTACACTAATACAGACCCCAGACCAGACTCTCTACACAAATACAGACCCTAGACCAGACCCCTAAACTAATACAGACCCCAGACCCATAAACTAATACAGAGCCCAGACCAGACCCTCTACACTAATACAGACCCCAGACCCATAAACTAATACAGAGCCCAGACCAGACCCTACACTAATACTGACCCCAGACCCATAAACAAATACAGACCCCATACCCCTAAACTAATATAGACCCCAGACCAGACCCCTAAACTTATGCAGACTCCAAACCAGACTCTGAACTAATACATACCCCAGACCCTAAATTAACACAGACCCAAGACCCCAGACCCCTAAACTAATACAGACCCCAGACCCATAACTAATACTGACCCCAGACCAGACCCTCTACACTAATACAGACCCCAGACCCATAACTAATACAGACCACAGACCAGACCCCTAAACTAATACAGACCCAAGACCAGACCCTCTACACTAATACAGACCCCAGACCAGACCCTCTACACTAATACAGACCCCAGACCAGACCCTCTACACTAATACAGACCTCAGACCCTCTACACTAATACAGACCCCAGACCAGACCCTCTAAACTAATACAGACCTCAGACCAGACTCTCTACACTAATACAGACCCCAGACCAGACCCTCTACACTAATACAGACCCCAGACCAGACCCTCTACACTAATACAGACCCCAGACCAGACCCTCTACACTAATACAGACCCCAGACCAGACCCTCTACACTAATACAGACCCCAGACCAGACCCTCTACACTAATACAGACCCCAGACCAAACCCTCTACACTAATACAGACCCCAGACCAGACCCTCTACACTAATACAGACCCCAGACCAGACTCTCTACACTAATAAAGACCCCAGACCAGACTCTCTACACTAATACAGAGCCCAGACCAGACCCTCTACACTAATACAGACCCCAGACCCTCTACACTAATACAGACCCCAGACCCTCTACACTAATACAGACCCCAGACCAGACCCTCTACACTAATACAGACCCCAGACCAGACCCTCTACACTAATAAAGACCCCAGACCAGACTCTCTACACTAATAGAGACCCCAGACCAGACCTTCTACACTAATACAGACCCCAGACCAGACCCTCTACACTAATACAGACCCCAGACCAGACCCTCTACACTAATAGAGACCCCAGACCAGACCCTCTACACTAATACAGACCCCAGACCAGACTCTACACTAATACAGACCCCAGACTAGACTCTCTACACTAATACAGACCCCAGACCAGACCCTGTACACTAATACAGACCCCAGACCAGACCCTCTACACTAATACAGACCCCAGACCAGACCCTCTACACTTATACAGACCCCAGACCAGACCCTCTACACTAATACAGACCCCAGACCAGACCCTGTACACCAATACAGAGCCCAGACCAGACCCTCTACACTAATACAGACCCCAGACCAGACCCTCTACACTAATACAGACCCCAGACCAGACTCTCTATACTAATACAAACCCCAGACCAGACTCTACACTAATACAGACCCCAGACCAGACCCTCTACACTAATACAGACCCCAGACCAGACTCTACACTAATACAGACCCCAGACCAGACCCTCTACACTAATACAGACCCCAGACCAGACCCTCTACACTAATACAGACCCCAGACCAGACCCTCTACACTAATACAGAGCCCAGACCAGACTCTACATCTACACAGACCCATAAACCAATACAGACCCCAGACCAGACCCTACATCTACACAGACCCCAGACCAGACTAATGGAGACCCCACATCTTATAGTGGTGTAGATGATTTCTTCCGCTGGGACATTTCGGGTCTCTTGGCTCCGCCCCTTTCCACTAGGATATGCGCACGCCTATTTTCTGTATTGGCACATATTATTGAGTTTAGTAAGAGATGCTCCTGTGTTACCCGACCTCACCCAGGGCAAAGCTCAGCTGCCACCGTGTGCCCGCACCTTGCCCTCACTCACTATTCCACAGCGGGTGGCGCAGGATTACATCAGGACTATAAAACCCGGGAAGACTTCCAGGAGTTATGTAGATGAAGCGGAAAATTCTGAGACTTTCCCATATACCGGCTTCACATCATCATCATTTCAGGAGCTCTGCTTGCTGTCAGCAAATAATGAATGAAGAGCTGAGGTCAGACCAGTGATGGAGCCCGAGTCCCGCTCTTCTCAGTGAGTTGGATCATTAGGCTCCGCCCACTAAAAGATGAAGGGCTCCCTATTGTACAGTCCAGCCAATCACCCCTCTCCAATCCACTGCTAACCCGATTATCCAGTGGTTACCCGATAAGGGGCGGGGATAAGTGAAGGGAGCCGACTCCCGTTGTTCACATCGAAGAGCACAAAAAGAGCTCCCCCCCCCCACATTATTGACATATACAAGAAGCTCTCTCCTGGTACAGACCCCAGACCACACCCTAAACTATGTACCCCAAACTAGAGCCCCCCCCCCCCCCCACAACTAACACAGACCAGAACCTCTACACTGGTACAGATCCCAGACCAATCTCTAAACCGAAAAAGACTCCAGACCCCTAAGTAATAACTACTCAAAACCCCTAAACTAATATGGACCCCAGACCAGAGTCCAGACCCTAAACTAATACAGACCAGAGCCATAACTAATACAGACCCCAGACCACCATAATAATACAGACCCCAGACCACCATAATAATACAGACCCCAGACCACCATAATAATACAGACACCAGACCAGACCACCATAATAATACAGACCCCAAACCAGACCACCATAATAATACAGACCCCAGACCACCATAATAATACAGACCCCAGACCACCATAATAATACAGACACCAGACCAGACCACCATAATAATACAGACCCCAAACCAGACCACCATAATAATACAGACCCCAGACCACCATAATAATACAGACCCCAGACCAGACCACCATAATAATACAGACCCCAAACCAGACCACCATAATAATACAGACCCCAGACCACCATAATAATACAGACCCCAGACCAGACCACCATAATAATACAGACCCCAGACCAGACCACCATAATAATACAGACCCCAGACCACCATAATAATACAGACCCCAGACCAGACCACCATAATAATACAGACCCCAGACCAGACCACCATAATAATACAGACCCCAGACCACCATAATAATACAGACCCCAGACCAGACCACCATAATAATACAGACCCCAGACCAGACCACCATAATAATACAGACCCCAGACCACCATAATAATACAGACCCCAAACCAGACCCTAAATAAATATAGACCTCAGACCATAAACTACTAGAACCCAGACTGATAAAGTAACATAGGCCCCAATCCAGTCCCCCAAACTAATACAGACCACAGACCTTTAAACTAATACAGACCCCAGATCGGACCTCTGAAGTAACACAGACTGGATGACTGGGATCCGGGTGATTCTCTTCCAGGAGAAGTATAAAATATGTAAAAGCCAAAGTAGGGGTAACATGTACAGCCACTAACTCATCTGTGACAGAGGAAATAAAGCAGTTTCTGGTTCAAAAGGGGATCATATGCTGTATCACAGGCTCCATCACATGCTCCATCACATGCTGTATCACAGGCTCCATCACATGCTGTATCACAGGCTCCATCACATGCTGTATCACAGGCTCCATCACATGCTGTATCACAGGCTCCATCACATGCTCCATCACATGCTGTATCACAGGCTCCATCACATGCTGTATCACAGGCTCCATCACATGCTGTATCACAGGCTCCATCACATGCTGTATCACAGGCTCCATCACATGCTGTATCACAGGCTCCATCACATGCTGTATCACAGGCTCCATCACATGCTGTATCACAGGCTCCATCACATGCTCCATCACATGCTGTATCACATGCTGTATCACAGGCTCCATCACATGCTGTATCACAGGCTCCATCACATGCTGTATCACAGGCTCCATCACATGCTGTATCACAGGCTCCATCACATGCTGTATCACAGGCTCCATCACATGCTCCATCACAGGCTCCATCACATGCTGTATCACATGCTGTATCACAGGCTCCATCACAGGCTCCATCACATGCTGTATCACAGGCTCCATCACATGCTCCATCACATGCTGTATCACAGGCTCCATCACAGGCTCCATCACATGCTGTATCACAGGCTCCATCACATGCTGTATCACAGGCTCCATCACATGCTGTATCACAGGCTCCATCACATGCTCCATCACATGCTGTATCACAGGCTCCATCACATGCTCCATCACATGCTGTATCACAGGCTCCATCACATGCTGTATCACAGGCTCCATCACATGCTGTATCACAGGCTCCATCACATGCTCCATCACATGCTGTATCACATGCTGTATCACAGGCTCCATCACATGCTGTATCACAGGCTCCATCACATGCTGTATCACAGGCTCCATCACATGCTGTATCACAGGCTCCATCACATGCTCCATCACATGCTGTATCACATGCTGTATCACAGGCTCCATCACATGCTGTATCACAGGCTCCATCACATGCTGTATCACAGGCTCCATCACATGCTGTATCACAGGCTCCATCACATGCTCCATCACATGCTGTATCACATGCTGTATCACAGGCTCCATCACATGCTGTATCACAGGCTCCATCACATGCTGTATCACAGGCTCCATCACATGCTGTATCACAGGCTCCATCACATGCTCCATCACATGCTGTATCACAGGCTCCATCACATGCTCCATCACATGCTGTATCACAGGCTCCATCACATGCTGTATCACAGGCTCCATCACATGCTCCATCACATGCTGTATCACAGGCTCCATCACATGCTGTATCACAGGCTCCATCACATGCTGTATCACAGGCTCCATCACATGCTCCATCACATGCTGTATCACATGCTGTATCACATGCTGTATCACAGGCTCCATCACATGCTGTATCACAGGCTCCATCACATGCTGTATCACAGGCTCCATCACAGGCTCCATCACAGGCTCCATCACAGGCTCCATCACATGCTCCATCACAGGCACCATCACAGGCTCCATCACTGGCTCCATCACATGCTGTATCACATGCTCCATCACATGCTCCATCACATGCTGTATCACAGGCTCCATCACATGCTCCATCACATGCTGTATCACAGGCTCCATCACATGCTGTATCACATGCTCCATCACATGCTCCATCACATGCTGTATCACATGCTGTATCACAGGCTCCATCACAGGCTCCATCACATGCTGTATCACAGGCTCCATCACATGCTCCATCACATGCTGTATCACAGGCTCCATCACAGGCTCCATCACATGCTGTATCACAGGCTCCATCACATGCTGTATCACATGCTCCATCACATGCTGTATCACAGGCTCCATCACATGCTCCATCACATGCCGTATCACAGGCTCCATCACAGGCTCCATCACAGGCTCCATCACATGCTGTATCACAGGCTCCATCACATGCTCCATCACAGGCTCCATCACATGCTCCATCACATGCTGTATCACATGCTCCATCACATGCTCCATCACATGCTGTATCACAGGCTCCATCACAGGCTCCATCACAGGCTCCATCACAGGCTCCATCACAGGCTCCATCACTGGCTCCATCACATGCTGTATCACATGCTCCATCACAGGCTGCATCACAGGCTCTATCACATGCTCCATCACAGGCTCCATCACATGCTGTATCACATGCTGCATCACATGACCTTCACGTCCAGTCAGTAGCATGAGTGTCACATGGTCCTTTTCTAAGCTTACTACAGGCTCAGAGGAGTCATGTGATGCATCATGTGATTCCATTAACCTGGGAAATCCTTTCTTTCAACCCCTCATACTCTTTGGAGGGGGGTTTCATGTATGAACTTACACTCATGGGGTACATTATCAGGATATCACCCCACAACCTGCCCTGCAGATGCTCTTATACCCTCCACTTATAAGAAACACAAGGATCGTCATAACATAACAGTAAGTGCATACCTCCCAACTTTTGTGGAGGAGAAAGAGGGACAAAATGGCGGCGCGCGAAGCGCGCCGCGGCGATTTTTTTACCCACAGAAGCCACACCCTAGCCACGCCCCCTAACCACACCCCCTGGCCACGCCACTGCTCATACCTTCAACGCATCCACTGGCACCAATGTATATTTATGTATATAATTGGGGGGCATATTCCACTCCCCCTAGACAACGAGCATGCCCTCCTAGACAACGAGCATGTCCTCCCCTAGACAACGAGCATGCCCCCCCCAGACAACGAGCATGTCCTCCCCTAGACAACGAGCATGTCCCCCCCTAGACAACGAGCATGTCCCCCCCAGACAACGGGCATGTCCGCCCCCAGACAACGAGCATGCCCCCCCCCTAGACAACGAGCATGTCCCCCCCAGACAACGAGCATGTCCCCCCCAGACAACGGGCATGTCCGCCCCCAGACAACGAGCATGCCCCCCCCTAGACAACGAGCATGTCCCCCCCAGACAACGAGCATGCCCCCCCTAGACAACAAGCATGCCCCCCCTAGACAACGAGCATGTCCCCTAGACAACGAGCATGCCCCCCCCTAGACAACGAGCATGTACCCCCCCCTAGACAACGAGCATGTACCCCCACCTAGACAACGAGAATGTACCCCCACCTAGACAACGACCATGTCCCCCCCTAGACAACAAGCATGTCCCCCCCCCTAGACAACGAGCATGTCCCCCACCTAGACAACGAGCCTGTCCCCCCCTGTGGCTGCGTGCCCTTTTTTGTGTGTTTGTGTTATTTTTGTCTTCCAGGACCGTGCCTGCTGTGGACTGCTTCCGATTCGAAGGATTACATCGATGACCGACATTTCTAACAAATAAAATGGTCAACGAGGGTGTGTCTGCGTTTTTTGTTCAATAAAATTTTCTGAAAACGGTGTGATTATTTATTTTTTTGCGACACTCTTCATAGTTTGCCGTAGTAGTGGTGCCGGCTAGGTGACGGTGCTCATTACTAAGGGCTGGCCTTAGTGTTTGCCTTAATTTTTTTGGCAAATTCACACTAACGCCCATACCATTACCCCGGTACCCACCGCCACCAGGGGTGCCGGGAAGAGCCGGGTACAAACCAGTACCTGACCGTCTATAGATGGTCAGGTGTTGGGGCGGCTGCAGGCTGTTATTGTTGCGCTGGAATAGCCCCCTAACAGTGACCTATCCCAGCTCAGTAATGGCGGCTGCTGCTGCTTTTTTGTATCAGGCTGATTTGAAAAATAGGGGCACCCCATGCCGTTTTTTCTTCAAATTTTTGACAAAAATATGCGTGGGGTCCCCCCTTTAAAGGGGGCTCCCAGGCTGTTTCCCCCATTTTTACAAAAAAATGGGGGGGAAAAACGGCATGGGGTGCCCCCTATTGTTCAAATCAGCCAGATACAAAAAAGCAGCAGCAGCCGCCATTACTGAGCTGGGATAGGCCACTGTTAGGGGGACAGGCCACTGTTAGGGGGCTATCCCAGCGCAACAATAACAGCCTGCAGCCGCCCCAACACCTGACCATCTATAGACGGTCAGGTACTGGTTTGTACCCGGCTCTTCCCGGCACCCCTGGTGGCGGTGGGTACCGGGGTAATGGTATGGGCGTTAGTGTAAATTTGCCAAAAAAATTAAGGCAAACACTAAGGCCAGCCCTTAGTAATGAGCACCGTCACCTAGCCGGCACCACTACTACGGCAAACTATGAAGAGTGTCGCAAAAAAATAAATAATCACACCGTTTTCAGAAAATTTTATTGAACAAAAGACGCAGACACACCCTCGTTGACCATTTTATTTGTTAGAAATGTCGGTCATAGACGTAATCCTTCGAATCCGAAGCAGTCCACAGCAGGCACGGTCCTGGAAGACAAAAATAACACAAACACACAAAAAAGGGCACGCAGCCACAGGACAGGCTCGTTGTCTAGGGGTCAGGGGTAGACATGCTCGTTGTCTAGGGGGGGGGAAATGCTAGTTGTCTAGGGGGGGGACATGCTCGTTGTCTAGGAGTCGGGGGGAGACATGCTCGTTGTCTAGGGGGGGGAATGCTCGTTGTCTGGGGGGGGGGACATGCTCGTTGTCTAGGGGGGGGGGCATGCTCGTTGTCTTGGGGGGGGACATGCTCGTTGTCTAGGGGTCAGGGGGAGACATGCTCGTTGTCTAGCAGGGGGAAATGCTCGTTGTCTTGGGGGGGGGACATGCTCGTTGTCTAGGGGTCAGGGGGAGACATGCTCGTTGTCTAGCAGGGGGAAATGCTCGTTGTCTAGGGGGGGAAATCCTCGTTGTCTAGGGGGGGGACATGCTCGTTGTCGCAGTAAAGGGGAGGGGTCCTATGGAGCGCAGTAAAGGGGAGGGGTCCTATGGAGCGCAGTAAAGGGGAGGGGTCCTATGGAGCGCAGTAAAGGGGAGGGGTCCTATGGAGCGCAGTAAAGGGGAGGGGTCCTATGGAGCGCAGTAAAGGGGAGGGGTCCTATGGAGCGCAGTAAAGGGGAGGAGTCCTATTGAGCGCGCAGTGAAAGCCATAAAAAACACATTTGATATTTTCCTTCCCGCTTCCCAGTACAGGGCCTGGAATATTTAATACTGTCACTAGGAAGTATAATTTGTTACGCAGAAACAGGCCGCACACAGCTCTGTACGTGGAAAAATAAAAAAGTTATTGATTTTCGAAAGTGGGGAGTGAAATATGGAAACGCAAAAATTGTTCCGTCAGAGTAATGGAGCAGCCGGCCGTGTATGACCATTCTGCTCCATTACCGTCATAGAGCGATGACATGGACCTTATGTGGACCCCAACAGACCCCTTGTTTTCATGATCTATGGGGGTCACATCACTGAAACCCCCACACATCAGCAGGTTAAGCCCTGTCCTATGGATAGGGCCTAACTTGTATTTGTGGGAAAACCCCTTTAACCCCTTAACGCTCTGCGCCGTAGCTCTACGACGCAGAGAGTATAAGGAGTGTATGAAGAGGGCTCACGGGCTGAGTCTTCTTCATACAAGGTGGGGGGTTTTGCATGTTGCAGGAAACCCCCACCGCTAATAACCGCAGTCGGTCATTGTCGCCGGCAAAGTCTTTTTTACGATCGCTGTGCCCCCGAACGTCATCGGGGGCGGCGATCGTTTGCCGTGGTAGCCTCGGGTCTTCTTTTGACACGAGGCTACATGGCTTCTGCAGATTCGTTACAATGAGCCAGAAGTATTGCAGTATATGGTAGAAGCGATCTGACCATCTAGGGTTAATGTACCGTAGATGGTCTAAGAAATAGTGGAAAAAAAAGAAAAAACAGGTTTTAAAAATAAAAAAAATTTATAAAATATTAAAAATTCTAATCACCTCCCTTTCCCTAGAACGGATATAAAACATAATAAACAGTAAAGATCACAGACATATTAGGTATCGCCGCGTCCCAAAATGCCCGATCTATCAAAATATAAAAACGGTTACGGGCGGCGGTGACCTCCGAGGCGGGAAATGGCGCCCAAATGTTCGAAATGCGACTTTTACACCTTTTTACATCACATAAAAAATGAAATTAAAAATGATCAAAATGTCGCACAGACCTCAAAATGGTAGCAATGAAAACGTCGCCTCATTTCGCCAAAAATGACCCCTCACACATCTCCGTGCGCCAAAGTATGAAAAAGTTATTAGCGTCAGAAGATGGCAAAAATTTTTTTTTTTTTTTTTTTGCACACATGCGTTTAATTTTTGAAAATGTATTAAAACACAATAAAACCTATATAAATTTGGTATCACCGCGATCGTACCGAACCAAAGAATAAAGCTGAGGTGTTATTTTGAGTGCACAGTCAAAGTCGAAAAAACTGAGCCCACAAGAACGTGACATGTGCGGTTTTTTAAAAAATTTTTTCCACATTTGGAATTTTTTGCAGCTTCGCAGTACACGGCATGTTAAAATAAATAACATTACGGGAAAGTAAAATTTGTTACGCACAAAATAAGCCCTCACACAGGTCTGTACACGGAAAAATGAAACAGTTATGGATTTTTGAAGTTGGAGAGCGAGAAATGAGAGAAAAACCCTGCGTCCTTAAGGGGTTAAGGGATTAAGTATATGGTACAATAAAAGCAGAATAGAAGGGCACTGGGGGGGTTAGGGATGGGGGCAGGGGGTCTATGGAGGAAAGTGTTTAACCCTTTAGCTGCTGCCTGCAGTCACTGTAGAGTACCTGTTATCACACTGCAGCAGCTGCACACACTCGGCTCTGCTTCATCAGACGAACTTCAGTGAGGAGCAGGAGGAGGTGGGGGCAGGGAGCCATTGATGTAGCAGTGCTGGAGAGTTCCTGACTGCACGGAGGATGATCCCCTGGGGCTGCTGTGCAGGGGCAGTGCAGAGAACATGACACTCTGCACTGCTCCATCCATCCATCCATCCATCCATGTGCCTGCAAGTGGCAGCCTGAGGACAGGGAGGGCTCTGCCTCCCAGGGGAGGGGATGGGGGAGGTGCCGGCTCTGCAGCAGACAGCCCGGGAGCTGGAGAGGAGGAGGACGCTGTACCCCGCCCCCTGGCTTCTCTGTATCCTGAGCAGGACGGGGGCGGGACTCGGGGGCGGGACTCGGGGGCGGGACTCGGGGGGGGGGGGCGGGACTCGGGGGCGGGACAAAACGGAAAAATCCGTGAAACCGCAAAAAAACCGGGACTTTCACTTAACGGTCCGTGCAGGCGGGACAAGGGTTAAAAAACGGGACTGTCCCGCCCAAAACGGGACGGTTGGGAGGTATGGTAAGTGTAACTCCAAACACCACACACACATCTCCAGCCTCACCTTCAGATCCGACACATCCCGATAGCACTGCTCCGAGCGCGTGTGATCCGACAGCTGCACATTCCAGAAGCACGGGAGCTGATGGACCAGGAACGGGTTCTGCTTTATTACCGCATTGAAGATGTCCTAGAGAGGAACAAGAGCGGTATTATAGTAGTTATATTCTTGTACATAGGGGGCAGTATTATAGTAGTTATATTCCTGTACATAGGGGGCAGTATTATAGTAGTTATATTCCTGTACATAGGGAGCAGTGATATAGTAGTTATATTCTTGTACATAGGGGGCAGTATTATAGTAGTTATATTCTTGTACATAGGAGGCAGTATTATAGTAGTTATATTCCTGTACATAGGGGGCAGTATTATAGTAGTTATATTCCTGTACATAGGGGGCAGTATTATAGTAGTTATATTCCTGTACATAGGGGGCAGTATTATAGTAGTTATATTCCTGTACATAGGAGACAGTATTATAGTAGTTATATTCTTGTACATAGGGGGCAGTATTATAGTAGTTATATTCCTGTACATAGGGGGCAGTATTATAGTAGTTATATTCCTGTACATAGGGGGCAGTATTATAGTAGTTATATTCTTGTACATAGGGGGCAGCATTATAGTAGTTATATTCTTGTACATAGGGGGCAGTATTATAGTAGTTATATTCCTGTACATAGGGGGCAGTATTATAGTAGTAATATTCCTGTACATAGGGGGCAGTATTATAGCAGTTATATTCCTGTACATAGGGGGCAGTATTATAGTAGTTATATTCTTGTACATAGGGGGCAGTATTATAGTAGTTATATTCCTGTACATAGGGGGCAGTATTATAGTAGTTATATTCCTGTACATAGGGGCCAGTATTATAGTAGTTATATTCTTGTACATAGGGGGCAGTATTATAGTAGTTATATTCCTGTACATAGGGGGCAGTATTATAGTAGTTATATTCCTGTACATAGGGGGCAGTATTATAGTAGTTATATCCTTGTACATAGGGGGCAGTATTATAGTAGTTATATTCTTGTATATAGGGGGCAGTATTATAGTAGTTATATTCTTGTACATAGGGGGCAGTATTATAGTAGTTATATTCCTGTACATAGGGGGCAGTATTATAGTAGTTATATTCCTGTACATAGGGGGCAGTATTATAGTAGTAATATTCCTGTACATAGGGGGCAGTATTATAGCAGTTATATTCCTGTACATAGGGGGCAGTATTATAGTAGTTATATTCTTGTACATAGGGGGCAGTATTATAGTAGTTATATTCCTGTACATAGGGGGCAGTATTATAGTAGTTATATTCCTGTACATAGGGGCCAGTATTATAGTAGTTATATTCTTGTACATAGGGGGCAGTATTATAGTAGTTATATTCTTGTACATAGGGGGCAGTATTATAGTAGTTATATTCCTGTACATAGGGGGCAGTATTATAGTAGTTATATTCTTGTACATAGGGGGCAGTATTATAGTAGTTATATTCCTGTACATAGGGGGCAGTATTATAGTAGTTATATTCCTGTACATAGGGGGCAGTATTATAGTAGTTATATTCCTGTACATAGGGGGCAGTATTATAGTAGTTATATTCCTGTACATAGGGGGCAGTATTATAGTAGTTATATTCTTGTACATAGGGGGCAGTATTATAGTAGTTATATTCCTGTACATAGGAGGCAGTATTATAGTAGTTATATTCCTGTACATAGGGGGCAGTATTATAGTAGTTATATTCCTGTACATAGGGGGCAGTATTATAGTAGTTATATTCCTGTACATAGGGGGCAGTATTATAGTAGTTATATTCCTGTACATAGGGGGCAGTATTATAGTAGTTATATTCTTGTACATAGGGGGCAGTATTATAGTAGTTATATTCTTGTACATAGGAGGCAGTATTATAGTAGTTATATTCCTGTACATAGGGGGCAGTATTATAGTAGTTATATTCTTGTACATAGGAGGCAGTATTATAGTAGTTATATTCCTGTACATAGGGGGAAGTATTATAGTAATTATATTCCAGTACATAGGGGGCAGTATTATAGTAGTTATATTCTTGTACATAGGGGGCAGTATTATAGTAGTTATATTCCTGTACATAGGGGGCAGTATTATAGTAGTTATATTCCTGTACATAGGGGGCAGTATTATAGTAGTTATATTCCTGTACATAGGGGGCAGTATTATAGCAGTTATATTCCTGTACATAGGGGGCAGTATTATAGTAGTTATATTCTTGTACATAGGGGGCAGTATTATAGTAGTTATATTCTTGTACATAGGGGGCAGTATTATAGTAGTTATATCCCTGTACATAGGGGGCAGTATTATAGTAGTTATATCCCTGTACATAGGGGGCAGTATTATAGTAGTTATATTCTTGTACATAGGGGGCAGTATTATAGTAGTTATATTCCTGTACATAGGGGGCAGTATTATAGTAGTTATATTCTTGTACATAGGGGGCAGTATTATAGTAGTTATATTCCTGTACATAGGGGGCAGTATTATAGTAGTTATATTCCTGTACATAGGGGGCAGTATTATAGCAGTTATATTCCTGTACATAGGGGGCAGTATTATAGTAGTTATATTCTTGTACATAGGGGGCAGTATTATAGTAGTTATATTCTTGTACATAGGGGGCAGTATTATAGTAGTTATATCCCTGTACATAGGGGGCAGTATTATAGTAGTTATATTCCTGTACATAGGGGGCAGTATTATAGTAGTTATATTCCTGTACATAGGGAGCAGTATTATAGTAGTTATATTCTTGTACATAGGGGGCAGTATTATAGTAGTTATATTCCTGTACATAGGGGGCAGTATTATAGTAGTTATATTCCTGTACATAGGGGGCAGTATTATAGTAGTTATATTCCTGTACATAGGGGGCAGTATTATAGTAGTTATATTCCTGTACATAGGGAGCAGTATTATAGTAGTTATATTCTTGTACATAGGGGGCAGTATTATAGTAGTTATATTCCTGTACATAGGGGGCAGTATTATAGTAGTTATATTCTTGTACATAGGGGACAGTATTATAGTAGTTATATTCCTGTACATAGGGGACAGTATTATAGTAGTTATATTCTTGTACATAGGGGGCAGTATTATAGTAGTTATATTATTGTACATAGAGAGCAGTATTATAGTAGTTATATTCCTGTACATAGGGGGCAGTATTATAGTAGTTATATTCTTGTACATAGGGGGCAGTATTATAGTAGTTATATTCTTGTACATAGGGGGCAGTATTATAGTAGTTATATTCTTGTACATAGGGGGCAGTATTATAGTAGTTATATTCTTGTACATAGGGGGCAGTATTATAGTAGTTATATTCTTGTACATAGGAGGCAGTATTATAGTAGTTATATTCTTATACATAGGGGGCAGTATTATAGTAGTTATATTCTTGTACATAGGGGGCAGTATTATAGTAGTTATATTCCTGTACATAGGGACAGTATTATAGTAGTTATATTCCTGTACATAGGGAGCAGTATTATAGTAGTTATACTCTTGTACATAGGGGGCAGTATTATATTAGTTATATTCTTGTACATAGGGGACAGTATTATAGTAGTTATATTCCTGTACATAGGGACAGTATTATAGTAGTTATATTCCTGTACATAGGGAGCAGTATTATAGTAGTTATATTCTTGTACATAGGGGGCAGTATTATAGTAGTTATATTCTTGTACATAGGGGACAGTATTATAGTAGTTATATTATTGTACATAGAGAGCAGTATTATAGTAGTTATATTCCTGTACATAGGGGGCAGTATTATAGTAGTTATATTCTTGTACATAGGGGGCAGTATTATAGTAGTTATATTCTTGTACATAGGGGGCAGTATTATAGTAGTTATATTCTTGTACATAGGGGGCAGTATTATAGTAGTTATATTCTTGTACATAGGGGGCAGTATTATAGTAGTTATATTCCTGTACATAGGGGGCAGTATTATAGTAGTTATATTCTTGTACATAGGGGGCAGTATTATAGTAGTTATATTCTTGTACATAGGAGGCAGTATTATAGTAGTTATATTCCTGTACATAGGGACAGTATTATAGTAGTTATATTCCTGTACATAGGGAGCAGTATTATACTAGTTATATTCTTGTACATAGGGGGCAGTATTATAGTAGTTATATTCTTATACATAGGGGGCAGTATTATAGTAGTTATATTCTTGTACATAGGGGGCAGTATTATAGTAGTTATATTCCTGTACATAGGGACAGTATTATAGTAGTTATATTCCTGTACATAGGGAGCAGTATTATACTAGTTATATTCTTGTACATAGGGGGCAGTATTATAGTAGTTATATTCCTGTACATAGGGGGCAGTATTATAGTAGTTATATTCCTGTACATAGGGACAGTATTATAGTAGTTATATTCCTGTACATAGGGAGCAGTATTATAGTAGTTATATTCTTGTACATAGGGGGCAGTATTATAGTAGTTATATTCTTGTACATAGGGGGCAGTATTATAGTAGTTATATTCCTGTACATAGGGGGCAGTATTATAATAGTTATATTCTTGTGTATAGGGGGCAGTATTATAGTAGTTATATTCCTGTACATAGGGGGCAGTATTATAGCAGTTATATTCCTGTACATAGGGGGTAGTATTATAGCAGTTATATTCTTGTACATAGGGGGCAGTATTATAGTAGTTATATTCTTGTACATAGGGGCAGTATTATAGTAGTTATATTCCTGTACATAGGGGGCGGTATTATAATAGTTATATTCTTGTACATAGGGAGCAGTATTATAGTAGTTATAATCTTGTACATAGGGGGCAGTATTATAGTAGTTATATTCTTGTACATAGGGGGCGGTATTATAGTAGTTATATTCCTGTACATAGGGGGCAGTATTATAGTAGTTATATTCCTGTACATAGGGGGCAGTATTATAGTAGTTATATTCTTGTACATAGGGGGCAGTATTATAGTAGTTATATTCCTGTACATAGGGGGTAGTATTATAGCAGTTATATTCTTGTACATAGGGGGCAGTATTATAGTAGTTATATTCTTGTACATAGGGGCAGTATTATAGTAGTTATATTCCTGTACATAGGGGGCGGTATTATAATAGTTATATTCTTGTACATAGGGAGCAGTATTATAGTAGTTATAATCTTGTACATAGGGGGCAGTATTATAGTAGTTATATTCTTGTACATAGGGGGCGGTATTATAGTAGTTATATTCCTGTACATAGGGGGCAGTATTATAGTAGTTATATTCCTGTACATAGGGGGCAGTATTATAGTAGTTATATTCTTGTACACAGGGGGCAGTATTATAGTAGTTATATTCCTGTACATAGGGGGCAGTATTATAGTAGTTATATTCTTGTACATAGGGGGCAGTATTATAGTAGTTATATTCCTGTACATAGGGGGCAGTATTATAGTAGTTATATCCCTGTACATAGGGGGCAGTATTATAGTAGTTATATTCCTGTACATAGGGGGCAGTATTATAGTAGTTATAATCTTGTACATAGGGGCAGTATTATAGTAGTTATATTCCTGTACATAGGAGGCAGTATTATAGTAGTTATATTCTTGTACATAGGGGGCAGTATTATAGTAGTTATATTCCTGTACATAGGGGGCAGTATTATAGTAGTTATATTCCTGTACATAGGGGGCAGTATTATAGTAGTTATATTCCTGTACATAGGGGGCAGTATTATAGTAGTTATATTCCTGTACATAAGGGGCAGTATTATAGTAGTTATATTCTTGTACATAGGGGGCAGTGTTATAGTAGTTATATTCCTGTACATAAGGGGCAGTATTATAGTAGTTATATTCTTATACATAGGGGGCAGTATTATAGTAGTTATATTCCTGTACATAGGGGGCAGTATTATAGTAGTTATATTCTTGTACATAGGGGGCAGTATTATAGTAGTTATATTCTTGTACATAGGGGGCAGTATTATAGTAGTTATATTCTTGTACATTGGGGGCAGTATTATAGTAGTTATATTCTTGTACATTGGGGGCAGTATTATAGTAGTTATATTCTTGTACATAGGGGGCAGTATTATAGTAGTTATATTCCTGTACATAGGGGGCAGTATTATAGTAGTTATATTCTTGTACATTGGGGGCAGTATTATAGTAGTTATATTCCTGTACATAGACGGCAGTATTATAGTAGTTATATTCCTGTACATAGGGGGCAGTATTGTAGTAGTTATATTCTTGTACATAGGGGGCAGTATTATAGTAGTTATATTCCTGTACATAGGGGGCAGTATTGTAGTAGTTATATTCTTGTACATAGGGGGCAGTATTATAGTAGTTATATTCCTGTACATAGGGGGCAGTATTATAGTAGTTATATTCTTGTACATAGGGGGCAGTGTTATAGTAGTTATATTCCTGTACATAGGGGGCAGTATTGTAGTAGTTATATTCTTGTACATAGGGGGCAGTATTATAGTAGTTATATTCCTGTACATAGGGGGCAGTATTATAGTAGTTATATTCCTGTACATAGGGGGCAGTATTGTAGTAGTTATATTCTTGTACATAGGGGGCAGTATTATAGTAGTTATATTCCTGTACATAGGGGGCAGTATTATAGTAGTTATATTCTTGTACATAGGGGGCAGTGTTATAGTAGTTATATTCCTGTACATAGGGAGCAGTATTATAGTAGTTATATTCCTGTACATAGGGGGCAGTATTATAGTAGTTATATTCTTGTACATAGAGGGCAGTATTATAGTAGTCATATTCCTGTACATAGGGGGCAGTATTATAGTAGTTATATTCTTGTACATAGGGGGCAGTAATATAGTAGTTATATTCTTGTACATAGGGGGCAGTATTATAGTAGTTATATTCTTGTACATAGGGGGCAGTATTATAGTAGTTATATTCTTGTACATAGGGGGCAGTATTATAGTAGTTATATTCTTGTACATAGGGGGCAGTATTATAGTAGTTATATTCTTGTACATAGGGGCAGTATTATAGTAGTTATATTCTTGTACATAGGGGCAGTATTATAGTAGTTATATTCTTGTACATAGGGGGCAGTATTATAGTAGTTATATTCTTGTACATAGGGGGCAGTAGTATAGTAGTTATATTCCTATACATAGGGGGCAGTATTATAGTAGTTATATTCCTGTACATAGGGGGCAGTATTATAGTAGTTATATTCTTGTACATAGGGGGCAGTATTATAGTAGTTATATTCTTGTACGTAGGAGGCAGTATTATAGTAGTTATATTCTTGTACATAGGGGGCAGTATTATAGTAGTTATATTCTTGTACATAGGAGGCAGTATTATAGTAGTTATATTCCTGTACATAGGGGGCAGTATTATAGTAGTTATATTCTTGTACATAGGGAGCAGTATTATAGTAGTTATATTCCTGTTCATAGGGGGCAGTATTATAGTAGTTATATTCTTGTACATAGGGGACAGTATTATAGTAGTTATATTCCTGTACATAGGGGGCAGTATTATAGTAGTTATATTCTTGTACATAGGGGGCAGTATTATAGTAGTTATATTCTTGTACATAGGGGGCAGTATTATAGTAGTTATATTCCTGTACATAGGGGGCAGTATTATAGTAGTTATATTCTTGTACATAGGGGGCAGTATTATAGTAGTTATATTCCTGTACATAGGGGCAGTATTATAGTAGTTATATTCTTGTACATAGGGGGCAGTATTATAGTAGTTATATTCTTGTACATAGGAGCAGTATTATAGTAGTTATATTCCTGTACATAGGGAGCAGTATTATAGTAGTTATATTCTTGTACACAGGGGTCAGTATTATAGTAGTTATATTCTTGTACATAGGGGGCAGTATTATAGTAGTTATATTCTTGTACATAGGAGGCAGTATTATAGTAGTTATATTCTTGTACATAGGGGGCAGTATTATAGCAGTTATATTCCTGTACATAGGGGGCAGTATTATAGTAGTTATATTCTTGTACATAGGGGGCAGTATTATAGTAGTTATGTTCCTGTACATAGGGAGCAGTATTATAGTAGTTATATTCTTGTACATAGGAGCAGTATTATAGTAGTTATATTCTTGTACATAGGGAGCAGTATTATATTAGATCACTGTACATAGGGAGGATATTACATTTCCCTCTTTATACATTAGGTCTGGGCCTTTCTCCTGTGCTGTAGTGACTCCTGATCAGACATAATACTGACATCACCATGCCGGGCACACATGCAGTAACTTGTACGGTACCCGCTCGGCACTTCTGTGTTTTGTTGACATTAAATATTCATCCGCTCTTACTGGGTTATTATAAGTAAAGGAGACACATGGATCTTGTTTTCACAGTGAGACACGAGGAGATGAGGCCCGGCATGAATATTACCGCCACTGTATGTGTCACAGATATCATGGCTGCGCTCACTTGATCGGCCAGGGAGGTAGATAACATGCTCATCAGCTCCCGCTCCGCCGTCAGACGCCACATCTGCTCCCACTTCATCTTCCGTAACTTGTCCAGAAGCAGCAGGATCACACCTGGGGGAGGGAGAAGAGCGATCACCTGATCAATCAATCAATCAATCAATCAACAAGAGGATACAAAATGTGCCGGCGCCTAAATGGTTAATTGGACTGATCAATAAATAGACTGATTGCATATTAATTCAATAGATCAGAGAATTGTCAATCAGTCCAATCGTCCAATCAATCATAGGATCAATGAAGAATCAATTAGACAATGGTGCAATCTCTAATCAACCAAATCAGCCCAATTACATCCCAATCATTCAATGCCCCCAAGTAATCATACAATCAATCTAGACTAATCAATCACCCACCAGGCCAATCAATCCATCAATCAATTCCCCAATTAACAGGTAATTCAAAATGTCTAATCAATCAACAGGTCAATCACTCAATCAATGTCATCCAATCAATTCACCAATTACCCAACCAGTTATGTAATCAATTAACCAATCTATTCCCAGGTGAAGCAATAACCCAACCAATCAGTGACCTTATATCGTAATCCAGCAATTTATCCTCCAATCATTGATCTGTTCAGTCAATCAACTAACAATAACACAATCATCAGGTCCAACCAATAAACCCAAAAATGTATTCACCCAATATCTGATCAATCAGCTAATCATCTAATGAATTAGCGAGTGGATTCACTCATTGGCTGGATGATTAGGTGATCGACCTATGTGATTGGAATATTTATAGATGAATTAAACTATTAGTTATTTGAAGGATCAGAAAACTTATCTCATCAATTAACAACTAGTAATTGATTATCAATCAATTAGTAAAGCATTCAACCTGCCCATAGACATGCAATCTCACCCCCTTCCTCATAACCTATTCCCTCTACAATCACATCCCCCCTCCCTCTACAATAACATCCCCCCTCCCTCTACAATAACATCCCCCCTCCCTCTACAATCACATCCCCCTCCCTCTACAGTCACATCCTCCCTCCCCCTACAATCACATCCCCCCTCCCTCTACAGTCACATCCCCCCTCCCTCTACAATCACATCCCCCCTCCCTCTATAATCACATCCCCCTCCCTCTACAATCACATCACCCTCCATCTACAATCACATCCCCCCTCCCTCTACAGTCACATCCCCCTCCCTCTACAATCACATCCCCCCTCCCTCTACAATCACATCCCCCTCCCTCTACAATCACATCCCCCTCCCTCTACTATCACATCCCCCTCCCTCTACAATCACATCCCCCCTCCCTCTACAATCGCATCCCCCCTCCCTCTACAATCACATCCCCCTCCCTCTACAATCACATCCCCCCTCCCTCTACAATAAAATCCCCCCTCCCTCTACAGTCACATCCCCCCTCCCTCTACAGTCACATCCCCCCTCCCTCTACAGTCACATCCCCCCTCCCTCTACAGTCACATCCCCCCTCCCTCTACAATCACATCCCCCCTCCCTCTATAATCACATCCCCCCTCCCTCTATAATCACATCCCCCTCCCTCTACAATCACATCACCCTCCATCTACAGTCACATCCCCCCTCCCTCTACAATCACATCCCCCCTCTCTCTACAATCACATCTCCCCTCCCTCTACAATCACATCCCCCCTCCCTCTACAATCACATCCCCCTCCCTCTACAATCACATCCCCCCGCCCTCTACAATCACATCCCCCTCCCTCTACAATCACATCCCCCCTCCCTCTACAATCACCTCCCCCTCCCTCTACAATCACATCCCCCCTCCCTCTATAATCACATCCCCCCTCCCTCTACAATCACATCACCCTCCATCTACAATCACATCCCCCCTCCCTCTACAGTCACATCCCTCTCCCTCTACAATCACATCCCCCCTCCCTCTACAATCACATCCCCCTCCCTCTACAATCACATCCCCTCCCTCTACAATCACATCCCCCTCCCTCTACAATCACATCCCCCTCCCTCTACAATCACATCCCCCCTCCCTCTACAATCACACCCCCCCTCCCTCTATAATCACATCCCCCCTCCCTCTACAATCACATCCCCCCTCCCTCTACAATCACATCCCCCTCCCTCTACAATCACATCCCCCTCCCTCTACAATCACATCCTCCCTCCCTCTACAATCACATCCCCCCTCCCTCTACAATCACACCCCCCTCCCTCTACAATCACATCCCCCTCCCTCTACAATCACATCCCCCTCCCTCTACAATCACATCCCCCTCCCTCTACAATCACATCCCCCTCCCTCTACAATCACATCCCCCTCCCTCTACAATCACATCCCCCTCCCTCTACAATCACATCCCCCCTCCCTCTACAATCACATCCCCCCTCCCTCTACAATCACATCCCCCCTCCCTCTACAATCACATCCCCCTCCCTCTACAATCACATCCCCCTCCCTCTACAATCACATCCCCCCTCCCTCTACAATCACATCCTCCCTCCCCCTACAATCACATCCCCCCTCCCTCTACAGTCACATCCCCCTCCCTCTACAGTCACATCCCCCCTCCCTCTACAGTCACATCCCCCCTCCCTCTACAATCACCTCCCCCTCCCTCTACAATCACATCCCCCTCCCTCTACAATCACATCCTCCCTCTACAATCACATCCCCCCTCCCTCTACAATCACATCCCCCCTCCCTCTACAATCACATCCCCCTCCCTCTACATTTACATCCCCCCTCTCTCTACAATCACATCCCCCTCCCTCTACAATCACATCCCCCCTCCCTCTACAATCACATCCCCCCTCCCTCTACAATCACATCCCCCCTCTCTCTACAATCACATCCCCCTCCCTCTACAATCACATGCCCCCTCCCTCTACAATCACATCCCCCCTCCCTCTACAGTCACATCCCCCCTCCCTCTACAGTCAAATCCCCCCTCCCTCTACAGTCACATCCCCCCTCCCTCTACAGTCACATCCCCCCTCCCTCTACAATCAAATCCCCCTCCCTCTACAATCACATCCCCCCTCCCTTTACAATCACATCCCCCCTCCCTTTACAATCACATCCCCCCCTCCCTCTACAATCACATCCCCCTCCCTCTACAATCACATCCCCCTCCCTCTACAATCACATCCCCCCTCCCTCTATAATCACATCCCCCCTCCCTCTACAATCACATCCCCCCTCCCTCTATAATCACATCCCCCTCCCTCTACAGTCACATCCCCCCTCCCTCTACAATCACATCCCCCCTCCCTCTACAATCACATCCCCCCTCCCTCTACAATCACATCCCCCCTCCCTCTACAATCACATCCCCCCTCCCTCTACAATCACATCCCCCTCCCTCTACAATCACATCCCCCCTCCCTCTATAATCACATCCCCCCTCCCTCTACAATCACATCCCCCTCCCTCTACAATCACATCCCCCCTCCCTCTACAATCACATCCCCCTCCCTCTACAATCACATCCCCCTCCCTCTACAATCACATCCCCCTCCCTCTACAATCACATCCCCCTCCCTCTACAATCACATCCCCCCTCCCTCTACAATCACATCCCCCCTCCCTCTACAATCACATCCCCCTCCCTCTACAATCACATCCCCCTCCCTCTACAATCACATCCCCCCTCCCTCTACAATCACATCCTCCCTCCCCCTACAATCACATCCCCCCTCCCTCTACAGTCACATCCCCCTCCCTCTACAGTCACATCCCCCCTCCCTCTACAGTCACATTCCCCCTCCCTCTACAATCACATCCCCCTCCCTCTACAGTCACATCCCCCTCCCTCTACAGTCACATCCCCCCTCCCTCTACAATCACATCCCCCCTCCCTCTACAATCACATCCCCCTCCCTCTACAATCACATCCCCCCTCCCTCTACAATCACATCCCCCTCCCTCTACAATCACATCCCCCCTCCCTCTACAATCACATCCCCCCTCCCTCTACAATCACATCCCCCTCCCTCTACAGTCGCATCCCCCCTCCCTCTACAATCACATCCCCCTCCCTCTACAATCACATCCCCCCTCCCTCTATAATCACATCCCCCCTCCCTCTACAATCACATCCCCCCTCCCTCTACAATCACATCCCCCTCCCTCTACAATCACATCCCCCTCCCTCTACAATCACATCCCCCTCCCTCTACAATCACATCCCCCTCCCTCTACAATCACATTCCCCCTCCCTCTACAATCACATCCCCCCTCCCTCTACAATCACATTCCCCCTCCCTCTACAATCACATCCCCCCTCCCTCTACAATCACACCTCCCCTCCCTCTACAATCACATCCCCCTCCCTCTACAATCACATCCCCCCCTCCCTCTACAATCACATCCCCCCTCCCTCTAAAGTCACATCCCTCCTCCCTCTACAATCACATCCCCCTCCCTCTACAGTCACATCCCCCTCCCTCTACAATCACATCCCCCTCCCTCTACAGTCACATCCCCCTCCCTCTACAATCACATCCCCCTCCCTCTACAATCACATCCCCCTCCCTCTACAATCACATCCCCCTCCCTCTACAATCACATCCCCCCTCCCTCTACAATCACATCCCCCCTCCCTCTACAATCACATCCCCCTCCCTCTACAATCACATCTCCCCTCCCTCTACAATCACATCCCTCTCCCTCTACAATCACATCCCCCCTCCCTCTACAATCACATCCCCCCTCCCTCTACAATCACACCCCCTCCCTCTACAATCACATCCCCCTCCCTCTACAATCACATCCCTCCTCCCTCTACAATCACACCCCCTCCCTCTACAATCACATCTCCCCTCCCTCTACAATCACATCCCCCCTCCCTCTACAATCACATCCCCCCTCCCTCTACAATCACATCTCCTCCCTCTACAATCACATCCCCCCTCCCTCTACAATCACATCCCCCCTCCCTCTACAATCACATCTCCTCCCTCTACAATCACATCTCCCCTCCCTCTACAATCACATCCCCCCTCCCTCTACAATCACATCCCCCCTCCCTCTACAATCACATCTCCTCCCTCTACAATCACATCCCCCCTCCCTCTACTATCACAATTTTCATCTATTTGCAGCTTTTTGTGAACTCCCGAATCACCCGACACTATAAACATTTCTCAAGAAAATCCAATCCGAAAACTGTGAATGTTCTTTTGGCTGAGAAAAGACTGAGAAAAAAAACTGACACACTGGTACGAAGCATCAGCTGTACTTAACACCTCTCCACCTGCAGCGCCTCCTGATCCAGAGACATCCCCCCCCCTTCCTGTACTGGGCATTGGGGTGCATCCTGATCTTCCTGGTTCACAAATACAATGACAGGGCGACAGTAGGGACTGACACATCTACAGATGGACGAGTAGCAGGGAGGGAATGTAACTCAGGGTATGAGGAAAGCTGGGTCATACCCCCCATGTTACTGATGTGTCTCTTAAAGGGGAAGTCCCCATTTCCATTACACGCGGGGGAGTTCAGAGGAGCACATCCTGCCGAGGACTTCAAAGACGTCTCCACTTTGATGCTCGCTGCTCATTTCAAACCATTTGCTCCAAACTTGCATCAAACAGACTGAAAATGAGTCATTTTTGCATTTCCTGTGATTTTCCGACTCCGAGGCCACGGGATTTTATTAAGTAAACACCTTTAATCCTGAAAATGGGCGACGGCGATTACATGCAAATCACTGACATCTCTCTTATGTCTAAGGATAAGAGGGGAGAGCGCTGCCGCCTCTGCTACATCCAAGGCCTGTGAGGTGCACATGTTAAAGGGAAACCATCAGCAGGCGTGACCATACAGACTGCAGCCAGTGTTATGTATTGTCCCTGGAGGGAAGTGTAATCATACCTCACACTGCTGTGCTCTGTGCTCTCTACAGCCAGTGTTATGTATTGTCCCTGGAGAGATGTGTAATCAGACCTCACACTGCTGTGCTCTGTGCTCTCTGCAGCCAGTGTTATGTACTGTCCCTGGAGAGATGTGTAATCAGACCTAACACTGCTGTGCTCTGTGCTCTCTGCAGCCGGTGTTATGTATTGTCCCTGGAGAGATGTGTAATCAGACCTCACACTGCTGTGCTCTGTGCTCTCTGCAGCCAGTGTTATGTATTGTCCCTGGAGAGATGTGTAATCAGACCTCACACTGCTGTGCTCTGTGCTCTCTGCAGCCAGTGTTATGTATTATCCCTGGAGAGATGTGTAATCATACCTCACACTGCTGTGCTCTGTGCTCTCTGCAGCCAGTGTTATGTATTGTCCCTGGAGAGATGTGTAATCAGACCTCACACTGCTGTGCTCTGTGCTCTCTGCAGCCAGTGTTATGTATTGTCCCTGGAGAGATGTGTAATCAGACCTCACACTGCTGTGCTCTGTGCTCTCTGCAGCCAGTGTTATGTATTGTCCCTGGAGAGATGTGTAATCATACCTCACACTGCTGTGCTCTGTGCTCTCTGCAGCCAGTGTTATGTATTGTCCCTGGAGAGATGTGTAATCAGACCTCACACTGCTGTGCTCTGTGCTCTCTGCAGCCAGTGTTATGCATTGTCCCTGGAGAGATGTGTAATCAGACCTCACACTGCTGTGCTCTGTGCTCTCTGCAGACAGTGTTATGTATTGTCCCTGGAGAGATATGTAATCAGACCTCATACTGCTGTGCTCTGTGCTCTCTGCAGACAGTGTTATGTATTGTCCCTGGAGAGATATGTAATCAGACCTCACACTGCTGTGCTCTGTGCTCTCTGCAGCCAGTGTTATGTAATGTCCCTGGAGAGATGTGTAATCAGACCTCACACTGCTGTGCTCTGTGCTCTCTGCAGCAAGTGTTAGGTATAGGCCCTGGAGAGATGTGTAATCACACCTCACACTGCTGTGCTCTGTGCTCTCTGCAGCCAGTGTTATGTATTGTCCCTGGAGAGATGTGTAATCAGACCTCACACTGCTGTGCTCTGTGCTCTCTGCAGACAGTGTTATGCATTGTCCCTGGAGAGATGTCTAATCAGACCTCACACTGCTGTGCTCTGTGCTCTCTACAGCCAGTGTTAGCTATTGTCCCTGGAGAGATGTGAAATCAGACCTCACACTGCTGTGCACTGTGCTCTCTGCAGCCAGTGTTATGTACTGTCCCTGGAGAGATGTGTAATCAGACCTCACACTGCTGTGCTCTGTGCTCTCTACAGCCAGTGCTATGTATTGTCCCTGGAGAGATGTGAAATCAGACTTTACTCTGCTGTGCTCTCTGCAGCCAGTGTTAGCTATTGTCCCTGGAGAGATGTGAAATCAGACCTCACACTGCTGTGCTCTGTGCTCTCTGCAGCCAGTGTTATGTATTGTCCCTGGAGAGATGTGTAATCAGACCTCACACTGCTGTGCTCTGTGCTCTCTGCAGCCAGTGTTATGTATTGTCCTTGGAGAGATGTGTAATCAGACCTCACACTGCTGTGCTCTGTGCTCTCTGCAGCCAGTGTTATGTATTGTCCCTGGAGAGATGTGTAATCAGACCTCACACTGCTGTGCTCTGTGCTCTCTGCAGCCAGTGTTATGTACTGTCCCTGCAGAGATGTGTAATCAGACCTCACACTGCTGTGCTCTGTGCTCTCTGCAGCCAGTGTTATGTACTGTCCCTGGAGAGATGTGTAATCAGACCTCACACTGCTGTGCTCTGTGCTCTCTACAGCCAGTGTTATGTATCGTCCCTGGAGAGATGTGTAATTATACCTTTGTGTATGTTGTCAGTAGCAGCAGGACTGTGATATATGGATTTATATTCCAGGATTACACTTGGGGTGTGTCCTTACACTGCTGTGCTCTGTGCTCTCTGCATTGAGTTTCTACACAGTCCCTCTGATCTATGCTAAATAACAGCTGTACCAGCTTCTGGTTTACTACTATAGCAGTCACTTACAGGAAAAGGGGGGGGGGGGCGGGGTACAGAAGAGCTCAATGATAATAAAAGCAAAGCAGTGTGAGGAAACACCCCCAGAGCTCTTAGGGAAGCATATTATATGTATCCAATATTTGCAGTCCTGCAATCAAAGTCTGAATACTGGATGTAACTTCTCCAAGTGTACTAGAAATGTTTCCTCACACTGCTGTGCTCTTAGCTCTCTGCACTAAGCAGCTCCACAACTCTATTGCACAAAAAAAGCTAAAAAGCTAGAGCAGGTTGGATACTGGAGAAGACACTCAGAGCAGAGTACAGTGTAGAGCACTTTAGGGCACAGAGCTCAGCAGTGTGAGGACACGCCCCCACTGCTACAATACTTGAATATATAGCTGGGAAGGTCAATGGAAACAATCTCCTGTTTTGAGTTTGTTACAATGTATCAAATTTGAAAAAGCGACAGTGTAATGACATAACTGACTTCCTGTCACCTGCCAGGGGTGGTCACCCAAACAGGAAGTGGAGTGATTGCTGCAAAATGTCCACTACAAAGCTGTGTAAGTAGGGATCGGAAGGTGAGAGAGGGAAAGTGAAGACGGATATCGGAAGGATGTTTAATACTAATACACCTGAGGGTATGAAGTCACTGCTGCGGAGTTACCCTTTAATTCGCCCTCATAGGGGTAAAGGGGTAACAGTCAGTGATGAGGAGAACACGTCCCACCGACTTCCATCCTTCCAAGGTCTCTAGGAGGAGCGATTCCCGTGGCTGGCAGGAGGAGACGCACTTGTTGAGGAGTCAAAGTGAATTCTTAACGTGATCTTCACTTATTAATGTGGCCCCCGAGGTAACGAGGAATCTGCATTTTGGGAACAAGTCGTCCTTCTGTCTCCAGCAATTAAAGAGGAGATGAAACGCGGCGGAGAAGAAGGAACTGCGGAGGATCCAAACCCTAGAACTCATCTCATGGAGATCCCATGGAGTTGTGTATCTAATCCTGTCATGTGTGATACTGTCTGCTGAGTTGTGTATCTAATCCCGTCATGTGTGATACTGTCTGCTGAGTTGTGTATCTAATCCCGCCATGTGTGATACTGTCTGCTCAGCTGTGTATCTAATCCCGTCATGTGTGATACTGTCTGCTGAGTTGTGTATCTAATCCCGTCATGTGTGATACTGTCTGCTGAGTTGTGTATCTAATCCCCTCTTGTGCGATACAGTCTGCTAAGCTGTGTATCTAATCCCATCATGTGCGATACAGTCTGCTGAGCTGTGTATCTAATCCTATCCTGTGTGATACAGTCTGCTGAGCTGTGTATCTAATCCTATCCTCTGTGATACAGTCTACTGTCTGTCTACTGGTGATATATCCATGTAGCAATCTTGGTTCTGGTAATAAATGTATGAAGTAATCCTGGTATCAGTAACGCATGTATGTAGTAATCTTGGTTCTGGTTCTGTATCAATGTAATAATCTTTGGTCTGGTAACACATACATGTGTTAATCTTGGTTCCAGAAAGTATCTAAGGAGTAAGTTTTGTTACTATGTTCCAGTGCTATATCTATGTAGTAATGTTGGTTCTGGTTCTGTATCTATGTAGTAATCTAGAATCCAGTAACGTATCTATGTAGTAATCTTGGTTCCGGTAACATAGTGATGTAGTAATGTTGGTTCCGGTGCTGTATCTATGTAGTAATCTTGGTTCCGGTAACATAGTGATGTAGTAATGTTGGTTCCGGTGCTGTATCTATGTAGTAATCTTGGTTCCGGTAACATAGTGATGTAGTAATGTTGGTTCCGGTGCTGTATCTATGTAGTAATCTTGGTTCCGGTAACATAGTGATGTAGTAATGTTGGTTCCGGTGCTGTATCTATGCAGTAATCTTGGTTCCGGTAACATAGTGATGTAGTAATGTTGGTTCCGGTGCTGTATCTATGCAGTAATCTTGGTTCCGGTAACATAGTGATGTAGTAATGTTGGTTCCGGTGCTGTATCTTTGTAGTAATCTTGGTTCCGGTAACATAGTGATGTAGTAATGTTGGTTCCGGTGCTGTACCTATGCAGTAATCTTGGTTCCGGTAACATAGTGATGTAGTAATGTTGGTTCCGGTGCTGTATCTATGTAGTAATCTTGGTTCCGGTAACATAGTGATGTAGTAATGTTGGTTCCGGTGCTGTATCTATGTAGTAATCTTGGTTCCGGTAACATAGTGATGTAGTAATGTTGGTTCCGGTGCTGTATCTATGCAGTAATCTTGATTCCGGTAACATAGTGATGTAGTAAAGTTGGTTCCGGTGCTGTATCTTTGTAGTAATCTTGGTTCCGGTAACATAGTGATGTAGTAATGTTGGTTCCGGTGCTGTATCTATGCAGTAATCTTGGTTCCGGTAACATAGTGATGTAGTAATGTTGGTTCCGGTGCTGTATCTATGTAGTAATCTTGGTTCCGGTAACATAGCGATGTAGTAATGTTGGTTCCGGTGCTGTATCTATGTAGTAATCTTGGTTCCGGTAACACAGCGATGTAGTAATGTTGGTTCCGGTGCTGTATCTATGTAGTAATCTTGGTTCCGGTAACATAGCGATGTAGTAATGTTGGTTCCGGTGCTGTATCTTTGTAGTAATCTTGGTTCCGGTAACATAGTGATGTAGTAATGTTGGTTCCGGTGCTGTATCTTTGTAGTAATCTTGGTTCCGGTAACATAGTGATGTAGTAATGTTGGTTCCGGTGCTGTATCTATGTAGTAATCTTGGTTCCGGTAACATAGCAATGTAGTAATGTTGGTTCCGGTGCTGTATCTATGTAGTAATCTTGGTTCCGGTAACATAGCGATGTAGTAATGTTGGTTCCGGTGCTGTATCTTTGTAGTAATATTGGTTCTGGTAACATAGTGATGTAGTAATGTTGGTTCCGGTGCTGTATCTTTGTAGTAATCTTGGTTCTGGTAACATAGTGATGTAGTAATGTTGGTTCCGGTGCTGTATCTATGCAGTAATCTTGATTCCGGTAACATAGTGATGTAGTAATGTTGGTTCCGGTGCTGTATCTTTGTAGTAATCTTGGTTCCGGTAACATAGTGATGTAGTAATGTTGGTTCCGGTGCTGTATCTATGCAGTAATCTTGGTTCCGGTAACATAGTGATGTAGTAATGTTGGTTCCGGTGCTGTATCTATGTAGTAATCTTGGTTCCGGTAACATAGCGATGTAGTAATGTTGGTTCCGGTGCTGTATCTATGTAGTAATCTTGGTTCCGGTAACATAGCGATGTAGTAATGTTGGTTCCGGTGCTGTATCTTTGTAGTAATCTTGGTTCTGGTAACATAGTGATGTAGTAATGTTGGTTCCGGTGCTGTATCTTTGTAGTAATCTTGGTTCCGGTAACATAGTGATGTAGTAATGTTGGTTCCGGTGCTGTATCTATGTAGTAATCTTGGTTCCGGTAACATAGCAATGTAGTAATGTTGGTTCCGGTGCTGTATCTATGTAGTAATCTTGGTTCCGGTAATATAGCGATGTAGTAATGTTGGTTCCGGTGCTGTATCTTTGTAGTAATATTGGTTCTGGTAACATAGTGATGTAGTAATGTTGGTTCCGGTGCTGTATCTTTGTAGTAATCTTGGTTCTGGTAACATAGTGATGTAGTAATGTTGGTTCCGGTGCTGTATCTTTGTAGTAATCTTGGTTCTGGTAACATAGTGATGTAGTAATGTTGGTTCCGGTGCTGTATCTTTGTAGTAATCTTGGTTCCGGTAACATAGCGATGTAGTAATGTTGGTTCCGGTGCTGTATCTATGTAGTAATCTTGGTTCCGGTAACATAGCGATGTAGTAATGTTGGTTCCGGTGCTGTATCTATGTAGTAATCTTGGTTCCGGTAACATAGCGATGTAGTAATGTTGGTTCCGGTGCTGTATCTTTGTAGTAATCTTGGTTCCGGTAACATAGTGATGTAGTAATGTTGGTTCCGGTGCTGTATCTATGTAGTAATCTTGGTTCTGGTAACATAGTGATGTAGTAATGTTGGTTCCGGTGCTGTATCTATGTAGTAATCTTGGTTCCGGTAACACAGCGCTGTAGTAATGTTGGTTCCGGTGCTGTATCTATGTAGTAATCTTGGTTCCGGTAACATAGCGATGTAGTAATGTTGGTTCCGGTGCTGTATCTTTGTAGTAATCTTGGTTCTGGTAACATAGTGATGTAGTAATGTTGGTTCCGGTGCTGTATCTTTGTAGTAATCTTGGTTCCGGTAACATAGTGATGTAGTAATGTTGGTTCCGGTGCTGTATCTATGTAGTAATCTTGGTTCCGGTAACATAGCAATGTAGTAATGTTGGTTCCGGTGCTGTATCTATGTAGTAATCTTGGTTCCGGTAACATAGTGATGTAGTAATGTTGGTTCCGGTGCTGTATCTTTGTAGTAATCTTGGTTCTGGTAACATAGTGATGTAGTAATGTTGGTTCCGGTGCTGTATCTTTGTAGTAATCTTGGTTCTGGTAACATAGTGATGTAGTAATGTTGGTTCCGGTGCTGTATCTTTGTAGTAATCTTGGTTCCGGTAACATAGTGATGTAGTAATGTTGGTTCCGGTGCTGTATCTATGTAGTAATCTTGGTTCCGGTAACATAGCGATGTAGTAATGTTGGTTCCGGTGCTGTATCTATGTAGTAATCTTGGTTCCGGTAACATAGCGATGTAGTAATGTTGGTTCCGGTGCTGTATCTTTGTAGTAATCTTGGTTCTGGTAACATAGTGATGTAGTAATGTTGGTTCCGGTGCTGTATCTTTGTAGTAATCTTGGTTCCGGTAACATAGTGATGTAGTAATGTTGGTTCCGGTGCTGTATCTATGTAGTAATCTTGGTTCCGGTAACATAGCAATGTAGTAATGTTGGTTCCGGTGCTGTATCTATGTAGTAATCTTGGTTCCGGTAACATAGTGATGTAGTAATGTTGGTTCCGGTGCTGTATCTTTGTAGTAATCTTGGTTCTGGTAACATAGTGATGTAGTAATGTTGGTTCCGGTGCTGTATCTTTGTAGTAATCTTGGTTCTGGTAACATAGTGATGTAGTAATGTTGGTTCCGGTGCTGTATCTTTGTAGTAATCTTGGTTCCGGTAACATAGTGATGTAGTTATGTTGGTTCCGGTGCTGTATCTATGTAGTAATCTTGGTTCCGGTAACATAGCGATGTAGTAATGTTGGTTCCGGTGCTGTATCTATGTAGTAATCTTGGTTCCGGTAACATAGCGATGTAGTAATGTTGGTTCCGGTGCGGTATCTTTGTAGTAATCTTGGTTCTGGTAACATAGTGATGTAGTAATGTTGGTTCCGGTGCTGTATCTATGTAGTAATCTTGGTTCCGGTAACATAGCGATGTAGTAATGTTGGTTCCGGTGCTGTATCTTTGTAGTAATCTTGGTTCTGGTAACATAGTGATGTAGTAATGTTGGTTCCGGTGCTGTATCTATGTAGTAATCTTGGTTCCGGTAACATAGCGATGTAGTAATGTTGGTTCCGGTGCTGTATCTTTGTAGTAATCTTGGTTCTGGTAACATAGTGATGTAGTAATGTTGGTTCCGGTGCTGTATCTATGTAGTAATCTTGGTTCCGGTAACATAGCGATGTAGTAATGTTGGTTCCGGTGCTGTATCTTTGTAGTAATCTTGGTTCTGGTAACATAGTGATGTAGTAATGTTGGTTCCGGTGCTGTATCTATGTAGTAATCTTGGTTCCGGTAACATAGCGATGTAGTAATGTTGGTTCCGGTGCTGTATCTTTGTAGTAATCTTGGTTCCGGTAACATAGCGATGTAGTAATGTTGGTTCCGGTGCTGTATCTATGTAGTAATCTTGGTTCCGGTAACATAGCGATGTAGTAATGTTGGTTCCGGTGCTGTATCTTTGTAGTAATCTTGGTTCTGGTAACATAGTGATGTAGTAATGTTGGTTCCGGTGCTGTATCTATGTAGTAATCTTGGTTCCGGTAACATAGCGATGTAGTAATGTTGGTTCCGGTGCTGTATCTATGTAGTAATCTTGGTTCTGGTAACATAGTGATGTAGTAATGTTGGTTCCGGTGCTGTATCTATGTAGTAATCTTGGTTCCGGTAACATAGCGATGTAGTAATGTTGGTTCCGGTGCTGTATCTATGTAGTAATCTTGGTTCCGGTAACATAGCGATGTAGTAATGTTGGTTCCGGTGCTGTATCTATGTAGTAATCTTGGTTCTGGTAACATAGCGATGTAGTAATGTTGGTTCCGGTGCTGTATCTATGTAGTAATCTTGGTTCTGGTAACATAGCGATGTAGTAATGTTGGTTCCGGTGCTGTATCTTTGTAGTAAGCCTGGTTCCGTTAAGATATCCATGTAGTAGGCTTGGATCTAGTAATGTTTCTATGTAGTATTCTTGGTTCCTGGCCTGTATTTATGTAGTAAGCTTGGCTCTGGTAATGTTTCGATGTACTGTGCTTGGTTCTGGTGCTGTACTGGTTTTGGTACTGTTGTATTCTGTCGCTGCACAGATTATATAAAAACTCTAGACCTTTGGTGAGGCCAGAACCTTCTTACAGCCCAGAGCCCATGATGGCCATAAATGTATGGTAGGTTTGTGAAGCCTGTCATGTGTGATACAGTCTGCTTAGTTACTGTATCTAAGCCCATGATATGTGATACTTTCTTCTGAGCCTATGATTGGTGATACTGTCACCTCTCCCAAATATACCACCACTGACATCATCAGCTCTGCTTACACTACCATCAGTGGTGCACCAGCTATGAAGCGATTTGAACCTCTTGCCTCAGGCAGCGCCACCTGCACTTGACACCTAAAAATTTTCGTCACCCCAGATGTCCGCATGGGTGTGAGATGCTTCATGGAGAACCCATGTGCTATAAAAAAAAATAACCTCATATATTAATACTGGATGGGGGTGGAGGGGGCGCCGTTCTATTGCTCGCCTCAGGCAGTAGAAGGTTAAGGTCCACCATGACTACCATGTATGATACAGCCTGATGACCTTTGTATGGAAGCCTATCAAGTGCGATACCCAATCTGCTGAGCTGGAAGTCCAATGGAGCATCTTTGATACGTGTCAAATCAGAGGAGGAGGGATTTATATGACGGACCTTACCCTTCCTGTGTGGTGTTCATAGCACCAGTCCTCAGAACTTCTGTCAGCCATGGCGTCTGCCGACCTGAGAGAGGAGCTGGACTGCTCCATCTGTCTGACCACTTATACAGATCCTGTAATGCTGAGATGTGGACACAACTTCTGCCGGGTCTGTATTGATCGTGTGCTGGATACACAGGACGGGTCTGGAGGTTATTCCTGTCCTGAATGTAGAGAAGAGTTTGGGGAGCGGCCGGCACTGATTAGGAACTGGGCTCTTCGCAATGTAACACAATATGTTCTGTCTACTGAGCCACCTGAGGAGAAGGTCCCTGTGATCTACTGCACTTACTGCATCCACTCTCCTGTACCTGCTGTGAAGTCCTGTCTACATTGTGAGGCTTCTCTATGTGATGACCACCTTAAAGTTCATAGCAAGAGACCAGAACACGTCTTATCTGATCCCAGCACTTCCCTGGAGAACCGGAAATCTCCTGTCCATAAGAAGAAACAGGAACCTTACTGCACCAAGGACGCAGCTTGTAACTGTGTGACCTGCAAGTTGGATGGAGAACATGGAGGACACCAAACAGAGCTTTCAGAGGAGGCTTCGATGAAGAAGAAGCAGCAGCTAAGAAAGGTCTTGGACAATCTGGCCTCCAGGAAAGAAATGAACGCGTCAATGATCCAAGCTATGGTCAAACACATGACTGATGTCCATGAAAGGGCTGAGGTTGTGAATCAGAATATCTCAGAACTCTTTGAAGGCATCAGGAGCCAAGTGAACGACTTGGAGAAGCGCGTCCTGATGGATACGTCCAGGCAGGTCGAGCAGGTAACACTCTCTGTTTTGGATATAACCCAGCAGCTGGAAACTGAGAATGAAGATTTGTCTAAGACCATGCTTTCCATCGAGGAGAAGCAAGATATCAATGGTCCACTCCAAGGAAAACACAGATCTTACGTAAGCAAGATGCCTTCTTCCACCAGAAACGACGTCCTCATGGTTGGAGATCTGAATACGCTTCCTATCGCCACAATGCTACACGCAGCCATGACTGGAATCATACAAGAGATCGATTCCAAGGGCTTCAAGATGCAAGATATATCTGACGTCTTCTTCGACGTCCACACCGCGGGTAAAGATGTTGAGGTGACAGATTTCCGAATGGTCTCCTGGCTCGGAGTTGGGAAGAATCGTCCACATAACCCCAAAACTTTTCAGTCGTGTCAAGTTTTGAGTAAGAATTCCTATCGCTCGGGGAAACATTACTTCCAAGTGGAGAGCGGCGGTGGAGGAGACTGGTGTGTGGGACTGAGCTACGCCAGTATAGAGCGGAAAGGGGAGCGCTGCGTGATCGGCTACAACGATAAGTCCTGGGGACTACGACTATGGAATGGTCACTATTCGGTCATACACGACTCGAAGGTCATCCAGCTCCCGGTCAAGCCGTCTTCTGAGAAATTAGGTCTGTACCTGGATTACGAGGCCGGTCAGCTGTCCTTTTATGAGTTGTGTGACCCCGTGACCCACCTGTACACCTTCGTTGCCAACTTCGTCAAACCCCTCCATATTCTCTGTTGGGTCATGGGAAGCTCCTTGAAGTTCAGCATTGGGATGAAATTGAAAATGTTGTATTTGAGGAAAGTTCTTCCTGAAGTCACCGTTGAGATTCCAGATGACTAAGGTCGTTCAATACGACCCTGTCCCACCCTTCCTTAGATGTGTTCTCATTGGTAGAAGGGAATAACCCGTTGGACACCTCTGGTTGTGGTTCATCTCCATTGAGAACACGGTAGTCAAGCTTGTTAAATTCCAAAAAGGGGACCACCACCATTTATTGGGGGTCATTTACTTACCCGGTCCTGCCGCAATCCAGCGGCGCGTTCTCTGCGGCGGATTCGGGTCTTCCGGCGATTCACTAAGGCAGTGCGCCCGATGTCCACCAGGTGGCGCTGCTGCGCTGAAGTCCGTCGGATTGCATCGGAGTTCACCGTCCTATCTTGGGTGCAGGTAAGCGCATGACAAGCGACACTTTTTTTAAAAAAATGCGGCGGTTTTTCCGAATCCGTCGGGTTTTCTTACGGCCACGCCCCCTGATTTCCGTCGCGTGCATGCCAGCGCCAATGCGACACAATCTGATCGCGTGCGGCAAAATCCCGGGGCAATTCAGGGAAAATCTGCGCAAATCGGAAATATTCGTGTAACCCGTCGGAAAAACGCGATTCGGCCCCTTAGTAAATGACCCCCATTATGTTTGCCCATCATCAAAGTCACTTTCGAGAAATGACCAACATTCACAACCTCTTCATGGATGGTGGTCACATCTCAGAATGGGGAGGGGAACCATGAAATTTACAAAAAGAGTTACAAATTTTATGTTTTTTTTTTTAATTGTTTCATGAAGAGCCAGGTCTTTGTGGTTGGTAGATTGGGTGAGTGGTCTCTTAGTAAGGAATGGAGTCAGGGAAAGGGTTAAGGAGGGCGTAAACTATATTCCTCATTATTAAAAATACTGTTTTGATTATATTTCTTATATAGCTTCAGCTAAATTCTTCTGTAACAGAGCACCAAATCCCCTGCGTAGAAGAAACGTTGCATTCTGGTTACATGTTGCTACCACTAGAGGGAGCTAACAGCACACAGGTTTAGACAAATCAACTCTTCAGACCCTCACAAATGATAGAGATATCCCCTATCCTTGATATAACCAGAATATCCCTTTAAATACCCCTGGAGAGTTGTGTAATCAGACCTTTATCTCTGTTATTAGTAATTAGTTAGGCATTGTCCTTGGAGAGATATGTAATCAGACCTTTATCTATGTTGTTAGTAGCAGCAGAACTGTGAAATATGAATTTATATTCCAGGATTGTTGCTTCTCCAAGTGCATTGGGGGCTATCCTCACACTGCTGTGCTCTGTGCTCTCTGCAGCCAGTGTTATGTATTGTCCCTGGAGAGATGTGTAATCAGACCTCACACTGCTGTGCTCTGTGCTCTCTGAAGACAGTGTTATGTACTGTCCCGGGACATATGTGTAATCAGACCTTTATCTATGTTGTTAGTAGCAACAGAACTGTAAAATATTAATTTATATTCCAGGATTGTTGCTTCTCCAAGTGCATTGGGGGTGTGTCCTCACACTGCTGTGCTCTGTGCTCTCTGAAGACAGTGTTATGTACTGTTCCGGGACATATGTGTAATCAGACCTTTATCTATGTTGTTAGTAGCAACAGAACTGTAAAATATGAATTTATATTCCAGGATTGTTGATTCTCCAAGTGCATTGGGGGTGTGTCCTCACACTGCTGTGCTTTATGCTCTCTGCACTGATCTGCTTCACTGCCCCATTATCATACGTCAAAGCTATGGCAGACTGCTGGTCAGATAGTACAGCAATAACTCAGAAGTGAGGAGCAGAGAGCTAAGAGCACAGCAGTGTGAGGACACGACCCCCAATACAATCACCTAATCTATTTCTATACAGAGATTTGTAAATCTGTAATTAAACACTAGAACTGACAGGAATCGTGTCATGGTTTGGGTACTGCTATCTCAAAAGAGCGCAATCGAGCCGCCTCGGAGTCACTGCGGCCATTGTGTGCCTCTCGTGAAGGTCAGCGGTGGTGGTACATTCCACTGCTGTGCCAGCTTTACCCACACAAAAAGTCTCAGCTGTGGAAAGGGAGCAGATGGCAGTAAATGTACAATGCACCGGGGGGCAATGTGCGCTCTCACTGTGAAAATCACCCCGCTACACCGAGGTAAACATGAGGAGGAGAAGGCAAAATAACCGTCATTTATCTTAATAAAGTTCTACAAATTTGAATCTTGCCAATCAGACTGTTAAAGACACCATTGTTTAGTTTTCTGTTAATAAAGTTCAGCAAATTTGAACCATTCTGTCATGGTTAACCATAGCAACCAGTCAGAGCTCAGCTTTTTATTTTGCCACAGCAGTTTGAAACATGAGAGCTGAGCTCTGATTGGCTGCTCTGGGTAACAAGGCCCGATTCACAGTTTTGATGATTAAGGTCCCGCTGTAATATTGCAAATATGGTTTTTGTATAGACTCTAGTCACCTCCAAAGCAGCACACTGCAAGTTTCTACTTTAAATCTTGACGTTCTTTTGAAATCTGCTGTTGTCATGTTCACGTCTCTGTAATCACTGTGATCGGAGTAATAAAGTTTGATCTTGTGTATAAAATGTATTTTCTTAAAAGAGCCAAATCTTTAATTAAGGATGTCCCAATGCTTGGTGCAGCGTCATAGAGGAGACAAGACCTTACAAAATGTATCCCCTAGTAAGAAGGAGGCAGAATGTCTGTATACAGTACCATCACACTGCCCCCTGTATACAGTACCATCACACTGCCCCCTGTATACAGTACCATCACACTGCCCCTATATACAGTACCATCACACTGCCCCCTATATACAGCGCTAAATCACTACCCCTATATACAGTACCATCACACTGCCCCTATATAAAGTACCATTACACTGCCCCCTATATACAGTACCATATCATTGCCCCCTATATATCGTACCATATCATTGCCCACTTTATACAGTACCATCACACTGCCTCCTGTATACAGTACCATCACACTGCCCCTGTATACAGTACCATCACACTGCACCCCTATATACAGTACCATCACACTGCACCCCTATATACAGTACCATATCATTGCCCCCTATATACAGTACCATGACACTGCCCTTCCCCTATATACAGCCCCATTACACTGCCCCCTACATACAGCCCCATCACACTGCCTCCTGTATACAGCCCCATCACACTGCCTCCTGTATACAGCCCCATTACACTGCCCCCTATATACAGCCCCATCACACTGCCCCCTATATACAGCCCCATCACACTGCCCCCTATATACAGTACTATATCACTACCCACTATATACAGTATCATCACACTCCCCTATACACAGTACCATATCATTGCACCGTATATACAGTACCATAACACTGCCCCTATATACAATATCATCACACTGATTTGCTTTAATAAAGAAAAGCTGGAGAAGTAACAAAAACACTGTAACAAAACCACATGCAAATATACAACTAATGTTCTAATGGCTCAACATAATGCAAATCATAGTATCACAGACAGAAAATATTTAATTATCCTAGAGACTGATGGCGCCTGTAGTAATTTCCGACACATTCTTGTAACATGCTCAGAAAACGGAGGGTTAAGTGGCTTTGGCTTCTCCACAGCAACCTTATCAGGTGAGAATTGAATTAAGGTATTAGATTTGGATTCCAGGCACAGAAGTTTCACAGCACAGAAAACCTAATCAATGAAATCATTCAGGAACATCTACAGCGCGGTATTACACAGAGGAGGAGGGGGCGATACATACACCGCTACACAACACGGGCTACAGGCAGCGCTACCAGACGTTACCAGTGTATGTGTATAATACTGCCCCTATATACAAGAATATAACTACTATAATACTGCCCCCTATGTACAAGAATATAACTACTATAATCCTGCCTCCTATGTACAGGAATATAACTACTATAATACTGCCCCCTATGTACAAGAATATAACTACTATAATACTGCCCCCTATGTACAAGAATATAACTACTATAATACTGCCCCCTATGTACAGGAATATAACTACTATAATACTGCCCCCTATGTACAGGAATATAACTACTATAATACTGCCCCCTATGTACAAGAATATAACTACTATAATACTGCCCCCTATGTACAGGAATATAACTACTATAATACTGCCCCTATGTACAAGAATATAACTACTATAATACTGCCCCCTATGTACAGGAATATAACTACTATAATACTGCCTCCTATGTACAAGAATATAACTACTATAATACTGCCCCCTATGTACAGGAATATAACTACTATAATACTGCCCCTATGTACAGGAATATAAGTACTATAATACTGCCCCCTATGTACAAGAATATAACTACTATAATACTGCCTCCTATGTACAGGAATATAACTACTATAATACTGCCCCCTATGTACAGGAATATAACTACTATAATACTGACCCCTATGTACAAGAATATAACTACTATAATACTGCCCCCTATGTACAGGAATATAACTACTATAATACTGCCCCCTATGTACAAGAATATAACTACTATAATACTGCTCCTATGTACAGGAATATAACTACTATAATACTGCCCCCTATGTACAGGAATATAACTACTATAATACTGCCTCCTATGTGCAGGAAGATAACTACTATAATACTGCCCCCTATGTACAAGAATATAACTACTATAATACTGCTCCCTATATACAAGAATATAACTACTATAATACTGCCCCCTATGTACAAGAATATAACTACTATAATACTGCCCCCTATGTACAAGAATATAACTACTATAATACTGCCCGCTATATACAGGAATATAACTACTATAATACTGGCCCCTATGTACAGGAATATAACTACTATAACACTGATCCCTATGTACAGGAATATAACTACTATAATACTGCCCCCTATGTACAAGAATATAACTACTATAATACTGCTCCCTATATACAAGAATATAACTACTATAATACTGCCCCCTATGTACAAGAATATAACTACTATAATACTGCCCCTATGTACAGGAATATAACTACTATAATACTGTCACCTATGTACAAGAATATAACTACTATAATACTGCTCCCTATATACAAGAATATAACTACTATAATACTGCCCCCTATGTACAAGAATATAACTACTATAATACTGCCCCTATGTACAGGAATATAACTACTATAATACTGCCCTCTATGTACAGGAATATAACTACTATAATACTGCCCCCTATGTACAAGAATATAACTACTATAATACTGCCCCTATGTACAGGAATATAACTACTATAATACTGCCCTCTATGTACAGGAATATAACTACTATAATACTGCCCCCTATGTACAAGAATATAACTACTATAATACTTCCCCCTATGTACAGGAATATAACTACTATAATACTGTCACCTATGTACAGGAATATAACTACTATAATACTGTCACCTATGTACAGGAATATAACTACTATAATACTGCCCCCTATGTACATGAATATAACTACTATAATACTGCTCCCTATGTACAAGAATATAACTACTATAATACTGCCCCCTATGTACAAGAATATAACTACTATAATACTGCCCCCTATGTACAGGAATATAACTACTATAATACTGCCCCTATGTACAAGAATATAACTACTATAATACTTCCCCCTATGTACAAGAATATAACTACTCTAATACTGCCCCCTATGTACAAGAATATAACTACTATAATACTGCCCCTATGTACAGGAATATAACTACTATAATACTGTCACCTATGTACAGGAATATAACTACTATAATACTGCCCCCTATGTACAAGAATATAACTACTATAATACTGCCCCCTATGTACAAGAATATAACTACTATAATACTGCCCCTATGTACAAGAATATAACTACTATAATACTTCCCCCTATGTACAAGAATATAACTACTATAATACTGCCCCCTATGTACAAGAATATAACTACTATAATACTGCCCCTATGTACAGGAATATAACTACTATAATACTGTCACCTATGTACAGGAATATAACTACTATAATACTGTCACCTATGTACAGGAATATAACTACTATAATACTGCCCCCTATGTACAAGAATATAACTACTATAATACTGCCCCCTATGTACAAGAATATAACTACTATAATACTGCCCCCTATGTACAGGAATATAACTACTATAATACTGCTCCCTATGTACAAGAATATAACTACTATAATACTGTCACCTATGTACAGGAATATAACTACTATAATACTGCCCCCTATGTACAAGAATATAACTACTATAATACTGCTCCCTATGTACAAGAATATAACTACTATAATACTGCCCCCTATGTACAAGAATATAACTACTATAATACTGCCCCCTATGTACAAGAATATAACTACTATAATACTGCCCCCTATGTACAAGAATATAACTACTTTAATACTGCCCCCTATGTACAAGAATATTACTACTATAATACTGCCCCTATGTATAAGTATATAACTACTACACTACGGCTCTATGCTTTGTCCTGTGATGCTCCCGGTTTGGCGTTTCTATTTCTTGTTTGTATTAGTTAATTACTTATTGACGTCGTCTCCGTTAGACGTTCGCTCCGGTTACAAGTGATTTGTCTCGCTGCGGATCTGTCAGCGTTGCGTCCAGGAATGTGCGCAGGTAATGTTCCGTCCTGTGTTCTGCAGACAGTAAGATATATTTCCTGTGACTTCATTCTCCAAATTGGGGAAAACTAAAACTTCTCTAGGAGCGGTGACAGTCTGCTCTTAAAGGGACCCTCCATTTTTCGCCCTCTATTTCCCCTTTTTAAGCCTCTTGGGTAATAGACCTCATAATTTTCAAATAATTTCTTAAAGGGGGTCTCTGAGGTCTATATCGTCTCCCGAACCTATAATAGGCCACGTGCAGACCTATTAAAAAAGGCAAAAACAGATCTTTTTGGCCGAAAACAGAAAAGTTAATCATCTCTTTATGAATATGCAAATCAACGCACAAGTGCCCTGAAGGCGGAGCCATTTTCCCAACAAGTGCTCCAAGTCTTTTCTAAAATTCAAACCAACGCTCTTTCTTGATATGTGAATGACATTTTCAGATATTTTTGAAAAATGTAAATTAGCCTGTAAGTGCATTGGGGGCGGGAACCAACTTCAAGGAGCAGCTTAATGGCTCTGGATCTGCTCCAAATTCACTTCCCATTGAATGTTTTTTTAAATGTGATTATGCATATATATATGCAAATCTAGCATATTGGCCCCGCCCCTGGTGCACTTTCAGAGTAATTTGCATATTCATAAAGGGGTGTGGTTAAGACAAAGGTGTGGCCGCACTTACAGGTCTCTAGATGGCAATATTACTGGCCTGGGGCCTGACATTCCCTTTAAACCACTAGAATTCTGTAGGTGACATATCCCTTTAAGAATAGAGAACCTCATGAATGATTTGCCTTTAAGTCACATATTTTCTCGCTGCTCCGTGTCCCTTCAAATTAATAAAACCATAAGACGCGACCGCAGCCCGGAACAGATTTTATGGCAATTGGCGTGAAGGAGGCCGCACCGCGACGTATTTATAGACTCCAGAAATCTCATGTCACCGGGTGCGGAGGATCTATGTCACACAGAGCGAGATGTCCGAGTAATTTCATTCATAGCAGGAAAGCGACACAACGCTGCGAAGGAGGAGACACATTATACTGGATGTAAAGATTATATCATCTGAGATATTCAATCTCCATCCATCTACCGCTATAATACACTCACTGCAAACACAGCCCAGCCCTACTCCAGGGAGGTGGCCGTATAATTATAGCTATATTCTTGTATTATAGAATTATATTAGTTATTAGCAGTATTATAGTAGTTATATTCTTGTACATAGGGGGCAGTATTATAGTAGTTATATTCTTGTACATAGGGGGCAGTATTATAGTAGTTATATTCTTGTACATAGGGGGCAGTATTATAGTAGTTATATTCTTGTACATAGGGGGCAGTATTATAGTAGTTATATTCTTGTACATAGGGGGCAGTATTATAGTAGTTATATTCTTGTACATAGGGGGCAGTATTATAGTAGTAATATTCCTGTACATAGGGGGCAGTGTTATAGTAGTTATATTCTTGTACATAGGGGGCAGTATTATAGTAGTTATATTCTTGTACATAGGGGGCAGTATTATAGTAGTTATATTCTTGTACATAGGGGGCAGTATTATAGTAGTTATATTCCTGTACATAGGGGGCAGTATTATAGTAGTTATATTCTTGTACATAGGGGCAGTATTATAGTAGTTATATTCTTGTACATAGGGGGCAGTATTATAGTAGTTATATTCTTGTACATAGGGGGCAGTATTATAGTAGTTATATTCCTGTACATAGGGGGCAGTATTATAGTAGTTATATTCTTGTACATAGGGGGCAATATTATAGTAGTTATATTCCTGTACATAGGGGGCAGTATTATAGTAGTAATATTCTTGTACATAGGAGGCAGTATTATAGTAGTTATATTCTTGTACATAGGAGGCAGTATTATAGTAGTTATATTCCTGTACATAGGGGCAGTATTATAGTAGTTATATTCTTGTACATAGGAGGCAGTATTATAGTAGTTATATTCCTGTACATAGGGGGCAGTATTATAGTAGTTATATTCCTGTACATAGGGGTCAGTATTATAGTAGTTATATTCCTGTACATAGGGGGCAGTATTATAGTAGTTATATTCCTGTACATAGGGGGCAGTATTATAGTAGTTATATTCCTGTACATAGGGGGCAGTATTATAGTAGTTATATTCCTGTACATAGGGGTCAGTATTATAGTAGTTATATTCTTGTACATAGGAGGCAGTATTATAGTAGTTATATTCCTGTACATAGGGGCAGTATTATAGTAGTTATATTCTTGTACATAGGAGGCAGTATTATAGTAGTTATATTCCTGTACATAGGGGGCAGTATTATAGTAGTTATATTCCTGTACATAGGGGTCAGTATTATAGTAGTTATATTCCTGTACATAGGGGCAGTATTATAGTAGTTATATTCTTGTACATAGGAGGCAGTATTATAGTAGTTATATTCCTGTACATAGGGGGCAGTATTATAGTAGTTATATTCCTGTACATAGGGGTCAGTATTATAGTAGTTATATTCCTGTACATAGGGGGCAGTATTATAGTAGTTATATTCCTGTACATAGGGGGCAGTATTATAGTAGTTATATTCTTGTACATAGGGGGCAGTATTATAGTAGTTATATTCCTGTACATAGGGGGCAGTATTATAGTAGTTATATTCCTGTACATAGGGGACAGTATTATAGTAGTTATATTCCTGTACATAGGGGGCAGTATTATAGTAGTTATATTCTTGTACATAGGGGGCAGTATTATAGTAGTTATATTCCTGTACATAGGGGGCAGTATTATAGTAGTTATATTCTTGTACATAGGGGGCAGTATTATAGTAGTTATATTCCTGTACATAGGGGGCAGTATTATAGTAGTTATATTCCTGTACATAGGGGGCAGTATTATAGTAGTTATATTCTTGTACATAGGGGGCAGTATTATAGTAGTTATATTCCTGTACATAGAGGGCAGTATTATAGTAGTTATATTCCTGTACATAGGGGGCAGTATTATAGTAGTTATATTCCTGTACATAGGGGGCAGTATTATAGTAGTTATATTCTTGTACATAGGGGGCAGTATTATAGTAGTTATATTCTTGTACATAGGGGGCAGTATTATAGTAGTTATATTCTTGTACATAGGGGACAGTATTATAGTAGTTATATTCTTGTACATAGGGGGCAGTATTATAGTAGTTATATTCTTGTACATAGGGGGCGGTATTATAGTAGTAATCATAGGCCCGCATTATTTAAAGTGTTTGCGCCAGTTTTCTGTCTTATTTCGCACTGATAAGAACGCGTAACCTCCTTGTACATGTATTTATAAAGTGTCTGTGCCAGTTTTATGTCCCGGCTGCACTGTGTCCGACAAGATAAAAAATGTGCACATACAGGGGTGTGTTAGTGCTTACTTTGTGCCACATTTATTACTGACGTGTGCAAGAATTCTGCAGCATAAACAAAGTGCACAAAATTTAAAAAACGGTGCCCATTGTAGGGGGCGCCAGATTCATGAAGCCAGTTTTGATAAATGTGGGCCATAGTCCCCCTGTAGGACTGTACCTGTGTTGTATCCTCTTCCCAGTGCCGGCCACGGTCTGTGATTTTTCCACAAATTTCCTAGGTACCAGTCGCTCTGATTCTCTACCAGCCCCAGAACTTGTTGTCCTGAAAGAAAAAAAACAATAAAAATCATTATAAACATGGAGATATATTAGTGTGGTGACTATATCAAATCTTTGGAAACAGTAACTTATATTTCTCACAATCAGGAATAGATAAGTCGGCTATAAACAACCTGTTACGTGGTTATTCAACTATTTTACTACTTATGACATTTTTGGGGGGTCCCAGCATCCTCTCAAGACACCCTGATCCTGGTTCGGTTCCCTTGGCACCAGTGGTGCGTCCAAAAATGTCCTCCCCCGTCACTCCCCTATGGGTAAACAAGTTCATTGTGTTTAAGCATTGCCCACGTTCCGTCTGTCGGAGGCCATTACATTAACGAGGAGAGACGATACCCATAATCCTCTGCGGCCGCTCGCTGGCGTCAATTTCCCGGCATTGTTGGGCCGAGTTATTCTCATCTCCGCTACCTGTCGCCCTCAATGTTGTCCTGTTTGTCTGACTTTGTCTCTAACCTTCACGGCTGCGTCTCATTGACCGTGATTTATTTAGTCCTAGTGCCTGCGTTCCGAAACACCACCGTGGACGTAGACATCTGGAGCCAGTAACGTTGTTTGTTACGGGTCTATTTTATCATTTTTAGGCGAAAATGCAATTTTTTCAAAAATTTTTACCTCAGAGAGATTTTTACATATCAAATTTTGGTTTCGGGTTTCTGTTGCCTAGCAACATTCAGCTTCCTGTCTGGGTGACTGCCATTTGCGTACATGTTGTTGCGGTCACAGGAAGTGAGGCCTTCGGCCTTTAGGGCCAGAGAGTTGACTACAAACCTAGCAAACATTTTAGTAATGGCGTTCACCTGCAACAGGCCTTGTTGACTAAATCCATACCTCTCCTACACAAAGTTACATAAATATGGGTGTTCCCGTCAGTCACAAAGGACGTAGACACCTGGAACCTATAACGTTGTTTGTTATGGGACTATTTTAGAATTTTTGGCTGCGAATACAATTTTTTTCAAAAATTTTTACCTCAGAAAAATTTCTACATTTCAAACTTTGTTTTTCTGTTGCCTAGCAACATTCAGCTTCCTGTCTGGGTGACTGCCATTTGCGTACATGTTGTTGTGGTCACAGGAAGTGAGGCCTTCGGACTCTAGGGCCCGAGATTTGACTACAAACCTAGCAACCATTTTTAGTCATGGCGTTCACCTGCAACAGGCCTTGTTTACCAAATCCATACCTCTCCTCGGGTTATGGGCCCGCTTTGTGGCAGAGGAAAAATGAATGGTTTACTAAAGGAACAAGCTAATGACAAAATAACTGGGTATCCGGAAATCCAACATGTCCGCCCATTCGACTGCCCTCAGACGAGAATTGCAGGACCTCAATATTTATCAATGAATGGCTAGTCACTACAAAATTCAAATGCAGCTCTGGGTGTGACTAGAGTATAAAATACGATTTATTGAAGAACTTTTACCAGAAAATATCCAAAATTTTGGATGCTTTAATGTAAACTCAGACCTTTTCTTTCATACATATATGGCTGACATAAGACACAGCTATTATAGCGCGCCCTTTAAATGTTCCCATCATTTTGCCCCAAGCCGCAGAGTACAACGTCCTACTGAACTGTGCTGCGACGCAACGTACGGGATGTAGGTTGCCTCATTGTCTCCATTATATGTGATGTACATCAAAGGACTCCACAAAGTCCAGGAGGGGACTGGATTTCATAGGGAGGGATCTGCCGGAATTTTAGGTCATGCCCCGAAGCTCCATGGGGGGTTTATATACTAGACGCAACGCGCCAAAGAATTACAGGATTCATTTCCGAGCAAAAAGAGACGCCACAGCGCGAGGAGTGAAGAGCTCCTGAAAGAGAAGCCCAGTATCTGGGAAAGCTGGGTGATTATGATACAGAGCTGCCCTTAGAGCAGGTTATTAGACACCTGAGATTCATAATTTCTGCTTTTTTTTCTTTTGCTGTATTCCTACCTCATTCCATTTCTAGGAAAGCTGGGTGACTCAAAATGGCAGCCCTTTGGAAGAAATGCATCATGGGGGTTGAGGTGGTTCAGTGGCGCCTAGACTTGAGATTAGAGAATATGTCAATCATTCTACAATGGGTTGGACTTCTACAGGTGGGTGGGGCTGGACTCCTACAGAAGTCGTGTGGACTCATTTTAGAATGAGATCCTGGATCGGGGTTCTTGAAGAATGATCCATAAATTAAGTCATACCTACCCAAAAGTTGTGTTTGGTACTGCAGCTCACCTCCATTGAGGATTCCTATTGAGAGTCCTGCTCCGTTCATCATAAAATGATTGACATCTTCTACAATGGGTGGAGTTAAAATATTTAAAAATAAATCAGGGGTAATCAGGAGCGTATTACAGGGGCAGCAGCCATAGCAGATGCTATGGGGTCCTCGGTGTCAGGGGGCCCCATCATCTAGTGTATTAACTCTGTAATGGGTGTGAATATGCTGTATGTGTGTGTTGTGTGTATTTGCTGTATTTGTATGTGTGTGTATATGCTGTATTTGGTATTGTATGTATGTGTCTATTTGTTAAATGTGATGTTTATATGCTCTATATGTGTGTGCATATGTGATGTATATATGCTGTATGTCTGTTTATAGGATGGATGTGTGTATATAGTACTGTATGAATGTGTGTATATGCTGTATATGGTATTGTATGTATGTGTTATTTGTTTTATGTGATGTTTATATGCTCTATATGTGTGTGCATATGTGATGTGTTTGTGATCACATAAAACTAATAACACATACATACAATACCATATATACACTTTCATAAAGTACTATATACACACATGCATCCTATAAACAGACATACAGCTTGTATGTCTGTTTATAGGATGCATGTGTTTATATAGTACTTTATGAATGTGTGTATATGCTGTATGCATGTATATATGTTGTGTGATTGTAGCTTACATTTGTGAGTATACAAATATGTACTTATTATTTAAGGGGTAAGGGGTGCCCCATGCAGAAGTCTGTTGTGGGGCCCTGCCTCACCTAGTTACACCCCTGCTTATGATATCCTTACCATACTTGACAACGGTCTTTAATTTTCTGAGACAGATTTTGGGTGTGTCTTGGTCTGAAAGTGGGTGTTCCTGCTTTGCTTAGGGGTGGGTCTAATCTTTGGATTGTCTTGGGGGTTGGGTGTAACAATTATAATAGTAAGCATGGTCTACTAAGTCACAAAATTAAAAGGCTCCACAAAAATGTGATTCAACATAAAATCCTGTTTTGATTTACAATTCAATGGGAGGGGCCTGATTATTAAAGCTCCACCCCTGAGGATCTTAGAAAGACGCTTAAACCAATCAGTTTGGAAAATGCTGGCATCAATAAACAACATCCTGAATCCACGGGGTTAAGTAGGTGGAGAGCTTACCTATTGTTACTATAGGAAGTAGGCCGGCTAATCTGCGATCACACGTGTTGTACGCAAACGATGGCTGGAACAATGGTAACGTTCTTCCAGAAAATGACAGGCCGCGGGCGCTGATCTATAATTTCCTATGAAAAGCCGGCGGCTCCGTGTAATTTGCTCAGATGTGTTAAATTGATAATAAAACGGCAGAGTATTGTGTGCCATTACACAGATTTTATCCTATTATCCATGGAAAAAAGAACCTCACGGGCAAAATTGCAGTGTTTTTTTTTTTTTTTTTCAAATTTATATTTTTATTTTTAGGCAAGTGCATTCATAGAGATAATGTTTAGTAGGATAACGGTCTGGGCGGAGCTGGCGGAGCATAAAAGACGCTTTTCAATGTCTACAATTTTATTCCGAGAATCGGTTGTCGGGAAATTTTTGAAAAACATATAAAAAATTTAAAGGTGGACTCCAAGACAGAAATCGAATACACCTTATGTATTTATTATGATCTACTGTGAAAAAAAATAAGTGTGTTCGGTTCTTTTGTTGTAGCCCTTTAAGCAGATTTTACTTGTTGCTAAATGATGATGTCACTTCCTGTCTGGGTGACTACCATTGGAATACACATAACTGTGTGTACTGAAGTAGTCACAGGAAGTGTCTGCTGAATTGACAAAATAACTTTTTTTACTTTTCTTTTCTTTTTTTCTAAAGAAATTTGAAATTTGACTCAAAAGTCGTTACAATTCACCATTTTCAAGCCCCACCCCCTCGGGACCAGCCGTCTCAGGCGGAATGTCCACTTTTATGGAGTTGCTTGTAGTAATCTGTGCTCTTCTCTAACCCCTTTGTCTCATCCTGGCTCAAAAATTAGCAAAGTTTCAAGAATTACCATCATAAAAGCGGACGATCTCACAGATTTGAGTGAACCTCGGGGGCGGAGCTTGCAAATTTAGCAAAAATTTAAAAAAAACTGTAAATTTGCCAGGATTTTGAAACTGCTTTACAACTTTAAGATAAATGAAACAATAAACTCAGCTTTCAATTCATAAAATATTTTTTTTTTATAAGTGGGAGGGGCATATTCAGAATTACATTAAACAATCGTTTCTGTGTCATTTTTGCAGGCACAGGATGGTGGAGGTTTAAAAGGTCATGTAAGTCGGGACGACCCCTGATGGACAATCTCTGAGGGACGACCATATTGTCACAGCAATAAATATGAGTGAACTCAAAGGGATTTATGATTGAAGGAGACGACTCAAGGACTTGGACCTTCAGGGAAGAGGTGACGGATGTTCTCTCCTCCAGACTGAGGGCTGTCATGTATTTTTAGGACGTCGTAGTGAAATGTCACTGTCACCTTTTAATAAACATTGTTATAATCAGTTCTGTGACCTTTAAATGCCTCAATAATAATAGTTGTAGAGCGACATTTTACAAGATAAGAATTTACAAAAATTTTACAAAGAAACTTCTGTCTTCTCTACAAATAAATGAAGTGGTTAAATTAAAAAAAAAAACGCTAAAAATATAACTACTATAATACTGCCCCTATGCACAGGAATATAACTACTATAATACTGCCCCCTATGTACAGGAATATAACTACTATAATACTGCCCCCTATGTACAGGAATATAACTACTATAATACTGCCCCCTATGTACAGGAATATAACTACTATAATACTGCCCCCTATGTACAGGAATATAACTACTATAATACTGCCCCCTATGTACAAGAATATAACTACTATAATACTGCCCCCTAGGTACAAGAATGTAACTACTATAATACTGCCCCCTATGTACAAGAATATAACTACTATAATACTGCCCCCTATGTACAAGAATATAACTACTATAATACTGCCCCTATGTACAGGAATATAACTACTATAATACTGCCCCCTATGTACAGAAATATAACTACTATAATACAGCCCCCTATGTACAAGAATATAACTACTATAATACTGCCCCTATGTACAAGAATATAACTACTATAATACTGCCCCCTATGCACAAGAATATAACTACTATAATACTGCCTCCTATGTACAAGAATATAACTACTATAATACTGCCCCCTATGTACAAGAATATAACTACTATAATACTGCCTCCTATGTACAAGAATATAACTACTATAATACTGCCCCCTATGTACAAGAATATAACTACTATAATACTGCCCCCTATGTACAGGAATATAACTACTATAATACTGCCCCCTATGTACAAGAATATAACTACTATAATACTGCCCCTATGTACAAGAATATAACTATTATAATACTGCCCCCTATGTACAAGAATATAACTACTATAATACTGCCCCCTATGTACAGGAATATAACTACTATAATACTGCCCCCTATGTACAATAATATAACTACTATAATACTGCCCCCTATGTACAAGAATATAACTACTATAATACTGCCCCTATGTACAAGAATATAACTACTATAATACTGCCCCCTATGTACAGGAATATAACTACTATAATACTGCCCCCTATGTACAGGGATATAACTACTATAATACTGCCCCCTATGTACAAGAATATAACTACTATAATACTGCCCCCTATGTACAAGAATATAACTACTATAATACTGCCCCCTATGTACAAGAATATAACTACTATAATACTGCCCCTATGTACAGGAATATAACTACTATAATACTGCCTCCTATGTACAGGAATATAACTACTATAATACTGCCCCCTATGTACAAGAATATAACTACTATAATACTGCCCCCTATGTACAGGAATATAACTACTATAATACTGTCCCCTATGTACAGGAATATAACTACTATAATACTGCCCCCTATATACAAGAATATAACTACTATAATACTGCCCCCTATGTACAAGAATATAACTACTATAATACCGTCCCCTATGTACAGAAATATAACTACTATAATACTGTCCCCTATGTACAGGAATATAACTACTATAATACTGCCCCCTATGTACAGGAATATAACTACTATAATACTGCCCCCTATGTACAGGAATATAACTACTATAATACTGCCCCCTATGTACAAGAATATAACTACTATAATACTGCCCCCTATGTACAAGAATATAACTATTATAATACTGCCCCCTATGTACAGGAATATAACTACTATAATACTGCCCCCTATGTACAGGAATATAACTACTATAATACTGTCCCTATGTACAAGAATATAACTACTATAATACTGCCCCCTATGTACAGGAATATAACTACTATAATACTGCCCCCTATGTACAAGAATATAACTACTATAATACTGCCCCCTATGTACAAGAATATAACTACTATAATACTGCCCCCTATGTACAGGAATATAACTACTATAATACTGCCCCCTATGTACAAGAATATAACTACTATAATACTGCCCCCTATGTACAAGAATATAACTACTATAATACTGCCCCTATGTACAAGAATATAACTACTATAATACTGCCCTCTATGTACAAGAATAAAACTACTATAATACTGCCCCCTGTGTACAAGAATATAACTACTATAATACTGCTCCCTATGTACAAGAATATAACTACTATAATACTGCCCCTATGTACAGGAATATAACTACTATAATACTGCCCCCTATGTACAAGAATATAACTACTATAATACTGTCCCCTATGTACAGGAATATAACTACTATAATACTGCCCCCTATGTACAAGAATATAACTACTATAATACTGCCCCCTATGTACAAGACTATAACTACTATAATACTGCCCCCTATGTACAAGAATATAACTACTATAATACTGCCCCTATGTACAGGAATATAACTACTATAATACTGCCCCCTATGTACAAGAATATAACTACTATAATACTGCCCCCTATGTACAAGAATATAACTACTATAATACTGCCCCCTATGTACAGGAATATAACTACTATAATACTGCCCCTTATGTACAGGAATATAACTACTATAATACCGCCCCCTATGTACAAGAATATAACTACTATAATACTGCCCCCTATGTACAAGAATATAACTACTATAATACTGCCCCCTATGTACAGGAATATAACTACTATAATACTGCCCCCTATGTACAAGAATATAACTACTATAATACTGCCCCCTATGTACAGGAATATAACTACTATAATACTGCCCCCTATGTACAGGAATATAACTACTATAATACTGCCCCCTATGTACAGGAATATAACTACTATAATACTGCCCCTATGTACAAGAATATAACTACTATAATACTGCCCCCTATGTACAGGAATATAACTACTATAATACTGCCCCCTATGTACAGGAATATAACTACTATAATACTGCCCCCTATGTACAAGAATATAACTACTATAATACTGCCCCCTATGTACAAGAATATAACTACTATAATACTGCCCCCTATGTACAAGAATATAACTACTATAATACTGCCCCCTATGTACAAGAATATAACTACTATAATACTGCCCCCTATGTACAAGAATATAACTACTATAATACTGCCCCCTATGTACAAGAATATAACTACTATAATACTGCCCCCTATGTACAAGAATATAACTACTATAATACTGCCCCCTATGTACAAGAATATAACTACTATAATACTGCCCCTATGTACAAGAATATAACTACTATAATACTGCCCCCTATGTACAAGAATATAACTACTATAATACTGCCCCCTATGTACAAGAATATAACTACTATAATACTGCCCCTATGTACAAGACTATAACTACTATAATACTGCCCCCTATGTACAAGAATATAACTACTATAATACTGCCCCTATGTACAAGAATATAACTACTATAATACTGCCCCCTATGTACAGGAATATAACTACTATAATACTGCTCCATATGTACAAGAATATAACTACTATAATACTGCCCCCTATGTACAGGAATATAACTACTATAATACTGCCCCCTATGTACAGGAATATAACTACTATAATACTGCCCCCTATGTACAGGAATATAACTACTATAATACTGCCTCCTATGTACAAGAATATAATTACTATCAGTGGTGGTCTTTGAGTAGAGAGCCCCCCACCTTTCTCTATAATACCGGGGGCTCGGCTCCTACCTGTCCGTGTTTTTCCATGCTGTAATGAATTCCTCTCTGAGCCCTTCAGCTTCTGCAATATTTCACCCATTGATTTTACTGTCAGATGAGAAGCCGCTCGCTCCAAATGGCATTTAGCAGATCGGGCCCTGGAGGACGGTGAAGGGTAGGAGCGCGGCTTCCTGTTACATCAGGCTTCTACCACGCTCTGGTGACTCGTACGGGAAGAGTTAAAACTGTGATATTTTTACGTCCAGATCCCCTGAGACTAAATGATAAAATTTGAGCTACCTGCAGCCACCACTAGAGGGAGCTATGATTAATTCCTATGATTACAGTGATCGCCACCTAGTGGCTGAATGCTGAATCTGTGCTTTTGCTGCTACATTAAGCAAATCTTTTAGGAGGGACAAAATTTGCAATTTTTCGAGGTCTTAATCATCGCTTTTCATCAAAGGATCACTGCCGGAGGAGCCATGCGGTTGCTAGGTAACAAGGCGTAGCGTACGGCTGCTCTGGGGGTAGAGGGTCATGGCAGTACAATATTTCCTTTCCCTTAGAAAAGCGCCCAATTAATAACCCCGGGACCCCAAACCACTAATCACCCCCTCCCCTCCAGAGCCACGTCAACCTCAGTCATCCTGCTGGTCAATGTTGGCTCATTTGCATAGATTTCCCAGACTCCTCGGCGACGGCAGTGTTGCAATCTATGTAATTACGTGTAATGGTCCATTTATCACCCTTAATGGTGTCGATTTATTAAAGGGCAGTTACGGGCGAGGGCGCACTACATAAATCGGGGCTCCTAACCCGATCCGAGGCGGATAATGCGGGTCACCTTAATGCACGGGAGCTGCGCCATCATATAACGGTAGGGTGGGAGGGGCTAAATGACACTGCCCCCTATAAAACAGAATCAGTGAAAAAAAGAAGACGTGGGTCCTCGTAGACAGCTCTCCTCGATTCTTGATTGGCTAAAATCATACAAAGGGGCGTGGCAATTCCTTAAAGGATTGTAAAAAGCGGCCATTTTGATTTTTTTTTTTTTTTACATATACTTCCAACATTGGGATTAGAAGGTTCGGGAGGTTAGCTGGTCACGCCCCTTAGTCTAAACCACTCCCCTTTGCATGAACGAGCACTCTACATGGCGGTCACTCCCCTTATTTGGGACATATCACCTATGAAAGGAGTAAGAGTATCCCAATGGACTGGAACGGACAGCTTTTTATGGGTGAGAGGATGGTCTCCCCTATTTTGGGAAATTTTCAAGTTTGCTTTTACTTCTGGAGAGAAGGCGTGACTTACTGAATTTAGAGGGAGGCACCATACTTGTTGGTTATATACCCAATGGTATTTGGTAACACAGGGAGTGGAGAGAAGAGCATGGACCATAGCCTTCTGTTATGGGCAGGAAAGCTGTTAGGATCGGGATGGGCCTGAGTTGGTCTTTGCTGTTGTGGTGTCCACAAGAAGGCACAATACTTGCAGGTTACCTACCTCCTAGACAATAGTCACCTACCCCCTAGACAATGATCTAGGGGGTTGGAGAGGAAGACATAGACCATAACCTTCTGGTATGGTGCCCTCTCTATCTCCTTTTAGTTGATCGTTTGACTAATTCAGGACTTTTAGAGGAAGGCACCATACTTGCTGGTTACATACCTCTTGCTATTTGGTCCTGAGAACCTATCAGGGACTGCAGTCCAGTAGGTCCATACCTTCTGGTATTGTGCCCCCTCTCTCACCTACCTGCAGTTTTGGTTGATCGTTTGACTGCTAAAGAGACTAAAGGGGTAGGTACCATGCTTGGTGGTTACCTAACCCCTGGTATAAGGTAGTGAGAACCTGTCCAAAACTCTCTCTATGCCAAAGGCACGAGGGGGCAGAGGGTGCCAAAAATATACAACCAAACCTTCAGAAGACCAAATTTTCCCTGGCTACCTATCCTTTTGGTTGATCATGTGACGATCCTTCTCTTGAGGCACCATACTTGTCGGTTACATACCCACGCTATTTAGTAGTAAGAACTTGTCTTCATAGGGCACAAGGGTATAGGGGGTTGTGGAAATGTACACCCCACCCTCCTGTCTTGGCGGCATCATGGGGGGGCCTGGCTTCGGCCTATGTTATGGTCGAGCCCCCTCTCTTCTACCCTTCGCCCTACCCTTCACGGTTGACCGTGAAAACCCTTCTATAAATCAGTGTAAGATTCGGGATCGGCGTTAATGCTCCATTATTAATCCCCCCTCCCCCCTCCCGCAGCACAGAGGAAGTCTGGCGGGTTATACGAGCCATCGATGGGCTGTAAATGGAGGCAAAGCCTTAATTAAACATTTCAGCCTCTTGACGAGGAGACGGCGGTGGTGACAGGCTAATCTGCGCTCCGAGGATTTCACACCAGCTCCTGCGCCACTGTCCTTGAAAACTCGTAGCAAATTAGGGAGTGGGGGAGGGGGGGGGTTATCAAGGCCGCTCCGAGGACAGCGGTCCGAACATTAATGTGCCTATACCTGGGGTGCACCGACAAATCACTAGGGGATTGGAGTCTCGGAAGCCCAGGCACAGCGCCATCCCTTCTGTTGTGGCTGTAAATGGTATTACACGTCTAGTTCATCTGAATCGAGTGCAGGTACAGATGAAACAAGAAGGATGGCGGCCACAGCGTTCATCCAATAACCACTGACCTAGAACATCCCTTTTATGGGATACATCCGTATGCAATTAGCTCCCACTAGTGGTGGATTCAGGATTATTTGCCGAGAGAGAGAGAGAAAGGGGTTTAGAGCTGGGGGGCATCCTCTCACCATACAGAGCACCCCTAGTGGTGGAGTCGGGGTATCCTCACTGACAATTTTAGAAAAGGAAGGAACTGTGGGGGCACTATGGCATAGAGTAAGAGCTTCTCTTGTGGGCCCTACAGCAGCTGCACACCCTGTGTGGGCCCTATAGCAGCTGCACACCCTGTGTGGGCCCTATAGCAGCTGCACACCCTGTGTGGGCCCTATAGCAGCTGCACCCCCTGTGTGGGCCCTATAGCACCTGCACCCCCTGTGTGGGCCCTATAGCAGCTGCACCCCCTGTGTGGGCCCTATAGCAGCTGCACCCCCTGTGTGGGCCCTATAGCAGCTGCACCCCCTGTGTGGGCCCTATAGCATCCTCCCTGTAGGAGCAGATGAGCCCCATCACATTGCCGCTGCCTCCGCACCTGATTTATAGCCCCGCCCCTCCCGCACTCCTCAGCCGCAGTATTTTATGAATTCCCAAACTATATTAACCTTTATAACCCCCTAGTAGAAAGCTTTTCCATAAATCCATGATCCCTCCGTTGATCCGGCACGGAACTGCCAATCCCCGGCGCTCCGAGCCCCCGCAGAGCCTCCCGCTGATATTAACAAGATCTCATCTGCTTTACGGAGGGCGATGTAGTCCCTCACCGGGGCGGCGCAGGCGGCTGGAAGACGTTTTCGTGTTCCGGTAGAATCTCGGAGGGTTCGTTACCTAAACCTCCCGCTCCGGATGAGTTAGCGCCTTCTGTTTGGGGAGCAAGAAAAAAAGTGTAATTGGCTAAAACCCTGCATATTAAGGGTTAATAATGATGAAAGTGTACGGCAATAGTTTGGGGTCCATCACAAGGACCACTCTAAGGTCCCAAATTTCTACCTGGTCCATTAACTCCTGCATTAAGGTGGGTCAGGGTGGAGCACTACAAACACCATGAGCTCTAGGACCCAGAAACCCTGTGTGGTTTGGGAGCCAGTTCTATAGACTATTGTTTCTCCTTGGGGAGACAAAGCAAAGCATCCTGGGAAATAAGTTATTCAAATGAGTTCACACCAAGTAGGAAGAAAGCCGCCTCTCTAGCGCCATCTCTGGCACTGTTGCATCACACTTTGATCCCTACTACAAACTTTTGGTCTTAGGGGCCCTATTATTTTGGGGCCCAGTAACACAGTTAAATCCTACAGCTCAAGATCAGGAATATCATGACAGCCTCCCCCCTTTCCTGGGAATACAATGGTCTCTGCAGTGTAGCCTTTCATTAGATGACAGTTATCATTGGTCAAATGCTAAACTGCCCCGCCCCCGAGGAGCCAACAGCATAGAAAAGAAGCAATTATACAGCAGACATGGGCGCCCGTTTTACATAATATCTATAGAAATTATCTATAGATTGCCAATGATCTTTAGTTGTCACTAGAGAGTCAATATGTTGCATAATTAATTTGCATATTTTTCCCATGAAGCATTATCGATAACCAAAACCTCTAGGGATGAAACCTATAGGGCTATATCACAGCTGAGGGTCTGTGACAGTCGAGTTCAGTCTAATCCAATCTGCACTAGAGGCTCAAAGATACCGTTACTGCAGGTTTGTTACAATGTATCAGTCAGAAGAAAACGGAGATATACAAAATGCTCAGAAGTGGAATCAGAAAAAATCTATAGCACATATGTGTATTCCAGTAATGTAAGGAAGCACCGGGGGTCTACGGCAGTCTGTAGTGACCCTATAAGGTGAGGGGAAAATACACAATGTATATAAAAACCCCTATAAACCTGAGTTATGTCCCCTTGTGATGGAGCGATGTTGCTGTAACTCATCTGTGCTACATCCCCCTCGCACTGATCCGTGAGATTTAAGGCCTGAACCAAGGCTGTAACCTGCCGGTGATAAACACCCGAATTACATGAGACGGGAAACAGATTGTATTACAATAATTTCTCCTTATTAACGATGCAATGAGGGAGGAGCAGAGAACAGAAGAAATATGTCTCCTGTCACTTACACACAACACGGCACAGCACAGAAGTTCATGTGACATCACTGTGTGTATTATCCCTGTACTGTGACATCACTGTGTGTATTATCCCTGTACTGTGACATCACTGTGTGTATTATCCCTGTACTGTGACATCACTGTGTGTATTATCCTGTACTGTGACATCACTGTGTGTATTATCTCTGTACTGTGACATCACTGTGTGTATTATCCCTGTACTGTGACATCACTGTGTGTATTATCCCTGTACTGTGACATCACTGTGTGTATTATCCTGTACTGTGACATCACTGTGTGTATTATCTCTGTACTGTGACATCACTGTGTGTATTATCCCTGTACTGTGACATCTCTGTGTGTATTATCCCTGTACTGTGACATCACTGTGTGTATTATCTCTGTACTGTGACATCACTGTGTGTATTATCTCTGTACTGTGACATCACTGTGTGTATTATCCCTGTACTGTGACATCACTGTGTGTATTATCCCTGCACTGTGACATCGCTGTGTGTATTATCTCTGCACTGTGACATCGCTGTGTGTATTATCTCTGTACTGTGACATCACTGTGTGTATTATCCCTGTACTGTGACATTACTGTGTGTATTATCCCTGTACTGTGACATCACTGTGTGTATTATCCCTGTACTGTGACATCACTGTGTGTATTATCTCTGTACTGTGACATCACTGTGTGTATTATCCCTGTACTGTGATATCACTGTGTGTATTATCCCTGTACTGTGACATCGCTGTGTGTATTATTTCTGTACTGTGACATCACTGTGTGTATTATCCCTGTACTGTGACATCACTGTGTATTATCCCTGTACTGTGACATCACTGTGTGTATTATACCTGTACTGTGACATCACTGTGTGTATTATCCCTGTACTGTGACATCACTGTGTGTATTATCCCTGTACTGTGACATCGCTGTGTGTATTATTTCTGTACTGTGACATCACTGTGTGTATTATCCCTGTACTGTGACATCACTGTGTATTATCCCTGTACTGTGACATCACTGTGTGTATTATACCTGTACTGTGACATCACTGTGTGTATTATCCCTGTACTGTGACATCACTGTGTGTATTATCCCTGTACTGTGACATCGCTGTGTGTATTATCCCTGTACTGTGACATCACTGTGTGTATTATACCTGTACTGTGACATCACTGTGTGTATTATCCCTGTACTGTGACATCACTGTGTGTATTCTCCCTGTACTGTGACATCACTGTGTGTATTATCCCTGTACTGTGACATCACTGTGTGTATTATCTCTGTACTGTGACATCACTGTGTGTATTATCTCTGTACTATGACATCACTGTGTGTATTATCTCTGTACTGTGACATCACTGTGTGTATTATCCCTGTACTGTGACATCACTGTGTGTATTATCTCTGTACTGTGACATCACTGTGTGTATTATCCCTGTACTGTGACATCGCTGTGTATTATCCCTGTACTGTGACATCACTGTGTGTATTATCCCTGTACTGTGACATCGCTGTGTGTATTATCCCTGTACTGTGACATCACTGTGTGTATTATTCCTGTACTGTGACATCACTGTGTGTATTATCCCTGTACTGTGACATCACTGTGTGTATTATCTCTGTACTGTGACATCACTGTGTGTATTATCTCTGTACTATGACATCACTGTGTGTATTATCTCTGTACTGTGACATCACTGTGTGTATTATCTCTGTACTGTGACATCACTATGTGTATTATCCCTGTACTGTGACATCACTGTGTGTATTATCCCTGTACTGTGACATCACTGTGTGTATTATCCCTGTACTGTGACATCACTGTGTGTATTATCCCTGTACTGTGACATCACTGTGTGTATTATCCCTGTACTGTGACATCACTGTGTGTATTATCTCTGTACTGTGACATCGCTGTGTGTATTATCCCTGTACTGTGACATCACTGTGTGTATTATCCCTGTACTGTGACATCACTGTGTGTAGTATCCCTGTACTGTGACATCACTGTGTGTATTATCCCTGTACTGTGACATCACTGTATGTATTATCTCTGTACTGTGATATGGAGGAGTGATGCGGATGTGCGGTCTCGTCCCTCTATGAGCGCTGCGCTCGCCCGGTGGTTGCCGCCAACATCACAGGGATTCGTTAATGTGTTAGATACGACCTTGAAGCGGGGTAGGGAGGGTTTTCACTCGCTGCCGCACAATTAGTAACATGGTTCTCTTTGAGGACTTGAGTTTCTGGGGTTATATAAGAGGAGGGGGGAATTTATGTAATTGTAAAGGGACGGTTAGAATTCTGTGTGCAGCTCTGGATGTAGCTGGAGAACATCACATGATAGCAGGCGGTTAGAATTGTGCGTGCAGCTCTGGATGTGACTGGAGAACATCACATGATAGTGGGTGGTTAGAATTCAGCGTGCAGCTTTGGCTGTGACTGGAGGATATCACATGATAGGGGGTGGTTAGAATTCTGTGTGCAGCTCTGGATGTGACTGGAGGACATCACATGATAAGGGGGCGGTTAGAATTCTGTGTGCAGCTCTGGATGTGACTGGAGGACATCACATGATAGGGGGCAGTTAGAATTCTGGGTGCAGCTCTGGATGTGACTGGAGGACATCACATGATAGGGGGGCGGTTAGAATTCTGTGTGCAGCTCTGCATGTGACTGGAGGACATCACATGATAAGGGGGCGGTTAGAATTCTGTGTGCAGCTCTGGATGTGACTGGAGGACATCACATGATAGGGGGCGGTTAGAATTCTCCATGCAGCTCTGGATGTGACTGGAGGACATCACATGATAAGGGGGCGGTTAGAATTCTGTGTGCAGCTCTGGATGTGACTGGAGGACATCACATGATAAGGGGGCGGTTAGAATTTTGCGTGCAGCTCTGCATGTGACTGGAGGACATCACATGATAAGGAGGCGGTTAAAATTCTGCGTGCAGCTCTGGATGTGGCTGGAGGACATCACATGATAAGGGGGCGGTTAGAATTCTGGGTGCAGCTCTGGATGTGACTGGAGGACATCACATGATAGGGGGCAGTTAGAATTCTGTGTGCAGCCTTGGCTGTGACTGGAGGATATCACATGATAGGGGGCGGCTATAATTCTGTGTGCAGCTCTGGATGTGACTGGAGGACATCACATGATAGGGGGCAGTTAGAATTCTGGGTGCAGCTCTGGATGTGACTGGAGGACATCACATGATAGGGGGCAGTTAGAATTCTGGGTGCAGCTCTGGATGTAGCTGAAGGAGGACACACATAGGGTACATATAGGGGTTTAGTCTGCCCGGAGCGTCGCGTCTGATTGAATCTTACATTGTGGTTTTTACTCTTCTTCTCCTCTGCCCCAGACAGCAGATGTGACACGTGCGTCTGGATGAGCCGCAGCTTGTGCTTCAGAGCTGCTCTTCCTCGTGTAATTAGGAACAGGAGGAGGCGACTACAGTCCGTACATCTGGGGGAGACCATCGGAGGGGCCTCTGCACCTCCCCCCTCCTGCAGTTCTCCGGATCTATGGAGAACATTCTGGTACCGGTCTGGAGTGATAACTGCATGAACAATGTGATTGTTTGGTCTGGGGTCTGTGTCAGGGTGCAGGTTCAGTTTAGGGGTCTGGTCTTGGGTCTGTGTAATTTTAGAGGTTTGCTATGAGGTCTTTATTAGTATATGGGTCTGGTCTGTAGTATGTATGAGTTTAGGGGTTCAGTGTGAGGTTCTGAGTCTGTACAAGTTACAGGTCTGGTCTGGGGTCATTATAAGTTTTTTTGATTGATCTGGGGTCTGTATTAGTGTAGAGGGTCTGGTGTCTATATTAGAGTAGATGGTCTGGTCTGGGGTCTGTATTAGTGTAGAGGGTCTGGTCTGGGGTCTGTATTAGTGTAGAGAGTCTGGTCTTGGGTCTGTATTAGTGTAGAGGGTCTGGTCTGGGTTCTGTATTAGTGTAGAGGGTCTGGTCTGGGGTCTGTATTAGTGTAGAGGGTCTGGTCTGGGGTCTGTATTAGTGTAGAGGGTCTGGTCTGGGGTCTCTATTAGTGTAGAGGGTCTGGTCTGGGGTCTGTATTAGTGTAGAGGGTCTGGTCTGGGGTCTCTATTAGTGTAGAGGGTCTGGTCTGGGGTCTGTATTAGTGTAGAGGGTCTGGTCTGGGTTCTGTATTAGTGTAGAGGGTCTGGTCTGGGGTCTGTATTAGTGTAGAGGGTCTGGTCTGGGGTCTGTATTAGTGTAGAAGGTCTGGTCTGGGGTCTGTATTAGTGTAGAGGGTCTGGTCTGGGGTCTGTATTAGTGTAGAGGGTCTGGTCTGGGGTCTGTATTAGTGTAGATGGTCTGGTCAGGGGTCTGTATTAGTGTAGAGAGTCTGGTCTGGGGTCTGTATTAGTGTAGAGGGTCTGGTCTGGGGTCTGTATTAGTGTAGAGGGTCTGGTCTGGGGTCTGTATTAGTGTAGAGGGTCTGGTCTGGGGTCTGTATTAGTGTAGAGAGTCTGGTCTGGGGTCTGTATTAGTGTAGAGGGTCTGGTCTGGGGTCTGTATTAGTGTAGAGGGTCTGGTCTGGGGTCTGTATTAGTGTAGAGGGTCTGGTCTGGACTCTGTATTAGTGTAGATGGTCTGGTCTGGGGTCTGTATTAGTGTAGAGGGTCTGGTCTGGGGTCTGTATTAGTGTAGAGGGTCTGGTCTGGGGTCTGTATTAGTGTAGAGGGTCTGGGGTCTGTATTAGTGAAGAGGGTCTGGGGTCTGTATTAGTGTAGAGGGTCTGGGGTCTGTATTAGTATAGAGGGTCTGGTCTGGGGTCTGTATTAGTGTAGAGTCTGGTCTGGGGTCTGTATTAGTGTAGAGAGTCTGGTCTGGGGTCTGTATTAGTGTAGAGGGTCTGATCTGTGGTCTGTATTAGTGTAGAGAGTCTGGTCTGGGGTCTGTATTAGTGTAGACGGTCTGGTCTGGGGTCTGTATTAGTGTAGAGGGTCTGGTCTGGGGTCTGTATTAGTGTAGAGAGTCTGGTCTGGGGTCTGTATTAGTGTAGAGAGTCTGGTCTGGGGTCTGTATTAGTGTAGAGGGTCTGGTCTGGGGTCTGTATTAGTGTAGAGGGTCTGGTCTGGGGTCTGTATTAGTGTAGAGGGTCTGGTCTGGGGTCTGTATTAGTGTAGAGGGTCTGGTCTGGGCTCTGTATTAGTGTAGAGAGTCTGGTCTGGGGTCTGTATTAGTGTAGAGGGTCTGGTCTGGGGTCTGTATTAGTGTAGAGGGTCTGGTCTGGGGTCTGTATTAGTGTAGAGGGTCTGGTCTGGGGTCTGTATTAGTGTAGAGGGTCTGGTCTGGGCTCTGTATTAGTGTAGAGGGTCTGGTCTGGTGTCTGTATTAGTGTAGAGGGTCTGGTCTGGGGTCTGTATTAGTGTAGAGGGTCTGGTCTGGGATCTGTATTAGTGTAGAGGGTCTGGTCTGGGGTTTGTATTAGTGTAGAGAGTCTGGTCTGGGGTCTGTATTAGTGTAGAGGGTCTGGTCTGGGGTCTGTATTAGTGTAGAGGGTCTGGTCTGGGGTCTGTATTAGTTTAGGGGTCTGGTCTGGGGTCTGTATTAGTGTAGAGGGTCTGGTCTGGGGTCTGTATTAGTGTAGAGGGTCTGGTCTGGGGTCTGTATTAGTGTAGAGGGTCTGGTCTGGGGTCTGTATTAGTGTAGAGGGTCTGGTCTGGGGTCTGTATTAGTGTAGAGGGTCTGGTCTGGGGTCTGTATTAGTTTAGGGGTCTGGTCTGGGGTCTGTATTAGTGTAGAGGGTCTGGTCTGGGGTCTGTATTAGTGTAGAGGGTCTGGTCTGGGGTCTGTATTAGTTTAGGGGTCTGGTCTGGGGTCTGTATTAGTGTAGGGTCTGGTCTGGGGTCTGTATTAGTGTAGAGAGTCTGGTCTGGGGTCTGTATTAGTGTAGGGTCTGGTCTGGGGTCTGTATTAGTGTAGAGGGTCTGGTCTGAGGTCTGTATTAGTGTAGATGGTCTGGTCTGGGGTCTGTATTAGTGTAGAGGGTCTGGTCTGGGGTCTGTATTAGTGTAGAGGGTCTGGTCTGGGGTCTGTATTAGTGTAGAGGGTCTGGTCTGGGGTCTGTATTAGTGTAGAGAGTCTGGTCTGGGGTCTGTATTAGTGTAGAGGGTCTGGTCTGGGGTCAGTATTAGTGTAGAGAGTCTGGACTGGGGTCTGTGTTAGTGTAGAGTCTGGTCTGGGGTCTGTATTAGTGTAGAAGGTCTGGTCTGGGGTCTGTATTAGTGTAGAGGGTCTGGTCTGGGGTCTGTATTAGTGTAGAGGGTCTGGTCTGGGGTCTGTATTAGTGTAGATGGTCTGGTCAGGGGTCTGTATTAGTGTAGAGAGTCTGGTCTGGGGTCTGTATTAGTGTAGAGAGTCTGGTCTGGGGTCTGTATTAGTGTAGAGGGTCTGGTCTGGGGTCTGTATTAGTGTAGAGGGTCTGGTCTGGGGTCTGTATTAGTGTAGAGTGTCTGGTCTGGGGTCTGTATTAGTGTAGAGGGTCTGGTCTGGGCTCTGTATTAGTGTAGAGGGTCTGGTCTGGGGTCTGTATTAGTGTAGAGAGTCTGGTCTGGGGTCTGTATTAGTGTAGAGGGTCTGGTCTGGGGTCTGTATTAGTGTAGAGGGTCTGGTCTGGACTCTGTATTAGTGTAGATGGTCTGGTCTGGGGTCTGTATTAGTGTAGAGGGTCTGGTCTGGGGTCTGTATTAGTGTAGAGGGTCTGGTCTGGGGTCTGTATTAGTGAAGAGGGTCTGGGGTCTGTATTAGTGAAGAGGGTCTGGGGTCTGTATTAGTGTAGAGGGTCTGGGGTCTGTATTAGTATAGAGGGTCTGGTCTGGGGTCTGTATTAGTGTAGAGTCTGGTCTGGGGTCTGTATTAGTGTAGAGAGTCTGGTCTGGGGTCTGTATTAGTGTAGAGGGTCTGATCTGTGGTCTGTATTAGTGTAGAGAGTCTGGTCTGGGGTCTGTATTAGTGTAGAGGGTCTGGTCTGGGCTCTGTATTAGTGTAGAGCAGGGGTAGGGAACCTATGGCTCGGGAGCCATATGTGGCTCTTTCGATGGCTGCATCTGGCTCTCAGACAAATCACTGATTAATAGCAATCGCCAGTGTGTACATGTAAGACAAACACAGCGATGATCACTGGATGCAGGCCGGGATGTGTCTACCTATACACTGGGGAGCATGTGCTGTGACTACCTTTCTACTAGGGGCATTTGCTGGGGCTACCTATCTACTGGGGGGCATGTGCTGGGGCTACCTATCTACTGGGGAACATGTACTGAGGCTACCTATCTACTGGCAGGCATGTGCTGTGGCTACCTATCTACTGGGGTCAATGTGCTGGGACTACCTATCTACTGGGAGGCATGTGCTGGGACTACCTATCTACTGGGAGGCATGGGCTGTGGCTACCTATTTACTTGCAGGCATGCAATTCTGCTACCTATCTACTATGGGGCATGTGACATGATTATTAATATACTGGGGGGGCATGTGCTGTGGCTACCTATTTACTAGCAGGCATGCGATGGTGCTACCTATCTACTATGAGGCATGTGCCGTGATTACTAATATACTGGGGGGGGGGCATGTGGTGTGGCTACCTATCTGGTATGGGTCATGTGCTGGGGCTAGCTGTCTATTTGGGTGCATGTGCTGGGGCTACATATCTACTGGGAACATGTACTGAGGCTACCTATCTACTGGGGTGCATGTGCCGTGGCTACCTATTTACTGGGGGTTATGTGATGTGGGTACCTATCTACTGGGGTCATGTACTGGGGCTAGCTATCTACTGGGGACATGTACTGGGGCTAGCTATCTACTGGGCGGCATGTGCTGGGCCTACCTAGTTACTGGACCCCATGTGATGTGGCTACCTATCTAGTGAGGGGCATGTGCTTTGGCTGCCCATTTACTGGGGGCCATGTTCTGCTGTTACCTATCTACTGGGGGGCATGTGCTGTGGCTACCTATCTACTGGTGGGCCATGTACTTGGGCTACCTATCTACTAGAGGGGGAAGTGCTGTGGCTACCTATCTACTGGGGGACATGTGCCGTGGCTACCTATCTACTGGGGGGAATTTGCATATTGTATGGCTCTCACAGAATTACAGTTTAAAATATGTGGTGTTCACGGCTCTCTCAGCCAAAAAGGTTCCTGACCCCTGGTGTAGAGGGTCTGGTCTGGGGTCTGTATTAGTGTAGAGGGTCTGGGCTCTGTATTAGTGTAGAGGGTCTGGTCTGGGGTCTGTATTAGTGTAGAGGGTCTGGTCTGGGGTCTGTATTAGTTTAGGGGTCTGGTCTGGGGTCTGTATTAGTGTAGGGTCTGGTCTGGGGTCTGTATTAGTGTAGAGAGTCTGGTCTGGGGTCTGTATTAGTGTAGGGTCTGGTCTGGGGTCTGTATTAGTGTAGAGAGTCTGGTCTGGGGTCTGTATTAGTGTAGACGGTCTGGTCTGGGGTCTGTATTAGTGAAGAGGGTCTGGGGTCTGTATTAGTGTAGAGGGTCTGGGGTCTGTATTAGTATAGAGGGTCTGGTCTGGGGTCTGTATTAGTGTAGAGTCTGGTCTGGGGTCTGTATTAGTGTAGAGGGTCTGGTCTGGGGTCTGTATTAGTGTAGAGGGTCTGGTCTGGGGTCTGTATTAGTGTAGAGGGTCTGGTCTGGGCTCTGTATTAGTGTAGAGGGTCTGGTCTGGTGTCTGTATTAGTGTAGAGGGTCTGGGGTCTGTATTAGTGTAGAGTCTGGTCTGGGGTCTGTATTAGTGTAGAGGGTCTGGTCTGGGATCTGTATTAGTGTAGAGGGTCTGGTCTGGGGTCTGTATTAGTGTAGAGGGTCTGGTCTGGGGTGTGTATTAGTGTAGAGGGTCTGGTCTGGGGTCTGTATTAGAGTAGATGATCTGGTCTGGGGTCTGTATTAGTGTAGAGGGTCTGGTCTGGGGTCTGTATTAGTGTAGAGGGTCTGGTCTGGGGCTGTATTACTGTAGATGGTCTGGTCTGAGGTCTGTATTAGTGTAGAGGGTCTGGTCTGGGGTCTGTATTAGTTTATGGGTCTGGTCTGGGGTCTGTATTAGTGTAGAGGGTCTGGTCTGGGGTCTGTATTAGTGTAGAGGGTCTGGTCTGGGGTTTGTATTAGTGTAGAGAGTCTGGTCTGGGGTCTGTATTAGTGTAGAGGGTCTGGTCTGGGGTCTGTATTAGTGTAGAGGGTCTGGTCTGGGGTCTGTATTAGTTTAGGGGTCTGGTCTGGGGTCTGTATTAGTGTAGAGGGTCTGGTCTGGGGTCTGTATTAGTGTAGAGGGTCTGGTCTGGGGTCTGTATTAGTGTAGAGGGTCTGGTCTGGGGTCTGTATTAGTGTAGAGGGTCTGGTCTGGGGTCTGTATTAGTGTAGAGGGTCTGGTCTGGGGTCTGTATTAGTGTAGAGGGTCTGGTCTGGGGTCTGTATTAGTGTAGAGGGTCTGGTCTGGGGTCTGTATTAGTTTAGGGGTCTGGTCTGGGGTCTGTATTAGTGTAGAGGGTCTGGTCTGGGGTCTGTATTAGTGTAGAGGGTCTGGTCTGGGGTCTGTATTAGTTTAGGGGTCTGGTCTGGGGTCTGTATTAGTGTAGGGTCTGGTCTGGGGTCTGTATTAGTGTAGAGAGTCTGGTCTGGGGTCTGTATTAGTGTAGGGTCTGGTCTGGGGTCTGTATTAGTGTAGAGGGTCTGGTCTGAGGTCTGTATTAGTGTAGATGGTCTGGTCTGGGGTCTGTATTAGTGTAGAGGGTCTGGTCTGGGGTCTGTATTAGTGTAGAGGGTCTGGTCTGGGGTCTGTATTAGTGTAGAGGGTCTGGTCTGAGGTCTGTATTAGTGTAGATGGTCTGGTCTGGGGTCTGTATTAGTGTAGAGGGTCTGGTCTGGGGTCTGTATTAGTGTAGAGAGTCTGGTCTGGGGTCTGTATTAGTGTAGAGGGTCTGGTCTGGGGTCAGTATTAGTGTAGAGAGTCTGGACTGGGGTCTGTATTAGTGTAGAGTCTGGTCTGGGGTCTGTATTAGTTTAGGGGTCTGGTCTGGGGTCTGTATTAGTGTAGGGTCTGGTCTGGGGTCTGTATTAGTGTAGAGAGTCTGGTCTGGGGTCTGTATTAGTGTAGGGTCTGGTCTGGGGTCTGTATTAGTGTAGAGAGTCTGGTCTGGGGTCTGTATTAGTGTAGACGGTCTGGTCTGGGGTCTGTATTAGTGAAGAGGGTCTGGGGTCTGTATTAGTGTAGAGGGTCTGGGGTCTGTATTAGTATAGAGGGTCTGGTCTGGGGTCTGTATTAGTGTAGAGTCTGGTCTGGGGTCTGTATTAGTGTAGAGAGTCTGGTCTGGGGTCTGTATTAGTGTAGAGGGTCTGATCTGTGGTCTGTATTAGTGTAGAGAGTCTGGTCTGGGGTCTGTATTAGTGTAGACGGTCTGGTCTGGGGTCTGTATTAGTGTAGAGGGTCTGGTCTGGGGTCTGTATTAGTGTAGAGAGTCTGGTCTGGGGTCTGTATTAGTGTAGAGAGTCTGGTCTGGGGTCTGTATTAGTGTAGAGGGTCTGGTCTGGGGTCTGTATTAGTGTAGAGGGTCTGGTCTGGGGTCTGTATTAGTGTAGAGGGTCTGGTCTGGGGTCTGTATTAGTGTAGAGGGTCTGGTCTGGGCTCTGTATTAGTGTAGAGGGTCTGGTCTGGTGTCTGTATTAGTGTAGAGGGTCTGGTCTGGGGTCTGTATTAGTGTAGAGGGTCTGGTCTGGGGTCTGTATTAGTGTAGAGGGTCTGGTCTGGGATCTGTATTAGTGTAGAGGGTCTGGTCTGGGGTCTGTATTAGTGTAGAGGGTCTGGTCTGGGGTCTGTATTAGTTTAGGGGTCTGGTCTGGGGTCTGTATTAGTGTAGAGGGTCTGGTCTGGGGTCTGTATTAGTGTAGAGGGTCTGGTCTGGGGTCTGTATTAGTGTAGAGGGTCTGGTCTGGGGTCTGTATTAGTGTAGAGGGTCTGGTCTGGGGTCTGTATTAGTGTAGAGGGTCTGGTCTGGGGTCTGTATTAGTGTAGAGGGTCTGGTCTGAGGTCTGTATTAGTGTAGATGGTCTGGTCTGGGGTCTGTATTAGTGTAGAGAGTCTGGTCTGGGGTCTGTATAAGTGTAGAGGGTCTGGTCTGGGGTCTGTATTAGTGTAGAGAGTCTGGTCTGGGGTCTGTATTAGTGTAGCGGGTCTGGTCTGGGCTCTGTATTAGTGTAGAGGGTCTGGTCTGGGGTCTGTATTAGTGAAGAGGGTCTGGTCTGGGGTCTGTATTAGTGTAGAGGGTCTGGTCTGGGCTCTGTATTAGTGTAGAGAGTCTGGTCTGGGCTCTGTATTAGTGTAGAGGGTCTGGTCTGGGGTCTGTATTAGTGTAGAGGGTCTGGGGTCTGTATTAGAGTAGATGGTCTGGTCTGGGGTCTGTATTAGTGTAGAAGGTCTGGTCTGGGGTCTGTATTAGTGTAGAGGGTCTGGTCTGGGGTCTGTATTAGTGTAGAGGGTCTGGTCTGGTGTCTGTATTAGTGTAGAGGGTCTGGTCTAGGGTCTGTATTAGTGTAGATGGTCTGGTCTGGGGTCTGTATTAGTGTAGAGGGTCTGGTCTGGGGTCTGTATTAGTGTAGAGGGTCTGGTCTGGGGTCTGTATTAGTGTAGAGGGTCTGGTCTGGGGTCTGTATTAGTGTAGATGGTCTGGTCTGGGGTCTGTATTAGTGTAGAGGGTCTGGTCTGGGGTCTGTATTAGTGTAGAGAGTCTGGTCTGGGGTCCGTATTAGTGTAGAGGGTCTGGTCTGGGGTCTGTATTAGTGTAGAGGGTCTGGTCTGGGGTCTGTATTAGTGTAGAGAGTATGGTCTGGGGTCTGTATTAGTGTAGAGGGTCTGGTCTGGGGTCTGTATTAGTGTAGAGGGTATGGTCTGGGGTCTGTATTAGTGTAGAGAGTCTGGTCTGGGGTCTGTATTAGTGTAGAGAGTCTGGTCTGGGGTCTGTATTAGTGTAGGGTCTGGTCTGGGGTCTGTATTAGTGTAGAGGGTCTGGTCTGGGGTCTGTATTAGTGTAGAGGGTCTTGTCTGGGGTCTGTATTAGTGTAGAGGGTCTTGTCTGGGGTCTGTATTAGTGTAGAGGGTCTGGTCTGGGGTCTGTATTAGTGTAGAGGGTCTGGTCTGGGGTCTGTATTAGTATAGAGGGTCTGGTCTGGGGTCTGTATTAGTGTAGAGGGTCTGGTCTGGGGTCTGTATTAGTGTAGGGTCTGGGGTCTGTATTAGTGTAGAGGGTCTGGTCTGGGGTCTGTATTAGTGTAGAGGGTCTTGTCTGGGGTCTGTATTAGTGTAGAGGGTCTTGTCTGGGGTCTGTATTAGTGTAGAGGGTCTGGTCTGGGGTCTGTATTAGTGTAGAGGGTCTGGTCTGGGGTCTGTATTAGTATAGAGGGTCTGGTCTGGGGTCTGTATTAGTGTAGAGGGTCTGGTCTGGGGTCTGTATTAGTGTAGGGTCTGGGGTCTGTATTAGTGTAGAGGGTCTGGTCTGGGGTCTGTATTAGTGTAGAGGGTCTGGTCTGGGGTCTGTATTAGTGTAGAGAGTCTGGTCTGGGGTCTATATTAGTGTAGAGAGTCTGGTCTGGGGTATGTATTAGTGTAGAGGGTCTGGGGTCTGTATTAGTGCAGAGGGTCTGGTCTGGGGTCTGTATTAGTGTAGAGGGTCTGGTCTGGGGTCTGTATTAGTGTAGATGTCTGAGGTCTGTATTAGTTTAGGGGGCTGGTCTGGGGTCTGTATTAGTGTAGAGGGTCTGGTCTGGGGTCTGTATTAGTATAGAGGGTCTGGTCTGGGGTCTGTATTAGTGTAGAGGGTCTGGTCTGGGGTCTGTATTAGTGTAGGGTCTGGGGTCTGTATTAGTGCAGAGGGTCTGGTCTGGGGTCTGTATTAGTGTAGAGGGTCTGGTCTGGGGTCTGTATTAGTGTAGAGGGTCTGGTCTGGGGTCTGTATTAGTATAGAGAGTCTGGTCTGGGGTCTGTATTAGTGTAGAGGGTCTGGTCTGGGCTCTGTATTAGTGTAGAGGGTCTGGTCTGGGGTCTGTATTAGTGTAGAGGGTCTGGTCTGAGGTCTGTATTAGTTTAGTAGTCTGGTCTGGGGTCTGTATTTGTTTTGTAGTCTGGTCTGGGGTCTTTATTAGTTTTGTAGTCTGGTTTGGGGTCTTTATTAGTTTAAGGGGTCTGCTCTGGGGTCTGTATCAGTTTAGGGGTCTAATCTGGGGTCATCATTTGTTTAGGGGTCTGGTCTGGGGACTGTTTTAGTTTAGGGGTCTGGTCTGGGGTCTGTAATAGATCCACTGCTCTAATCTGGGGTGTGTGGTGCGTATTAGTCCTGAGCTATGCTTGACGTCCCAGTGAGATTCAGGGATGTGGTCTTAGTTCTGTATGACTTTATTGGTCTGGTCTGGAGTCCAGTTTGAGGTCTACATTTGGTTCAGGGTCTGGGCTAATCTGTGGCTCAAATTAGTTTAGGAGCTCTGTGGGGCTTATATTAGTTTAGTTTATGTGTTTTAGTTTGAGGTGAGTATTACTCTAGGGTCTAACATATACGGTCTCTTTGAGTTTCAGGGTCTGGTCTGGGGTCTGTATTAGTTGCAGGTAGTTTGAGTTTGTATTAATTAAAGGGTCCGGTTTGGGGTCTGCATCAGGTTAGGAGACTGTATTTACTCTAGGGTTTGGGGTCTGGTTTGTATTATATAGGTGGCCAAGTCTGGGGTCTCTGTTAATAATATGCGGACAGAAATAATAATGTATGTTGAAGGGGACGTGTCCTATACATGTGGGCGGAGCATAAAACGAAGCAGCATTTTTCACCATTTCTTCGGCTGTCTCTTCTAAGAATCTGGGCAGCAATGAGTTAAAAGCGATTTATACCGAGGAGAAACCCCCTCAGAAGGAACAGGCATAAGGTGTGATATATACACCGCAGCGCGGCACTAACACGATTGGACGTCCTGCGCGTGAAAAAAAAAAAAAATCTATAAATAGTTTAAGATATAAAAACCCGGCTCGTCGCCACCTTGCCGGTGATTTATCATGGTGGCTGTAATATTTAAGCTGTCTCAGCAGCGCCGGAGCATCATTAACGCTCAGGAGAAAATTTCCCAGCGGTCCGAGCACGACCGAGGGAGGAGGAAGCGAAACACACACACGAAAAAAAAAAATAAAAAAATCTTCCAGTTTTTTCGTAACTTTGCTTAATTTTGTTGTGGACGCAGCAGAGGATCCGATGTGTTATTGTTAGGGGAGAGACGGTCATTTATCACCGGATTACGGCCAGACCTGCAGTTTGGCGAACGGCGGCGGGGGAACAAAAGCGCAGAGGATAAAAGGAAAAGAAAGTATAAAAAAAATCTAAAAAAAAAATAGATTCTTATCCTTGTTACCACTAATTGGTATAATAGCAGAGGTAGACTAGGGTAAAGACCCCTCCCACTGGCAGTCTAAGTATCATAAATCTGTCTGTAAGGCAACTGGCTACAGCAGGTGCTCTCCCCACTAATCTGTAATAGATATAACACCAATGGTATGACCCAAAAACCCTGGGGTCCACAGAACCTCCTGCATGACTCTATGATCTCCTGTAATGTCTGGCAGTTTAAGTATCATAAATCTGTCTGTAAGGCAACTGGCTGCAGTAGGGGCTTTCCCCACTAATCTGTAATATATATAACACCTGTCATATGACAAATAAGCCCTACCACCCACAGAACCTCCTGCATGACTCTATGATCTCCTGCAATGTCTGGCAGTTTAATTATCATAAATCTGTCTGTAAGGCAACTGGCTGCAGTAGAGGCTTTCCCCACTAATCTGTAATATATATAACACCAGTGCTATGACAAATAAGCCCTACCACCCACAGAACCTCCTGCATGACTCTATGATCTCCTGCAGTGTCTGGCAGTTTAAGTATCATAAATCTGTAAGGCAACTGGCTGCAATAGAGGCTTTCCCCACTAATCTGTAATAGATATAACACCAGTGGTATGACCCATGAGCCCTGCACTCCACAGAACCTCCTGAATGACTCTATTATCTCCTATTATGTCTGGCAGTCTAAGTATGACTCTATGATCTCCTGCAATGTTTGGCAGTTTAAGTATCATGAATCTGTCTGTAAGACAACTGGCTGCAGTAGGAGCTCTCCCCACTAATCTGTAATAGATACAACACCAGTGGTATGAGCCATGAGCCCCGTGGTCCACAGAACCTCCTGCATGACTCTTTGATCTCTTGTAATATCTGGCAGCCTAAGTATCATAAATCTGTCTGTAAGGCAACTGGCTGCAGTAGGAGCTCTCCCCACTAATCTGTAATAGAAATAACACCAGTGGTATGATCCATGAGCCCCGAGGTCTACAGAACCTCCTGCATGACTCTTTGATCTCCTTTTATGTCTGGCAGCCTAAGTATCATAAATCTGTCTGTAAGGCAACTGGCTGCAGCAGGAGCTCTCCCCATTAATCTGTAATAGATATAACACCAGTGGTATGACCCATGAGCCCCGAGGTCCACAGAACCTCCTGCATGACTCTATGACCTCCTGTATTGTCTGGCAGTTTAAGTATCATAAATCTGTCTGTAAGGCAACTGGCTACAGCAGGAGCTCTCCCCCACTGCTGTGCCTACACTGCATCTTACAGCAGTGGTAGCACCCAGAAGCTCATGGGTCCACAGACCCTCCCCACAAGTCTGTATTCATCTTTCGCAATCATAAATATGTATGTTAAGGCACCTAGGTACAGAAGAAGCCCCCCACCACACACACTGCTCTGTAATAGTGTTCTCCTGATCTGTGATCTCCAGTAATGTCTGGCAGTCTAAGTATTATAAATCTTTCTGTAAGGCAACTGGAAGGAGCAGGAGCCGGGTCACATGATCAGTCACTGTCCTAGGATCATAAATCCTACTTCTGCTCTCTGCACTGAGATTCATGATACTTAGACTCCACACATGCCCCCCTCCCCTCTCAGAATACTATTAACCGTTAGATGCAGGTCAGTATATAGTCCAGTAAGGGAGGTATCTACAAAACGCTGTACCTGCACTGATACATTGTAACAAACTCAATCAGGATAGGTGAAAGATTTACGCTGCTTTATTAACCCCACAGGAAATTTTCTAACTGATACATTGCAACAAACTGCAACAGTTTTGCTCACACCCCCAAAATAGAGACCTCCCTATAGGAACGCAGGAGACTATTAACCCCTAATCGACTGGTCACATGAGATTAAGAGCCCCACCGGACGGAGGAGACGAAGCAAAACTGAAACGTGGCGTCGCTAATGGAGGAGGAAGGAAGGTGTAATGGCGGCAGCCGAGTCTCTGTAATTGAGGCTGTTAGTAAGATTAATGAGCGGGGCGAGCGAGGAGCGTAGCGGTCAATCTCCGTAATATGGCGGAGATGGAGAGAGCGCTGCTTCAAGGTGGCACCAGACGTCTGCTCCGGAGGACAAGGTCACGTCTAGAGCGCCTGCCTGGATAGGAGAACGCCGCCTGCTGGTGGTCAGGTCAGGTAGTGCACCTTACATTGCATAAATCTCTCTACTGCTACTAGTGGTCACATAGGGAATTACATCCTGCATTGTACAGAACTCTCTACTGCTACTAGTGGTCAAATAGAGAATTACATCCTGCATTGTACAGAACTCTCTACTGCTACTAGTGGTCAAATAGGGAATTACATCATGCATTATACAGAACTCTCTACTGCTACTAGTGGTCAAATAGAAAATTACATCCTGCATTGTACAAAACTCTCTACTGCTACTAGTGGTCACACAGAGAATTACATCCTGCATTGTACAGAACTCTCTACTGCTACTAGTGGTCACACAGAGAATTACATCCTGCATTGTACAAAACTCTCTACTGCTACTAGTGGTCAAATAGAGAATTACATCCTGCATTGTACAGAACTCTCTACTGCTACTAGTGGTCACATAGAGAATTACATCCTGCATTGTACAGAACTCTCTACTGCTACTAGTGGTCAAATAGGGAATTACATCATGCATTATACAGAACTCTCTACTGCTACTAGTGGTCAAATAGAAAATTACATCCTGCATTGTACAAAACTCTCTACTGCTACTAGTGGTCACACAGAGAATTACATCCTGCATTATACAGAACTCTCTACTGCTACTAGTGGTCAAATAGAGAATTACATCCTGCATTGTACAGAACTCTCTACTGCTACTAGTGGTCACATAGAGAATTACATCCTGCATTGTACAGAACTCTCTACTGCTACTAGTGGTCACATAGGGAATCACATCCTGCATTGTACAGAACTCTCTACTGCTACTAGTGGTCAAATAGGGAATTACATCCTGCATTATACAGAACTCTCTACTGCTACTAGTGGTCACATAGGGAATTACAAACTACATTGTACAGAACTCTCTACTGCTACTAGTGGTCACATAGGGAATTACAAACTACATTGTACAGAACTCTCTACTGCTACTAGTGGTCACATAGGGAATTACATCCTACATTATACAAAACTCTCTACTGCTACTAGTGGTCAAATAGAGAATTACATCCTGCATTGTACAAAACTCTCTACTGCTACTAGTGGTCACATAGAGAATTACATCCTGCATTATACAGAACTCTCTACTGCTACTAGTGGTCAAATAGGGAATTACATCCTGCATTATACAGAACTCTCTACTGCTACTAGTGGTCAAATAGAGAATTACATCCTGCATTGTACAGAACTCTCTACTGCTACTAGGGGTCAAATAGGGAATTACATCCTACATTGTACAGAACTCTCTACTGCTACTAGTGGTCACATAGGGAATTACATCCTGCATTATACAGAACTCTCTACTGCTACTAGTGGTCAAATAGGGAATTACATCCTGCATTGTACAGAACTCTCTACTGCTACTAGTGGTCACATAGGGAATTACATCCTGCATTGTACAGAACTCTCTACTGCTACTAGGGGTCAAATAGGGAATTACATCCTACATTGTACAGAACTCTCTACTGCTACTAGTGGTCACATAGGGAATTACATCCTGCATTATACAGAACTCTCTACTGCTACTAGTGGTCAAATAGGGAATTACATCCTGCATTGTACAGAACTCTCTACTGCTACTAGTGGTCACATAGGGAATTACATCCTGCATTGTACAGAACTCTCTACTGCTACTAGTGGTCACATAGAGAATTACATCCTGCATTGTACAAAACTCTCTACTGCTACGAGTGGTCACATAGGGAATTACATCCTGCATTGTATAAAACTCTCTACTGCTACTAGTGGCCAAATAGGGAATTACATCCTGCATTGTACAGAACTCTCTACTGCTACTAGTGGCCAAATAGGGAATTACATCCTGCATTGTACAGAACTCTCTACTGCTACTAGTGGCCAAATAGGGAATTACATCCTGCATTGTACAGAACTCTCTACTGCTACTAGTGGTCACATAGGGAATTACATCCTGCATTGTACAGAACTCTCTACTGCTACTAGTGGTCAAATAGGGAATTACATCCTGCATTGTACAGAACTCTCTACTGCTACTAGTGGTCACATAGGGAATTACATCCTGCATTGTACAGAACTCTCTACTGCTACTAGTGGTCACATAGGGAATTACATCCTGCATTGTACAAAACTCTCTACTGCTACGAGTGGTCACATAGGGAATTACATCCTGCATTGTACAAAACTCTACTGCTACTAGTGGTCAAATAGGGAATTACATCCTGCATTGTACAGAACTCTCTACTGCTACTAGTGGTCACATAGAGAATTACATCCTGCATTGTACAAAACTCTCTACTACTACTAGTGGTCATATGCGTCTTTGCATCCTATACTGTACATTCTGTAACCCTTAAAAAAAACACCTCTCTTCTGCTTCTAGTGGTCAAGTTAGGTATTGCTTTTTACAAAAAAATCCTCCAAATTAAGGAGACTTTACAGCAGTGCCTCCAACATTTTGCTTTACGTCTGTTGCAAAACTACAATTTTCAACCCTTCCCTAACAGCTTATGAATGAGACCAGCAACTGAAATCCAATACATATCACGACAGAGGGTTTGTTACAATGTATCAAAGTCTAAACTAATACTCTCTTCTGTTCTGGTAGTCTGTTACAATGTATCAGTGATACATGTAACAAACCCTACCATGTCAGGTATAAGCACTTTAAGTGGGTTTTTAGGCTTACTATTAAGGTTTCCATTCACTGACAGCAAGCAGAGATCCTGAAAATGTCTATAATTCATAAATGATGAAGTTTTACTTATCTGTCAGCGATATTAATGTGTGAGATGCAGTGAGTGACGCTTTGTGATCGCGCCCAGATGGGTGTTGATGGTTCTGCTTAACAGCTCAGACTGGTTCATCATATTCTGGATTTCAGTGATTCCAGGGGCCTCAGAGACCACAGGTCACTGCTAGTCGCAGAACTGTGGGTGAGGGTTACACGCTACGGACTGTATACAGTGATTTCTAGCTATGACACAATCTCCAGATCATCTGCAGAGTCTCCTGTATTATCCGAGGCTCGGGCTGACGCTCTGTCCCCCATGCTTTACACTTCCTGCTCATTCAGATGAATCACTATGAAGGATAAGTAAATGCAGTAACGGGGAGCAGTTAGTAATAATTTCATTGTTGTTTCATCCAAAGGTGGCAAAGAAGTAAGAGAGTAAGAGGGTTACTTAAAGGGGAATGTGTTTAAAACATAAAAAAAAGTTATTTAAATTCCAGGATTGTAGCTTCACCGGGTGCACTGTGGGTGTGTCCTCACACTGCTGTGCTCTATACACAGGTCGTGTCCCTGGAGAGATGTGTGGATCAGATATTTGTGTATGTTGTTGGTAGCAGGAGAACTGTGACATATGGATTCATATTACAGGATTGCGCTGGGGGAATGTCCTCACACTGCTGTGCTCTGTGTTCTCTGCAGCTGGTGTAAGGCATCTTCCCTGGAGAGATGTGTAATCAAACCTTTGTATATGTAGTAAGCAGCAGCAGGACTGTGATATATGGGTTTATATTCCAGAATTTACTGGGGGATGTCCTCACACTGCTGTGCTCTGTGCTCTCTGCAGCCAGTGTAAGGCATCTTCCCTGGAGAGATGTGTAATCAAACCTTTGTATATGTAGTAAGCAGCAGCAGGACTGTGATATATGGGTTTATATTCCAGAATTTACTGGGGGATGTCCTCACACTGCTGTGTTCTGTGCTCCCTGCAGCCAGTGTTAGGCATCTTCCCTGGAGAGATGTGTAATCAAACCTTTGTATATGTAGTAAGCAGCAGCAGGACTGTGATATATGGGTTTATATTCCAGAATTTACTGGGGGATGTCCTCACACTGCTGTGTTCTGTGCTCCCTGCAGCCAGTGTTAGGCATCTTCCCTGTAGAGATGTGTAATTAGACCTTTGTGTATGTTGTAAGCAGCAGCAGGACTGTGATATATGGATTTATATTACAGGATTGTATTGGGGGGGGGGGGGTATGTCCTCACACTGCTGTGCTCTGTGCTTTATGGAGACAGTGTCAGATATTGGCCCTGGAATGATGTGTAATCTTAACTTCGTGTATATTGTTAGTAGTAGCAGCAGCAAATCTGTAATATATTAATTTACATTTCAGGATTATACTGGGGTAGTGTCCTCACACTGCTGTGCTCTGAGCTCTATGCAGAAAGTCTTAGGTACTGTCCTTGGTGAGATGTGTAATCAGATCTTTATGTATGTTTTTGTAGCAGCAGGACTGTGAAATATGGATTACTATTCCAGAATTTTACTGAGGGCTGTGTCCTCACACTGCTTTGCTCTCTGCAGCTAGTGTTAGGTATTGTCCCTGGATAGCTATGCAATCAGACCTTTTTGTGTGGTCAGTAGCAGCAGGACTGTGAAATATAGATTTATATTCCAGAATTATGCTGAGGGTGTGTCCTCACACTGCTGTGCTCTCTGCAACCAATGTTACGTTTTGTCCCTGGAGAAATGTGCAACCAGCACCTTTGTGTGTTGTCAGTAGCAGCAGGACTGTGAAATATGGATTACTATTCCAGGATTTTACTGCGGACGTGTCCTCACACTGCTGTGCTTTTAACTCTGAGCACTTCACAGCTCCTCCCACAGTTAGTAGATGGTATACAAGTTCTGTGCTGCTCTTTGCTGCTACTAGTGGCTAAACTGGGTACTGCAGTCCATATTTGACTGTTCTCACCCAAATTTAGGAGACAATGCTGCTGTGAAAATGTTCTAAATTCCTGGCTGACCTCATCCCAAAACACGGCAATGCAGCAGATTATAAAATGGAACGGAAACCTCCGCACTCCATTAATCACCAATTACCGTCCTCTAAAAACAATCCCATGATGCATCTGTTGTCAACGGAGCCGCTCACTCTTATTCCCTTTCAGCTAATTTTAGAGCTAATCCCTAGAAACAGAAAGTGTCCGGCACGCGAGGGGTTAATGTCGTTTCTTTTCTATGGCAACCGGATACCTTCCGTTCCGTTGCCACAGCAACCACACCCTTTTTAACGAACCGGCACAGAAGCAAAGTCACCTTCCCGTTTTGGCAGCCGAGGGATAGATAAGACTCTGCGCATTGTCTCATCTGTCACCGGCGGACGGGACGTGATAGTCATCTGCTGATGACGTCATCGGGGATATGCAAATGAGGACGAAAAAAAAAAAAAAAAAAAGGAGATGAGTCATGGATGTATCAATGGTGGCCAAAAATGTATCGCAACGTAACGGGTCGGAGCGGCGCAAGGACTGCGTACACTCAACGGCATGTTTTTGGAAGAAAGCCTCAATGTTTGTCTAGTCCTTGACCTCCTCAAAGGTTTCCATGATGGTCCATTGTTGCGTCTGAGCATAAAAGGTTGAGGTGTAGTACCTGGTATGACCACTTTTGGCGCCGTTGCGCTGTGCTTGAAAAAAAATCATGATCAACCAGATCGAGAGAGTTGGGTTTGAGGTATAGTGGAAGGGAAATCCTGTGTGTTGGGTAGTTGGGGGGGGGGGGGGGGGGGTTTGTAATGTTCGGGTCCCTCAGTTCGAATCAGCCGAAATCTTCAAGGCTAGTTGAGATTATTGTGGTCAGTGGTGAATTACCGCTCTCTCTCTAAGAAGAAAAACTTGACAAGAAGACCATTCGTGATCAGCCAACCCCTAGTCAAGATCTAAAAACTTTATGAAGACCCCTTCCGAAAAGAAGGAACTGATGAGAGGATCAGTCATGATCTACCAACCCAATTCGCTGAAGGTTTTTGAACCCTACTGTTACAATCCAAAAAGTTTTTGGTGATCATTATGAGGAGGACCAGATTTGATTGTCCTGTAGTGTTAATGTTTTCACACCCTAAAAGTCAAAATCCAAAGACTTTGTGGAGACCGTTTTAAAAGGAAGAACTCGACGAGAGAACCAGTCTTGGTGGATAACTCATGCTTTGTAGGGCAAATGTAAGAGTAAGAGCTTGATGCCCAACTCGTAGGGTAAATAATTTTGAATGCCTACAGTCTACATCCAAAACCTGTATGAAGAGGACCATTCATGAACACTACAACCACACGCTCTCTGAGGGAAATGTTTTTGAAACTCGTATAAAACATTATGGAGAACCTTTTTGAGAAAAACTTGACCGAAGGACCATTCTTGAAGATTCAACCTTATGCTCTCTGAGGTAAATGTTTTTGAAGCTCTCTTAAAAGTTAATGGAGACCCTTTATGAGAATCACTTCAGGAGAAGACTATTCTTAAACACTCAACCTCAAGCTCTTTGAGGGAAACGTTTTTTAAAACTCTTACGGGAAACTTCAATACAAAAAGTTTTTGAGACTGCCCAAAATTAGGATGTTTAGAACCATTTCTATTCCAAATCCAAAAATAGAAGGCACATACCTTTAGAACAAGGACATTTTTTATTGTTCTCTCTAATCAGATGTATCGGCCCTTTAAACGTCTAACAAGTTCGTTGACACGGGGTGGAAGAAGGAGAATAATGTAGAGCGTGTTCCAGCGATGCGGTCCAGCGCTGTACTCGACGTCATCTCTCATGTAACAGTCTCGTTAAACCAGTTAAACGCCTCAAATCCTCTTCTCGGAGTTATTAAGCGGCATTGCGCTCACCGGCTTCATCTCCCCATTAGGATTCACCACCGCAGCGTTTAATCTACTCGCTCTGCCACCGGACGCCACTCGCACAGCCATAATTATGACAGCAATAATAGGTCATTCTTCCAGCAGAAAGAAAAGATGCGTCCTGCTTTTCCACCAACCGCGCCTCCGGACAGTCCGTTAATCACGTCGCTGACATTTGAGGGAGCGCCGGTATTTGGAGAACAGATGAATACACACCGCAGAGAGACACGGACCAGCGGTCCGCCCTCGCATCTACAAGTAATAGGATGTGGGCCAAACCTAGAGGAGTGGGGGTCCTACAACCGAGTTTAGGTTGGAGAATTTAGTGCTTGGTTGCCCCACATCTGCCCATCTTAGATACTTGGGACCACCTAGAGGAGTGGTGGTCCTATAACCCAGTTTAGGTTGGAGAATTTAGTGCTTGGTTGCCCCACATCTGCCCATCTAAGATACTTGGGACCACCTAGAGGAGTGGGGGTCCTATAACCGAGTTTAGGTTGGAGAATTTAGTGCTTGGTGGCCCCACATCTGCCCTTCTTAGATACTTGGGACCACCTTGAGGCCATTTTGGACTATCACCATCTTCACAGGCACCATAGGCTACCTATATGCCAAATTCATCCTTGACGGAATAAGCCACGCCATGATACAAAATGACACTGACCCCCGTGGCCAAGATAGGGGAATACAGGCCATGGGTTCTGATTTTGGCCACAGAAGGGTGGAGTTTATGCAGAATTGTACAAAAAAAATGTTATATCACGCTAAGTTTATCCCGAAAAGTTTGGATATTTTCCTCAAATTTTCTTCCCACCAATGAGAACATGCGCAGTATTGTGGCACCTCCTCCTCTACTTATCAGCTCATGTCTCTATATAAACAAAATGGCCGCCGAAGTGACCAGTTTTTAGAGAACAGATGAATATAAACTGCAGAGAGACACGGACAAGGGGTCCGCCCTTGCATCTACAAGTAATCGGACGTGGGCCAAATCTAGAGGAGTGGGGGTCCTATAACCGAGTTTAGGTTGGAGAGTTTAGCGCTTGGTTGCCCCCCATCTGCCCTTCTTAGATATTTGGGACCCACTGGAGACCATTTGGACTATCACCATCTTCACTGGCACCACAGGCTACCTATATGCTAAATTCATCCTTGACGGAATAAGCCACACCATGATACGAAATGACACTGACCCCCGTGGCCAAGATAGGGGAATACAGGCCATGGGTTCTGATTTTAGCCACAGAAGGGTGGAGTTTATGTAGAATTGTCCAAAAAATATTATATCACGCTAAGTTTATCCCAAAAAGTTTGGATATTTTCCTCAAATTTTCTTCCCACCAATGAGAACTTGCGCAGCTCACGTCTCTATATAAACAAAATGGCCGCCGATGTGACCAACGCGGTCCAATTGTGGGCATTCTCTGAATAACACAGACGTAGTGCTTTCCAGTAACCACCACTAGGCCGATCTCCTGTCATAAAAACATAGCAACAACATAGCAACCAATCACAACTCTGCTCTCATTTCTAATCCTGCTCTTGAGGAATTTAAGCAGTGCATTGATTGGATGCTATAGGCACCAGAGACGGTTTAATAAAAACACATACATTGAGCCATGAGGGAGCTCTGTTTTACTAAAATCAACATTAATAATAAATTATTTTCATAAAGGGATTTGTATAAAGGGGTCTTTTCCTTTTTACACGGGATAGGGAAGAAATCTCTGAAAAGGTCCTTAAAAGCCCCCATAGATTGTTGATATGAATGAGTTGCAATACCAGATACAGCCTGATGACCAGAGTGGCAGTGTTTTAGGTTGTGTCCTTTGCTGTAATGTGTATACAGCTCTGGTGCAGATGTACATGTCTCCATAGTGACAGAGTACTGTGTAGTCAAATGATATAGTCATGTTCCTAGATTAGGAGTTTCCATTATCTGAAATGTTAGAACTTGAATGCAAGCCAATGAGTTTCCATAGTGACAGACTACAAACAAACCCCTCGCAGTCGTGTATTTATTCTCAATCTGTTTCATACTCAAGTTTTGACTGTCCTTCATTTTTAGTACAAGTCCTAATTAACATAGAGTGTATGGGGGAGATTTATCATAAGTCTCTTAGAGCAGAACTGTTCTAGTTGGAGATGTCAACCAATCAGAGCTCAGCTTTCATTTTCCCACAGCTGTTTATAAAATTTAAGCTGAGTTCTGATTGGTTTCCATGGGCAACTGGAACAGTTTTACCTCAGAAACTTGATGATAAATCTCCCCCTATATGTCTTATGTGCAGACCCATGTGTTTCCATAGTAAGAGACTACAAACAACCTCCGTGTAGTCCCATTCTGTAGTATTGTATTTCATTCTTGCCAAGAGTCTGAAATTCGGACAGTCCCCGATTTTCAGAGGCCTTGTATTCCATGACAACTTGTTGATCACCATAGCAACAGACTACAAACACACCAAGTGTAGTCAGATGCTGTCGTCATGTTTTCCTGACTGGACAGAGTATACACAATAAAATATCAGTAGGCCGAACTCTCGTGATAGTCGGCCATTTTGGGACAGAACCATTCGGTTACCTGATATAGTCACCTGATATTTCCCTTCTCTCTCATTGGTCATTTCTCTTCACGTCTACGGATTTCATTAACAATTACACTATGAGGTAATATTAAACTGAGGTGGGAACATCCAAATAGCAGCTCACACATCCGATGACAGAATATTCTATAACAAGACGGATTGTGGGAATTTCCTCACATATATCTGTTTTATTCTAGAGATTATTTATGAGACGTCGCTGGGATATCAGAGCGGGGTGTACGCTGCGCCCTCCGCCCCGTCATATGAGTCTCGCTGCGCTGCCCGCGCCATCTGGATAATGGACTGAGGCTGATAGATGGACGCCAGCAGCGAGGTGCCGAGGTGATGCCCATAGGATGATGGATGGAGAGGAGGTGCTAAGTGACAAATCCAGAGTGAAACCGTGATCGATGGGATCTATGACTGGAATAATATTGTCCAAAACGGAGACTCTGAGGCCTCATTCGTAATGCTCCATCTATCTCATATCTATCTATCTATCTATCTATCTATCTATCTATCTATCTATCTATCTCATATCTATCTATCTATCTATCTATCTCATATCTATCTATCTATCTATCTATCTATATCATATCTATCTATCTATCTATCTATCTATCTATCTATCACATATCTATCTATCTATCTATCTAAAACAAGAGAAGTCCAAGGCAGCACAACCGGGAGGCCTGGGTGCAAAAATCTGGATGTCCGTGGCAAGGACCAAGTGGTATATACAAGGAAGGCAGCAGCACTCCAGTAGGTAGATTTTAAATCAGGGTGATCTTTATTTCAGATGCGATGTTTCAGTGTATCCACCTTTTTCAAGCATGCTTCTATATCTATCTATCTATCTATCTATCTATCTATCTATCTATCTATCTATCTATCTATCTATCTATCTATCTATCTCATATCTATCTATCTATCTCCTATCTATCTATCTCATATCTATCTATCTATCTCCTATCTATCTATCTATCTATCTCCTATCTATCTCCTATCTATCTATCTATCTATCTATCTATCTATCTATCTATCTATCATATATCTATCTATCTATCTATCTATCTATCTATCTATCTATCTATCTCATATCTATCTATCTATCTCCTATCTATCTATCTATCTATCTATCTATCTCATATCTATCTATCTATCTATCTATCTCATATCTATCTATCTATCTATCTATCTATCTCATATCTATCTATCTATCTATCTCATATCTATCTATCTATCTATCTATCTCATATCTATCTATCTATCTATCTATCTATCTATCTCATATCTATCTATCTATCTATCTATCTATCTATCTCATATCTATCTATCTATCTCATATATATATATGATCACATACAGTATATGTTATAAACATATTGGGGGTCATTTACTTACCCGGTCCATTCGCGTTCCAGCGGCGCCTTCTCTGACGAGCGTTCGGGTCTTCCGGCGATTCATGAAGGTCCTGCGCCCGATGTCCACCAGGTGGCGCTGCTACGCCGAAGTCCGCCGAGGTGCCCCGGAGTTCATCGTCTTCATCGTGGTGCATGTAAGTATGGCCCGTGCGGGTTATCGTTCGGCCACGCCCCCCGATTTCCGCCGCGTGCATGCCAGCGCCGATGCGCCACAATCCGATCGCATGCGCCAAAATCCTGGGGCAATACAGGGAAAATCGGCGCAAAACGGAAATATTCGGGTAACACGTCGGGAAAACGCAAATCGGGCCCTTATTAAATGACCCCCGTTATGTACAATGTGCAGCATAGGATGTATATAATGGTGCACATGCCACATCCTCCAGTGTCAGGTTGCATACCGGGGCCCCTGACACTGTGGGCCCTATAGTTACCCTTGCATTTATCTAATTCTAATGGCCTGACTGTGAGAGCGCAAGTGATCTCCTAATACGAGGAGACTGCAGGGTCTCAATTATCGCAACTTTCCTACAGATATCACACGGATACGTAGACAGATAGTGTAACTATCGGATAGATAGATATCGGAGGATATCTAGAAGCTATTCTTGATTATCTCCGTCCATAGATAGTGTGACGCTTTGTTCTGTCCCCGCAGAGCGTTGCACCATGTGGTGAGGAATCATCATAGACGTTGACACAAGATTTGTGAATCCGATCACATCCTCCTCCGGCTGATCTCTAATTCCGTGTACGGCACGGAGGCGGAGGCACTGATAGGGCGAAGATGTGGTCCGGGGACTCTCCGTGAAGGACGGAAGCAAAGAAATGAAATGACCTGGAAGAGTGAGGGTGGAGAGATGACAATTCGACTTTCACTCCGGTTTTGCATTTAGCGGGGGAAAAAAACCCTGATGAATGGATCTATCCTGCGCCCTGCACAACACATTCCCACCGACATACAGGACAGAGTGTGACATATATTCCAGGATTGCTTCCTCACACTTCTGTGCTCTGTGCTCTCTGCAGCCAGTGTAAGGAGAGTGCAGCACCTGTCTGTGCTGCAGGAGTCAGTGTCACACTACCAGGAAGCAGAGGAGAGTGCAGCACCTGTCTGTACTGCAGGAGTCAGTGTAACACTACCAGGAAGCAGAGGAGAGTGAAGCACCTGTCTGTGCTGCAGGAGTCAGTGTCACACTACCAGGAAGCGGAGGAGAGTGCAGCACCTGTCTGTACTGCAGGAGCCAGTGTTACACTACCAGGAAGCAGAGGAGAGTGCAGCACCTGTCTGTGCTGCAGGAGTCAGTGTAACACTACCAGGAAGCGGAGGAGAGTGCAGCACCTGTCTGTACTGCAGGAGCCAGTGTTACACTACCAGGAAGCAGAGGAGAGTGCAGCACCTGTCTGTGCTGCAGGAGTCAGTGTAACACTACCAGGAAGCGGAGGAGAGTGCAGTACCTGTCTGTGCTGCAGAAGCCAGTGTCACACTACCAGAAAGCAGAGGAGCGTGCAGCACCTGTCTGTGCTGCAGGAGTCAGTGTCACACTACCAGGAAGCAGAGGAGAGAGCAGCACCTGTCTGTGCTACAGGAGTCAGTGTCACACTACCAGGAAGCAGAGGAGAGTACAGCACCTGTCTGTGCTGCAGGAGCCATTGTTACACTACCAGGAAACAGAGGAGAGTGCAGCACCTATCTGTGCTGCAGGAGCCAGTGTCACACTACCAGGAAGCAGAGGAGAGTACAGCACCTGTCTGTGCTCCAGGAGCCAGTGTCACACTACCAGGAAGCAGAGGAGAGTACAGCACCTGTCTGTGCTGCAGGAGTCAGTGTCACACTACCAGGAAGCAGAGGAGAGTGCCGCACCTGTCTGTGCTGCAGGAGTCATTGTTACACTATCAGGAAGCAGAGGAGAGAGAAGAACCTGTCTGTGCTGCAGCAGCCATTGTTACACTATCAGGAAGCAGAGGACAGAGAAGAACCTGTCTGTGCTGCAGGAGCCATTGTTACACTACCAGGAAGCTGAGGTGTCTCAGGCCGCTAAGCCCCAGAGCAGAGGGCCACTGTCCGGACTCGGTTCCATCTTTACCAGCCCAGCCTGAAGTTACTATAAGGCTGTGAGCAGCGTTCCTGCGGACCAGCTATCTATCTATCTCTATCTCATATCTATCTATCTCATATCTATCTATCTATCTATCTATCTCTATCTCATATCTATCTATCTCATATCTATCTATATTATTTCTATCACATATCTATCTATCTATCTATCTCATCTCTATCTCATATCTATCTATCATCTATCTATCTATCTATCTATCTATCTCCTATCTATCTATCTATCTATCTATCTATCTATCTATCTCATATCTATCTATCTATCTATCTATCTATCCATTATCTATCTATCTATCTATCTCATATCTATCTCATATCTATCTATCTATCTATCTATCTATCTATCTATCTATCTATCTATCTCATATCTATCTATCTATCTATCTATCTATCTATCTCATATCTATCTATCTCATATTTATCTATCTCATATCTATCTATCTATCTATCTATCTCATATCTATCTATCTATCTATCTATCTATCTCATATCTATCTATCTCATATTTATCTATCTCATATCTATCTATCTATCTATCTATCTATCTATCTATCTATCTATCTCATATCTATCTATCTATCTATCTCATATCTATCTCATATCTATCTATCTATCTATCTATCTATCTCATATCTATCTATCTATCTATCTCATATCTATCTATCTCATATTTATCTATCTCATATCTATCTATCTATCTATCTATCTCATATCTATCTATCTATCTATCTATCTATCTATCTATCTCATATCTATCTATCTCATATTTATCTATCTCATATCTATCTATCTATCTATCTATCTATCTATCTATCTATCTATCTATCTCATATCTATCTATCTATCTATCTCCTGTCTATCTATCTATCTCATATCTATCTATCTCATATCTATCTATCTCATATCTATCTATCTCATATCTATTTATCTATCTATCTATCTATCTATCTATCTATCTATCTATCTCATATCTATCTATCTATCTATCTATCTATCTCATATCTATCTATCTATCTATCTATCTCATATCTATCTATCTATCTCATATCTATCTATCTATCTCATATCTATCTATCTCATATCTATCTATCTATCTATCTCATATCTATCTATCTATCTATCTATCTATCTATCTATCTATCTATCTATCTCATATCTATCTCATATCTATCTATCTATCTATCTATCTATCTATCTATCTATCTATCTATCTATCTATCTTCCTGAGACCCTCATGGACAGGTAATGGGGTTCTAGTTATTATCCATCTTTCCATGAAACAGATAAAAGGTTACAGAAAGAGTCTACTGGGAATTTCTGTTCCAGAAATAGTTTTTCTCTCTCACTCATCTGGATCAGTAAGTTTCTGTACAGAAGGTTCTAGAAGCGGCGGGAGGTCCGGTCAGTTGTGATGTGATAGAAGTGAATCATGTTTTTCATGTCTCATTAGGAGGCGTCAGCTCTTGGCCTTTACCGTCCGGGAGGAGAACACTGATCACAGAGGTGCTGACCTTCACACCACATCACTGCTACACGGAGGAACGCTCACGACATCACCTACTACATGTGTACTGCACGAGCCTAATAACACTCCAAGGGCGCAGTGTGCAGCCAACACCACCTGCCCTTTAAGAAGTCTTGTACAGTCCAAACCCCCCAGAAAAGATCAAAGAGACAGACAGATCGATAGACCTGAAGACAGATTTAGCGGTCTAGACTTCTGATTAAATTATGTATCTGCTCTTGAGTCTGATGAATTTAGGGGTGAGTTCTTGGGTCTTATAAATTAAGGTGACTGATAAATTTAGGGGCCGGGTCTCTTGAAGTTTTATGAATTAAGGCATCTAATATATTTAGGAATCTTCATGGGTCTGATGAATTCAGGGATTTGCTCTTAGGTCTGATGAATTCAGGAATCTGGCCTTGGGTCTGATGAATTCAGGAATCTGGTCTTGGGTCTGATGGTTATAGGGATCTGATCTTGTGATTACATTTTGGGTCTGTTCTTCAGTCTGACGAATTTAGGAGTGTGTTCTTGAGTCTTATAAATTGAGGCGACTGATACGTTTAAGGGTTTGTTCTTGAGTCTGGTGAATCTAGGGGACTGTTTTTGGTTCTGATGAATTCAGGGGTCTGGTCTTTTGGAGTTTTATGAATTAAATCTATTAAATTCAGGGATCTGGTCTTGGGTCTGATAATTTCAGGGATCTGGTCTTGGGTCTGATGAATTCAGGGATCTGGTCTTGGGTCTGGTAAATTTAGGATTTCAAATTTAGGGCTTTCAAATTTAGGGTCTGATGAATTCAGGGATCTGGTCTTGGGTCTGATGAATTCAGGGATCTGGTCTTGGGTCTGATGAATTCAGGGATCTGGTCTTGGGTCTGATGAATTCAGGGATCTGGTCTTGGGTCTGATGAATTCAGGGATCTGGTCTTGGGTCTTATAATTTCAGGGATCTGGTCTTGGGTCTGATGAATTCAGGGATCTGGTCTTGGGTCTGATGAATTCAGGAATCTGCTCTTGGGTCAATTTACAGGTCTTACAGGTTTTTAAGGGTCTGATTAATTTAAAGACTGTCCTTGGGTCTGATGAATTTAAGAGACTGGACTTGGGTCTGATGAGTTTTGGGTTCTAGTCTGCGGGTGGACTTAGTTACACCCCTGACATATATGTAGATTGATATGTGGTTTCAGGTACATAGATAGGTAATAAGCCATAAATAACACAATAAATCAGCATCTGACCTTTGAACTTGTGAAAGACGGCCCAAAGCTCGGCAATATCTGTGGCAAAGGTGATATCGGTGTCCAGGACGATGACCCGCTCCAGGCTGGCAGGGAGGGTCTTGGTAAGGACCAGCTTCATGAGCCCATAAATTCCTGAGTAATGCTTGTTGGGAATCCATGACACCTCCGACTGTGGAGACAAGACAGAAGAACGTAAAGAGTCTTACAGATCCATCATCTACGTACTTGTGATGGTACTACAGGATGGAATGTTTTGAGGAGTATGTAGAGTATGTGGTTGGGGGCGTAGGTGTTCGGGTGGGTCCTCGATGACATCATGGTGGTCACCTTCATCTTATACGAGCGCTCAACTGGAGGTACCAGGCCCCGAGGAGAACCTTCATGAGCCGGATGAGGGTGAATGATCAAGATTGAGGAACCAGCCACATCATAAATATATAGAACCACCGCACCACGAGAAACCTCCTGATATCACCCACTGCCTCTGCCACCGGAGAGAGAGGAAAAAACACAGCGTGGAAAATTCATCAGCCCACCTGCCGACACATATTTACTATCCTAAAGTGCTGGTATCTTCTGGGGTTGGCACCTGCCACCACATATTTCATACCCTTAGGTTCTGATGATGGAAGCTTCTACCACATCACCCTGATACCTTCTAGGGTGACAACCCGCCACCACATATTTCCTACCTGAAGGTCCTGATACTTTCTGGTGACTGCCACCACATCGTTTACGAGCTGGAACCTGCCACCACGTGCTTCCGACCGGAAAGTGAGTATATCTTCTCGCGCTGTCACCTTCCACCCCATATTTCTTACCCAAAGGTGCTGATATCTTCTGACGCTGGGACCTGCCATCACACATTTCCTACCCTTGGCTTCTGCTATCTTAGCTTCAACCACATCACCCTGATATCTTCTAGGGTTAGGACCCTACTCTAAGGTTCCTGTACTTTTCGGTGCCAGAAGTTTCCACATACTCCACAACTTCAGATACTGATCCTGTCCGATAATGGCACCTACCTCATATACCCCAAAATAAGTCATTGATATACTTAGTTGCTGATATCTTCTAGGACTGGCACCTGCCACCACATATTTCCAACCTGTAGGTGTAGATATCTTCTGGGGCTGGAACCTGCCACCACATGTTTCCTTTCCTAAGCTCATGATAACTTCCGATGCTGGCACCTTCTACTATATTTTTAATAATGTAAGGGTCTGGAACCTGCCACCACATATTCCCTTCTCCGAAAGTCCTGATATCTTCTAGAGCCTTCAGCTGATACCAAATATTTACTATCCTAAGGTGCTAATATCCTCTACTTCCGACGCCTGCTAGCACAAATTCTAAGGTGCTCATATCTTCTGAAGATGGCAACTTCAACCACATCACTCCGATACCTTCTAGGGTTAGAACCTCCCAACGCATTTGCTACTCTAAAGGTTCCTATACTTTTTGGTGCCACAAGCTTCTACCACATATTCTCCAGCTTCAGGTGCTGATCCTGTCAGATGATGGAACCTGCTTCCTCATATTTCCTATCCTAAGGAGTGAATATCTTCTACTTTGGACACTACCTTCTAGAACATATTCTCCAATCTAAGATGCTGACATCTTCTGGGACTGGCACCAGCCACCACATATTTCCTACCCTAAGGTTTTTGTACGTTCTGGTTCTGGCAGCTACTACCACATATCCCCTAAGGTGCTAGTATCTTCTGGGACTGGAAAGCTTGTGGTAGCTACCAATATATATTCCATACCCTAATGCAGGGGCATCTTCTGCTTCTTTGAGGTGCCATTCCTGGTTCTTCGCTGGTTCCTTGGCTCATTTGATTGATGAATCTTAGATGCCAACCATTGATTAAAAAGATGGCAACCTCAGCTGTCTCTGCACTTCCATTAGCACCTCCAGCCCGGTTAGAGCCCTCTATATCATACATACCATGGAGTCTATATATTATACAGGACATAACTAGTTCTGCTCCATAATAATGATGTATTGACACTATTCTTGGCAAATCCACCAAACCCAGAGCCGGAGCTTAATTGGTTTAGCTCCAAGGGCTGAGAGCCTGAAAGCTGGCACCGGGGTTCCCCCATATTGCTTTGTGCCCATTCACAACTTCAAGGGGGTATCATTTTTAAGCAGAATATGTAACAACAAGGTATTGCTTGTCAGTGGAGACTCTGGGATCCATAAAGGCTTCCAGTCGAGATCCTCCCTCCCTCCGTTGGATAATACCGCCACACTGTGCCAACCCCAGCTAATGATTTGTCATCCAAGTGCATTAATTGCCAAAGGGGGCCGCCGAGCATGGAGCCAGTAGAGCGGATGTGTATTCAGCCCTTGTACCAGAGCTTGTTACATCCATGCCCTAAACTCTGTGACAATGTGCCAGCGGCAGCGAACCCTGCGCCACGCTTCACAGCCGGGTCTTCAGCAGGGTGCTTGCCTTTTACAACCTGTAGTTTGGAAGCCATAAACATCTTCTTCAATGGCGCCTGTTATGTGTAATTGTATATTTAGCGGCGCTGTCCTCGTATCTTATAGATTCAATCTGTCAAGTGGAGCTTCCAGCCAGAAACATGAATAATCCCTGCAGTTCTTGTAAATCTCCACTGGGGGCAGCACTGAGGGTGTCATTTGATGTTAAGTAACTCAGTTCTAGTAAAAACTGGGGAAAAAATGGATTCATAGCCCAGGATTGTAGTGCACTTCTGGTGCTTCCTCACACTGCTGTGCCCTAATCTCTGCAATGCAAGTCAAAAGCCACCTATTGTCCTAAAATGAGGTCACCAAGCTACATAGTGCCCTCATAGAACTACTTGATGCCCTCACAGTAGTAACGGCGTCCCATAGTATCCTCAAAGTAGTCACATTGCTCTATACCATCCTCACAGTAGTCACAGTGCGCTATAGTATCCTCACAGTAGTCACAGTGCCCTACATTATGCTCACAGTAGTCACAGTGCCCTATATTATCCTCACAGTAGTCACAATTCCCTATATTATCCTCACAGTAGTCACAGTGCCCTATAGTGTCCTCACAGTAGTCAAAGCACCCTATATTATCCTCACAGTAGTCACAGTGCCCTATATTATCCTCACAGTAGTCACAGTTCCCTATATTATCCTCACAGTAGTCACAGTGCCCAATATTATCCTCACAGTAGTCACAGTTCCCTATATTATCCTCACAGTAGTCACAGTTCCCTATATTATCCTCACAGTAGTCACAGTGCCCAATATTATCCTCACAGTAGTCACAGTTCCCTATATTATCCTCACAGTAGTCACAGTTCCCTATATTATCCTCACAGTAGTCACAGTGCCCAATATTATCCTCACAGTAGTCACAGTTCCCTATATTATCCTCACAGTAGTCACAGTGCCCTATATTATCCTCACAGTAGTCACAGTTCCCTATATTATCCTCACAGTAGTCACAGTTCCCTATAGTATCCTCACAGTAGTCACAGTGCCCTATATTATCCTCACAGTAGTCACAGTGCCCAATATTATCCTCACAGTAGTCACAGTGCCCTATATTATCCTCAGAGTAGTCACAGTGCCCTGTAGTATCCTCACAGTAGTCACAGTGCACAATATTATCCTCAGAGTAGTCACAGTGCCCTGTAGTATCCTCACAGTAGTCACAGTGCCCTATAGTATCCTCACAGTAGTCACAGTGCCCAATATTCTCCTCACAGTAGTCACAGTGCCCTATATTATCCTCACAGTAGTCTCAGTGCCCTATATTATCCTAACAGTAGTCACAGTGCCCAATATTATCCTCACAGTAGTCACAGTGCCCTGTAGTATCCTCACAGTAGTCACAGTGCCCTATAGTATCCTCACAGCAGTCACAGTGCCCTGTAGTATCCTCACAGTAGTCACAGTTCCCTATATTATCCTCACAGTAGTCACAGTGCCCAATATTATCCTCACAGTAGTCACAGTGCCCTATATTATCCCCAAAGTTGTCACAGCGCCCTATAATATCTTCGCAGTAGTCACAAGGCCCTTTAGTAACCTCACAGTAGTCACAGTGCCCTGTAGTATCCTCACAGTAGTCACAATGCCCAATATTATCCTCACAGTAGTCACAGTGCCCTGTAGTATCCTCACAGTAGTCACAGTGCCCAATATTATCCTCACAGTAGTCACAGTGCCCTGTAGTATCCTCACAGTAGTCACAGTACCCTATAGTATCCTCACAGTAGTCACAATGCCCTTTAGTGTTCTCACAGTAGTCACAGTGCCCTATATTATCCTCACAGTAGTCACAGTACCCTATAGTATCCTCACAGTAGTCACAGTACCCTATAGTGTCCTCACAGTAGTCACAGTGCCCTATAGTATCCTCACAGTAGTCACAGTGCCCTATAGTATCCTCACAGTTGTCACAGTACCCTATAGTATCCTCACAGTAGTCACAATGCCCTTTAGTGTTCTCACAGTAGTCACAGTGCCCTATATTATCCTCACAGTAGTCACAGTACCCTATAGTATCCTCACAGTAGTCACAGTGCCCTATATTATCCTCACAGTAGTCACAGTGCCCTATATTATCCTCACAGTAGTCACAGTACCCTATAGTATCCTCACAGTAGTCACAGTACCCTATAGTGTCCTCACAGTAGTCACAGTGCCCTATAGTATCCTCACAGTAGTCACAGTGCCCTATAGTATCCTCACAGTTGTCACAGTACCCTATAGTATCCTCACAGTAGTCACAGTGCCCTATAGTATCCTCACAGTTGTCACAGTACCCTTTTGCATCCTCACAGTAGTCACAGTGCCCTATAGTATCCTCACAGTTGTCACAGTACCCTTTTGCATCCTCACAGTAGTCACAGTGCCCTATAGTATCCTCAAAGTAGTCACAGTGCCTCAAAGTGACCTCATAATACTTGTTTAGCACAGCCACAGGAACTTCATATTAGACAAGGTCTCTAAAACCTACAGTCGCTTTAAATTCTGCACAGCCCTTTTAATGAGCCCCATTATTTCCAATGATCCTGCAGGTATTACCACAAAGTTTAATGAAGCGAGAAGGGAAAGCCCTGATGAAGTGAAGCGCAGACTGTCACCTCCCCCCCTCCCCCCCCCCAATAAAGAGGGACCACACGTCCCCCGTCTAATTAGGATAGATCCAATGTTGCACAAGTACAATGCAGCCTAATTTGCTTATGCAAATGAGACTAATAAGCCAAGGGGCCGGGAGGGTTTAGGTAACGCTGATGATTTGCGGGATGAAACCTGCTGGACGTCAGGAGGAGGCGGAATCTACCAGACAGTCACCTTCACGGGAGATCCGGCTCCGAAGCCTCTTATGAAACAGGTATCATCCCGAGTTATTAACACCGGATCCACGACTGGTAATCTCTGCTCCGTATCCAGCAGCCGCAGGGATAATCCCCGGATACAGACCCCATACTCCACTCACAAGCCGCTCTCCAGCTGCTCCATACTAAGCCGCCTTAACCCCATCAGTAGTCCGAGACCTCACTGATGTCTACCTGCACCCACTATACTACACCTACATGTATAATCACTCATCCTGTATTATGCCCAACAGCTGCATTCACTATTCTGCTGCCGGTGCAGTCACTGTCTACATACATGAGTTACAGAAGTCCATGCAAGCTGCTGAGAATTCATTGATCAGATATATGCATGGTGCACAGTTTGCTAATGTTAAGAGGCTAAAGGACTTGTGATGATTTGGCGACAGGTTCCCTTTAAGACGTCTTTAAGGATTTGTCCTCCAGATCTGCGGAAACACTTCAGATTTAGAGGCCACTAAACCCGCACCTGCTCACATCTGTGTCCGTGCCCATATACCTAGGCTGCGGGCACCGTGCCACGTGCTCTCATTATGCTTGTGGGATCTACATTGCAGCATGAATTCCTGTAATTAGGTGGAGGATGCGGGCACGGTTGTCTCCTCTTGGCCGTGCGCTTGTTTTTGTGCTCCGGAGCTGGCATCCGCGTCGCACTCAGTCCTGCGCTCCCATTTTTATAAATGAAGCTGATTAGCTTCTCCGCAGGAGCCCCGCAGCAGCACAACAGGTTGGCACCACTCTATTGGGTCGGGGGTGGTACTTGGACCGCGCTCAATGGTATTTACCTAATGGAAATGAGATATTCTAATACTGTAGGCTGGGCTGCTTACAGAGGACGTCCATTGTGCTCAATCCCTTCTGTTCAGAGCGGTCACAGGATAATTACATAATCACAGGGTAATATCTGCAAGGCAAAAGCCTGCCAGAGGGTTTTCAGTTATCCCACAGTGCCTCCACAGGGGAAATGAGGTATTACACAGTTCATGTAAAACCTGGACAAGCCGGGGCCTCCAAAGAGAGAGAGGCAGTGTTTGTAACAGGTGTTCACTCATCCCACAGTGCCTCCACAGGAGAAATGAGGTATTACACAGTTATTCATGCTGGGTTGTCCGGAGATATTTTATGTAGCAGGTACAATTGTACAAGTTAGGTCCTCCAGAAAGAGGGAGAAAAACTCCTTGTAGAAGGCGTTCATTTACCTCTACAATGCCCTCAAAGGGGAAATGAAGTATTACATGAGTTTGTGGTATAGCACAGTTTGTGTTTTGCCTGTATGGTCTTGGTCCTCCAGAGAGAGAGAGAGAGAGAGAGAGAGAGAGAGAGAGAGACTCTTTGCTTGTGTTGCCTTCTTTGGCTTAGAGATTAGAGTCCTGACTGTTGGTGGAAGGTCGGGAGCTCCCTGGTGCAGATGGTGGTGATGGTTGACACACAGGGACCGGTAGTGAGGAATGACGCTGTTAATAAGTAATATCCATCTTTTTAATGGAGGGGGCTCCTGGTCCTTCCAGGTCATCACCACCACTTTTCGGGCGTAGTATAATACAAACCTAAAGAAAATTTTGTCATAGTGGCCATTGATGACTTCATTTATGATACCGAGGAGACACACAGAGGGAGACAGTAATCGTGGGAAATCAAAGTGTACATTTAGGAACTCCAGCACTTCGGACCAGAAGACAAGAACCCTAGGGCAGGACCAGACACAATGCAGGAAGGATCCGACTTCAGCCTGACAGCGAAAGCAAAGATCATTGGGCATTGCTCCCATGCGAAATAGTCTAGCAGGGGTGAAATATACTCTATGGAGGAATTTAGATTGGATCAGGAAGTCCCTCGCACTCACTACAGATGTGAAGTAGGACAGTTCGACCTCCCTCCAGTCATCATCCGACAGGTCAGGGATATCCTGTCTCCAGCGTTCACAGGCTCTATCAAACGGTCTGGACTTTTGCTCTTGTAGGAGAGCATAGCACTGAGTGAGTGGCTTAGGGAGGTCCGGGGTACTCATCAGAGTCTCTAGTTTGGAGAATTTCACTGTCAGGCCGAAGGAGCCGAATTGGGCTTTGAATGCGTGTCGCAATTGCGTGTAATGGAAGCTGGCCGTATTGGGTACAGTATGTCTCTCCCTTATCTCGTTAAAGCTGAGTAATTCTGCTTCCGGGGATAAGAGCTGGCCTACAAATTTCACCCCCGCCGCCCCCCACATTGTCCAGCCCGGGAGGGAGAGGAAGTGAGAGAGCCACGGATTGAGCCACAATGGAGTCCTAGGCGAGAGAGGGGGGGGGCTGTTTAGCTCTACCAGGGATTGTGCCCTACGCCAGCACACCGCTACCGTACGTAGGGGGAGTGGGGTATCAGATGGGGACTTATACCTGTACAGCAGGTTTGTAAGGGCCTCGTAGGAACCGACCAGGGCACCAGCCAGTGCAGTAGCTGCATTACCCATGTCTATATCTATCCACCACTGGGCATATACTAGCTGGGAAGCCAGGTAATAAAGATACAGATCCGGGGCAGCCAGTCCACCCCTAGACTTGGGAGCCTGAAGCAGCGCTAGACTGAATCGCGGGGCGCTACTCTGCCAGTAGAAGGACCTGAGAATGCCGTCTAAGCGTTTGAACAGGCTCTTAGGGAGTAGTATAGGACAAGCATGAAAAAGGTATAGAAATTTGGGGAGGAAGATCATTTTGAATATATTAATACGCCCGTATAGGGACAAGGGGAGAGTGGACCAGGCTTTTAGGCGCAATTCCGTTGCAGCTATCAGGGGTGTGATGTTTAGCTCTGTATATGCCTGTACCTTGCGTGACACCTGGACTCCCAGATATTTAAAGGTGGACACCACCTGGACTGGGACGGGAAGGGCGATATGGTGGATGGTTGATGACTATAGTCCATATGGTGGATGGTTGTGTACCAGTCATATGGTGGATGGCTGTATACTAGTCATAGGGTGGATGGTTGTGTACCAGTCATATGGTGGATGGTTGTATACTAGTCATAGGGTGGATGGTTGAGTATTGTAGTCCATATGGTGGATGGTTGTGTACCAGTCATATGGTGGATGGTTGTGTATCAGTCATCTGGTGGATGGTTGGTTATTGTAGTCCATATGGTGGATGGTTGATGACTATAGTCCATATGGTGGATAGTTGTGTACCAGTCATATGGTGAATGGTTATAGTTGTGGTTGTTAGGGTAAAGTTGTAGGAGAAGGATTGTATTATACTACTTGGTGGATGAGTCTCAGTCCTAGATGGTTGCATTCACCTGTATGACGATGGTTGTTTCCTAGTGATGGTTCCATGATGTGTTTCTAGTCCTTGGTGGTCAGTCATGTGGGAGGTCTTCATTACCCAGCAGGTGGGTATCTATATGACGCTAGGTGACAGGTTGTGTTATAGTACGTGGTTGTACCCTGAAGGTGTGTTGTTGGTTGATGGGGTTCGTTGCTGAGTTGTCGAGGGTTGTGTAGATGAAGTAGACGGCGCTATGTGCTGTGGTGCGCTGTGATTGGTTGTCTTGTAAGGTGGACGATGAGTTATATATAGTAGTGGGTGCAGGATGTGTATTGTCGGGTGGGCGTTTTACAATAGTTGTTGTGGCAGGGCTCTCAGGTTGTGTCTAGCGGGTCACAGAGTGCCTTCAGTAGGTGGAAGGCGGGCAGCGTAACACTACCATTACAGGGTCACACATCCTGCCTGCATCAATTATCAGGAAAATGCGTTTAAGCTGGAAACAAGCGTCGGTGATTAGATGTGAACTGGAACATAGAGAGACAACAGGAAGCCGGGATGAATCATCACTTATGAGGTGACTCAGAAAGTGGCCACGTTACTCCTTTTAGAGGCGCCATGACCCAGGACAACATCACCCGGTGCACAGAAGAAGCAAACGAACCTACCCAGACCCTCTTTGTCCCCATACATCCTATACGTACACATTGAATTTATACAAGTCCACAGGGTAGCCACCACAGATGGCTTAAAGACTGACATAAGGGTGAAGCTATACTATGCTAACCCATAGAATTCCTAGGGGGAGAGATGACCTATTGATGTCACCATCTAGCTCCACCCATGAGGAGCATCCCTGCTCGCATATAGGAATTGTCACGGGTCGTGCTCTCTCACCCCTACCCGTTCCTGTTTCCCGTTCGGCGGTCGTGCGCGTGGCTTCCAATCTCCTAGGGCGCGCTCGTCAGCTTCAGAAGATTTAGAGGGTCAGATCACCGCAGATTGGTGCTGGCCCTTTTCTATGCCGTCGAGAAAGCTCTGTCCTTTGCCTTGTGCCTGTGATTTGATTCCCCATTGTGACCCCGGACCTGTTCCGGTTTACGCTCCTCCGCTGCCTGCCCTGACCTTCTGCTCTGCCTCTGACCCTGAAACTCTTCAGCCTGTCTTGACCTTCTGCCTGTCCCCGACCACGAACTTGCCTACCGATTCTGTACCTCACCTTGGCTGCCACCGCGGACAAAGTTGCACCTGTGGAACGACCTGGTAGTACCACCCCGGGATCTGGTGAAGACCAGGCGCCACTTCTGGTCCCAGTGGTCGGCTTGTGTCATTGTCCGTGGTGGTCCAGGGGGTCCACTACCTCTGAAGCCTGACAGGAATACATCCCAGACTTAAATTAAAGGGGATGTTACACCCACTAGGGCACAATGAGGTCACAGAGAGGGATTACCCTGATCACCATGGTCCCTGGCGCCTGCCTTGGTTGCCCCGTTCTTGGCGCCATAAGCAGCTGATTTTCTAAGGAAACGTTATTTTGAAGAGCGAGTAATGATTTTCATTCCTGGCTTTGGCACGCGCTCTCATATCTGGAGGGCTGAACATTTATTTCGATTGCGCATTGGGAGTTGTTAAGTTTTATTTCTTACTTTCAATTCATCAGCATCGTAAAAATCCACACGCACCGCCGGAACCATCCAGGTCTCGAAAAGTGTGGCCAGGATCTGCTTGGCGATAGAGTCTGCGATGAGGTGGAAGTGTAGGGGGTTCCTCCTGTGAACGGAAAGAACAAGAAATCAAATAATGAAGGGCAGAGAAGAATTGCAGTGCCAAGTAATGAAGCCTCAACCCCCACCAAGCACCCAACTCTTGCCAATTCCTGTACACTCCCAAAAAAGACCTTGATGACCTTGACAGCCCCCACTAAATCAAAAGTTCCCAACGCACACTGCTGCCTCTGATCACCAATGATCGGCTCTGCTCCTCAAGAGGGTCTGATAGCTAATATCAGATTATTCTGCAGTGCCACCCCTGGAGAAAAGGAGCATTACACCCTGTCCATTGAAATCAATGGGAAGTCTACGTAATGCACAGACGTGTTGAATCCTCCAAAGAAGAACCAAAATTTTGGAATTTAAAAGGGGTTATCCCTTACTCACAAGACAAATGGCGGGTCACAACAATGGGGTCAACAAGTATACTTGTAGTATAAGTGATAAGATGTTCGAACGTTGTTCTGGTAGAAGGACCCCCCCCCCCCCAAGTCTTGTGGTCAAAGACTAAATAGTAGTTGTAGCCAAACCCCTTTAATTCCCCATAATCTTCAGGGGTCTAATAGATGATGATGACTTAAAAAGACCGGAAACTTCTCTGTTACGATGGTATGAAGGAGAGACTATCCTCTAGGAGCTAAACACAAATCTCGTATCTCTCCAATTTCGTTGGAAAGATATTGCTGATCGGAAGGGATCTTAATCCTGGTACCCCCAATGTTCATGGGAACAAAGGTCCTTTGGATCCCAAATTAAAGAAACGTTTCGTAGTGAATGCGTAACGGCTCGAAGCATGTACATTCCCATATAGGATCATTTGCTACAACTAGAAAACCCCTTTAAAGACACACAAAATAGTGATCGATACCTAACTTGATTGGCGCCGAGCCCATGAATATTTTGATGTTACTTTTTTTTAAATCTGCCAACCTGTTCCAAAGATATGGCCTCTAGAAGATTTGCACAAACTTATACTAGCCAAAGGGGTTGGCCTTATTTTAGAATACCGCCCCTTTGACTAGTATGTGTGGATATGAACTTCCGGGGGCCGTATCTTTTGAACGGGAAGACGGATTTTTATAAAAACAACACCAAATTAATCGGGGGTGCAGGGGCAATAAAACAATCTACTAATTGTACTCAGAGAAAGGTCCCCTTTAAGGTACGAAAAAAAATGTAGCAAACCCTCTGCCGGGAGAAAGACTCTACGGTAATCGTAGCAATTCTCTCCGAGTCGCCATTGTTAGTCTAGGGGTCGGCTATTCTATCTCGTTTTTGTCTTTCACACGCTCCACTCCGAGTCCCGTTGTTAGTCTTGGGGTCGGCTCTTCCATCTCGTCTTTGTCTTTCACGCGCACCACTCCGAGTCCCCGTTGTTAGTCTTGGGGTCGGCTCTTCCATCTCGTCTTTGTCTTTCACGCGCACCACTCCGAGGCGACATCAAGGAAAATTGACATTAGCGCTACTACAAAGAGCAACCATCTAGTAGATGAAGACAAGGAAGGTGTCTCTTTTCTCCGTGCCCCCCCCCCCCTTCTACTCTCAGACTAATGGATACGTGTCACCCCCGGCGCACTCCAGAGAACGAATCCTTTCATTTGATATTCAAATGATATCCATTAAATTCTAATTCCATCTCCGGGGAATTAGCGGAGCGGTCGGTTAACAAAGGAACGACCTGCACGTTGTAAGTTATGGGCGCCGGGAGGATACGTGACATTGTTGCGGTACGTAGCGATCAGTTTTGTCAAGTTTCTTAATGCAATTATATCCTTAATCAGCTATTTACATAATTGTGTTACCAGAGCTGCAGCCGGCGTCACAGTGTGTATGTTCCACGGGAAGCCGACAGCACGGTGAGAATCTAATGGGGAACATTCAGGTAATCGTAGGAGACGCCGCCATAAGTGAACCCGTCCCATGTTGTATTCAAACTGCATTAAACCGCCTGGCGCCATGGTGAACTCTGACCCCCAAGATATTGGGGTTGATTGAAAGGTCCCTTAAAGGGCAGGTCCATCCATATCATATTTATGAACAGATACAGCTTCCAATTATCCCTGCGACCTTAAAGTCGGAGTCCTGGAGAACTTAAATCATTTAATTTATATTCCAGAATTATAGCTTCTCAATCTACACTTGTGGGCGTGTCCTCACACTGCTGTGCTCTGTGGTCTCTGCATTTTCTGGTTGGATACTAAAGCTGTGTTTCATAGAAGAGGGAATGAATTGTAGGGCAGCAAAAAATGTATTCTGTAATTGTAGCTGCTCCAACTGTACTCTGTACACTTTTGTGTTCTGTGGTCTCTGCATTTTACTTCCCAAGCCCCACCTTTAATAGCAGGCTTCTGGTTGCATACTACAGCTGTTTCTCAGAGAAGATAGTAGGAATTGTAGAGCAAGGAACAAATATACATTCTGGAATGGTAGTTTCTCCGATTGTTCTAGTGGTGTGTACTCACACTGCTGTGGTCTCTGCATTTTGCTTTCTAAGCCCCACCTTCTGAATTAAATCAATACCAGGTTTCTGGTTGGATATTACAGCTATCTTTCAGAGAAGAGGGAAAGAATTGTAGAGCAGCAAAAAATATATTCTATAATTGTAGCTTCTCCAACTGCTCTAGTGGTGTGTACTCACATTTCTGTGTTCTGTGGTCTCTACATTTTACTTCCCAAGCCCCACCTTTAATAGCAGGCTTCTGGTTGCATACTACAGCTGTTTCTCAGAGAAGATGGTAGGAATTGTAGAGCAAGCAACAAATATACATTCTAGTATTGTAGTTTCTCCGATTGTTCTAGTGGTGTGTACTCACACTGCTGTGGTCTTTGCATTTTGCTTTCTAAGCCCCACCTTCTGAATTAAATCAATAGCAGGTTTCTGGTTGGATACTACAGCCATCTTTCACAGAACAGGGATAGAATTGAAGAGCAGCAAAAAATTATTATGGAGCTTCTCCGATTGCTCTAGTGGTGTTTACTCACACTGCTGTGCTCTGTGGTCTTTGCATTGTACTTTCCAAGCCCCACCTTCCTATCTATGGCAGGCTTCTGGTTAAATACAACAGCTATCTTTCAGAGAAGAGGGGAGGAAATGTAGAGCAGCAAATATATATTCTGGAATTGTAGCTTCTCCAATTGTTCTAGTGGCATGTACTCACACTGCTGTGGTCTCTGCATTTTGCTTTCTAAGTTCCACCTTCTGAATTAAATCAATAGCAGGTTTCTGGTTGGATACTACAGCTAACTTTCAGAGAAGAGGGAAGGAATTGTAAAGCAGCAAAAAATATATTCTGTAGCTTCTCTGACTACTGTAGTGGTGTGTACTCACACTGCTGTGTTCTGCGGTCTCTGCATTGTACTTTCCAAGCCCCACCTTCCCAACAATAGCAGGCTTCTGGTTGAATACTACCGTTATCTTCCAGAGAAGAAGGGAGGAAATTTAGGGCAGCAAATGTATATTCTGGAATTGTAGCTTCTCCGATTGTTCTAGTGGTGTGTACTCACACTGCTGTGGTCTCTGCATTTTGCAGGTTTCTGGTTGGATACTACAGCCATCTTTCACAGAACAGGGAAGGAATTGTAGAGCAGCAAAAAATATATTCTGGAGCTTCTCCGTCTGCTCTAGTGGTGTTTACTCACACTGCTGTGCTCTGTGGTCTTTGCATTGTACTTTCCAAGCCCCACCTTCCTATCAATGGCAGGCTTCTGTTTGAATACAACAGCTATCTTTCAGAGAAGAGGGGAGGAAATATAGAACAGCAAATATATATTCTAGAACTGTAGCTTCTCCAAATGCTCTGTTGTGTGTACTCACACTGCTATGCTCTGCTCTTAACTATGGAATATAAATACATAATCACAGTCCTGCTGCTACTAACATGCACAAAGTTAATGACTGCACATCTCTCCAGGGAGAATACATAACGCTGGATGCAGTTTATTGCAGAGATCTAATAGCACAGCAGTGTGAGGACAAGCCCCCAGTACAATCCAGGAATATAAGTCAATTTTTCAACAGCACACAGAAAGGTTAAACAGCTCTGGTTGCAATAGCTGTTTTCTTCCTCAAACAGTGCCACCCTTGTGTACAGGTGATGCCTGGTACTGCAGCTACAGTAACATGAATGGTATTTCGCTGCCATAGCGCAACTAAAGACAGGTTTAACTCTATTTTGGGCAGAAAACAGCAAAGTTTTGGTAATTTTGGTAGAATTTTATGTACTATACTTGAAATGACCTTTTATGTTTTTGTGACTTTTCTATATTGCTTTGCTTCTGAACTTCATAGCTGCTCCCTAATCCCCTCCGGGCTCACAACAGGTGCCAGATCGTGCCTGAAATTCCTCCCGTTTTTCCCTTTCCGCGGTGAACCTGAGGCCGCTATTGAAGAGTCAGCGGAGTCTTCATGTGACGGAGGCCTCCGCTTTGTATTCTGCACCCGTCAGCCAGCGGTTTTTAGACAAAGCAGTCGCCTCGTCGGTGTCATGATTAGGTCCTCCGAGAAGTAACATATTTATTACGGAACCCCAAAGATGTGGTAATTGCGTAGCCTGGGACAACCCCATCACCGGGATGAGGCAAGCCGAGCAGGAGACCTCCCCAAGGGATTAATCATGGACAAAAATCTGAGGGACCCTATGGGTGAGGCCTTGATGATGATGATCACAAAGGTGGACCTACAGATGTCCAAAAACCCATTATATACTATTTAAGGACTTGGAAAACCTGTTATGTGCTGCAGAACACAGAAAGCCTATTATTGTGAATGGGCCATGTGTTATACCTCAACTCTCCTGCGGGGGAGCTGTAGGGAAGGTAAACACCTCCTGCTAGGTTTCCACACAGATTACAACTGATCACTAGTGGTCCCAGCTGGTGGATACTCTCTGATTATCTTACTTCCAAGGTACCTTTCTGCAAAGTATGGACTGTTTAATACCAAGAACCGCTTTAAAGATGACCTTTTACCTCCTCCAGCTCTTCCCTCCTCTAATAGAGGTCTCTCTGCTGATTCCGGCACAGTTGGAATTTTTTCTCTAGCCCCCACCGTTCCTAAGCAATCAGTGATTTTAGTTTCTGCCCTTGATATGCTAATTAGGTTCTCTATGGTCAGATAGGCTGTCCTGGGACATGTCAGGCACCACCTACTTGACAATATAGAGTCTTGGATGGTGAAAACAGTGGGGCTGATAGCTCGGGAACGGTGCGGGCTAGAAAAAAAATTCCAACAGCGTCAGAATCATTGGAGCGGCGTCTATTAAAGGTGGCAAAGAGCCTAAGGTGTTGTGAGGTCCCCTTTAAGGAATGAAAGGCCTTCTTTGTTACAATCCTAAAAGGAATCAGAGTCCAAAGTGACATTTGTAAGAGAAGACGATACACCTGGAGTGTGGTAACACGTGAACCGGCGCTGTAGGGATGACGGATGGATGGAGAGGTGGCGCCTCCCGTCTGGGGCACGCTGCTTGTTCAAAGAATTGCAATAAAAAACACAATTTAAATGAAACAAAGAAAATGGCCTTCAAAGTAATTTCCTTTTTTTATTAACTTTAATTAGCTCTCCTTCTTCTCAGTCGGAGTCCTCCTTACCCTCCCCCCACCTCACCCCCGCTTAGCTCCGTCTCACGCACCCATTGTGTATCGATGAGTATAGAGAACAATAAGGGCGAGAAATGGACAGAGATGAAAGAAAGGGGTCATAGAGGATGAAAAGAGGGCGGCCTACTTTTTATTTCCCACAAACAGCGCCCCCATTGGTAATGTGGTGGTTAATGGTATGGAAGCTCAAGAACAAAGGAGGGAAGGCAGAAGGAAATCATGAGAACGAGAAGGAAATGGTGAGGAGAGAGAAACATGGAGAAAGAGTTATACCACGAGTGAAGCAAAGTACTAAGGAGAGCACAATGAAGACAGAGTGTTGGGAAAAGAACTATGGAGACAGAGTGTGTTGGAGGAGGAAATGGAGAGAACGACAGAGGATACTATGTGATGGAGGAGCCTATAGAGAGTGAGTGATGGAAGAGGCCATGGAAACAGAGTAATGGAGGGAGCTATGGCTATGGAGAGAGAGAGAGTGATGGAGGAGGCTATGGAGAGAAATAGTGATGGAGGAGGCTATGGAGAGAGAGCGATGGAGGAGGCTATGGAGAGAGAGTGATGGAGGAGGCTATGGAGAGAGAGCGATGGAGGAGGCTATGGAGAGAGAGCGATGGAGGAGGCTATGGAGAGAGTGATGGAGGAGGCTATGGAGTGTGAGTGATAGAAGAGGCCATGGAAACAGAGTGATGGAGGAGACTATGGAGAGAGAGAGAGAGTGATGGAGGAGGCTATGGAAAAAAAATTATGGTGGAGAAAGAGAGAGAGTGATGGAGAAGGCTATGGAGAGAGAGAGAGAGAGAGAGTGATGGAGGAGGCTATGGAGAGAGAGAGAGTGATGGAGGAGGCTATGGAGAGAGAGAGTGATGGAGGAGGCTATGGAAAGAAAATGATGGTGGAGAAAGAGAGAGAGAGTGATGGAGGAGCCTATGGAGAGTGTAATGGAGGAGGCTATGGAGAGTGAGTGACAGATGGGGCTTTGGAGAGTGTAATGGAGGAGGCTATGGAGAGTAAGTGATGGAGGAGGCTATGGAGAGAGAGTGATGGAGGAGGCTATGGAGAGTAAGTGATGGAGGAGGCTATGGAGAGAGAGTGATGGAGGAGGCTATGGAGAGTGAGTGATGGAGGAGGCTATGGAGAGAGAGTGATGGAGGAGGCTACGGAGAGTGAGTGATGGAGGAGGCTACGGAGAGTGTAATGGAGGAGGCTATGGAGAGTGAGTGATGGAGGAGGCTATGGAGAGTGTAATGGAGGAGGCTATGGAGAGTGAGTGATAGATGGGGCTTTGGAGAGTGTAATGGAGGAGGCTATGGAGAGTAAGTGATGGAGGAGGCTATGGAGAGTGTAATGGAGGAGGTTATGGAGAGCGAGTGATGTTGGAGCCTATGGAGAGTGAGTACTGGAGGGGGCCATGGAGAGAGAGAGAGAGTGATGGAGGAGGCTAAAGGGAGAGAGAGGGATGGAGGAGGCTATGGAGAGAGAGTGATGGAGGAGGCTATGGAGAGAGAGTGATGGAGGAGGCTAAAGGGAGAGAGAGTGATGGAGGAGGCTATGGAGAGAGAGAGTGATGGAGGAGGCTATGGAGATAAGTGATGAAGGAGGCTATGGAGAGTGAGTGATGGAAGAGGCCATGGAAACAGAGTAATAGAGGGGGCTATAAAGAGAGAGAGAGTGATGGAGGAGGCTATGCAAAGAAATTGATGGGGGAGGCTATAGGGAGAAAGAGAGATGGAAGAGGTTATGGAGAGAGAGCAATGGAGGAGGCTATGGAGAGAGAGTGATGGAGGAGGCTATGGAGAGAGAGTGATGGAGGAGGCTATGGAGAGAGAGTGATGGAGGAGGCTATGGAGAGAGAGTGATGGAGGAGGCTATGCAGCGTGTAATGGAGGCAGGATGGCACCACCTAGACAGCAGCTGGTGCAGCTTTGGCCGCCGATGCAGCCACCTGCCATGTATATCAGGAGGCGGAAAGCAGAAAATAACTGACCCCCCTCCCCCACAGAGCCATAACCAGAGAAGGAGACCAGAAATGGTGTTACCTGTGGAACAGGACGGACTTGACCAGTGTGACCACATCTCGGCTGGCGTTATACCCCGCACACACTATGGCGACGTGAATGGTCTGCAAAAGAAGAGACACCCTGTCATATAACATGTACTAGACACCAAAACACAAAAAACACTCTAACCTAGGATACAGCGAGTGGTGGCTCCCTTCACCACCTTCACCAACTCTATTGGGTATAATAGGCCACTCTCTACTGATTCCGGAGCAGTTGGAATTTTTTCTGTAGCCCTCACCATTCCTGAGATATCAGCGCTGGAAGTTTTCATCCCAATATGTCAAGAAGGCGGTCCTGGGTTGGAGAAGACATCGCCCACATGACAGCAGATGGTCTAATTAGCATACTAGGATAAAAAATAAAAGCACTGATTTCTCGGGAACGGTGAGGGCTAGAGAGAAAATTCCAACTTCCTCGGAATCAGTGGAGTGAGGCCTATTAAAGGATCGGTGATGGGGAACTGTTATTGGTACCGCTCCCACCTTCAGGGGAAACTCTAAAATGATCCGAATTTCTGATGTTTCCTCCATCGAGGGACCGTGATAAGTATCCAGATTACAGGGAAATGAACCAGTTTATGAGTTAAAGAGCGGTCACTGACCCCGGCCTAAGGCTAGAATCTCACAAAACCCATTCAATTACGACTCGTAGACTCTCGAAGACTAAAGGGATTTATCGCATATTGAAAAATTCATCATTTCTCGGACTGGACTTCACGATAAACATTTGTAATAATGGCATTTCCCCTCCCCCCCCCCCCTGCTGTCAGCCGTCTCCTCCGTTATTACAGCGCGGCCTTTGTTATACATTTAGATATCGATCCCGAAAGGAGAAAATATCAGCCAAAAGGGAGATGGATGGGAAATCGGCTCATAAAATATATATATATATATACAATGAAACCGAAAGGAAGATTTATTGTCGAGCCGGACGTTTCCGTCAGGAATAAAAAATAAATTAAAAACGTATTTTCAATTGAAGTGCTAAAGTTTGTTTTTAAAACATTTTTAATTATTAATTTTTTAAAGCTCTATTTATATAATTTTTATAGTAGTTTGTAAACCTATTTATTTACATTTTATAATTTTCTATCTTTAGTTTTTAACCATTATTTTAGTTCTTCAAATTTTATGTCATTTCGTTAATTAAAGTCACAATTTTCAGTTACTTTTCAATTCGCAATAAAAACCCTAATCTCTAATTTTATTTTTTTTTTTAAATTTGCAAAAAAAGGGTCGTTTGGGACAATTGATCCCTATTTTTCGTTATTGGGTTCAACGCCGGCAATAACCGTTTTTATATTTTGCTAGACGGGGACATTTGGCACAAGGCGATACCTAACATGTTTATGATTTTATTTATTTATTTTAATATCAACTGCTGATTTTTACTTTTTAAAAATAATTTTTATTTCTATTAAATTATTTTTTTTACAATTTTTTTTTTACCCCCACCCCCAGGGTACTTTATCCCTAAGGAGTCTGATTGCTCCTACCATATCGAGGCAGTCCCTGGGTTACATACAAGATAGGTTCCATAGGTTTGTTCTTTAGCTGAATTTGTATGTACGTCAAAACTGTATATTTTTTAATTGCAGCTCCAGACAAATTTTTTTTTTGCCCCCGTGACAATTGGAGTTTTAACATTTTTTGCTGTAACGGGACCAAGGATTATCAATAAAGCTTCATTACAGACACCTTACAGCTGATCACTGCAGCCCGGGACTATAGTAACATCTATAATATCTATAATAGTAATATAGTCCATAGAGAGTTCACCAGAGGTCACAGGGGGCAGAGGGGTCAGTTTTTAACTAGGGGTCATTTGTAAGTCGGATGTCCTTAAGTAGGTGACCGCCTGTACTGCCATACCACTGTATGGCAGTATATGGAGAATTTCCTTTATATCTGTAACAGTGTGCCACTGGCAGACTGTTACAGATCTACTGCAATAACAGATCCTGGAGCTCCAGGCTGTCATGTCAACTGATTGCAACCCCCGACAACGTCATCGGGGAGCAACGATCACAACCAATATGGCGGCCAGTGGTATTAACCATTTAGATGCTGCGGCCAATAAAGCCCAAGACATACATTATGAATGTATGATATGATGTGGATACATATAAAATTCTGAATAGTGAGAAAAAATGATGAACTATCCAATCTAGAATATTCCTGAAGACAGATTCCATTGGAGAATGTCCATGGGGCGTCTATAATAGAAGGCATATGTTCTACAAACAGTAATTTCCCTAATGTCCGGGGTCCGGTGCCCTCCGGGGAGACGTCATCGGGTCTGTAAATCACGGACACATCATATTTACGGTACAGACAATTCCATTCCACTAAATGACGGCGCGTCGTCCCTCCGGAGGCGCAGCTGCGGCTAATCAGCCATGGAAATCCACAGAAATACACGGAGCGGCCATCGCCAGGAAGCGCCCGGAGCCGCACTATCACACTGTGACGAAAAAACTGCTGTTACTGGGAAAGTCACATCCAGGCCCCGAGACGTAATTGGGTTCTGAATAAGGCTGAAAAAATTAAGCTGAACCCCATTACTCCAACACAGAGCGGGAATATTAAGTGCTTCTCCACACTACACCGTAATAGCGGCATTATAACAGTCACCGGGGGGAGGTATTTATTTACCTTCCAAACAGAAAATGTATCTGGTCACCAAGGCAACAAACACTACAAAATTACTGCCAAAACTGTGAGAATAAACAATTGGTGCAAACTGCTTACCGTATAATCTGCTGTATACTCTGTATATACAATAGCACCAGCCGAGGCTCCCAGCATATATCACAATACTCCAAAACTATACAGGAACATACTACTGTAATACCGCCAACTATGTACAGGAATATAACTACTATAATACTGTCCGATATGTACAAGAATATAACTACTATAATACTGTCCCCTATGTACAAGAATATAACTACTATAATACTGCCCCCTATGTACAAGAATATAACTACTATAATACTGCCCCCTATGTACAGGAATATAACTACTATAATACTGCCCCCTATGTACAAGAATATAACTACTATAATACTGCCCCCTATGTACAAGAATATAACTACTATAATACTGTCCCCTATGTACAAGAATATAACTACTATAATACTGCCCCCCATGTACAAGAATATAACTACTATAATACTGCCCCCTATGTACAGGAATATAACTACTATAATACTGCCCCCTATGTACAGGAATATAACTACTATAATACTGCCCCCTATGTACAAGAATATAACTACTATAATACTGCCCCCTATGTACAAGAATATAACTACTATAATACTGCCCCCTATGTACAGGAATATAACTACTATAATACTGCCCCCTATGTAAAAGAATATAACTACTATAATACTGCCCCCTATGTACAAGAATATAACTACTATAATACTGCCCCCTATGTACAAGAATATAACTACTATAATACTACCCCCTATGTACAAGAATATAACTACTATAATACTGCCCCTAATGTACAAGAATATAACTACTATAATACTGCCCCCTATGTACAAGAATATAACTACTATAATACTGCCCCCTATGTACAGGAATATAACTACTATAATACTGCCCCCTATGTACAAGAATATAACTACTATAATACTGCCCCCTATGTACAAGAATATAACTACTATAATACTGCCCCCTATGTACAAGAATATAACTACTATAATACTGCCCCCTATGTACAAGAATATAACTACTATAATACTGCCCCCTATGTACAGGAATATAACTACTATAATACTGCCCCCTATGTACAAGAATATAACTACTATTATACTACCCCCTATGTTCAGAAATATAACTACTATAATACTGCCCCCTATGTACAAGAATATAACTACTATAATACTGCCCCCTATGTACAAGAATATAACTACTATAATACTGCCCCCTATGTACAAGAATATAACTACTATAATACTGCCCCCTATGTACAAGAATATAACTACTATAATACTGCCCCCTGTGTACAAGAATATAACTACTATAATACTGCTCCTATGTACAAGAATATAACTACTATAATACTGCCCCCTATGTAGTTGTGTTACTCTGTCATACATTATAGGGGTGATGATGATGTTCTGCAGCTGTTTGGTGGCCACTTGATACAACTTTGTTCAAACCATGTTAATTGCGGTATAATACAATTATGGCGGTACGTAGTTATTACCCTACGACGCTGGTGTAACAGAGGACGAGATGCTTTCCCATCGCCATAATGCGCTAAACTAAAAGAGAATGTGAATTTTTCCCATTTACATAATGATTATGGGTAAAAATAAAGTGGAACGCCGGAGGTGTTATAAATGAGGTGAGGGAGGGAGCACCGCATGGCGATATATTCAGTGCAGCAAGCACTATTAACCCCATGACTACGTGGTCTGCAATCTCAACCAGACTGAAGACAAGAAAACCTCTGCTTCTTCCCCAGCTAACCATGCCTAGTGGTCAACAGTCCACTCCTTTGAGTGGAAACTATGTTATTTTATCTTCTGCACAATTGGGCGGTACTATTTTAGAATTACTTTCTATTCTACCCCTTTAGAGATGGTTGTGGACAAGGTGCCCGAGGCTTCCACAAGACTGAAGACCTTCTTCTCAGGCCAACCATGCCTAGTGGTCAACAGTTCTCCTTTAGTGGATATTACTCATGCTCTTTTGCACTATTTGGTGGTATTATTTCAGTATTACCTTCCATTCTATTTCAGTGGTGGTTGGGGACTACATGGACAGATGTTGCATCAAGACTGAAGACAAGGAGACCTTTGCTTCTTCTCAGGCCAACCATGCCTAGTGGTCAACCGTTCTCCTTTGGTAGACATTACTCATGCTCTTTTGCACTATTTGGTGGTATTATATGACAATTACCTTACATTCTATTTCAGTGGTAGTTGGGGACTACATGGACCGATGTCTGATCAAGACTGAAGACAAGGAGACCTTCTTTTCAGGCCAACCATGTCTAGTGGTCAACAGTTCTCCTTTAGTGGATATTACTCATGCTCTTTTGCACTATTTGGTGGTATTATTTCAGAATTACCTTCCAATCTACTTCAGCTATGGTGGTTGGGGACTACATGGACAGATGTTGGATCAAGACTGAAGACAAGAAGACCTTTCCTTCTTATTGAGCCAACCATGCCTAGTGGTCAACCGTTCTCCTGTAGTGGATATTATTCATGCTCTTTTGCACTATTTGGTGGTATTATTTCAGAATTACCTTCCATTCTACTTCAGTGGTGGATGAGGACTACATGGACAGATGTTGGATCAAGACTGAAGACAAGGAGACCATTGCTTCTTCTCAGGCCAACCATGACTAGTGGTCAATAGTTCTCCTTTAGTGGATATTACTCATGCTCTTTTGCACTATTTGGTGGTATTATTACACAATTACCTTCCATTCTACTTCAGTCGTGGTTGTGGACTACATGGACCGACGTCTGATCAAGACTGAAGACATGAAGACCTTTTCTTCTTATCGAGCCAACCATATTTAGTGGTCAACAGTCTTGACTTCACCAGGTCGGGACCATAACCCTGAGACACCTGTTGACCATTCATTGACTTGGGGTCAAGCAGGTATATCATTACATTTTGTGGACCCCTACCGTCCCATTGTCTCAAGGTCAAACAAAGGTCAAGACGTTATTGATCTCTGGCATCGGTCATTTGACAATCTACATCAAGTTGGTTGAGCCGACCAAGGCCCGGCACTATATCATACGAGATTATGTTACGCCTCCTACTACTAAGTAACTGTAGGCGCCTCTATACATGCAGTTAAATCTGCAAGTTCACTACAGTGCGGTATTTTGTCAACAGCTTCAACTATCCCTTAATTTATTCATCGACCCATGAGTGCCAACTGTGCCAATCTCATGCCCGGAGCAAGATGGCCACCTTCCCAGCAGCTGCAGTGATAGTCAAGAAAAGTATGTACCCCCCTCCCCGTCACATGTACACGAGCGTGTCTGCCATACCGTTCAGGTGCAAACACCAGGACATACCGTACACGGCGCCAAGATATAATTACTCCTGTCTCTTCATCTCTCGGCCCGTGTGGTGAATGTTATGGATGACATCACTCCAGAATTAAAGTTTGGGCTTCTTTTATGAAAACTTGTTACATTCAGCCTGAATTTTATTGTAGAGTGGATTTTTAGACTTCTTACAGAACATACAATTAGGTGCCAGGTAAAGTTCTGGTTCTTCTTAAAGGGAACTGGGTTCTATTCATGTTTGATCGAAGGGACTTTAACACAAAGGCCCAAGCATGGACCTGAGAATCTGACTGAGATGAGATCGTATAGTACAGTAATATAACTTCATATCACAGGGGTCTGATAAAAAACTATAATCAAATAGTCACCACTAGGGGGAGCTCTGGTGTATACAGCATACTTTTTATTATAGAATTCAATGCAGAGTTTGCAGTATGCTCTCAAGCACCCCTAGTGTCGAAAAATGAGTAATACATACTTACCAACCCATTGGCCTGCCTAAAGACCACCTGTTTAACCCCGTGGTATTACAAGCCCCACCCAATTTTAGGCAACATTCTGTTTCAACTGTCTCTGAAAATAAAGGACTATCCCAGGAAATTCACGGATAGTTGGTTAGTAGGGAAATATTGGAAAAATGTGGCGCGTCTTAGCAACCAGTGAGCTAGTGGTGCCATCATGTACATGGAAAGAAAATCTAAATCAAATACAGGGGGATTATAATGAATCGGTGGATAAAACTTATTATTCGCTCGTTATCATTCATAATATTTGTTTATTACCGAATCGACTGTTCCACATAATTAGCGTAATTATCGCCAGCAACTAGGAATTTCCAGGCTTTAATTGGGGTCGTGCCCCAAAATGTCTGCCTGTCTCTCCGTAATTGAATCTATACATTATCCGGGAATGTTTCCTGAGCTGGTGTCATGGATTTAAACAACTATATAAAATTTACTGAATTATAATATCATAGTATTATTTGCATATTTAAAGTGCATCTCTAAGGGAAATGATGCAATGAGGTTTCATGTGCTTTAGAATATGCTTAAAGGGATACTCCCACAAAGACAAGATTCTTAAATTTACCCAGGATAACAAAATAACACAATCTCTATTCAAAAATTACAACATCTCACAGATATAAGTCCAACCTGTCTCTATAAGTCCTGGTGTACACAATTTCAGTTGCCCCTGGAGCCAACCCTGGATCTTCTGACTTTAGGGTCGGGAAGACTTATTGTTCTCCTGTCTGACACGGAGCTTCTTTCTCCCTCTAGCCCCCACAATTGTATTCAAGGGCGAGCTCACACACACAAACACACTGGGGCAGATTTACTTACCCGGTCCATTCGCGATCCAGCGGCGCGTTCTCTGCGGTGGATTCGGGTCCGGCCGGGATTCACTAAGGCAGTTCCTCCAATGTCCACCAGGTGTCGCTGCTGCGCTGAAGAGCATCGGAATGCACTGAAGTTCACCGTCCTATCGTGGGTGAAGGTAAGCGCGTGTCGAGCGACACGGTTTTTTTTTTAAATGCGGCGGTTTTTCCGAATCCGTCGGGTTTTTCGTTCGGCCACGCCCCTCCCCCCCAGATTTCCTTTGCGTGCATGTCGGCGCCGATGCGCCACAATCTGATCGCGTGCGCCAAAATCCCGGGGCAATATTCGGGTAACATGTCGGGAAAACGCGAATCGGGCCCTTAGTAAATGACCCCCATTGACTCCCTGCTGGCGTGTGAGGAGAATACAGCTACAAGATAAGCTCTTTATACAGGTGAGGGAGGCATATAGTAGAGGTGACAGTGTGTGATGACTGTGGGGAGAGTGTCATTGGTCATTGTGTGTAATATGCATCTCATGGATCTCATCATCTGTGATCTGTCTCTTCTCTGTTTCTATGTGTCAAATATTAGTACAATGTTCTGCAGCTAAATAAAAGTGTATATAACACTGTACCCTGATAATCTACATTTACCTACCCAGCCCTGTCACGATCACGCGGTGCATTGTCCGACAAGGATTCGGGTCCAGCGCGATTCAATAAGGTCATGCGTGCAGGTGTCGCTGCTGCGCCAAGGTCCGCCGGAGTTCACCTTCTTCTTCCCGGTGCATGTGAGTGCTGATCTTGCGACACAATTTGCTTTTTAAATTCCGCGGTTTGTCCGAATCAGTCGGGTTGTCCGATGTCCACAAGACACGCACTTACAAGCACCGGGAAGAAGAAGGTGAACTCCGGCAGACCTCGGCGGGGAAGGCGAATGAGCTACGCGAATAGCGCCGGATCGTCCGAATCAGAGATCGTGACAGGACCAGGTAAGTAAATTTGCCCCAATGTGTCTACTTAGAGAGTCCCCGCCCACACACCGACCATCACTGAGTTATAGGAGCTGAAACAGCAATAAAACTGAGCAAAATTGTAGGATTTCTTTTAAAAAATAAAATCTATGACCGTTTTGGGTATACAGCCCTTTGCAGAATTACGTGTGTCTATGTAGACAGAAAAAAAACGATCTGTAAATCCAGAAAACGAGAATGGGTATAACTGGAATGTATGTCTCTCCATGACTGAATATTTCTAAGTTAGTATAAAAGGTCAAGAAGAAGAGAAAGCGGGGGCAACATAGGGCAGATCTGACTACATAAAGTTTTTTGTAGTCTGGTGCTTCACATGAACAATATAACACTGTTACACCTCTAATGTATGCCTGTCACTCCATGACTGAATATATATTAATTGTGATTATTTCATGAGTTAGTATAATTGGTCACGAAGAAGCAGAGTAACAGAAGAACGAAGAAAATGGGAGTAACAGGAGGCGTGTCTGACTACACAGAGCTTTTTTGTAGTCTGGGGCTTCCTATGAAAAATATAAATCAGTTAAACTTGTAATCTCTGCCAATTTTTATGCTTCCCTTATTTACTATCCATTAGTTATCAAGGAGAGGAGACAGTGGAAGTAAAAATGGGCGGGTTTGACTACAGAGGGTTTACCTGTAGTCTGGAGCTTCATATAAAAAACCTGGTGCCTAGAATGGAATGTTTTATTACTCGGTCTAATACTATCATAAAAAAAATTCTTACGTATTGCATTATATCATGAGCGACTTTATATCATATCAAGAGAGGCTTTAAAAGTATTAAAAATCTCCAACCTTTTAATGTCTGCAGCCCCTACGCAAAACTATGTGTCTCCATAGTGAAAAACAGAAGCCCTGCGTGCGGCCGATATTTCGAAGGCACGTGTTGCTCCAATTCTGTGACCCGTGTCTACTACTACCTGCAGGTTATCAAGATGCAGAGAAAGTGAGAATATAAGAGGCGGATCAGACTACGTATGCCTTAATTGTAGTCAGGAGTTTTTTTTTTCATTAAAATATCACAGCTCCACAACTGTACCATTTTGTATATACTATACACAGGTACTTGGGAAGAGAAAATACTTCTTTAATGGGGGCGTAACTGACAACACAATATTTAATTGTAGTCGGAAGCTTTCATTATATTAAAACATTTTAATTTTTGCAAACAATACAATATAGTCAGAAAATTACAGCACCTCTATGGTCATTGTCCGCTAAAATATAGTAAAAATCAAATTGCACTGATTCCCTCCTATAAATTCACATTAATTAGGTCCAGAAGAGCAGAGGCAATGCTACAGGGCCCACCCATCCCCCCGGGGTAAATAGATCCCTGGAATCTGAGTGATAATTTCCTCCTCATCAGCCAGTGAACTGTTTATCGGCACATAAGGTATTTTCCTATTACCCGACATTAATTAGGCCTCCGTAGTGTGAGTGATACGGCCGGGAACGCCCCTGCGATTGCTGCAATAAATGTATCACCGAGGAATAAACAAATTACTTATTATCACCTAAGTATTAATGAGGCCCCGGGGGAAGAGGAATAGAAACCGGAATGTTGTGGCTACTTTCTTGTTTTACTGTCATTACCAGGTAGAAGGTGAACCACATCAACTACTACCACCACTAGGCTACATAGTTATAGTACAACCTTCTGACCTGCACTCACTATTCTGCTGCTGGTGCAGTCACTGTGTACATACATGACATTACTTATCCTGTACTGATCCTGAGTTACATCCTGTATTATACTCCAGAGCTGCACTCACTATTCTGCTGCTGGTGCAGTCACTGTGTACATACATGACATTACTTATCCTGTACTGATCCTGAGTTACATCCTGTATTATACTCCAGAGCTGCACTCACTATTCTGCTGCTGGTGCAGTCATTGCGTACATACATGACATTACTTATCCTGTACTGATCCTGAGTTACATCCTGTATTATACTCCAGAGCTGCACTCACTATTCTGCTGCTGGTGCAGTCACTGTGTACATACATGACATTACTTATCCTGTACTGATCCTGAGTTACATCCTGTATTATACCCCAGAGCTGCACTCACTATTCTGCTGCTGGTGCAGTCACTGTGTACATACATGACATTACTTATCCTGTACTGATCCTGAGTTACATCCTGTATTATACCCCAGAGCTGCATTCACTATTCTGCTGCTGGTGCAGTCACTGTGTACATACATGACATTACTTATCCTGTACTGATCCTGAGTTACATCCTGTATTATACCCCAGAGCTGCACTCACTATTCTGCTGCTGGTGCAGTCACTGTGTACATACATGACATTACTTATCCTGTACTGATCCTGAGTTACATCCTGTATTATACCCCAGAGCTGCACTCACTATTCTGCTGCTGGTGCAGTCACTGTGTACATACATGACATTACTTATCCTGTACTGATCCTGAGTTACATCCTGTATTATACCCCAGAGCTGCACTCACTATTCTGCTGCTGGTGCAGTCACTGTGTACATACATGACATTACTTATCCTGTACTGATCCTGAGTTACATCCTGTATTATACTCCAGAGCTGCACTCACTATTCTGCTGCTGGTGCAGTCACTGTGTACATACATGACATTACTTATCCTGTACTGATCCTGAGTTACATCCTGTATTATACCCCAGAGCTGCACTCACTATTCTGCTGCTGGTGCAGTCACTGTGTATATACATGACATTACTTATCCTGTACTGATCCTGAGTTACATCCTGTATTATACAGCAGAGCTGCACTCACTATTCTGCTGCTGGTGCAGTCACTGTGTACATACATGACATTACTTATCCTGTACTGATCCTGAGTTACATCCTGTATTATACTCCAGAGCTGCACTCACTATTCTGCTGCTGGTGCAGTCACTGTGTACATACATGACATTACTTATCCTGTACTGATCCTGAGTTACATCCTGTATTATACTCCAGAGCTGCACTCACTATTCTGCTGCTGGTGCAGTCACTGTGTACATACATGACATTACTTATCCTGTACTGATCCTGAGTTACATCCTGTATTATACTCCAGAGCTGCACTCACTATTCTGCTGCTGGTGCAGTCACTGTGTACATACATGACATTACTTATCCTGTACTGATCCTGAGTTACATCCTGTATTATACTCCAGAGCTGCACTCACTATTCTGCTGCTGGTGCAGTCACTGTGTACATACATGACATTACTTATCCTGTACTGATCCTGAGTTACATCCTGTATTATACTCCAGAGCTGCACTCACTATTCTGCTGGTGCAGTCACTGTGTACATACATGACATTACTTATCCTGTACTGATCCTGAGTTACATCCTGTATTATACCCCAGAGCTGCACTCACTATTCTGCTGCTGGTGCAGTCACTGTGTACATACATGACATTACTTATCCTGTACTGATCCTGAGTTACATCCTGTATTATACCCCAGAGCTGCACTCACTGTTCTGCTGCTGGTGTAGTCACTGTGTACATACATGACATTACTTATCCTGTACTGATCCTGAGTTACATCCTGTATTATACTCCAGAGCTGCACTCACTATTCTGCTGCTGGTGCAGTCACTGTGTACATACATGACATTACTTATCCTGTACTGATCCTGAGTTACATCCTGTATTATACTCCAGAGCTGCACTCACTATTCTGCTGCTGGTGCAGTCACTGTGTACATACATGACATTACTTATCCTGTACTGATCCTGAGTTACATCCTGTATTATACTCCAGAGCTGCACTCACTATTCTGCTGCTGGTGCAGTCACTGTGTACATACATGACATTACTTATCCTGTACTGATCCTGAGTTACATCCTGTATTATACCCCAGAGCTGCAATCACTATTCTGCTGGTGGTGCAGTCACTGTGTACATACATGACATTACTTATCCTGTACTGATCCTGAGTTACATCCTGTATTATACTCCAGAGCTGCACTCACTATTCTGCTGCTGGTGCAGTCACTGTGTACATACATGACATTACTTATCCTGTACTGATCCTGAGTTACATCCTGTATTATACTCCAGAGCTGCACTCACTATTCTGCTGCTGGTGCAGTCACTGTGTACATACATGACATTACTTATCCTGTACTGATCCTGAGTTACATCCTGTATTATACTCCAGAGCTGCACTCACTATTCTGCTGGTGCAGTCACTGTGTACATACATGACATTACTTATCCTGTACTGATCCTGAGTTACATCCTGTATTATACCCCAGAGCTGCACTCACTATTCTGCTGCTGGTGCAGTCACTGTGTACATACATGACATTACATATCCTGTACTGATCCTGAGTTACATCCTGTATTATACCCCAGAGCTGCACTCACTGTTCTGCTGCTGGTGTAGTCACTGTGTACATACATGACATTACTTATCCTGTACTGATCCTGAGTTACATCCTGTATTATACTCCAGAGCTGCACTCACTATTCTGCTGCTGGTGCAGTCACTGTGTACATACATGACATTACTTATCCTGTACTGATCCTGAGTTACATCCTGTATTATACTCCAGAGCTGCACTCACTATTCTGCTGCTGGTGCAGTCACTGTGTACATACATGACATTACTTATCCTGTACTGATCCTGAGTTACATCCTGTATTATACTCCAGAGCTGCACTCACTATTCTGCTGCTGGTGCAGTCACTGTGTACATACATGACATTACTTATCCTGTACTGATCCTGAGTTACATCCTGTATTATACTCCAGAGCTGCACTCACTATTCTGCTGCTGGTGCAGTCACTGTGTACATACATGACATTACTTATCCTGTACTGATCCTGAGTTACATCCTGTATTATACTCCAGAGCTGCACTCACTATTCTGCTGCTGGTGCAGTCACTGTGTACATACATGACATTACTTATCCTGTACTGATCCTGAGTTACATCCTGTATTATACTCCAGAGCTGCACTCACTATTCTGCTGCTGGTGCAGTCACTGTGTACATACATGACATTACTTATCCTGTACTGATCCTGAGTTACATCCTGTATTATACTCCAGAGCTGCACTCACTATTCTGCTGCTGGTGCAGTCACTGTGTACATACATGACATTACTTATCCTGTACTGATCCTGAGTTACATCCTGTATTATACTCCAGAGCTGCACTCACTATTCTGCTGGTGCAGTCACTGTGTACATACATGACATTACTTATCCTGTACTGATCCTGAGTTACATCCTGTATTATACCCCAGAGCTGCACTCACTATTCTGCTGCTGGTGCAGTCACTGTGTACATACATGACATTACTTATCCTGTACTGATCCTGAGTTACATCCTGTATTATACCCCAGAGCTGCACTCACTGTTCTGCTGCTGGTGTAGTCACTGTGTACATACATGACATTACTTATCCTGTACTGATCCTGAGTTACATCCTGTATTATACTCCAGAGCTGCACTCACTATTCTGCTGCTGGTGCAGTCACTGTGTACATACATGACATTACTTATCCTGTACTGATCCTGAGTTACATCCTGTATTATACTCCAGAGCTGCACTCACTATTCTGCTGCTGGTGCAGTCACTGTGTACATACATGACATTACTTATCCTGTACTGATCCTGAGTTACATCCTGTATTATACTCCAGAGCTGCACTCACTATTCTGCTGGTGCAGTCACTGTGTACATACATGACATTACTTATCCTGTACTGATCCTGAGTTACATCCTGTATTATACCTCAGAGCTGCACTCACTATTCTGCTGCTGGTGCAGTCACTGTGTACATACATGACATTACTTATCCTGTACTGATCCTGAGTTACATCCTGTATTATACCCCAGAGCTGCACTCACTGTTCTGCTGCTGGTGTAGTCACTGTGTACATACATGACATTACTTATCCTGTACTGATCCTGAGTTACATCCTGTATTATACTCCAGAGCTGCACTCACTATTTTGCTGCTGGTGCAGTCACTGTGTACATACATGACATTACTTATCCTGTACTGATCCTGAGTTACATCCTGTATTATACTCCAGAGCTGCACTCACTATTCTGCTGCTGGTGCAGTCACTGTGTACATACATGACATTACTTATCCTGTACTGATCCTGAGTTACATCCTGTATTATACTCCAGAGCTGCACTCACTATTCTGCTGCTGGTGCAGTCACTGTGTACATACATGACATTACTTATCCTGTACTGATCCTGAGTTACATCCTGTATTATACTCCAGAGCTGCACTCACTATTCTGCTGCTGGTGCAGTCACTGTGTACATACATGACATTACTTATCCTGTACTGATCCTGAGTTACATCCTGTATTATACTCCAGAGCTGCACTCACTATTCTGCTGGTGCAGTCACTGTGTACATACATGACATTACTTATCCTGTACTGATCCTGAGTTACATCCTGTATTATACCCCAGAGCTGCACTCACTATTCTGCTGCTGGTGCAGTCACTGTGTACATACATGACATTACTTATCCTGTACTGATCCTGAGTTACATCCTGTATTATACCCCAGAGCTGCACTCACTGTTCTGCTGCTGGTGTAGTCACTGTGTACATACATGACATTACTTATCCTGTACTGATCCTGAGTTACATCCTGTATTATACTCCAGAGCTGCACTCACTATTCTGCTGCTGGTGCAGTCACTGTGTACATACATGACATTACTTATCCTGTACTGATCCTGAGTTACATCCTGTATTATACTCCAGAGCTGCACTCACTATTCTGCTGCTGGTGCAGTCACTGTGTACATACATGACATTACTTATCCTGTACTGATCCTGAGTTACATCCTGTATTATACTCCAGAGCTGCACTCACTATTCTGCTGGTGCAGTCACTGTGTACATACATGACATTACTTATCCTGTACTGATCCTGAGTTACATCCTGTATTATACCTCAGAGCTGCACTCACTATTCTGCTGCTGGTGCAGTCACTGTGTACATACATGACATTACTTATCCTGTACTGATCCTGAGTTACATCCTGTATTATACCCCAGAGCTGCACTCACTGTTCTGCTGCTGGTGTAGTCACTGTGTACATACATGACATTACTTATCCTGTACTGATCCTGAGTTACATCCTGTATTATACTCCAGAGCTGCACTCACTATTCTGCTGCTGGTGCAGTCACTGTGTACATACATGACATTACTTATCCTGTACTGATCCTGAGTTACATCCTGTATTATACCCCAGAGCTGCACTCACTATTCTGCTGCTGGTGCAGTCACTGTGTACATACATGACATTACTTATCCTGTACTGATCCTGAGTTACATCCTGTATTATACTCCAGAGCCGCACTCACTATTCTGCTACTGGTGCAGTCACTGTGTACATACATGACATTACTTATCCTGTACTGATCCTGAGTTACATCCTGTATTATACTCCAGAGCTGCACTCACTATTCTGCTGCTGGTGCAGTCACTGTGTACATACATGACATTACTTATCCTGTACTGATCCTGAGTTACATCCTGTATTATACTCCAGAGCTGCACTCACTATTCTGCTGCTGGTGCAGTCACTGTGTACATACATGACATTACGTATCCTGTACTGATCCTGAGTTACATCCTGTATTATACTCCAGAGCTGCACTCACTATTCTGCTGCTGGTGCAGTCACTGTGTACATACATGACATTACTTATCCTGTACTGATCCTGAGTTACATCCTGTATTATACTCCAGAGCTGCACTCACTATTCTGCTGCTGGTGCAGTCACTGTGTACATACATGACATTACTTATCCTGTACTGATCCTGAGTTACATCCTGTATTATACTCCAGAGCTGCACTCACTATTCTGCTGGTGCAGTCATTGTGTACATACATGACATTACTTATCCTGTACTGATCCTGAGTTACATCCTGTATTATACCTCAGAGCTGCACTCACTATTCTGCTGCTGGTGCAGTCACTGTGTACATACATGACATTACTTATCCTGTACTGATCCTGAGTTACATCCTGTATTATACCCCAGAGCTGCACTCACTGTTCTGCTGCTGGTGTAGTCACTGTGTACATACATGACATTACTTATCCTGTACTGATCCTGAGTTACATCCTGTATTATACTCCAGAGCTGCACTCACTATTCTGCTGCTGGTGCAGTCACTGTGTACATACATGACATTACTTATCCTGTACTGATCCTGAGTTACATCCTGTATTATACCCCAGAGCTGCACTCACTATTCTGCTGCTGGTGCAGTCACTGTGTACATACATGACATTACTTATCCTGTACTGATCCTGAGTTACATCCTGTATTATACTCCAGAGCCGCACTCACTATTCTGCTACTGGTGCAGTCACTGTGTACATACATGACATTACTTATCCTGTACTGATCCTGAGTTACATCCTGTATTATACTCCAGAGCTGCACTCACTATTCTGCTGCTGGTGCAGTCACTGTGTACATACATGACATTACTTATCCTGTACTGATCCTGAGTTACATCCTGTATTATACTCCAGAGCTGCACTCACTATTCTGCTGCTGGTGCAGTCACTGTGTACATACATGACATTACGTATCCTGTACTGATCCTGAGTTACATCCTGTATTATACTCCAGAGCTGCACTCACTATTCTGCTGCTGGTGCAGTCACTGTGTACATACATGACATTACTTATCCTGTACTGATCCTGAGTTACATCCTGTATTATACTCCAGAGCTGCACTCACTATTCTGCTGGTGCAGTCACTGTGTACATACATGACATTACTTATCCTGTACTGATCCTGAGTTACATCCTGTATTATACCTCAGAGCTGCACTCACTATTCTGCTGCTGGTGCAGTCACTGTGTACATACATGACATTACTTATCCTGTACTGATCCTGAGTTACATCCTGTATTATACCCCAGAGCTGCACTCACTGTTCTGCTGCTGGTGTAGTCACTGTGTACATACATGACATTACTTATCCTGTACTGATCCTGAGTTACATCCTGTATTATACTCCAGAGCTGCACTCACTATTCTGCTGCTGGTGCAGTCACTGTGTACATACATGACATTACTTATCCTGTACTGATCCTGAGTTACATCCTGTATTATACCCCAGAGCTGCACTCACTATTCTGCTGCTGGTGCAGTCACTGTGTACATACATGACATTACTTATCCTGTACTGATCCTGAGTTACATCCTGTATTATACTCCAGAGCCGCACTCACTATTCTGCTACTGGTGCAGTCACTGTGTACATACATGACATTACTTATCCTGTACTGATCCTGAGTTACATCCTGTATTATACTCCAGAGCTGCACTCACTATTCTGCTGCTGGTGCAGTCACTGTGTACATACATGACATTACTTATCCTGTACTGATCCTGAGTTACATCCTGTATTATACTCCAGAGCTGCACTCACTATTCTGCTGCTGGTGCAGTCACTGTGTACATACATGACATTACGTATCCTGTACTGATCCTGAGTTACATCCTGTATTATACTCCAGAGCTGCACTCACTATTCTGCTGCTGGTGCAGTCACTGTGTACATACATGACATTACTTATCCTGTACTGATCCTGAGTTACATCCTGTATTATACTCCAGAGCTGCACTCACTATTCTGCTGGTGCAGTCATTGTGTACATACATGACATTACTTATCCTGTACTGATCCTGAGTTACATCCTGTATTATACCTCAGAGCTGCACTCACTATTCTGCTGCTGGTGCAGTCACTGTGTACATACATGACATTACTTATCCTGTACTGATCCTGAGTTACATCCTGTATTATACCCCAGAGCTGCACTCACTGTTCTGCTGCTGGTGTAGTCACTGTGTACATACATGACATTACTTATCCTGTACTGATCCTGAGTTACATCCTGTATTATACTCCAGAGCTGCACTCACTATTCTGCTGCTGGTGCAGTCACTGTGTACATACATGACATTACTTATCCTGTACTGATCCTGAGTTACATCCTGTATTATACCCCAGAGCTGCACTCACTATTCTGCTGCTGGTGCAGTCACTGTGTACATACATGACATTACTTATCCTGTACTGATCCTGAGTTACATCCTGTATTATACTCCAGAGCCGCACTCACTATTCTGCTACTGGTGCAGTCACTGTGTACATACATGACATTACTTATCCTGTACTGATCCTGAGTTACATCCTGTATTATACTCCAGAGCTGCACTCACTATTCTGCTGCTGGTGCAGTCACTGTGTACATACATGACATTACTTATCCTGTACTGATCCTGAGTTACATCCTGTATTATACTCCAGAGCTGCACTCACTATTCTGCTGCTGGTGCAGTCACTGTGTACATACATGACATTACGTATCCTGTACTGATCCTGAGTTACATCCTGTATTATACTCCAGAGCTGCACTCACTATTCTGCTGCTGGTGCAGTCACTGTGTACATACATGACATTACTTATCCTGTACTGATCCTGAGTTACATCCTGTATTATACTCCAGAGCTGCACTCACTATTCTGCTGGTGCAGTCACTGTGTACATACATGACATTACTTATCCTGTACTGATCCTGAGTTACATCCTGTATTATACCTCAGAGCTGCACTCACTATTCTGCTGCTGGTGCAGTCACTGTGTACATACATGACATTACTTATCCTGTACTGATCCTGAGTTACATCCTGTATTATACCCCAGAGCTGCACTCACTGTTCTGCTGCTGGTGTAGTCACTGTGTACATACATGACATTACTTATCCTGTACTGATCCTGAGTTACATCCTGTATTATACTCCAGAGCTGCACTCACTATTCTGCTGCTGGTGCAGTCACTGTGTACATACATGACATTACTTATCCTGTACTGATCCTGAGTTACATCCTGTATTATACCCCAGAGCTGCACTCACTATTCTGCTGCTGGTGCAGTCACTGTGTACATACATGACATTACTTATCCTGTACTGATCCTGAGTTACATCCTGTATTATACTCCAGAGCCGCACTCACTATTCTGCTACTGGTGCAGTCACTGTGTACATACATGACATTACTTATCCTGTACTGATCCTGAGTTACATCCTGTATTATACTCCAGAGCTGCACTCACTATTCTGCTGCTGGTGCAGTCACTGTGTACATACATGACATTACTTATCCTGTACTGATCCTGAGTTACATCCTGTATTATACTCCAGAGCTGCACTCACTATTCTGCTGCTGGTGCAGTCACTGTGTACATACATGACATTACGTATCCTGTACTGATCCTGAGTTACATCCTGTATTATACTCCAGAGCTGCACTCACTATTCTGCTGCTGGTGCAGTCACTGTGTACATACATGACATTACTTATCCTGTACTGATCCTGAGTTACATCCTGTATTATACTCCAGAGCTGCACTCACTATTCTGCTGGTGCAGTCATTGTGTACATACATGACATTACTTATCCTGTACTGATCCTGAGTTACATCCTGTATTATACCTCAGAGCTGCACTCACTATTCTGCTGCTGGTGCAGTCACTGTGTACATACATGACATTACTTATCCTGTACTGATCCTGAGTTACATCCTGTATTATACCCCAGAGCTGCACTCACTGTTCTGCTGCTGGTGTAGTCACTGTGTACATACATGACATTACTTATCCTGTACTGATCCTGAGTTACATCCTGTATTATACTCCAGAGCTGCACTCACTATTCTGCTGCTGGTGCAGTCACTGTGTACATACATGACATTACTTATCCTGTACTGATCCTGAGTTACATCCTGTATTATACCCCAGAGCTGCACTCACTATTCTGCTGCTGGTGCAGTCACTGTGTACATACATGACATTACTTATCCTGTACTGATCCTGAGTTACATCCTGTATTATACTCCAGAGCCGCACTCACTATTCTGCTACTGGTGCAGTCACTGTGTACATACATGACATTACTTATCCTGTACTGATCCTGAGTTACATCCTGTATTATACTCCAGAGCTGCACTCACTATTCTGCTGCTGGTGCAGTCACTGTGTACATACATGACATTACTTATCCTGTACTGATCCTGAGTTACATCCTGTATTATACTCCAGAGCTGCACTCACTATTCTGCTGCTGGTGCAGTCACTGTGTACATACATGACATTACGTATCCTGTACTGATCCTGAGTTACATCCTGTATTATACTCCAGAGCTGCACTCACTATTCTGCTGCTGGTGCAGTCACTGTGTACATACATGACATTACTTATCCTGTACTGATCCTGAGTTACATCCTGTATTATACTCCAGAGCTGCACTCACTATTCTGCTGGTGCAGTCACTGTGTACATACATGACATTACTTATCCTGTACTGATCCTGAGTTACATCCTGTATTATACCTCAGAGCTGCACTCACTATTCTGCTGCTGGTGCAGTCACTGTGTACATACATGACATTACTTATCCTGTACTGATCCTGAGTTACATCCTGTATTATACCCCAGAGCTGCACTCACTGTTCTGCTGCTGGTGTAGTCACTGTGTACATACATGACATTACTTATCCTGTACTGATCCTGAGTTACATCCTGTATTATACTCCAGAGCTGCACTCACTATTCTGCTGCTGGTGCAGTCACTGTGTACATACATGACATTACTTATCCTGTACTGATCCTGAGTTACATCCTGTATTATACCCCAGAGCTGCACTCACTATTCTGCTGCTGGTGCAGTCACTGTGTACATACATGACATTACTTATCCTGTACTGATCCTGAGTTACATCCTGTATTATACTCCAGAGCCGCACTCACTATTCTGCTACTGGTGCAGTCACTGTGTACATACATGACATTACTTATCCTGTACTGATCCTGAGTTACATCCTGTATTATACTCCAGAGCTGCACTCACTATTCTGCTGCTGGTGCAGTCACTGTGTACATACATGACATTACTTATCCTGTACTGATCCTGAGTTACATCCTGTATTATACTCCAGAGCTGCACTCACTATTCTGCTGCTGGTGCAGTCACTGTGTACATACATGACATTACGTATCCTGTACTGATCCTGAGTTACATCCTGTATTATACTCCAGAGCTGCACTCACTATTCTGCTGCTGGTGCAGTCACTGTGTACATACATGACATTACTTATCCTGTACTGATCCTGAGTTACATCCTGTATTATACTCCAGAGCTGCACTTGTGCCCCCTCATACGCCAATTTGTTCCTGGGGCTGTGGGAGAGGGACCTCCTTAGGGGCGACCGGGATGTCGAGATGGACCGCGTCATCTTTTGGGCGCGGTACATCGACGACATCCTGGTCGTCTGGAGAGGGACGACCCAGCAGCTGGATGCATTTGTTCAGAAAATAAATGTGAATGACATCAACATTAAACTTACATACAAATGTGATACCAACAAAGTTGAATTTTTGGATGTTCTTCTAGAAAAAGATGAATTTGGGTACCTTCGATCGGACCTATACAGAAAAGAAACCGCAGTCGACTCCCTACTGCACGCCTCATCCTCTCACCCACCACAAACCATAAAAGCTGTATCTACCGGACAATATCTCCGAATTAGAAGAGTCTGTTCGACAGACGAAACATTTGAACACCGCGCACAAGAACTTCGACGAAGGTTTATAAATCGGGGCTACAGCCAAAGATGTCTAAGAAAGGCCTACCATAGAGCCAAATCAACACCTAGAACACAGCTACTCTATCCTGAAAAGAAACAAAAAGAAGATCAAAAGGTGAGATTCATAACAGACTTCCACTCACAATGGCAGCCCATGAAAAAAGTTCTAGAGCGTTTTTGGCCTCTGTTAAGATCAGATCCAGTATTACAAAAATATATCCCAATACACCCAGGTGTAGCAGCCCGCAGATCCAAAAACCTGCGGGATCTGCTAGTGACTAGTCACTATACAAAAAAAGAAAGCCATACCTTCCTGGACAACAAAGGCCCAAAATGGGGATGCAAACCATGTGGTCGATGTGTAGCCTGCCCCAATATCATTAAAACCACAACTTTTACAGACTCAGACGGTAGGAAGGAGTATAAAATTACACATACCATCACCTGTAATACCAGAGCAGTGGTGTATCATGCCACATGCCCCTGTGGTATGATATACATTGGTTTAACTACTAGAGAACTTAAAACCCGAGTACGGGAACATGTACGGGATATCAAGGCAGCGAGCAACCCAGATTTTTGCACTGATGGACTTCCAGTGGCGAGACATTTCAAGGAACGCCACGAATGTAATCCCAAACATCTTCGCGTCTGTGGCATAGACCACATTAAGAACAACATCAGGGGAGGTCCTGTAGCGCAAAAATTGGCACAATGCGAGACAAAATGGATCTGGACTCTCAAAACATTGAGCCCAGAAGGCCTTAATGAGACCCTGACTTACGCACCATTCCTCTGACTTCCGACCCGGTTTGCGCTGGGTTTTTAATTTTAATTAAGTTTTGACTTTTTTATCATAAGTTTGTTTATTTCCTTGTATAACTAATTTCATTTTAGTTATTTAGTAGGATCCGCATTCGATTAAGTATGCGAAAATGTAGGCACCCTGGAGAATTGACAGTCCATTACAAAATTGGGAAATGGATACAGCACCTTGACTTGAATAAGAATATTTTTGACATCTTGGAATCAACGCTAAGGACAGGACTTTTGGACACTTTCCCTGAACCCAACTGTAACACCATTATTTTCACATTTTTTCACTACTAATTTTAATTAATTTTTTTGTTTTATATTTTTCATTTTATTTTTTCTTCAAGCACATATATTATGAAGCATCTATATGTGAACAATAATTATGTCACATTTTGTATTTATCACCGTGTTACCTTTTTATGGGAACACTTTATGCATACAATCACATGGTTTATTAATAGCACTCACACATAGATAAGGCTCTATTTGGTCCATCCCAATACTGCTTAATTGAAAAGTTGTTATACAAATTAATGAGTTATATATTGAAAATTTTATGGACCTCTTCTATTTTAAACCCCCCACCCTTTTCCTCCCCCCCCCCCCCTTTCTCCCCTATTTTTCACTTCACCCATTTTTTCACCCCATCACCTATCACCACACTCATCACCTTCCCACACTTCCCTTCACTATCCATCCCTAAAATAGAAGTGATCCATAACAAATACATATATACTTTGGTCCATATACCTTTAATAGAGAAATGCATAATCCGCCTAAGAACTTACCTATAACTATTATATATTCCCCCTTTTTTGCTGTTCTCTCTTCGGTTCTATGGATCATCGATACAGAACATGTACAATCTACCCTGTTCTGGAGTAATCGATGTTTAATAGAAATGTTAGTAATCTCAGAATCATTTCATTAGCTGTTTCTTTCTCCCCTCCCATCGATTCCTACATTGGCACATTTCTCACCTGATAATATACCGGGGGTGTGCGCGCACGGGCTGTAGGATCCGCCCTCTGTTTCCATGGCTCTCCCTCCGGTCACGTGTCCGGGTGTGACGTCACCGTCACATGACTGGTCACGTGCACGGAGATGAGCGTGGACTGGGGGCGGATATCTTTCAGCGTGTGTGCGCCCAGTAGCTCTGCCGGCTCGAATTAATAACTTTAATCAGGTGAGTGCATGATTTCCTCATTGGCCGATCCCTAAATAAAATCCAGCTGCATTCATAGGAACAATACCCCCAGACGAAGGCTTGCGCCGAAACGCGCGTCGGGGAATCTATTCACAGCAGACGGGAGACATAATCTAAACATGGGTATGTTTACAATGTATATTTTTTTGCACATGCACTGAGCACTTTATATATTTAAAAAAGCTGCAGTATCAGTCTGAATACTTACTAGTATCTCGTGCATGGCCTTTGCCATATATTTGTGTATGAATTGTATGATCCTCTCTAAACCCATGTGACATGATGTTTTAATACTCATTACTCTCCCAGACGCTCATGTTTTTAATTATCCCTGTGTGACATCCTCACTATCTGCTTGTATCCCTCACTCCCCCTTTATCTTCCTTTTGTGAAATATGCAATTTTTTAATGAAATGAAATAAAGATTTGTATACTCTTTGGCTAAAAATGGCTTAGTTTTTGTGCTTGTAGGTGTCTGCACTCACTAGTGTAGATCTGCGTCTCCTATAATGACCACCTGCTGAAGAGCTGGTAGAGGAGGGTCAGCGCTCTGTGTAATAGTAATGCAATGATTATTTCGGCAGTGGAGGTGCCTGGTGACACCTGAGTGGTTAGAGCTGGCGTCACGGCTAATGCAGCAAGCGGAGATTTGTGTTGAGTCTCGGGGAAAGCAGCGGCTTATTAATGTCTTGCTGCTTTATCGATTACGTGTTTTATTATTTAACAGAAGAAGGCAGGTCCCAGCCGCACAAAACTTCTCCAAGAGCCATTAAGACTTTTTAAGTACAGACCAAAAAATAAGCGAGGGGGGGGGGGGGTGTAAAGCGTTTATTTTGGGTTCTGTCGGATTCAATTTGCTAATGCAGTTTTGAAACCTTCTCTTACAGGCGGCCTGGGGTCCGGACGACCACATATTCAACTTTGATACGGTAGTTGTGACGTGAATAGGAGAAGCAGCGAGGCTTTTTTGGTAATTGGGCTCCAAAGTATTGTCATGGATTGACTTTGGGCTAAAAGTAGTCTTCGGTCTTCATTGAGGGTTCATACGTGAGACCTTCATGACCATAATGGTCTTTATGAAGTTAGACGTTGGCCCAGTTAAGTTTGCCATCATCAAGAAGGTGACCATAGGAATAAGAACTAGATCCTCCAAGACTTGTGAACATCTATCATGAGTGAGGACCTCCCAACTCTCCCAGGAGAAACACTTCCACCTGAGATTTTATCTTAGACATAAGGGCAAAGTCCTCTAAACTCTACGATGTTGGTGGGATTGGCCAACTATCTTCCATGGAGACCTAACAAGTCTCTTTCGAAAGATGATGTTGTATGCAGTATTTGACAAGTTCGAACACTCTGTTACCCCTTGAGAAGAGCCCCTTTCAAGGTTTCCGACAACACCAATTAACCATAAGGTGTTTAGAGACATGATAAAATCCTCCAAACCTACGATGTTGGTGGGACTGGCCACCTATCCCTACTATATGGAGATCTACCAAGTCTCTTTCAATAGATGACGTTGTAGGCAATATCTGAGAAGCTAAATCCTTCAGTTATCCCTCGAGAAGAGCCTTCACCAGGGTCTCCAACAGCCATTAACCATGAGGGGACGATAAAAATATTCAAGTCCTCCAAACCTAGGATATATGGTGGGACTGGCCAAATATCCTAAATCAGTAACATATATCAGCAAATATCCTAAGTCTCCAAGAATGTTGATCAATAAGCTTCCTAGAGACCAAAAATTCCTTCATTGTTGGGCGGAAATGTCCAACTATTGTGTGGTCTACTGGGACTTCCTAAATGATGATATTAGGTGTAAACTCAACATGCTGATGCTTTGGAGAATACAATTGCCATTGTCCTAAACCCATTAGGTGACCATAGAACAAAGTCCTCAAAACCAGCCACCTGAGTCTTCATCTTTACTCTACGATGTTAGTAGGACTGTCCAACAATCTTTACTATATAGAGATATACCAAGTCTCTTTCAAAAGATAACTCATGCAATATCTAACAAGCTGTTCTCCCCAGGGTCTCTGTCACCCATTAACCAGAAGTTGACTAGAGACATAATAAAGTCCTTCAAATCTATGATTTTTGGTGGGACTGGCCAAAAAAATCTTTATCGGGACGGGACCTTCTGATAAATGATGTTGGGTACAAAACTCCACAGGTACCAAATGTCACCACCAGCCTTGCCCAATAAGCTGCCTAAACACTCCTTCATTATTGGTGGGACTGTCCAAATAGTTTTTCGTCTATGGGGACCCCCTAACAGATGATGTTAGGTGCAAAACTCAAGATGCCGATTCTTTGGAGAATACCATTACCATTGTCCAAATCCCATCAGCTGATCATAGACATAGTCTTGAACAAAGTCCCTAGAAACCTTCCAATTTGGGAAGCAAACTAACTTTTGAGAATAAGGACCTCCCAACTGTCCCCTGACAGAGGATGTTATGGACAAAACACATCATATCCACACATTTTGTTCGTGATGTAGAAAACCCGGGACCTGACTGTAAATCTTCTGACTATGGTCGGGCAGGGCAAATTCTTCTCATGAATAGCTTCTCCTATCTGCACACTACCATACTCTCTGCCACCTGCCCCTCCCTCCTGCATTACAAGAGCAGCTCAGACACAGGCACTTCCTACCGGCAAGCAGCAGTGTGCAGAGACTTACTCTATGAGCTACAGATAAGATAATATCTTTAAAGCAGGGGAAGAAGGTATAGCAGACCTGATTGTGTGCTTTACAGCTGAGATGTAGGAGTGCTGTGTCATCATGTGTAATATCCATCTCATGGATCTCATCATCTCTCATCTGCCTGTTTTATCTCTCTTTCTCTATGTGTCAGATACTAGTGAATAATCAGAAGATAAATAAAAGTGTAGATAAACCCTGTACCCTGATAATCTAAGCACATTGTCAGCACACTTACACTGAGTGATAGGAGCTATAAAAAATCAATAAAACTCAGTAAAATTGTAAAATAAGTGGATAAAAATTATCTTTATTATGTAAACATCACTAGGGGATTAAAATTTGAGAACTTCACGGGCAAAACCCTTTAACCGTAAGAGGCCCAGAGACCGAAGACCAACAGCATCCAAATCTTGGTGAGACTGGTAAGTAGTTGTAGGATACAAGGACATGCTGACCTAGGTTCAAATTCTAACCTCTAAACCATTTGATATCCCATGTGAAAGCCACCGACAGAGTCTTCATCATCCTTCACCCATACGGCACCCAAGCTCGTAAGCCTCCCAAATATTCCCATTTTGGCAAACCTTTGTCCAAAGGAAGGAATTCTAGAACATTTGTTGAATATTGGGGTCCTTTTAACGAAACCTTCAGACTTTCTGGTCCTGTTCCAGAATGCACTAGGACCTAATCTTGGGGGTTGAGTTGGGCTACGTGCACAATACAGATGTATAGATGGGCAGCGCTGACTCTACTAATGGACGGAATCTGCTCATGAAGTTGAAGGAGTTGACAGACGAAGAAGACGCGGAGCGAGGAGAACGTCTGATGTTTGCAGAGGGGATAATTCATCGTGCGGAGACGCACACACTCGGATTGTCAGAAAGTATCATTTAGAATTAATTACAAGAATTAATTGGAAGTTAATCTCTACCTACAGATCCGCGCACAAACCCATCATCGCCAAGCCAACAAGAACTAGAGATCTGCTCGAAGACTGGAAAAGTAGAATGAAGCCGAGTGCCAGGGAGACCCGTAATCCATGTGCGCTCCTGAGGTGGGGGCACTGAGGGGCGATATCACTAACCAATAAACCGAATGTTTACACGCCTAACAGATGCAAAATCTGTAATAATTCCAATGTTTATTAACTCATTTTTGGAAAAACTCTTTTCAGTTATACCCAACAGAGACATAACACCGGAGATTGCAGAGAAATAATCATGGAATTAGCTGCGAGGAAAACTACAGAAAAACAGGTAAAGATGTAACAGTAATAATCCAAGAAGATAACAACTATAATAGTAATCCACAGTAACATGACTACTATAATACTGCCCCCTTAGTACAAGAATATAACTACTATAATACTGCCCCCCTATGTACAAGAATATAACTACTATAATACTGCCCCCTATGTACAAGGATATAACTACTATAATACTGCCCCCTATGTACAGGGATATAACTACTATAATACTGCCCCCTATGTACAAGAATATAACTACTATAATGCTGACCCCTGTGTACAAGAATATAACTACTATAATGCTGCCCCCTATGTACAGGAATATAACTACTATAATACTGCCTCCTATGTACTAGAATATAACTACTATAATACTGCCCCCTATGTACAGGAATATAACTACTATAATACCGCCCCCTATGTACAGGAATATAACTACTATAATACTGCCACCTATGTACAAGAATATAACTACTATAATACTGCCTCCTATGTACAAGAAAATAACTACTATAATACTGCCCTCTATGTACAGGAATATAACTACTATAATACTGCCCCTATGTACAGGAATATAACTATTATAATACTGCCCCTATGTACAAGAATATAACTACTATAATACTGCCCCCTATGTACAGGAATATAACTACTATAATACTGCCCCTATGTACAAGAATATAACTACTATAATACTGCCCCCTATGTACAGGAATATAACTACTATAATACTGCCCCTATGTACAAGAATATAACTACTATAATACTGCCCCCTATGTACAGGAATATAACTACTATAATTCTGCCCCTATGTACAAGAATATAACTACTATAATATTGCCCCTATGTACAAGAATATAACTGCTATAATACTGCCCCCTATGTACAGGAATATAACTACTATAATACTGCCCCCTATGTACAAGAATATAACTACTATAATACTGCCCCCTATGTACAAGAATATAACTACTATAATACGGCTCCTATGTACAGGAATGTAACTACTATAATAATGCCCCCTATGTACAGGAATATAACTACTATAATACTGCCACCTATGTACAGGAATATAACTACTATAATACTGCCCCTATGTACAAGAATATAACTACTATAATACTGCCCCCTATGTACAGGAATATAACTACTATAATACTGCCCCTATGTACAGGAATATAACTACTATAATACTGCCCCCTATGTACAGGAATATAACTACTATAATACTGCCCCTATGTACAGGAATATAACTACTATAATACTGCCCCCTATGTACAGGAATATAACTACTATAATACTGCCCCTATGTACAGGAATATAACTACTATAATACTGCCCCTATGTACAGGAATATAACTACTATAATACTGCCCCTATGTACAAGAATATAACTACTATAATACTGCCCCCTATGTACAGGAATATAACTACTATAATACTGCCCCTATGTACAGGAATATAACTACTATAATTCTGCCCCTATGTACAAGAATATAACTACTATAATACTGCCCCTATGTACAAGAATATAACTACTATAATACTGCCCCCTATGTACAGGAATATAACTACTATAATACTGCCCCTATGTACAAGAATATAACTACTATAATACTGCCCCCTATGTACAGGAATATAACTACTATAATACTGCCCATATGTACAAGAATATAACTACTATAATACTGCCCCCTATGTACAAGAATATAACTACTATAATACGGCTCCTATGTACAGGAATGTAACTACTATAATAATGCCCCCTATGTACAGGAATATAACTACTATAATACTGCCCCCTATGTACAAGAATATAACTACTATAATACTGCCCCCTATGTACAAGAATATATCTACTATAATACTGCCCCCTATGTACAGGAATATAACTACTATAATACTGCCCTCTATGTACAAGAATATAACTACTATAATACTGCCCCCTATGTACAAGAATATAACTACTATAATACTGCCCCCTATGTACAAGAATATAACTACTATAATACTGCTCCCTATGTACAGGAATATAACTACTATAATACTGCCCCCTATGTACAAGAATATAACTACTATAATACTGCCCCCTATGTACAGGAATATAACTACTATAATACTGCCCCCTATGTACAAGAATATAACTACTATAATACTGCTCCTTATGTACAGGAATATAACTACTATAATACTGCTCCCTATGTACAGGAATATAACTACTATAATACTGCTCCTTATGTACAGGAATATAACTACTATAATACTGCTCCCTATGTACAGGAATATAACTACTATAATACTGCCCCCTATGTACAAGAATATAACTACTATAATACTGCCCCCTATGTACAGGAATATAACTACTATAATACTGCCCCCTATGTACAAGAATATAACTACTATAATACTGCCCCCTATGTACAAGAATATAACTACTATAATACTGCCCCCTATGTACAAGAATATAACTACTATAATACTGCCCCCTATGTAGAAGGCTATAGCTGCTATACCTCACACATACCAGATATCAATTATCTCTATTATTAAGTACCGTAGCTGAATACGAATTGACTTTTCCCCCTTTTTTCCTTCTATTGAGGTGGATCTGACAGCTCGGAATAAATTCGGCAGAGCGTGGAGAATTTCCCGGTGACCTGCACATTATGCCGGGTCCCTGAGCAGTCTCCGCACTTCAGTTCCATGAACCGCTACAGTTCCTTTATTGTGGACCTTATATTGAAGAACATAGAAGTTAGAGGAGAACAGACTTGGCCCGGGAAGTGATGGAGGCAATAATGGAGGCGAGGTGTCGGGGGACGTTGTCCGCACACTCCCCCCTCCTTTTCCCAGAACCCTCCTGTATCGGGTGTCACGTTGTGACTTGTACGAGGGGCACTGAGGCTTGAGTGAAATGCGCAGAGCACCATAAGTAAGTGTCACGCAGCCGCTCCACTCGCACAGCTGTCGGAGAGACGTCCGGCTACAAGGGACAATTTGGATACGGTATTTTATACATTGCTCTTCCTTCCTCTACCCCATCACGGTACCTGATATATTTTTCTTTTGTAATACCGTAAAACGGTCTGGAATTTCTGTTTGTGAGGAACCAAGCAAGACGTCGGGAACAATATGAATATTCCTAAGTGGAGTAGTCTCTCGTCTCCCCCACTGGAGACCCGTCTGACTCGCGCTGTCAATCTGAGTTTTTACGGCCCATTTGAACTGCGTTCTCCTGGGAGATGCTTATGTTTAAGCACAGTCAGCTTCAGCGGAACAAACAGCTAACCCATTCCTCGCTGAAGAGGATACAGCACGGAGGAAATGTCTCATTAAAGGGGTTCCTCAAGAATTTTGGAAAACCCCAAGAGGGTCTCGAAAGACGTGAGGGTATCTCTCCAACGTTACGTGTTCACCAACATCGTTGCTTTGGCCGGATGTTTCGGCAGTCAACAATCAGGTGTCGCTGCAACTGGTCACATGACAATCGGCAGTATTGGTCTACGGACAGCTGAAGCAACACTAGAACCCAACCCTCATGGCTTTCTCCAGGATTCTGGGAAGTCCTCAATTAGGCTAAACTGTTGATAATGCCGTGGAAATCAAAATTTTCCAGAAAAAATCCAGCACCTGGCCAACCAACCTTAGATCTCTACAAATTCACAAATGGGACTATTTTTGGTATTTTTTAGGTCACCACAACTAGTAGGATGTTCTGGACAGCTGGATTGGTGGAAACTGATTAGTTAGGACGTCATAGTTGGACCATCTTTGGGGTCAATGTAGGATGCAAACAATAAGCTTCACTACCAAAAAACTTATGATCACTGGTAGAGTAGGGTAGACACCACCAATCCAGAAATTTTTGCCTAACTCTTGGACCAGATGTTTAGACTTCCACCAATCCAGAATATTTTTACCTAAATCTAGGACCAGATGTTTAGACTTCCACCTATCCAGAATATTTTTACCTAACTCTAGGAGTAGATAGTCAAATCTAAGAGGGTTACATTGGTGAGAACTTCCATGTCCTGGTCATATGGAGGCCCGGTTGGCGACCTAGCACCTTGGCCAAGACATTGTACATGGGTTACTTTGTTTTACGGTCCAGAAGCATCTAATAACCCCTAGTATCTCTCCCTCCTTTGCCTAAAGTGCCTTTGTGTACCTGAAAAGATCGTCATCCATAATAATGGTGGATATCCTTGTACTAAACCCACCAACACATAATCTGATAATGAGGAACATGCTTATCGTAATATTCTTTGTAGGAAAATAATTGCATAACAAGAAGCTCCAACGAGGAAGAAAGCCTCTTTTGTTCCTTAATGTGCTCTGAAATATTTAATGGAAGGTTCTTAGAGCTCTACACTGGCACAACGCGAAAATCTCTAGGTTAAGTGCTATAAATGAGCACCCAGGTCTTTACCGAGACTATTATCGTCTCAATCTGTGGCACGTAAAGATGAGCGAACATACTCATCCGAGCTTGATGCTCGTTCGAGCATTAGCGTACTCGAAACTGCTCGTTGCTCTGACTAATACTTCGCCCGCTCGAGAAAATGGCAGCTCCCGCCGTTTTGCTTTTTGGCGGCCAGAAACAGAGCCAATCACAAGCCAGGAGACTCTGCACTCCACCCAGCATGACGTGGTACCCTTACACGTCGATAGCAGTGGTTGGCTGGCCAGATCAGGTGACCCTGGGATAGACTAGCCGCTGCCCGCGCTGCTCGGATCATTCTCTGTCTGGATGCCGCTAGGGAGAGAGCTGCTGCTGGTCAGGGAAAGCGTTAGGGTGTTCTATTAGAATAGTGTTAGGCAGGAGTGATTCTACAACAACCCAACAGCCCTTCTTAGGGCTACAATAACGTTATACTTTTTTTTTTTTTGTTTGCTTGTGGCTGGGCTTGCTGGCACTAGTAGTGCAGCTAGTACCATATTGTGAGGAATTAGCAGGGGGACTTGCTACCGTTGTGTTTAGCTCTTAGTGACGCACATATCCACCTCAAACACCGAAGTGGGAAAATTTATTAGGGGTTTGATTTCAATTAGGCACAGTCTGCCATTTCCTTTTTATTTTACGTTTATTTTTTCATAACTCAGTGTCATCTCATCTGGCATAGTAGTGTGCTTTCATACTTGGCTAGAAAATAGCCAAAGGAGAATCCAAACGGCTTACTTACGCCTACAGTAGCGTTATATATATTTGATTTCTGGTTGATCTGCTGGTGGCTGTACTTGCTGCAGTGCATATACTAGCCAATTGTCAGGAATTTGGAGTGAGACTTGCGACCGTTGTGTTTAGCGCTTAGTGACGCACATATCCATCGCAAAGACCGAAGTGGGAAAATTTATTAAGGGTTGGATTTCAATTAGGCACAGTCTGCCATTTCCTTTTTATTTTACGTTTATTTTTTCATAACTCAGCGTCATCTCATCTGGCATAGCAGTGTGCTTTAATACTTGGCTAGAAAATAGCCATAGCAATAGGATAGCATTGTTTGGTTTTAAAAACTAAAAAACACAAAAAAAAACTAAAAAACACAAAAAAACACAAAAAAAGTTAACAAAAAAATTAAAGTTATAACTTTCATTTTCAAAATGTTTAACCCGAGGGCTAGGGGTAGAGGACGAGGGCGGGGACGTGGGCGTCCAACTACTGCAGGGGTCAGAGGCCGTGGTCCTGGGCGGGGTGAGACACCACCTGCTGATGAGGGAGCAGGGGAACGCCGCAGAGCTACACTCCCTAGGTTCATGTCTGAAGTTACTGGGACTCGTGGTAGAGCACTGTTGAGGCCAGAACAGTGCGAACAGGTGATGTCGTGGATTGCCGACAATGCTTCGAGCAATTTGTCCACCAGTCAGTCTTCCACGCAGTCCACCCATGTCACCGAAATCGGCACTCCTCCAGCTCCTGCACCTCAGCCTCCTCCCCCCCAGTCTGCCCCCTCCCAGGAAAATTTGGCATTTGAACTGGCATACTCTGAGGAACTGTTTTCTGGACCCTTCCCACAGTCACAAACCACTTCTCCGGTTGCTGCTGAGCAATTTTCCGATGCCCAGGTTTTCCACCAGTCGCAGTCTGTGGGTGATGATGGCCTTCTTGACGTAGTGGAAGAAGTGTGTAAAGAGGTGTCGGACGATGAGGAGACACGGTTGTCAGACAGTGGTGAAGTTGTTGTCAGGGCAGGAAGTACGAAGGGGGGAGCAGACTGAGGGATCGGAGGATGATGAGGTGACAGACCCAAGCTGGGTTGAGAGGCCGGGTGAACACAGTGCTTCTGAGACGGAGGAGAGTCCTCGACCAGAACAGGTTGGAAGAGGCAGTGGTGGGGCCAGACGGAGAGGCAGGGCCAGAGCAGGTGCATCAGCGCCAAATGTGTCACGTAGTGAAGCTCCCGTGGCGAGGGCTCCCGCGGCGAGGGCTAGATTTTCAGAAGTCTGGAGGTTCTTTAAGGAAACACCGGATGACCGACGGACTGTGGTGTGCAACCTTTGCCAAACCAGGATCAGCAGGGGTTCCACCACTACTAGCTTAACTACCACCAGTATGCGCAGGTATATGAATGCTAAACACCCCACTCAGTGGCACCAAGCGCGTTCACCTCCGGCCGTGCACACCACTGCTCCTTCCCCTGTTTCAGCTGATAGTCAGCCCCCTGCCCAGGACCCTGGCACAAAAACCCCATCGTCGCCTCCACGATCCTCCACAGCATCCACCAGCGTTCAGCTCTCCATACCCCAGACGCTGGAGCGGAAACGGAAATATAGTGCAACCCACCCGCACGCCCAAGCCCTTAATGTCCACATCTCCAGATTGCTTAGCCTGGAGATGCTGCCCTATAGGCTAGTAGAGACCGAGGCCTTTCGCAACCTCATGGCAGCGGCCGCCCCTCGGTATTCGGTCCCCAGCCGCCACTACTTTTCCCGATGTGCCGTCCCAGCCCTGCACCAGCACGTGTCAGACAACATCATCCGTGCCCTGACCAATGCCGTTTCTGACAAGGTCCACCTGACCACGGACACGTGGACGAGTGCTGCCGGGCAGGGCCACTATATATCGCTGACGGCACATTGGGTTAACTTAGTGGAGGCTGGGACCGAGTCTGACCCTGCGGCTGGTCATATACTGCCGACGCCGAGGATTGCGGGGCCTACCTCGGTCCAGGTCTTTCAGGCCTACTATGCCTCCTCCTCCTCCCTCCCCTCCTCCACCTCCTCCTCCGAACTACCATCCGTGGGCATGGCGCCATCAGTCGCTAGCTCTAGGCACAGCAGCAGTGCCGTCGCTAAGCGACAGCAGGCGGTGCTCAAACTGCTGAGCCTAGGCGATAAAAGGCACACCGCCCAAGAGCTATTACAGGGCATCACGGCGCAGACTGATCTGTGGCTGGCACCGCTGAACCTGAAGCTAGGCATGGTTGTGTGTGACAACGGCCGTAACCTGGTGGCGGCTCTGCAACTCGGCAGACTGACACATGTGCCATGCCTGGCCCATGTGTTAAATCTGATAGTTCAGCGTTTCCTCAAGACATACCCCAATCTGTCTGATTTGCTCACGAAGGTGCGCCGCATCTGTGCGCATTTCAGGAAGTCCAGCACAGATGCTGCCACTCTCAGGGCAGCGCAGCGCCGCCTCCAACTGCCCGCTCACCGACTGTTGTGCGACGTGCCCACGAGGTGGAATTCAACATTAACCATGTTATCCAGAGTTTACCAGCAGCGCAGAGCAATTGTAGACTGCCAGATGTCAACTTCCACCAGAACTGGTAGTCAGGTCAGTCAGCTTCCTCAAGTCTACAATGAGGAGTGGACGTGGATGTCTGATATCTGTCAGGTGCTGAGTAACTTCGAGGAGTCAACACAGATGGTCAGTGGCGATGCCGCCATCATCAGCCTCACCATCCCGCTGCTTGGCCTGTTGAAAAACTCTCTGATCAGCATGAAGTCGGAAGCTTTGGGCTCGTCACAAGAGACGGGGGAAGAAGATTCCCTTGTTGATAGCCAAAGCACCCTTAGGTCTGTTTCTCAGCGCATATCGGAGGAGGTGGAGGTGGAGGAGGATGAGGAGGAAGAGGAGGAGAATGTTGGCGAGACACAAGAGGGGACCATTGTTGAGTCCTTCACTGTTCAGCGTGTATGGGCAGAAGAAGAGGAGTTGGAGGAGTTGGAGGAGGAGGAAATGGACAGTCAGGTCAGTGAGGGGAGTGAATTCTTACGCGTTGGTACTCTGGCGCATATGGCAGATTTCATGCTAGGCTGCCTATCCCGTGACCCTCGCGTTCAAAGAATTTATTCCAGCACCGATTACTGGGTGTTCACTCTCCTGGACCCACGGTACAAGCAAAATCTTTCCACTCTCATCCCTGGAGAGGAAAGGAGTGTGAGAATGCATGAATACCAGCAGGCCCTGGTGCACAAGCTGAAACACTATTTCCCTTCTGACAGCGCTAGCGGCAGAGTGCGTAGTTCTGCGGGACAAGTAGCGAGGGAGAGTAGGCGAGCAGGCAGCTTGTCCAGCACTGGCAAGGGTACGCTTTACAAGGCTTTTGCCAGCTTTATGTCACCCCAGCAAGACACTGTCACCTGTCCCCAGTCTCGGCAGAGTAGGGCTGATCTTTACAGAAAGATGGTGAGGGAGTACGTAGCTGACCATACCATCGTCCTAAATGATCACACAGCTCCCTACAACTACTGGGTTTCAAAGCTGGACATGTGGCACGAACTGGCGCTGTACGCCTTGGAGGTTCTTGCCTGCCCTGCCGCTAGCGTGTTGTCCGAGCGGGTTTTCAGTGCAGCTGGTGGCATCATCACCGATAAGCGTACACGCCTGTCGACTGACAGCGCTGACAGGCTGACGCTTATTAAGATGAATAAAGCCTGGATTTCTCATAATTTCCAATCTCCACCAGGTGAAGGAAGCTCAACCTGAATAATTTATGCACTCCTCCTCCTCCTCATTTTCCTCCTTCTCCTCCTCTTTGTACACTAAAGCAGAGGAAACTGGCTATTTTTTGACAGGGCCCACTGGCTCTAGCTATAGTACTTTATGCATTTAATTTTTCTGGAGGGCCACCTACCCGGTCCTCTGTTTTAAACAATTTTTGGGAGTGCCACATACAGGCACTCAATCTATTTCATTTTTCTGGAGGGCCACCTACCTGCTCCTCTGGTTTGAAAACTTTTTTGGACTGCCACATACAGGCACTCAATCTATTTCATTTTTCTGGAGGGCCACCTACCTGCTCCTCTGGTTTGAAAACTTTTTTGGACTGCCACATACAGGCACTCAATCTATTTCATTTTTCTGGAGGGCCACCTACCTGCTCCTCTGGTTTGAAAACTTTTTTGGACTGCCACATACAGGCACTCAATCTATTTCATTTTTCTGGAGGGCCACCTACCTGCTCCTCTGGTTTGAAAACTTTTTTGGACTGCCACATACAGGCACTCAATCTATTTCATTTTTCTGGAGGGCCACCTACCTGCTCCTCTGGTTTGAAAACTTTTTTGGACTGCCACATACAGGCACTCAATCTATTTCATTTTTCTGGAGGGCCACCTACCTGCTCCTCTGGTTTGAAAACTTTTTTGGACTGCCACATACAGGCACTATCCAAATTAAATTGTCTCCATAGCAGCCTCCACATGTTGTCTCCATTGCTACCTCCAAAAGTCGTCCATATAGCTGCCTCCATACATCGTCCCCTTATCAAACGAGGTGTGTCAGGCAGAAATTTGGGTTGTTTTCATGGATTCCACATCAAAGTTGTTAACTTTGTCGCCACCCTGCTGTGTTATCCACAAAATATACTGGCAAACTTTTATCATTTACCAATATTATTTCAGCGCTTCTTGCGCATCTGTTTACATTCCCCTCACCTGCCATATCCCAAACTTATAAGAACGCTACTACACTTATCTTGGTGCAGGCTGGGACCGAGTCTGACCCTGGGGCTGGTCATATACTGCCGACGCAGAGAATTGCGGGGCCTACCTCGGTCCAGGTCTCAAAGGCCTAGTATACCTCCTCCTCCTCCCACCCCTCCTCCACCTCCTCCTCCTCCGAATTACCATCCGTGGCCATGGCGCCATCAGTCGGTAGCTCTAGGCACAGCAGCAGTGCCGTCGCTAAGCGACAGCAGGCGGTGCTCAAACTGCTGAGCCTAGGCGATAAAAGGCACACCGCCCAAGAGCTATTGCAGGGCATTCCACATCAACTTTGTCGCCACCCTGCTGTGTAATCCACAAAATATACTGGCAAACTTTTATCATTTACCGATATTATTTCAGCGCTTCTTGCGCATCTGTTTACATTCCCCTCACCCGCCATATCCCAAACTTATAAGAACGCTACTACACTTGATCTTATACAAAAGGTTCTTAGAAGTGCTGTTTGGGGAGTAGCCTAGAGACAGGGGCTTGGATTGGCGAAAGCTCGCCTGGCAGCGGAGCGCCAGCTCCATCTCAAGATCCAACTAACATAGTTTTAACTGCAGCACCTTTAATCTACTACTAGTTCACTGCCTCCATACATCGTCCCCTTATCAAACGAGCTGTGTCAGGCAGAATTTTGGGTTGTTTTCATGGCTTCCATGTTAACTTTGTCGCCACCCTGCTGTGTAATCCACAAAATATACTGGCAAACTTTTATCATGTACCGATATTATTTGAGCGCTTCTTGCTCACCTCCTTTGGTTCCTCTCTGCCACCCATTGGTTTGAAGCCTGAGTCCATTTAGGGTATGTCGCCATGCCACTCTCTAGCCTGCCGCTGCTGCCGCTGCCTCTGCATGCCGTCCCCTATAGTGTCAGGGTCAATTATTGGATGTTTTAGATGCTATCTAGCCTCATTCGGTCACTCTGTCATGGCCATGCTGTTGCCCATAATTTTGGCATAATGGTGCGATTAAGCAGCCTCAGAGGCATCCATGCATGCTGCCCCTGCTGTTTCCTGTCCATTTCCGTGCTGTTTCCATCCGTGGTGTTTCCATCCCTGTGCAGAGCCTTGGTCCCCTTGAAATTGACTTCAATGGGGCTCGTTATTCGAGACGAGCACTCGAGCATCGGGAAAAGTTCGTCTCGAATAACGAGTACCCGAGCATTTTAGTGCTCGCTCATCTCTAGTGGCACGTCATCGGAGCATTGTCCCTTCTTATCGAAGGGTAGAAAACAAACTAGTCAGGAAATCTATTATTACAAACTATTTGATCAAAATGTGGACACATATTCAACCCCCTGGTGGTGGAGACATCTCAAAGGTCAATATGGTGGCATTACGTCACCACTTAAGGATGGGGTCACAGTTTTCTAAAATTAGTTTCGTCGAGATCTTTAGATAGGCCACCACTTTTGAAGATGTTGGCTTTAAAATATGACTTGCTAGCCCCAAGTACTCAGAAAGTATGCTCAAAAAATCTAGACCACCATTTTGAGAGTTTGTGATGTTAAGATATAGCTTGCTGGTCCTACTGCTAGCTCCAAGATCTGTTGAAGGACATGTTCTCATGTGTATGAACTTTTGAGATGTTCTAGCCTGTGGGAAACTTTGTTATCGTTGGATTTGGCCCCATTAGAGGCATCAGAACATGTCGAGAGTTGTAGTTGAAAGTGACTGGAGAGCCAAAGCTTGCTCGGTCATAATAATATAACCATCGGGAACCATATTTACTTAGTGGACCTGATCTACAACCGGAACATTTTGGGGTGTCCTAACATCATACAAAGGTTCAGTACCTCGCACTTTTCCACCACCGGTTGTTGGCCGCACTCAGAGCTGTTACCAGCCACAATTCCGGCACGTAAAGTTTCGCTGTCTCCTGTGCCTTCCTCCATGGAGTAAGTTTTTGACCGATTGCCATGGCGGTGTGCCGAACCCCGACCCTGCACCAGGCTGAGTTGCTTGCGAAGAACACGGTTCTCTTCCTCCACTTCTCGCACTCGCACCTCCAGGTTCTCCCGCTGGCCGGACGCTGCATAACGCGGACTGTGAGGCTGGGTATCCAGCGGGGACAAAGACACAGACTTCCCATCTGCAAGAGAAAAAAAAAAGCATAAAAAAAATCTGATATCCAAGCTGTCAGAGAACAATAACAAAATATGTTCCAACTATGCAACAGCAGGAGCTATTCAGGGGTAATAGAATGGTTGTATTCATCGTGACCTATAGAAATGATGTACAAGATAAGATAAAACACACAGGGTATTGTTCGGAATATAAAATATGAAAAAAAAAGAGAAAAAAAACTGGGACAAATCTTGGCTGTTCTGACTACAAATAAGTTGAGTCCGAGTACTCAAGGTCAAAAGGAATCTAAATAGATAGATAGAACAGATAGTTGACAAGATGTGTAAAATCCAGTGGTTCTAATCTTATATTACCCATCTATACTTCTATGGTAAGACCACTTTTTGAATATAGAATATGGAGCAGCCACATTATGGAATGGTCCCAGAGGTAAGTAATATCAAGGTGTGATACCTATATAGCAATACACGTGGAATATAATTAATACAACAACATTAGATGTATAAAAAAAAATTGCAAAAGGTTGTCTCCTAGAGCCTTATGCACAGCAGTAAGGTTTGCCATTCAGTGGCGTCTTTGGAGACCCCATTGCGGTACCATATGGAAAAAACCTGCAATTATGTTTATACATTCATTTTATGACACATAATGCTATTTCTCCAGTGTACTAGCTAAAAAAAACTCTTACGAACCCTTGAGGTCGCCATGCCCTGGCTACCAGTTCACTTATCACTACAGTTTTTGGCACCTTGCTTGGGGTGTTGAGGATCACAACATCAGCTGCGTCTACTGGCTAGTAGCCAAAGTGGGTCTTGTGAGCCCTGGTCATTCCGACTGGGTCGGAGGTACCAAAAACCATAAGAGAAGAGTACCGGGGGATTTGGTAGCCGGAACAGTAAGTACTTTTTTGTCCATTTTTTTCGTCCTGGTTGCATGGTTACCTGGAAAATGAAAAAAACTGCCTCCATTAATGGACTCCAGGTTGATGTTTCTGACTTACACCGATAACGGAACTGGTCCTTATCATAAGGTAAGACGATCACAGGGTGCGGTAACCTATGGGAGCTTGAGGCGACAGTGTCCAATATCCTTGCAGCACCATCTATGGTCAAATAAAACACTGCACGCTCCCCCCTTTAAATCAATGCAATGTCAGGTCCTCCAGACTGAGAGAGAAGCTAATTCATCTACAGTCAGTGTATCCAGCCTGTCACTGATATATGAGAGGGCCATGACCATAAATATAACCATATATACAACAGTCACTCCGTAAAACACGGCTCGCCTCCGCGTTTTATATTTCTCGGTATTTCATGCAAGAATACAAAGGCAACAAGAAACATATTCCACAAGATATATTATACCGAGGCCATAAAACCTTCCTATCTGCATCCCTATACCGGTCCCTAGCTCTTTAAGGATGATTAATGCTTTACGATACGTCTATATCACCGCGATCGCCGGCAAAGAGATTCCTTTTATGCGCAATTATTCAAAGTCAGCGCCTTCTATGCAGAAAGTACAAGAATTTGGCGAAGAAGAGGTGATGAGAAGTGAATGGGATCTTCTGTGTATCTATAGGATGGAGGGACGTGACTCCTTCCAGCCTGTTCCGAGACCTCGGTGGAATACCGTAGCTACTGAAGCCAGGTCCATTAATTAAAGGCCACTAGTGGATTAGTAATTAAGGCTGTGCATGTGAAAAAGACTCTGCTCTTTTAATTTGCCTCTTAGCTGCTTAATTGATCTGTTAATTAAAGGCATGGGCCATAGATGCTCGTTTAACGCCTGCATGTGCGTAAATGCCCGATTTTTTTTCAGATGATGGCTGAAAGACTTTCCGTGCCAGGAGAGGCATTGAGGGGATGGTTAGCGAGCATGATTCCACCTCTACGTGACCTCCTGATTGATCCGTTAGCTAATTACAGAGTGGGAAGCGTTACTTAGAAATTTTGTAAAGACGTAGCAATCTCATTCAGAACATCAATTTTAGTACTTAAGGTTGAGAAGGTTAAGTCCTAGCCGTCCATACTCGAGCAGCAAAGCTCCAGTGGTTCAGTCGTAATGGAGAACCTTTCTTCAGGTCTGTGCTGACCTTTGTCGGGACCTCCATCTGCAATGGGTTTTAGTTCTACCCATGGTTCTGACTCACTCCTATCTCCTGGCCTTGATCCGGTCCAGTCCCTTGGCTTTTTGGACTCTTCTGGAGTAAAAGCATCCAAGCCTCTAATCTCCAGTTGACCACCAATCAAGTGCGATGGCTGCCAATCCTAGATCACTCTGGTTTTGTGATAACTACTGCTTTCCACTCCTTCACCTATCAGTTATTGATGCCACGAGTCTCGGCTTTACTTGGTCTTGGCTTTACTCGCCTTCCAGTTTGTCTCCTTACACCACTGAGCCATCTAGATGTCTCAGTCCCCGGTGGGAGCATTGACCTGCCTTAGCTGTGATTGGCTAAGGTCTCTCTTGGTCTTTCAGGTGGTGTAAGGAGACGAACTGAGAGGGGGAAAAGTGGCTGCTGGGGCAGTGGCAAAGTCAGAAACTGGTGTGAGGGACTGAGTAGACAGGAAGCAGACAACCTAGAGAAGAAATATGACCAAATTTAGGAGATAGGCAAGAACCAGAAACCGGGACTTGTTGTTTGGCTTTACTCATAATTTCATTTTATTTGATCTTGTGTCTGTAGATCTGGACTTTGATTTATTTAATGGGAATTGTGTAATTCCGCATTTCTCCTGTGATGGTGGTGCTTTTGGCAAGCTCAACAATTGTTACCAGCTTCTCGGGAGAACAGAACTTTAGGGATCCTATAACGGTGGAAAGGACCTCTATTTTTCTAACATTTAAGGATCCCAGAGGTGGGACCTTTGGAGAACTCCTACAAATTCTGAATCGGAGCTCTGAAGTCATTGGTTGCCTTATCCTGGGATGGCACCAGTAGGAGCACTGGGTTTATAAATATGACCTATACTTGCTAAGCTCAAGGTATTATGTTGTATTAGATAGAGGAACCACTATACAAATTTCAATACAATAGGAAATATATGAATTGTAATACAAGGTCTTTGAGGAACAACACTATTGTACAATTTCCATGTCAAGGGAACGGCTTCGAAAAATCTAAAGGGCCCGAAGTAATTGTCATCTCAAGAGAGAAAACATTGCTATTGAATTTTGTGTTAGGCTGAGATGGAGAGGACATTACATCTACCTCACATCCCCCCCCACTCGCACTCAATATTCAGGGAGGCTTTATCTGCGAAATTACCACTAATGTGATACCTTATCCAGGGGAGATATAAAGAGGTACCGATAATTCAAAGCCAGAGCAGATAGCTGCCGGAGATCCCGAGAGAATGTGGATCAGGGAGCGTAAATGTGCCGAGATCCTGAAGATTATTGCGTTCTTGAGTTGTGAAGGGAATGAAGAAGATGGCTAATGGCAATTGGATGCCAAGACAACATCAACACGTCTTTATACTGATGACTAAAGTGAAGCTAAAGAGTCTCTTGTATTTCAAAAAGTTGACTTACTGTCCATGTTTTCCATTGTGTTATGGAACAATTGTGAATTTTAAGGTTTTTCTCCTTGAGGATGAAAGTGACTGGGGAGTCAAAGGTTCCTTGCTTATAGTAATACAACCACCGGGAACGAGGACGTCTACTGAAATCCAAGAGACTATGGAATCATTGGGGCACATTTACTTACCCGGTCCAGTCGCGATCCAGCGGTGCATTCTCTGCTCTGGATTCGGGTCCGGCCGGGATTTATGAATGTAGTTCTTCCGCCGTCCACCAGGTGGCACTGCTGCGCTGAAAGTCATCTCATCACGCCGGAATGCACCACCTCGGACCAGGTGAAGGTAAGCGCTCCCCAAGCGACACTTTTTCGGTTTTTAAATGCAGCGGTTTTTCCGAATGCGTCAGGTTTTCGTTCGGCCACGCCCCCCGATTTCCGTCGCGCGCATGCCGGCGCCGATGCGCCGCAATCCGATCGCGTGCGCCACAATCCCTGGGCAATTCAGGTACAATCGGCGCAAATCGGAAATATTCGGGTAACACGTCGGGAAAACGCGAATCGGGCCCTTAGTAAATGACCCCCATTGTGTTTTTTGAGTTTCGTTCTACTAGGTTTCTTATGGCTATCAAAGGTCAAGGAGACATTATTGGGTTGGACATATTGATATCTAAGTTGGAGCTACTTCAGGTTCTCTGTACAAGGTGATGTTTATGAAGCATAACTCTGGAAGTTGATTACTGTCTTCCATTGAGATTTCGCGGTGAAAGTGGATTAGTGAATGTTAAGGTGGTTACGTTTTAGGAGTTGGTTTCAATTTGGAAGATATTCGAAGGCTGGATATATCAATAACTAAACTGAGGCTACAGAATGTATCTTAACTCAAAAAAGTAAAGTCAATAATCAGGGAGATTAATCATACGCATAACCCCTACCCACCACCACTGCCGGATACATCAGGAGGTTCTGGCCGCGGGTTGGCGCCATTGGCCAGGCCGTATCAGGTGTGAAAAGTCGCTGGCAGTACCGAGTAGACAGATGCGGGACAGTAACGCCTCATGATGGCCCACGCCATCGCCGACGCTTCACCTTTCACACCCCTGTGTTTGTGTTCCTTTGTCCTCTGGAGCCATCTTGAATTGCAGGGTTGTATACTTGAGGTTCCTTGTGAGGTATCTGACTTTGGAGAATGTCCACTGACTAATATTCCAAGAGAATGTGGATCCAAAGGTGTAATCATGGTGCTTTCTTGAAAATGATTGTGTTTTCTACTTGAGGTTCCTCATATAAGGTGAGGTATCTGAAGAACATGACTTTGGAGGATGTCCACTGACTAATATTCCAAGAGCATTTTGGATCAGCAGGTGTAATCATGGTGATATCTTGAAGATTATTGTGTTTTATACTTGAGGTTCCTCATATAAGGTGAGGTATCTGAAGAACATGACTTTGGAGGATGTCCACCAATTAATATTCTTGGAGAATGTTAAATATACACCCTACAAAGTGACCTCTATATAAAAAAAAAAGAAAGAATAAAAGTTATATCTTACAGCACTTATAAGAATAAGAATCCACAGAGAAGAATCCTCGAGAATTTGGATCGGCAAGTGTAACCGCGGTGTGGTCTTAAAGATTATTGTGGTTTCTATGTTCTTCGAAGAATCAGAAAGACTCCTTATGAGGCAAAGTCAAATAGGTTGGGCCTATTGTAACCTAAACTAAAGCTTTGGACACCCTTCCAGTAGAGTTAAAGTCCACATTTATTATTATCTAAAGGAATCATCTTGAATGTAACGGGTGTTGATCATTTGAAGACTCTACTATTAGGTACAGAAGATGGCTCCGAAGAACGTAATAAGTGGAGAACTTCAATAACTTAAAGGGCATCTACCACCAGGACGAAAGACTGTATGCAAATGAGCCTGAGGGGCTCTAGACTCCATAAGAACCTTCATCCTGGTGGAAGATGCCCTTTAACTGAGCCCACTCAAGATGGTCATGCACATTAGTTAGACATTTCCTGAACCAAAGGGTTTGGAATTGGTTCTACAGCCAATCCATCGTGTTGGCCCTTGGGCTAATTCTTTTCCAGCTTGTATACCAACGATTCACTTACTCTGTAGAAGAGGAACCCAGTACTAATAGTTTCCCGTAATAAAGTCAACCAAGACTTTCCAAGAGGTCCTATGACCAATATGCCTTACATTCATTGCTTGGTCTTCCAAATTTTCCATGCAAGAAGATGACCAAGAAGGTGATTGGCAGAAAAACAGGTACGTAACAGCCACAAAAACTTATAACTTGGCATATTTTGACATCTTTGACTTTTCGAGGGTTGACATGTTTCTTCCGAATTCCAAATAAATGAAGAAAGTTTCCCTTAAAAGCTCCTTCTGTCCATCATCTCCTTTTCAGAGGCCCCATAAAAGCAAGAAATGCGCAGTCATCCTTCATAGCGCGAATGATCTCATCAAGACACACCGGAGCAAGCTTCTTATTTTTACACTTCCTTAAAAGCTTGGCTCTTAGGCTTCCAAAAATGGACGATATAAGTGTCACACCGAGAAGAAAAATGTCCGCTCTGATTGAAGTTCTAGAACTATTACATACTATAAACTTTAGGCTGCGGGACAAGGAAATGGAGAAATTGATCTCAACAAGGCACCAAGAAAATACAACGGGATGGAGGCTTCCTTTTTGCGAAATTCCCAGTGTTCCTTAACTAAATAAAATTCATTCACAAAGTTACAGGATATGATTTAAAGGGACTGGCCCTTTTCATCATGAAAGATTTTGCTGTAGCTTCAAATTTATAGCATTAAAATTTTAAAAATGTAAAATTTAAATGATGTTTGGCCTAAATCAGTCTCCTTCTCCATCTGGCAGCTAATTATATATCACTTCTTAATTCCAATGTAAAGGAAATCATCTGAGCTTTCCTACGGCGGTGTTGCAACTCCTAGACTCCTACCTAGACTCCTACTCCTTCTGACAGTTTACATATGTTTACACTTTGTTTTTACTTTCCCTGCAAAAGAATGTCTTCTCATTGTTTTCATGATCCTGCAGAAGTTCTGTTCCCTTCTTCGTCCCCCTTATTGTTTCTTGTTCATTAGTTTTACAAAATCAGTCTCCTTCCCCTTCTGGAAGCTGACATATGTTCATTAGTTTTACAAAATTAGTCTCCTTCCCCTTCTGGAAGCTGACATATGTTTATAGTTTGTTCTTAATTTCTATGCAAAGGAAGTTTTCTCAGTTTTCCTGGAAAGTGACTACAGGTTCTGCTCATTCCATAAGTGTTTCTAGGGACACATTTTAGGTAGAATCAATCTACTTCCCCTTGAAGTTAATTGGCAAATGTTTTCTCTGAAGACGTTTTCCCGGCTATACTGCCTTCCTGCAAAGAGTCCTTCCATGTGTCTCTCCTGCTGTTTATATAGGGTAAGGCAGAATCAGTCCCCTTCTCCCTTTGGCAACTACCAAAGTTATGTGAGTTATATAGCCATATTATTGCAGAGGCTTACTTCTCTCCTCCTATGGGAGCTGATTGGGTCACATGTTTGACAGAATCAGTCTACTTCCCTAACTGGTAGCTGAGATATATTTTTAATTTGTTCCTGCAGAATAAGTCTTCTTGGATATCCTGAAACGTTACTGCTAAGACTTTATTCCATTCATGTGTCCCCTTGGGTGCTGAAAGCAGCAAGCTTTGAATAGAATTGCTCTCCTTCACCTTCTGGCAGCTAAAAGTGTTCAAGTACCTACTTCATTCCCTTCAGTTATACTGTCATATATTACAGAGACTCTGCTGATTTCATGTGACCCTTTGGTGCTGCTAGGGAAAACTTTAAATAGAATCAGTCTCCTTCCCCCTCTGGTAGCTGACTGGTGTTCATGGTTAGTTTCCACAGAAATACTACCATGCTACTTTTAAGACCAGGATCATTGCGCAGAGTCTGACCAGTACTTTGCCCATCAAGTGGAGATGCACATTGCTAAACTGTTTCCACAACAGGTGGCGCCATACCATGTAAGTCCATTTCACAGCGGACCACACTACGGGTCCTTGCGGTAACAGGGGTCCGTATATACTCTAATACAAGCCGAGTTTTTCAGCACAAAAACAGTGTACTCACCTTCCGACGTTCCCCGTCAGGTCCTCTTCTATACAGTGATGCTCCGGCATCGGCTCTGTGTCCGCGCCACGTGCGCCAGCATCGGTACACACTATGATGTCAGTGAGCGGCTGACGCCATGGTGCCTGCGACAGACAGCGCGGGGACAAGGTGCCAGAGCCGCGATGTACAGAAGAGGACCTGCTGGAGGGGCGTCGGGAGGTGAGTACACTGTTTGTTTCCTACAGGCATTACATTGGGGGCAGGGGCTGCAGGCTATCTACTACAGGAGCTTGCAGGCCATATACTGCAGGGGGCTGGCAGGCTTTATACTACAGGGGCAGGCAAGCTATATACTACAGGGGGCTGGCAGGCTATATACTACAGGGGCAGGTAAGCTATATACTACAGTGGCAGAAAGGCTATATACTACAGTGGGCTGGCAGGCTATATACTACAGGGGGCTGGCAAACTATATACTACAGGAGGCTGGCAGGCTATATACTACAGGGGCTGGCAGGCTATATACTACAGGGGGCTGGCGGGCTATATACGACAGGGGGCTGGCAGGCTATATACGACAGGGGGCTGGCAGGCTATATACTACAGGGGGCTGGCAGGCTATATACTACAGGGGGCTGGCAGGCTTTATACTACAGGGTCTGGCAGGCTATATACTACAGCGGGCTGGTAGGCTATATACTACATGGGCTGGATGGCTATATACTACAGAGGCTGGCAGGCTCTATGCTACAGGGGTTGGCTGGCTATATACTGCAGGGGGCTGGAAGGCTATATAATACAGGGACTGGCAGGCTATATACTACAGGGGACTGGCAGGCTATATACTACAGGGGGATGACAGGCTATATACTACAGGGGGCTGGCAGGCTTTATACTACAGGGTCTGGCAGGCTATATACTACAGGGGGCTGTCAGGCTATATACTACAGGGAGCTGGCAGGCTATATACTACAGGGGCTGGCAGGCTATATACTACAGTGGCAGGCTATACACTACAGGGGCTGGTTGGCTATATACTACAAAGAGCTGGCAGGCTATATACTACAGAGGGCTGGCAGGCTATATACTGCAGGGGGCTGGAAGGCTATATACTACAGGGGGCTGGCAAGCTATATACTACAGGGGGCTTGCAGTCTATATACTACAGGGGGCTTGCAGGCTATATACTACAGGGGGCTGGCAGGCTATATACTACAGAGGGCTGGCAGGCTTTATACTACAGGGGCTGGCAGGCTATACATTACAGGGGGCTGGCTATATACTGGGGCTGTGACCAATGCATTTCCCGCCCTCGGCTTATACTTGAGTCAATAGGTTTTTCCATTTTTTTGTGTACTCGAGTATATATGGCAACTAAATGAAGACTAATCTTGAGCTTCAAAGCCACGTGCAGCCTCAGGTTCCAGGACTGCTCTTCATCCCTTATAGATTATATAGATACAAACCAATTTTGACCTTATAAAAGGGAAGAAGGGGCCTAGAAGTGGTGCCCCAATAACTACACTTTGTAGGACAGGTGGAACACTTTCCCTTTGGTACACAGGATGCAAGGACTCGGTCTACTACAGGGACCGTGGTGGGACTCTTGGGGTGGTATGTGGCCCACCATCATAGTACAAAGAAAATGCCGCCATGACAACCTGCGGAGAGGGAATAATTCTGCTGGATATTCCCCTGAGTGTCAGAACAGCTTTGCTTCACCATAAATAAGAGCTGACGGCGCCAATGTCTGCCCGTGAATTACTGTTCTCCGCGCGCCGGATTCTCTTTCTTCCTCATTTTATAAATCAATACAAGTAACGTATTTCCATTATTACACCGCACCGCAGCAGAGAGGCTCCGGACGCCCCAGGATATAGATCATTCCCTATGCTGAATGTCATGGCACCGGTCACTAGGGTCAGGAGATAGATATATAAATAGGAAATAGATAGATAGATAGATAGATAGATATGAGATAGATAGATAGATAGATATGTGATAGATAGATAGATAGATAGATAGATAGATAGATAGATAGATAGATAGATATGAGATAGATAGGAGATAGATAGATAGATAGATAGATAGATAGATAGATAGATATGAGATAGATAGATAGATAGATAGATAGATAGATAGATAGGAGATAGATAGATAGATAGATAGATAGATAGATAGATAGATAAGAGATAGATAGATAGATAGATATGAGATAGATAGGAGATAGATAGATAGATATGAGATAGATAGATATGAGATAGATAGATATGAGATAGATAGGAGATAGATAGATAGATAGATAGATAGATAGATAGATATGAGATAGATATGAGATAGATGGATATGAGATAGATAGATAGATAGATAGATATGAGATAGATAGATAGATAGATAAGAGATAGATAGATAGATAGATAGATAGATATGAGATAGATAGATAGATAGATAGATAGATAGATAGATAGATAGATATGAGATAGATAGATATGAGATAGATAGATAGATAGATATGAGATAGATAGATAGATATGAGAGAGATAGATAGATAGATAGATAGATAGATAGATATGAGATATATAGATATGAGATAGATATGAGATAGATAGATATGAGATAGATAGATATGAGATAGATAGGAGATAGATAGATAGATAGATAGATAGATAGATAGATAGATAGATATGAGATAGATATGAGATAGATGGATATGAGATAGATAGATAGATAGATAGATAGATAGATAGATATGAGATAGATAGATAGATAGATAAGAGATAGATAGATAGATAGATAGATAGATAGATATGAGATAGATAGATAGATAGATAGATAGATAGATAGATAGATATGAGATAGATAGATATGAGATAGATAGATAGATATGAGATAGATAGAGAGATATGAGATAGATAGATAGATAGATAGATAGATAGATAGATAGATAGATAGATAGGAGATAGATAGATAGATAGATAGATACGAGATAGATAGATAGATAGATAGATAGATAGATAGCAGTCCTGCTGTTACTGTAAAGCTCTGATTACACATCTCTCCAGGGATAATACATAGCACTGGCTTCTTTGTGTGCATTTAGTAACAATCCCATTAGGACCAGAGCTCTGATGGTCTCTGTGCTATGTGCAGGGCCTGGTAGATAGCATCTTCCTCTCAGGTATTACTCGTCCTCTTATTCCTCTTATCCATCCCTGCGAGAAAAGCTGTAATCAATCAAAACAAATATCATTATAAGACATCCATTCCCCGTCCGTGTATTGACTCCGGGAATCTGTTTGTCAATGAGCACATCTATTCTAAATAGCGCTCCGCCAATACTCGCATCCATCTCACCGGACACAGAGATACAGGCACTGGTGAAAGCTCTACTATATCCAGCAGAATAGTGAGTGCAGCTCTGGGGTATAATACAGGATGTAACTCAGGATCAGTACAGGATAAGTAATGTCATGTATGTACACAGTGACTGCACCAGCAGCAGAATAGTGAGTGCAGCTCTGGGGTATAATACAGGATGTAACTCAGGATCAGTACAGGATAAGTAATGTCATGTATGTACACAGTGACTGCACCAGCAGCAGAATAGTGAGTGCAGCTCTGGGGTATAATACAGGATGTAACTCAGGATCAGTACAGGATAAGTAATGTCGTGTATGTACACAGTGACTGCACCAGCAGCAGAATAGTGAGTGCAGCTCTGGGGTATAATACAGGATGTAACTCAGGATCAGTACAGGATAAGTAATGTCATGTATGTACACAGTGACTGCACCAGCAGCAGAATAGTGAGTGCAGCTCTGGAGTATAATACAGGATGTAACTCAGGATCAGTACAGGATAAGTAATGTCATGTATGTACACAGTGACTGCACCAGCAGCAGAATAGTGAGTGCAGCTCTGGAGTATAATACAGGATGTAACTCAGGATCAGTACAGGATAAGTAATGTCATGTATGTACACAGTGACTGCACCAGCAGCAGAATAGTGAGTGCAGCTCTGGAGGATAATACAGGATGTAACTCAGGATCAGTAGAGGATAAGTAATGTCATGTATGTACACAGTGACTGCACCAGCAGCAGAATAGTGAGTGCAGCTCTGGGGTATAATACAGGATGTAACTCAGGATCAGTAGAGGATAAGTAATGTCATGTATGTACACAGTGACTGCACCAGCAAAAGAAAAGTGAGTGCAGCTCTGGAGTATAATACAGGATGTAACTCAGGATCAGTACAGGATAAGTAATGTCATGTATGTACACAGTGACTGCACCAGCAGCAGAATAGTGAGTGCAGCTCTGGTGTATAATACAGGATGTAACTCAGGATCAGTACAGGATAAGTAATGTCGTGTATGTACACAGTGACTGCACCAGCAGCAGAATAGTGAGTGCAGCTCTGGGGTATAATACAGGATGTAACTCAGGATCAGTACAGGATAAGTAATGTCATGTATGTACACAGTGACTGCACCAGCAGCAGAATAGTGAGTGCAGCTCTGGAGTATAATACAGGATGTAACTCAGGATCAGTACAGGATAAGTAATGTCATGTATGTACACAGTGACTGCACCAGCAGCAGAATAGTGAGTGCAGCTCTGGAGTATAATACAGGATGTAACTCAAGATCAGTACAGGATAAGTAATGTCATGTATGTACACAGTGACTGCACCAGCAGCAGAATAGTGAGTGCAGCTCTGGAGGATAATACAGGATGTAACTCAGGATCAGTAGAGGATAAGTAATGTCATGTATGTACACAGTGACTGCACCAGCAGCAGAATAGTGAGTGCAGCTCTGGGGTATTATACAGGATGTAACTCAGGATCAGTAGAGGATAAGTAATGTCATGTATGTACACAGTGACTGCACCAGCAAAAGAAAAGTGAGTGCAGCTCTGGAGTATAATACAGGATCAGACTACAAAAAGGATTTGTATGAAGTCTGTACTCATGGAGACACAGAAATCTATCAAGTAGATGAAGACACAGAGCAGTAGAAGGCTTCGTGCCCATGTAACACCTATAGGATAAGAATAGCAGTTCCTTACACTCTGTATGTAGGAGTTTGGGAGTGTGCAGTAATCTTCACCACTGACTCATGTCGCCACCATTGTCGCTGTTCCTTCCAGTCCGTTTAAGTTGTTAGCGTTGACTGAAGAACAAAATGGCAGGCGGGAAAGCCGGTGTGACAAGTGACATGGAAAGTGCTTTTAACGAGGCACCATTAAGCCTCGCGCCTCTCTCTTGGCTACACATGAGATACACTTCTCGCTTTCATTTCCCTTCTGGGAGAAAGTGCGGATTCCCTACCAAGACCAACTTCCAAAAATAACTCCGACTTCTTCCCTCTTCCATTAATTCTCCGACTCCTTGAGAAAACGAGGCTGTATTACGGAGCGCTCATCCCGACGGAGAGAAAGGATGGAAGGAAATTATCCAAAGTGAGATTATCAGGCTGAAAAATGGTACCAGAGATGTGTAATAAGAGGTTCTGCAGCAGCTGAGGTGTGTGTTATTTGGTTACTAAGTATACGAACAAGTTCTTCAGCAGATTGGTGTTTGGTGGTGCGGTTAGTCATGTTATGGGGCTACGTCAAAAAAACCCACCACATTCTCAACTCGACCGTAGGAGTCAAGAAGTAGTAAGTAGCTAGCTTCTCTACTGAGAAAGGAAGTAGCTAGCTTCTCTACTGAGAAAGGAAGTAGCTAGCTTCTCTAGTGAGGGAGGAAGTAGCTAGCTTCTCTAGTGAGGGAGGAAGTAGCTAGCTTCTCTAGTGAGGGAGGAAGGAGCTAGCTTCTCTAGTGAGAAAGGAAGTAGCTAGCTTCTCTAGTGAGGGAGGAAGTAGCTAGCTTCTCTAGTGAGGGGGGAAGTAGCTAGCTTCTCTAGTGATGGAGGATGTGGCTAGCTTCTCTAGTGAGGGAGGAAGTAGCTAGCTTCTCTAGTGAGGGAGGAAGTAGCTAGCTTCTCTAGTGAGGGAGGAAGTAGCTAGCTTCTCTAGTAAGGAAGGAAGTAGCTAGCTTCTCTAGTGAGGGAGGAAGTAGCTAGCTTCTCTAGTGAGGGAGGAAGTAACTAGCTTCTCTAGTGAGGGAGGAAGTAGCTAGTTTCTCTAGTGAGGGAGGAAGTAGATAGCTTCTCTAGTGAGGGAGGAAGTAGCTAGCTTCTTTAGTGAGGGAGGAAGTAGCTAGCTTCTCTAGTGAGGAAGGAAGTAGCTAGCTTCTCTAGTGAGGGAGGAAGTAGCTAGCTTTTCTAGTGAGAGAGGAAGTAGATAGCTTCTCTAGGGAGGGAGGAAGTAGCTAGCTTCTTTAGTGAGGGAGATAGTAGATAGGTTCTCTAGTAAGGGAGGAAGTAAATCGTTTCTCTAGTGAGAGAGGAAGTAGATAGATTATCTAGTGAGGGAGGAGGTAGCTAGCTTATGTATTGAGGGAGGAAGGAAGTAGCTAGCTTCTCTAGTGAGGGAGGAAGTAGATAGCTTCTCTAGTGAGGGAGGAAGTAGCTAGCTTCTCTAGTGAGGGAGGAAGTAGCTAGCCTCTCTAGTGATGGAGGAAGTAGCTAGCTTCTGTAGTGAGGGAGGAAGTAGCTAGCTTCTCTAGTGATGGAGGAAGTAACTAGCTTCTCTAGTGAGGGAGGAAGTAGCTAGCTTCTCTAGTGGGGGAGGAAGTAGCTAGCTTCTCTAGTGATGGAGGAAGTAGCTAGCTTCTCTAGTGAGGGAGGAAGTAGCTAGCTTCTCTAGTGGGGGAGGAAGTAGCTGGCTTCCCTATGGAGGGGGGAAGTAGCTAGCTTCTCTTATGATGGAGGAAGTAGCTAGCATCTCTTATGAAGGGGGAAGCAGCTAACTTATTTTATGAGGTAGGAAACAACTAGCTTCTCTTACGAGGGATGAAACACCCAGTTTCTTCTCCTGCTTGGATTTCAATAATTACATTAAAAAAAATTGTTACATTCTGCTAACGCAGAATCTTTTCTTCTTTTCATTATCAGTCCTAATGGCCAGACTCTCTTCTGTAAGATACAATACCCTTGACCTATTTCATGGCACACAATGCTGCTCCAACGGTATTGTCTGTGTGAGAAGTGTTTACATGAATGATCACTTTTAGACACCACTTGCTCACTTCCCCCTGCCTGTCCACGGCTTGATGTTCAGCAGGGGCTCCCGGCTGCAGGTTACTCATTTATAACTAAAAGCTGCTACATGCCACTTCCCCTTGAAGAAAGATTTCCAGCAGCGCTGCCTGGAGGTAATGCCAGGATAACAAGTCCACTGCTGAGCCGAACAGAACAAAAATAACTCCATCTAAACAGCTGCTTTATAAGATGGGAAAATGTAAACAGGTTATAAAGATGTGAAGAGAAAATATGCCAGAAAAATCATTTTCCACTTACTAGAGAAGATAGCTACTTCCTTACTTACTAGAGAAGATAGCTACTTCCTTACTTACTAGAGAAGCGAGCTGCTTCCTCCCTCACTGGAGAAGCTTGCTACTTCCAACTTACTAAAAAAGCTTGCTACTTCCTTACTTACTAGAGAAGCGAGCTGCTTCCTCCCTCACTGGAGAAGGCAGCTACTTCCTCCCTCAGTAGAGAAGCTCGCTACTTCCTTACTTACTAAAAAGCTCGCTACTTCCTTATTTACTAAAGAAGCTAGCTGCTTCCTCCATTACTAGAGAAGCTAGCTGCTTCCTCCCTTACTAGAGAAGCTAGCTACTTCCTTCCTTACTAGAGAAGCTAGCTATTCCATTACTTACTAGATAAGCTAGCTGCTTCCTGCCTCACTAGAGAAGCTAGCTGCTTCCTCCCTTACTAGAGAAGATAGCTACTTCCTTCCTTACTAGAGAAGCTAGCAATTTCATTACTTACTAGATAAGCTAGCTGCTTCCTGCCTCACTAGAAAAGTTCGCTACTTCCTTACTTATTAGAAAAGCTAGCTACTTCCTTACTTACTAGAGAAGATAGCTACTTCCTTACTTACTAGAGAAGCGAGCTGCTTCCTCCCTCACTGGAGAAGCCAGCTACTTCCTCCCTCAGTAGAGAAGCTCGCTACTTCCTAACTTACTAAAGAAGCTCGCTACTTCCTTACTTACTAGAGAAGCTAGCTGCTTCCTCCCTTACTAGAGAAGCTAGCTACTTCCTTCCTTACTAGAGAAGCTATGTCATTACTTACTAGATAAGCTAGCTGCTTCCTGCCTCACTAGAGAAGCTAGCTACTTCCTTACTTATTAGAGAAGCTAGCTACTTCCTTACTTACTAGAGAAGCTAGCTGCTTCCTCCCTTACTAAAGAAGCTAGCTACCTCCTTCCTTACTAGAGAATCTAGCTATGTCATTACTTACTAGATAAGCTAGCTGCTTCCTGCCTCACTAGAGAAGCTAGCTACTTCCTTACTTATAAGAGAAGCTAGCTACTTCCTTACTTACTAGAGAAGCTAGCTACTTCCTCTCTCAATAGAGAAGCTAGCTACTTCCTTACTTACTAAGAAGCTAGCTACTTCCTCTCTCACTAGAGAAGCTAACTAACTCCTTACTTACTAGAGAAGCTAGCAAATTCATTACTTACTAGAGAAGATAGCTACTTCCTTACTTATTAGAAAAGCTAGCTACTTCCTTACTTACTAGAGAAGATAGTAACTTCCTTACTTACTAGAGAAGCGAGCTGCTTCCTCCCACACTGGAGAAGCCAGCTACTTCCTCCCTCAGTAGAAAAGCTCACTACTTCCTAACTTACTAAAGAAGCTTGCTACTTCCTTACTTACTAGAGAAGCTAGCTGCTTCCTCCCTTACTAGAGAAGCTAGCTACTTCCCTCCTTACTAGAGAAGCTAGCTATTTCATTACTTACTAGATAAGCTAGCTGCTTCCTGCCTCACTAGAGAAGCTAGCTACTTCCTTACTTATTAGAGAAGCTAGCTACTTCCTTACTTACTAGAGAAGCTAGCTGCTTCCTCTCTCACTAGAGAAGCTAGCTACTTCCTTACTTACTAAGAAGCTAGCTACTTCCTCTCTCACTAGAGAAGCTAACTAACTCCTTACTTACTAGAGAAGCTAGCAATTTCATTACTTACTAGAGAAGATAGAAACTTCCTTACTTACTAGAGAAGATAGCTGCTTCCTTACTTACTAGAGAAACTAGCTGCTTACTCCCTCACTGGAGAAGCCAGCTACTTCCTCCCTCACTAGAGAAGCTTGCTACTTCCAACTTACTAGAGAAGCTAGATACTTCCTTACTTACTAGAGAAGCTAGCTGCTTCCTCCTCACTAGAGAAGCTAGATACTTCCTTACTTACTAGAGAAGCTAGCTACTTCCTTTCTTACTAGAGAAGCTAGCTATTTCATTACTTACTAAATAAGCTAGCTGTTTCCTGCCTCACTAGAGAAGCAAGCTACTTCCCTACTTACTAGAGAAGCTAGCTACTTCCTCTCTCACTAGAGAAGCTAGCTACATCCTTACTTACTAAGAAGCTAGCTACTTCCTCTCTCGCTGGAGAAGCTAGCCACTTCCTCTATCACTAGAGAAGCTAGCAATTTCATTACTTACTAGATAAGCTAGCTGATTCCTAACTTACTAGAGAAGCTAGCTACTTCCTTACTTATTAGAGAAGCTTGCTACTTCCTTACTTACTAGAGAAACTAGCTACTTCCTCTCTCACTAGAGAAGCTAGCTTCTTTCTTACTTACTAGAGAAGCTAGCTACTTCGTCTTTCACTAGAGAAGCTAGCTACTTCCTTACTTATTAGAGAAGCGAGTTACTTCTTTACTAGAGAAGCTCGCTACTTCCTTACTTACTAGAGAAGCTAGCTGCTTCCTTACAAACTATAGAAGCTAGCTACTTCCTTACTTACTAGAGAAGCTAGCTACTTCCTTACTTATTAGAAAAGCTAGCTATTTCCTCCCTCACTAGAGAGGCTAGCTACTTCCTGCCTCACTAGAGAAGCTAGCTACTTCCTTACTTATTAGAGAAGCTAGCTACTTCCTTACTTACTAGAGAAGCTAGCTGCTTCCTCCCTTACTAGAGAAGCTAGCTACCTCCTTCCTTACTAGAGAATCTAGCTATGTCATTACTTACTAGATAAGCTAGCTGCTTCCTGCCTCACTAGAGAAGCTAGCTACTTCCTTACTTATAAGAGAAGCTAGCTACTTCCTTACTTACTAGAGAAGCTAGCTACTTCCTCTCTCAATAGAGAAGCTAGCTACTTCCTTACTTACTAAGAAGCTAGCTACTTCCTCTCTCACTAGAGAAGCTAACTAACTCCTTACTTACTAGAGAAGCTAGCAAATTCATTACTTACTAGAGAAGATAGCTACTTCCTTACTTATTAGAAAAGCTAGCTACTTCCTTACTTACTAGAGAAGATAGTAACTTCCTTACTTACTAGAGAAGCGAGCTGCTTCCTCCCACACTGGAGAAGCCAGCTACTTCCTCCCTCAGTAGAAAAGCTCACTACTTCCTAACTTACTAAAGAAGCTTGCTACTTCCTTACTTACTAGAGAAGCTAGCTGCTTCCTCCCTTACTAGAGAAGCTAGCTACTTCCTTCCTTACTAGAGAAGCTAGCTATTTCATTACTTACTAGATAAGCTAGCTGCTTCCTGCCTCACTAGAGAAGCTAGCTACTTCCTTACTTATTAGAGAAGCTAGCTACTTCCTTACTTACTAGAGAAGCTAGCTGCTTCCTCTCTCACTAGAGAAGCTAGCTACTTCCTTACTTACTAAGAAGCTAGCTACTTCCTCTCTCACTAGAGAAGCTAACTAACTCCTTACTTACTAGAGAAGCTAGCAATTTCATTACTTACTAGAGAAGATAGAAACTTCCTTACTTACTAGAGAAGATAGCTGCTTCCTTACTTACTAGAGAAACTAGCTGCTTACTCCCTCACTGGAGAAGCCAGCTACTTCCTCCCTCACTAGAGAAGCTTGCTACTTCCAACTTACTAGAGAAGCTAGATACTTCCTTACTTACTAGAGAAGCTAGCTGCTTCCTCCTCACTAGAGAAGCTAGATATTTCCTTAATTACTAGAGAAGCTAGCTACTTCCTTCCTTACTAGAGAAGCTAGCTATTTCATTACTTACTAAATAAGCTAGCTGTTTCCTGCCTCACTAGAGAAGCAAGCTACTTCCCTACTTACTAGAGAAGCTAGCTACTTCCTCTCTCACTAGAGAAGCTAGCTACTTCCTTACTTACTAAGAAGCTAGCTACTTCCTCTCTCGCTGGAGAAGCTAGCCACTTCCTCTATCACTAGAGAAGCTAGCAATTTCATTACTTACTAGATAAGCTAGCTGATTCCTAACTTACTAGAGAAGCTAGCTACTTCCTTACTTATTAGAGAAGCTTGCTACTTCCTTACTTACTAGAGAAACTAGCTACTTCCTCTCTCACTAGAGAAGCTAGCTTCTTTCTTACTTACTAGAGAAGCTAGCTACTTCGTCTTTCACTAGAGAAGCTAGCTACTTCCTTACTTATTAGAGAAGCGAGCTACTTCTTTACTAGAGAAGCTAGCTACTTCCTTACTTACTAGAGAAGCTAGCTGCTTCCTTACAAACTATAGAAGCTAGCTACTTCCTTACTTACTAGAGAAGCTAGCTACTTCCTTACTTATTAGAAAAGCTAGCTATTTCCTCCCTCACTAGAGAGGCTAGCTACTTCCTGCCTCACTAGAGAAGCTAGCCACCTCCTCTCTCACTAGAAAGGTTAGATACTTTCTCCCTCACTAGAGAGGCTAGCTACTTCCTCTCTCATTAGAGAAACTATCTACTTCCACTCTCACTAGAGAAGCTAGCTACTTCCTCCCTCACTAGAGAAGCTATTTACTTCCTCCTACACTAGAGAAACTAGATACTTTCTTACTTACTAGAGAAGCTAGCTGCTTCCTCCCTTACTAGAGAAGCTAGCTACTTCTTCTCTAACTAGAGAAGCTAGCTACTTCCTTACTTACTAGAGAAGCTAGAAACTTACTCTCTCACTAGAGAAGCTAGCTACTTCCTTACTTATTAGAGAAGCTAGCTACTTCCTTACTTACTAGAGAAGCTAGCTGCTTCCTTAAAAACTATAGAAGCTAGCTACTTCCTTACTTACTAGAGAAGCTAGCTACTTCCTTACTTACTAGAAAAGCTAGCTACTTCCTTACTTACTAGAAAAGCTAGCTACTTCCTCCCTCACTAGAGAGGCTAGCTACTTCCTGCCTCACTAGAGAAGCTAGCCACCTCCTCCCTCAATAGAAAAGCTAAATACTTTCTCCCTCATTAGATAGGCTAGCTACTTCCTCTCTCATTAGAAAAACTAGCTACTTCCTCTCTCACTAGAGAAGCTAGCTACTTCCTCCCTCACTAGAGAAGCAATTAACTTCCTCCGACACTAGAGAAGCTAGCTACTTCTTACATACTAAAGAAGCTAGTTGCTTCCTTACTTATTAGAGAAGCTAGCTGCTTTCTTACTTTTTAGAGAAGCTAGCTACTTCCTCCCTCACTGGAGAAGCTATTAACTTCCTCCGACACTAGAGAAGCTAGCTACTTCTTACATACTAGAGAAGCTAGTTGCTTCCTTACTTATTAGAGAAGCTAGCTGCTTTCTTACTTTTTAGAGAAGCTAGCTACTTTCTCCCTCACTAGAGAGGCTAGCTACTTCCTCTCTCATTAGAGAAACTATCTACTTCCACTCTCACTAGAGAAGCTAGCTACTTCCTCCCTCACTAGAGAAGCTATTTACTTCCTCCTACACTAGAGAAACTAGATACTTTCTTACTTACTAGAGAAGCTAGCTGCTTCCTCCCTTACTAGAGAAGCTAGCTACTTCTTCTCTAACTAGAGAAGCTAGCTACTTCCTTACTTACTAGAGAAGCTAGAAACTTACTCTCTCACTAGAGAAGCTAGCTACTTCCTTACTTATTAGAGAAGCTAGCTACTTCCTTACTTACTAGAGAAGCTAGCTGCTTCCTTAAAAACTATAGAAGCTAGCTACTTCCTTACTTACTAGAGAAGCTAGCTACTTCCTTACTTACTAGAAAAGCTAGCTACTTCCTTACTTACTAGAAAAGCTAGCTACTTCCTCCCTCACTAGAGAGGCTAGCTACTTCCTGCCTCACTAGAGAAGCTAGCCACCTCCTCCCTCAATAGAAAAGCTAAATACTTTCTCCCTCATTAGATAGGCTAGCTACTTCCTCTCTCATTAGAAAAACTAGCTACTTCCTCTCTCACTAGAGAAGCTAGCTACTTCCTCCCTCACTAGAGAAGCAATTAACTTCCTCCGACACTAGAGAAGCTAGCTACTTCTTACATACTAAAGAAGCTAGTTGCTTCCTTACTTATTAGAGAAGCTAGCTGCTTTCTTACTTTTTAGAGAAGCTAGCTACTTCCTCCCTCACTGGAGAAGCTATTAACTTCCTCCGACACTAGAGAAGCTAGCTACTTCTTACATACTAGAGAAGCTAGTTGCTTCCTTACTTATTAGAGAAGCTAGCTGCTTTCTTACTTTTTAGAGAAGCTAGCTACTTCCTCCCTCACTAGAGAAGCTATTAACTTCCTCCGACACTAGAGAAGCTAGCTACTTCTTAAATACTAGAGAAGCTAGTTGCTTCCTTACTTATTAGAGAAGCTAGCTGCTTTCTTACTTTTTAGAGAAGCTAGCTACTTCCTCCCTCACTGGAGAAGCCAGCTACATCCTTACAAGAGAAGCTAGCTGCTTCCCTACTTATTAAAGCAGCTAGCTACTTCCTTCCTTACTAGAGAAGCTAGCTGCATCCTTAAGTACTAGAGAAGCTAGCTGCTTCATTACTTATTAGAGAAGCTAGCTACTTCCTCCCTCACTAGAGAGGCTAGCTACTTCCTGCCTCACTAGAGAAGCTAGCTACTTCCTCCCTCACTAGAGATGCTAGCTATTTCCTCCCTCACTAGAGAAGCTATTTACTTCCTCCCTCACTAGAGAAGCTAGCTACTTCCTTACTTACTAGAGAGGCTGGCTACTTCCTTACTTATTAGAGAAGCTAGCTACTTCCTCCCTCACAGGAGAAGCCAGTTACTTCCTTCCTTACTAGAGAAGCTAGCTGCCTCCTTACTTACTAGAGTAGCTAGCTGCATCTTTACTTACTAGAGAAGCTAGCTACTTCCTTCCTCACTAGAGAAGCTAGCAACTCACTTCCTCACTAGAGAGGCTAGCTACTTCCTCCCTCACTAGAGAAGCTAGCTACTTCCTCCCTCGCTAGAGAGGCTAGCTACTTCCTCCCTCACTAGAGAAGCTAGCCACATCCTCCTTCACTAGAGAAGCTAGCTACTTCCTCCCTCACTGGAGAGGCTAGATATTTCCTCCCTCACTAGAGAAGCTAGCTACTTCCTCCCTCACTAGAGAAGCTAGCTACTTCCTCCCTCACTGGAGTGGCTAGATATTTACTCCCTCACTAGAGAAGCTAGCTACTTCCTCCCTCACTAGAGAAGCTAGCTACTTCCTTACTTACTAGAGAGGCTAGCTACTTCCTTCCTTACTAGAGAAGCTAGCTACTTCCTTACTTACTAGAGAAGCTAGCTACTTCCTTACTTACTAGAGAGGCTAGCTACTTCCTTCCTTACTAGAGAAGCTAGCTACTTCCTTACTTACTAGAGAAGCTAGCTACTTCCTTCCTTACTAGAGAAGCTAGCTACTTCCTTCCTTACTAGAGAAGCTAGCTACTTCCTCCCTCACGAGAAAAGCTAGCTACTTCCTCCCTCACTAGAGAAGCTAGCTACTTCCTCCCTCACTGGAGAGGCTAGCTATTTCCTCCCTCACTAGAGAAGCTATTTACTTCCTCCATCACTAGAGAAGCTATTTACTTCCTCGATCACTAGAGAAGCTCGCTACCTCATCCCTCACTAGATAAGATAGCTACTTCCTTCCTTACTAGAGAAGCTAGTTATTTTCTCCCTCACTAAAGAAGCTAGCCACCTCCTTCCTCACTCGAGAAACTAGCTACTTCCTCCCTCACTAGAGAAGCTAACTACTTCCTCCCTCACTGGAGAGGCTAGCTACTTCCTCCCTCACTAGAGAATCTAGCTACTTCCTCCCTCACTAGAGAAGCTAGCTACTACCTTCCTCACTAGAGAAGCTAGCTACTTCCTCCCTCACTAGAGAAGCTAGCTACTTCCTCCCTCACTAGAGAAGCTAGCTACTTCCTCCCTCACTAGAGAAGCTAGCTTCTTCCTCTCTCACTAGAGAGGATAGCTACTTCCTCCCTCACTAGAGAAGCTAGCTACTTCCTCCCTCACTAGAGAGGCTAGCTACTTCATCCTCCGATCATCTCTTCTTTCTGGATATCTAAGCAACTGACTGGCTGTACAGCCATGTATCCAGGACGTAGAGATAGATACCTGCTGTTAATCGAATTTTTAAGAAACACTTGAGGCATCCATAGCACTTGATAGACCATCCATGGCTAATCGGACCCAAATCAAGGAAATTTGGACAGGATTCCAATCTACACAAGAACAAGGTAGAACAGTATGGAAAAAGCGGAACAAACTCTACATCATGTCTTCCTGAGAGTCAAAATTTAGCACCATCCTGCCATATTTGAACATTTTGGGCCACTTTGAATGAATCGATCAGTGGGGTGATCTAGAACTAGAAGACAATATGGAGCATAGGTTAATGTCAAGTTCCAGGACTACAGGTGCAATAAAGGTCTACATCGATCCCTGGGGTTGGTATTTTCCATTGTTAATGGGTTAATACTTGGTTCTCGCCAAGGGGATGGAAATTCCGAACATTTCCACGGATGATTAGCTGCAGCTGCACATCCACAGAAAATTTCAGTCTATAATTAAGTTAAACTTTTAATGCCTTTGATTTGCATATGACAAAATGCACATTTCTAGTAGCGGGAACAATGTGGGAGAGATAGAGGCGGTGATTGTCCCGAGCCCCTCATCCATGCCGCCAGCAGCTCATCTGCATATTATTTTATGTAAGAGGAGAGGCAATTATTCACAAAAATAATAGTATAATTAATAAAAAATAGATGATAAGCAAATCGGGGAAATGGTAATTCTGTGCACAAGCATTATATTAGTAGCAGTTATATATAGTAGTTATATTCTTGTACATAGGGGGCAGTATTATAGTAGTTATATTCTTGTACATAGGAGGCAGTATTATAGTAGTTATATTCCTGTACATAGGGGGCAGTATAATAGTAGTTATATTCCTGTACATAGGGGGCAGTATTATAGTAGTTATATTCCTGTACATAGGGGGCAGTATTATAGTAGTTATATTCCTGTACATAGGGGGCAGTATTATAGTAGTTATATTCTTGTACATAGGGGCAGTATTATAGTCGTTATATTCCTGTACATAGGGGGCAGTATTATAGTAGTTATATTCCTGTACATAGGGGGCAGTATTATAGTAGTTATATTCTTGTACATAGGGGCAGTATTATAGTAGTTATATTCCTGTACATAGGGGGCAGTATTATAGTAGTTATATTCTTGTACATAGGGGGCAGTATTATAGTAGTTATATTCTTGTACATAGGGGGCAGTATTATAGTAGTTATATTCCTGTACATAGGGGGCAGTATTATAGTAGTTATATTCTTGTACATAGGGGCAGTATTATAGTAGTTATATTCCTGTACATAGGGGGCAGTATTATAGTAGTTATATTCTTGTACATAGGGGGCAGTATTATAGTAGTTATATTCTTGTACATAGGGGGCAGTATTATAGTAGTTATATTCCTGTACATAGGGGGCAGTATTATAGTAGTTATATTCTTGTACATAGGGGGCAGTATTATAGTAGTTATATTCTTGTACATAGGGGGCAGTATTATAGTAGTTATATTCTTGTACATAGGGGGCAGTATTATAGTAGTTATATTCTTGTACATAGGAGGCAGTATTATAGTAGTTATATTCCTGTACATAGGGGGCAGTATTATAGTAGTTATATTCCTGTACATAGGGGGCAGTATTATAGTAGTTATATTCTTGTACATAGGAGGCAGTATTATAGTAGTTATATTCCTGTACATAGGGGGCAGTATTATAGTAGTTATATTCCTGTACATAGGAGGCAGTATTATAGTAGTTATATTCCTGTACATAGGGGGCAGTATTATAGTAGTTATATTCCTGTACATAGGGGGCAGTATTATAGTAGTTATATTCCTGTACATAGGGGGCAGTATTATAGTAGTTATATTCTTGTACATAGGGGCAGTATTATAGTCGTTATATTCCTGTACATAGGGGGCAGTATTATAGTAGTTATATTCCTGTACATAGGGGGCAGTATTATAGTAGTTATATTCTTGTACATAGGGGCAGTATTATAGTAGTTATATTCCTGTACATAGGGGGCAGTATTATAGTAGTTATATTCTTGTACATAGGGGGCAGTATTATAGTAGTTATATTCTTGTACATAGGGGGCAGTATTATAGTAGTTATATTCCTGTACATAGGGGGCAGTATTATAGTAGTTATATTCTTGTACATAGGGGCAGTATTATAGTAGTTATATTCCTGTACATAGGGGGCAGTATTATAGTAGTTATATTCTTGTACATAGGGGGCAGTATTATAGTAGTTATATTCTTGTACATAGGGGGCAGTATTATAGTAGTTATATTCCTGTACATAGGGGGCAGTATTATAGTAGTTATATTCTTGTACATAGGGGGCAGTATTATAGTAGTTATATTCTTGTACATAGGGGGCAGTATTATAGTAGTTATATTCTTGTACATAGGGGGCAGTATTATAGTAGTTATATTCTTGTACATAGGAGGCAGTATTATAGTAGTTATATTCCTGTACATAGGGGGCAGTATTATAGTAGTTATATTCCTGTACATAGGGGGCAGTATTATAGTAGTTATATTCTTGTACATAGGAGGCAGTATTATAGTAGTTATATTCCTGTACATAGGGGGCAGTATTATAGTAGTTATATTCCTGTACATAGGAGGCAGTATTATAGTAGTTATATTCCTGTACATAGGGGGCAGTATTATAGTAGTTATATTCCTGTACATAGGGGGCAGTATTATAGTAGTTATATTCCTGTACATAGGGGGCAGTATTATAGTAGTTATATTCTTGTACATAGGGGACAGTATTATAGTAGTTATATTCCTGTACATAGGGGGCAGTATTATAGTAGTTATATTCCTGTACATAGGGGGCAGTATTATAGTAGTTATATTCTTGTACATAGGGGGCAGTATTATAGTAGTTATATTCTTGTACAGAAACTGAATCTCCCAAGTGAAAATTTTTTTTTTAGAAAATCCCTCTCTCTGTCATTTCCATTTTTCATGTTCTGTTGATGTAAATATCTTCAGTGACTGACGTGGCCCTTGACTCTTGAACAAATTAGCGTTGATCTTGTGCCATCTCCATATGAATAATATATGTGACACCGTATGTGGTAAAGTCTGGCACAGAGAATGACTATTTACAGTGGCTAATAATTACAAGTTTCTTCCCTACGCCACACACCGGAGATCTTCTGGAGAACACAGCTTCGGATTGTTTCCAGGGTAACCTAGGATGAAGCTCTGGGGATGGTGGGGGGTGAAACATTTTATGGGGTCATATTATTCTTCTCTTTATTTGTGCTGAAAATATTAAAATTCACTATAGTAACAAAAGAAAAATACACAAATATTTCAAATATTTTCTCTTTTTTTTAAGTCTCTCTCAAAATCAAGGACGTTTCTCTGAACAAATTATTCCATTGGCCTTGACAACAGCACAATCAGGATGAAAGAGTAGGAATGGGTGACTGTATGGCTGAGATTCTGAGAAGCCACCAATGGAGATGGTTTTTACTGATCTCCTACAGAAGGTGGACTTGATGGACAATGCTTCCTCCTGACCTCCTAAAGAAGGTGGACTTGATGGACAATGCTTCCTCCTGACCTCCTAAAGAAGGTGGACTTGATGGACAATGCTTCCTCCTGACCTCCTAAAGAAGGTGGACTTGATGGACAATGCTTCCTCCTGACCTCCTAAAGAAGGTGGGCTTGATGGACAATGCTTCCTCCTGACCTCCTAAAGAAGGTGGACTTGATGGACCATGCTTCCTCCTGACCTCCTAAAGAAGGTGGACTTGATGGACAATGCTTCCTCCTGACCTCCTAAAGAAGGTGGACTTGATGGACCATGCTTCCTCTTGACCTCTTAAAGAAGGTGGACTTGATGGACAATGCTTCCTCCTGACCTCCTAAAGAAGGTGGACTTGATGGACAATGCTTCCTCCTGACCTCCTAAAGAAGGTGGACTTGATGGACAATGCTTCCTCCTGACCTCCTAAAGAAGGTGGACTTGATGGACCATGCTTCCTCCTGACCTCCTTAAGAAGGTGGACTTGATGGACCATGCTTCCTCCTGACCTCCTAAAGTAGGTGGACTTGATGGACCATGCTTCCTCCTGACCTCCTAAAGAAGGTGGACTTTATGGACCATGCTTCCTCCTGACCTCCTAAAGAAGTTGGACTTGATGGACCATGTTTCCTCTTGACCTCTTAAAGAAGGTGGACTTTATGGACAATGCTTCCTCCTGACCTCCTTAAGAAGGTGGACTTGATGGACCATTCTTCCTCCTGACCTCCTAAAGAAGTTGGACTTGATGGACCATGTTTCCTCTTGACCTCTTAAAGAAGGTGGACTTGATGGACAATGCTTCCTCCTGACCTCCTAAAGAAGGTGGACTTGATGGACCATGCTTCCTCCTGAACTCCTAAAGAAGGTGGACTTGATGGTCAATGCTTCCTCTGTTGCTCCAACAAGGTTGACAACTTTTGAGCAGGAGAACATCTTGGAGATGTTGACCTGGTTAAAGGCTAAAGCACCTTATGTTTCATAGATGGATACCTCACTTTTTAATAAAACAGGCTCATTGTTGGAATCTTAACAATCAACGAAATTGAATAAGTATGGGGTCACAAGAACCATCTGTTTATGATGGTCCTCTGCTCCTAAGACCAGGAAACTATATGGGGCCATCACTAAAGCTGGTGAATTAATATTCATAATGAGGCCTCCTACTTTAGACATTTGACCCTGAAGAGCCACATGATTCTTAACAAAGGTTACAGTGAGATCCCTCACAATGTAAAACATGCTCTTAGGTGCAAGTCAAAAAGATCATTATTATATTGGATTTCCTAGACAAAGAGCAGTCCAAAAATCAGCAGAACCAGCTCAATTTAGACAGACCCCCTCGCCAACAAATGTGTATAATATCCTGAATGTTCCAAGGCAGATGATCTCTATGGAACCAAATAATTGAGCAAGTTCATATCCAACATGTTGGAGAACAATATGTCCAATCATTTTATTAAGGTAGATAAGCCATCACAAGAGTGGTCGTCTGGTGAAATTGAAAATACATTCAGGCTCAACCGAGCCGAGTAGGCTTTCGTTTAGCTTTAGTTTGCTTCTAAGTCCATGAATTTGCCTAAAATGATAGGAGTTCACTCCAATTAACAGCCTTTTCGAAATTGGACTGGATCAGTGATCACCATGCCTGATCTCTGAAGGTCCTGGCAACCTTGGCCAACCATACCTTTCCCTTTAAACAACCACTCACATCTCTTAATAATGTACAAAGAAACAGAGTAAAGGAGACTCATTGATGGAACCAATCAAAGAAAATTAGATTTAGGTTGGGGTCTCAAGAACCGTCTGTTTTTGATGGTCCTCTACTCCTGGACCAGGAAACCACATGGGTCTATCACCAAAGCTGGTTTCATATAAACATTGAACATGAGGCATCCTCCTTTAGACATTTGACCATGAAGAGCCCTTATGAGGAGGTTACAATGAGATCCCTCATGAGGAGGTCACAATGAGATCCCTCATGAGGAGGTCACAATGAGATCCCTCAGGAGGAGGCTACAATGAGATCCCTCATGAGGAGGTCACAATGAGATCCCTCATGAGGAGGTTACAATGAGATCCCTCATGAGGAGGTCACAATGAGATCCCTCATGAGGAGGTTACAATGAGATCGGTGTGTGCTTTACTACGTCCTACAAAAGAATTTATCAATCCACCTGATCAGAAGAGATTCTATCTTTCAAATTACATTAATTGTAAATCCAGAAACATCGTTTATGCCCTGATCTGTCCTTGTCAAAAAGTATATGTGGGACAAACCACACAAGAGCTAAGAAAGAGGGTCCAGCAGCATATATCCAGTATTAACAACGCCCATTCTCATTTTTCCCAAGGTAAGTCTCTCTCTTCGGTTGCGGCTCACTTCCGGAGCCAACATGGGGGCAGGAGTAGGGGCCTGCAAGTGATCGGCTTGGACAAGATTCGCCCAAATATGAGAGGGGGCAACATCACTTTGGATCTATTACGGTGTGAAGCCCAATGGATCTTTAGATTAAACTGTCTTTCTCCCCAAGGCCTTAATGAAGAGCTTTTGTTCACAGGGTTCTATAAACAAAGATAGAAACCGACGATTCCTGCAAAGTCTATGGAGGAACGGAAACCTGGGACATCTGGGACACGATCAGAACTATTTCCCACCCTGCTCCGGGTAAAAGGTAAGTTATATATTTTTAAGCACACACTTCACTTCATCACCTTTACACAGGGCCGGTTCTAGACAAAGTGGGGCCATGGGCAAAACTAAAAGTGGGGCCCCAAAATAAAACTATTTTATGACCAGTCACAGTCAGCAAGAGGCTCCTTTAGTATGGTAAAAGAAACTGTAATATGGGAGAATTTTATAGGAGATAGATAGATGATAGGGAGATTTATGGGCAGCATGGTGGCTCCGTGATTAGCACTACAGCCTTGCAGCGCTGGTCAACATCTGCAAAGATTTTGTATGTTCTCTCTGTGTCTGCGTGGGTTTCCTCCGGGTCCTCCGGTTTCCTCCCACACTCCAAAAAATTTGGGGAGGGGGACCGATATTTTCTGAAAGCAGACACTTGCCCCATTTTCAAAATTGCATCAAAGATTTTATAGACATAGGCGCCTTCATGCAATTTTGATTCAAATTGAAACATTTTATTAAAAATACTTAAAATTTGACTTTGATGGCAAAAAATTTGATCCAAACAGAAAATGTTTACCTTCACATCTCCTAAATGTAATACATGGACATTTGTAGAGTTCACAAATGTGCCCTATTGATATGTTCACATGAATAAATCCACATAATATCACTAAAACTGTAATAACTAGAGATCTGCTTTTCAGCTAGACATTTTTAGACAGTCACAACCTGCAAAATATAGCAATAAAACAGAATAAAAAGTAAAGGCGCCATAAAACCTATAGAATTTTGAAAGCAGACAACCAGGCGATGGATTTGGCAATTAACATTCAAAATTTCCTCTAAAATATGTACAAATCCAGATACTTATATAAAGAAAATATACTTTCCTAAAACAGTAAGATGTGAGGAGATGATACAGACCCCACATGTGGATATTCACCAAAACATGCAGCAAAGGGAACTGCAGAAAATTCACACAGATCTATCATTGTCTGTTCCTTACACAATGGTAACCCAAATAAATAACTATATATCCATAAACCTCTCTAATGAGATAATAAAAGTCACTTTTAGATGTCGCCATTGTATTAGCTGCACAATAACAAATACCTCCGCGCTTCATAAGAATGAGAGTGAGAACGCCATAACATAGGTATAAGTAATGGAGGATGATGGGAAATAAAAACTTTATACCAGGACATGTGTGTGTTTTTGGTGTTACATATAACTTTATGGACATGTTCTGGTCGCGGTGTAGTCACATTAGGCGAAGAGGATTGAATGTTCATCGTATCAGTCAATTTTCCCAACAAAAAATAACTATCACAAAATAAAAGGGAATAAGAGAGAATGGGCCACATTTATCACTTTTGTGCGTCTAGGTGTAGTAGTTGCACCTAAATTCTGGTGCACTGTTTTCCAGAATTATCACAAGCTTTTACAGAATTAGCACAACCATCTGTGATAAGTTAATTTCCTGCCTCTTATTAATCACTTTACTTTAACACAGTTTAGGCGCAATTTTGGTGCAGTTTCGGCGTAATGTTAGATTCGGGCTCTTACATGTCATCCTGCTACAAGCTCCTCTCTAGTTCTCCCACAGCCCAGAATGAAGATAACACTCACAGCAGCACCCAGGTGTGTGACACCCAGCACCCAGTGACCTCCTCAGCAGCACCCAGGTGTGTGACACCCTGCACCCAGTGACCTCCTCAGCAGCACCCAGGTGTGTGACACCCTGCACCCAGTGACCTCCTCAGCAGGGGATTCTCCTGGAGGGGATCCCCCAGTGCTGGTCTCCTGCTGCACCCCTGTAATTCTGCACAGTATCCCCCTCAGACACACTGGTGATACTGTGCAGAATTACATGGGGGACACTTGTCAGTACTATGTGCAACATTCTGTAACGTTCTCTTCTCTCTTGCTTTGAGCTCAGGATTCTGCAGAATGTTTTGTAAATAGAAGGTGATGAAGTGTAAATAGAGTCTGCAGCTCCTGTCTGCAGAGTATCTCATGTCTGTATTATATGTTCTAGATCTAGTGTCTGCAGAGAATCTCATGTCTGTATTATATGTACTAGTGTCTGCAGAGTATCTAATGACTGTATTATCTGTTCTAGTGTCTGCAGAGTATCTAATGACTGTATTATCTGTTCTAGTGTCTGCAGAGTATCTAATGACTGTATTATCTGTACTAGTGTCTGCAGAGTATCTCATGTCTGTATGATCTGTTCTAGTGTCTGCAGTGTCTGGATGAGCTTTTCTGCTAGAAATGAGCTGTTCTGCAACAGTGCTTTCTTCTCAGTTAACGCCAGCTTCGGGCTGGAGTGTTTTTGCGCCCGTTTTTGCGCCTAAATGAAAAGTCGCAAGTGATGAATATCATTAGGCGCATCAAAACATCTGGATTGCTAGGATAAATGAGGGAAACCTGGTTATTTTTTGCTGCGCAGCTAGCATTTAGTCACATTTAGTCGCAAAAATGGCACAAAAATGGTGCGCCTGAATGAAAAGGCGCAAAAACAACAGAAAAAAACGATTGATACATGTGGCCCAAAGTGTGTTCTTAGATTTGCATAGAGAAGGGTTAAAAACATGAATATTAGTTGATATTATCCCTTCTCAAAATGTAGTACTAGTAACATATAAAGTGAATATTTCCAGTATCTGTGAGGTGCAGCAGCTCCTGTGTGCAGCTAATACTCCCTGCAGCCTGATGGCTAAGAATCTGGAGATGGGGGAGACACTTCAGGGGGCTGTATCTCTGGCTCTGTGACACATAGAACCTCACTTCTTTTTTCCTATGAAAGAAGAGAGTCTCCTCTTTTATATGAATCTAAATTTGTGTTTCTAAAATGCAGAAAAACGGAGATATTAACTGTTAAACTGCCGTCGGAAGTTATATTTATATATAAAAATGGCACCTGATATTCTCACTTTAAACCTGAATATCTCTGGATCCATAGCACCTAGAAACAAAATTCAAGATTCATTTAAAAGACGAGATTCTCCCCTTTCTCCCTGGGGGCCCTGGGCAATTGCCACCTTTGCCTACCCATAGCGCCGGCCCTGCCTTTACATCATCACTATATATACACCAGGTCGTGCACTCTCTTCATTTTCACTACACACACATCTCCTTTTTCACACTTCTCTTTTCTCTGTTCCCTCCCCTTCCCCCCCTTTTCCCCTCCATTGTCACTTTCACTCCTTTGTCCTGTTTTACCTTTGCCCCTCACCATTTCATCACCCTAGCTTATTGTAGTTTGGGCTCCTTTGGCCCCCTGTAGGCTTGGACCCTTACAGTCCTCACATCACTCTTTCACCTCACGGTTATACACATGGACCCTTATGGTCCTCATATCACTCATCCACCCCACGCTTTTTCGCACCTACTTTTCCTCTTCTTAAGCCACATACACACACATAAGCCTATCTTTCTCCTTCTCAAGCCACATACACACACACAAGCCGCACTCACCTATAGGCATTCTTCCACTACACACTTCATTTTTCACTCACTTAGAGACACATTTCACTAGAACACAGCTTACAGCATCTTCCATACATCATTTCATATCACAATTACGCCATACTAATATATTTATTTTTTTCTATACACCATTACTTACCGCTTGGCACGAATTTCAAGCACGAAGTGTATTTTATTTAACCACACATCCGTACAATCCGGTTGGGCTCAATTTGTTGCTGCTTAACTGACACTTACTCTCGTCTAAGGACACGGTGTATGTTCACCTCGAGGCTGGATGATTACTCTTCAGATACTGATCTTACATCAGGATCCAGATGACGTTTTCCTCACCTGGGACCCCCCAATAGTCCACGACGATCTGGCTATCAAAGAACCACCCCTACAAATAAGGTGTCCAAGATGTCCAAGGTGTAAATAGATTCGTGTCAAGTCTCTCAACGATAACATCTTGTTCTATCCATCGGACCAGTCACACAAAGGAAAGGGGAAGAAAGCAAAGAAAAGGAAAAGTATGGACCGACATTTGGATCCTCCAGTTGTCGTTTATACCATCATCTGTTAAATAGTGCTTACTGACCTCCCAAGATTGACTCTCTCTGGGGTTGTAACCCCTCTAATGTATATGGGTTCTAACCTGTTCACCCCTTCATCCACACTCCTTGGGCTTCTTGTTGCCAGAGTTCCCAGGCAATGTTATCATCTTTGTCGACTCCAAAAAATCTGCTCTTTACTGCCTAAGCCTGTGGGAATATTGAAACCTACGTAACTCAATTTTTTTTTTTTCCCAACTTAACTAGAGATAATGAGACCTCTAACTTGGGTCCTTATTATTTATGTTTGATATTATATATGATTATACCTTGTATCCATCCAGCACCGCCTTTGACGTATTCTTACACTTGTCATATGTATATATGCTCAAGACGTGTGCTTCATGACAGACAACAACTGTTTCTATAAATCACTAACTATCTAGTATATATCTGAGCACTACAAGTGTCAAAAATGTTCCTTGTCGGCAGTCCTATACACCTGCCACCTTTTCTATATCCATAAGCGCCATGTTATATTTCATTTTCTGTACAGCGTCATATACCGTCTATTCGTCACCCTTTTGTAATAGCGCCGCATCCCATATACTGCTCGATGCTCTCTTTGTATTGAACACTAGTTTGTTGCCTAGGCAACACTTATAACATTGTCACCCCGGCCGGGGATGCGCAAGCGCTAAATTGTTGCAGCTACTTCCGGTACACGCCGTTCAACTTCCGGTCATGCGCCGCTGACCGGACAAGACGCTAATGGATCTTCAATTCACATATGGACTGCATATAAGGTGAGACATTCTCATCTAGGGCTCTATACCCCTGAGGAAGTTGCCCTCCTTGGCGACGAAACGCGTGGGGAGCCCAGTGCCCCTGTCCCTACTTACCTCCCATCATCCCATGCTGGTCTGCTTGTGGTAACCTTCCATCTCTTTATCCTGTATGCCTTTGATTTGTCACGCTTACCAGCATATCGATAGCAACCTTTACCGCAGGTTACGATTATTGTTTTTCTCTCCAGCCTTGGAGATACGGAGCATTGTTAGATCTCTATGCACATAACACTTTTGGCACTTTATATCTATGTCATTTCCAGGCAGAGAACTCCGGGGAGGTATTATATCACTATTTAGTGATTGACAGTGGGCAGTTACGGTGCACCTATACCAGGTCACTGTACATTGTTTTTGATATGTACATTTTTGTATTTTAAATGTTTTTAGAGCACTGGTTATTGTCTGTTGTGTACTAATAAAATTTGACGATTGTTTTTGAGCCCTTTTGAATGCATTCTTTTTCTTTTGTTTTGGTTGGAGGTTACAATGAGATCCCTCACGAGGAGGTCACAATGAGATCCCTCACGAGGAGGTCACAATGAGATCCCTCACGAGGAGGTCACAATGAGATCCCTCAGGAGGAGGCTACAATGAGATCCCTCACGAGGAGGTCACAATGAGATCCCTCACGAGGAGGTTACAATGAGATCCCTCACGAGGAGGTTACAATGAGATCCCTCACGAGGAGGTTACAATGAGATCCCTCATGAGGAGGTTACAATGAGATCCCTCACGAGGAGGTTACAATGAGATCCCTCATGAGGAGGTTACAATGAGATCCCTCACGAGGAGGTTACAATGAGATCCCTCATGAGGAGGTTACAATGAGATCCCTCATGAGGAGGTGACAATGAGATCCCTCACGAGGAGGTTACAATGAGATCCCTCACGAGGAGGTTACAATGAGATCCCTCATGAGGAGGTTATAATGAGATCCCTCACGAGGAGGTTACAATGAGATCCCTCACGAGGAGGTTACAATGAGATCCCTCAAGAGGAGGTTACAATGAGATCCCTCATGAGGAGGTTACAATGAGATCCCTCACGAGGAGGTTACAATGAGATCCCTCATGAGGAGGTCACAATGAGATCCCTCATGAGGAGGTTACAATGAGATCCCTCATGAGAAGGTTACAATGAGATCCCTCATGAGGAGGTGACAATGAGATCCCTCATGAGGAGGTCACAATGAGATCCCTCATGAGGAGGTGACAATGAGATCCCTCATGAGGAGGTCACAATGAGATCCCTCATGAGGAGGTTACAATGAGATCCCTCACGAGGAGGTTACAATGAGATCCCTCATGAGGAGGTTACAATGAGATCCCTCATGAGGAGGTTACAATGAGATCCCTCATGAGGAGGTTACAATGAGATCCCTCATGAGGAGGTGACAATGAGATCCCTCATGAGGAGGTTACAATGAGATCCCTCACGAGGAGGTTACAATGAGATCCCTCATGAGGAGGTTACAATGAGATCCCTCACGAGGAGGTTATAATGAGATCCCTCATGAGGAGGTTACAATGAGATCCCTCACGAGGAGGTTACAATGAGATTCCTCACGAGGAGGTTACAATGAGATCCCTCACGAGGAGGTTACAATGAGATCCCTCACGAGGAGGTTACAATGAGATCCCTCACGAGGAGGTTACAATTAGATCCCTCACGAGGAGGTTACAATGAGATCCCTCACGAGGAGGTTATAATGAGATCCCTCACAAGGAGGTGACAATGAGATCCCTCACGAGGAGGTTACAATGAGATTCCTCATGAGGAGGTTACAATGAGATCCCTCACGAGGAGGTTACAATGAGATCCCTCATGAGGAGGTTACAATGAGATCCCTCACGAGGAGGTTACAATGAGATCCCTCATGAGGAGGTTACAATGAGATCCCTCACGAGGAGGTTACAATGAGATCCCTCACGAGGAGGTGACAATGAGATCCCTCATGAGGAGGTTACAATGAGATCCCTCATGAGGAGGTTACAATGAGATCCCTCATGAGGAGGTTACAATGAGATCCCTCATGAGGAGGTTACAATGAGATCCCTCATTAGGAGGTGACAATGAGATCCATCATGAGGAGGTTACAATGAGATCCATCATGAGGAGGTTACAATGAGATCCCTCATGAGGAGGTTACAATGAGATCCCTCATTAGGAGGTGACAATGAGATCCCTCATGAGGAGGTTACAATGAGATCCCTCATGAGGAGGTGACAATGAGATCCCTCATGAGGAGGTTACAATGAGATCCCTCATGAGGAGGTTACAATGAGATCCCTCATGAGGAGGTTACAATGAGATCCCTCATGATGGTGAAAACCAAAAATCCCATCATTACATCAGATTTGTTAGACAAAGAGTAGTCCAAAAATCGGCAGAACCGGCTAATTTCAGGCAGACCATCTGGCCAACAAATGTGTAGGCTATCCTAAATGTTCCAAGGCAGCCGATCTCATGGGAACCAAATAGTTGAGCAAATTCATATCCAACATGTTGGATGATAATAATATGTCCTAATAGTAGATAAGCCGCCAGAGAATGGTCCTCTCTCCCGACAGACAATCCATTCAAGTTCAAGTGAGTTGAGTGGACTTTAGCTCGTTTGCTAAGATGATGATGCTTATCGAGGTTTACTCATCTCAATACGAATTTTGAAATTGGGCTGGATCGGAGATCACCACGGTTGATTTCTGAAAATCCTGAAAACCTTGGCCAAACATACCTTTCCCCTGAGACAACCATCCATTTATCCTGAGCATGCACGTAGAAAGAGGTTGTCCTTACAAGACACACCCTTTAAGGTGACAATAACTGCCCTACTAGTGTAATGGTGGCCGTGTTGGTCGTCAATGAGTTGAGGTTCCTCAGAATCTTTCACATCTTGACAGTAGAGGACACCTCAAGGACATAGAGTTCCTAGCAATTATTTGATGTTTGACTTTCCATCGCTAGCTTAAGTGGCGCTCAACGCATTTCCAGTGCGAAATAATTAGGGACGAGCCGGTATTTTTATGTAATGAAATGAATACACATTTATTCAAATGAAGACGACAGACGACGATGATTTCAACCTCAAAACAGATGTTTTGATTTTAATGAATATAAATGTATGTGTTGTGCTGCGGGAATATCTGTGATTACAAGTAAGTATCTGTATAGGTGTCGCTAATGTACACCCCCAACGGTATACTGCCCGTCAGTCACACCAAGATGGCTCATTACCATAATGAGATGTTATAGATCCAATTTCAGCCTTGTCATTTTCATTACATTTGTTGTATAACATACTATGAGGGTCTCCGAGACTGTATCACCCATGAAGAAGTCGTCAAATGGTGTGATGTCCTCCTCTAGGGTTATGGCTCCTGTAGCGTGAGGAACATGTAATGTAGAACATGTGTGGAGGCTTTTCTGCAAGTGATCCTAGAACATTAAGTATTTTGAAGGCTCCTTTTTAGGTGAACCTGGATCATTGAGTATTTTGAAGGCTTCATTTTAGGTGAACATAGAACATTGAGTATTTTGAAGGCTCCTTTTCAGGTGAACCTAGAACAGCGATGGCGAACCTTTTAGAGACTGAGTGCCCAAACTACAACAAAGACTTACTAATTTATCGCAAAGTGCCAACACAGAAATTTAATTTGTGATTTATACTCCCTTCTCTGTCACAGCTTTCATTGATACCAGCACTCTGAGGACACCAATAAAGCAGAAAATAGTCCCAGGTAGAGCTGTCACTTTAAAATAGCTCTGTGCACAGCAAGTCCTGGGCTGTCTGTGACTACCAGGAGTAATCTCTGGTGATGGCCTGAGTGCCCACAGAAAGGGCTCCGAGTGCCACCTCTGGCACCAGTGCCATAGGTTAGCCATCACTGACCTAGAACATTAAGTATTTTGAAGGCTCCTTTTTAGGTGAACCTGGATCATTGAGTATTTTGAAGGCTTCATTTTAGGTGAACATAGAACATTGAGTATTTTGAAGGTTCCTTTTCAGGTGAACCTAGAACATTAAGTATTTGAAGGCTTCATTTCAGGTGAATCTAGAACATTACGTATTTTGAAGGCTCATTTTAAGGTGAACCTAGAACATTACGTATTTTGAAGGCTTTATTTTAGGTGAACCTAGGAGATTGAGTATTTTGAAGGTTACTTTTTAGGTGAACCTGGAACATTAAGTATTTTGAAGGCTTATTTTCAGGTGAATATAGAACATTGAGTATTTTGAAGGCTCCTTTTCAGGTGAACATAGAACATTGAGTATTTTGAAGGCTTATTTTCAGGTGAACCTAGGACATTGAGTATTTTGAAGGCTAATTTTAAGGTGAACCTAGAACATTACATATTTTGAAGGCTTCATTTTAGGTGAACCTAGAACATTCAGTATTTTGAAGGCTTCTTTTCAGGTGAACCTGGAACATTGAGTATTTTGAAGGCTTATTTTCAGGTGAACATAGAACATTGAGTATTTTGAAGGCTTATTTTCAGGTGAACCTAGAACATTACGTATTTTGAAGGCGTCATTTTAGGTGAACCTAGAACATTACGTATTTTGAAGGCTCCTTTTCAGGTGAACCTAGGACATTGAGTATTTGAAGGCTTCTTTTCAGGTGAACCTGGAACATTGAGTATTTTGAAGGCTAATTTTAAGGTGAACCTAGAACATTCAGTATTTTGAAGGTTCCTTTTTAGGTGAACCCAGAACATTAAGTATTTTTAACTTTTCTTTTCAGGTAAACCTGAGTATTTTGAAGGCTTATTTTCAGGTGAACCTAGAACATTTAGTATTGAAGGCTCCTTTGCAGGTGAAAATTACAACGAGAAGAAGTAAAGCTGACTTTGGTCTTCTAGATCAGTGACCTCAATGCTATTGGCATCTCAATCAATTTTAGGTTTTTTTAATTTGAGGCTCATAATTCATTTTATGGGTCCGGCCTACGTATTAGAGACTTTCAGTGGTCTAATCTTGGGGTCTAACTTATTTGTAGGGTTTTAAGTCCGATTATTAGGTGTTTAGTCTGGAGTCTGGATTATTAAGTCTGGGGTCTAAATATTAGAGATTTGGTCAGGAGGCAGTGGATTTTAGAAGACTGACTTAGGGTCAGAGTTAATGTTAGGGATCTGGTCTGAGGTCAAGACTTTATGGGCTCTTATGATCTGACTCATTTTAGGATTGTAACCTCAGGTTGTATTTCGTTTAAGGGGTTGAGTCTAGGGACGTTATGAGTTTAGGCGTCCTTGTTGACGCTTGAGTGACCACGTATCATGGACTGATGTATTATCTGAAGATCCTCTATAGACTTTTGTAAAGTATATATGAAAAGGTGATAATTACAGAATTCGTATTGCGCGGTTGTCGTAAACGTACATGATATATGATGGGTTGTGACTCATAGGCAATTAGGAACGAGAGATGAATGCCGGGTGACAGCATCCGAAGGAAAATTGACGACTGCCGAGCAAAATGTCAAGGAGGACGATGGCGGAGAGTCAAAGAAGAGGAGGATGATTGAGAAGTTGTGAGGAAACTTCACCAGATCCTTCTACAATCACTAGTGAGCCCAGGGCTCTAGGCAATCTCTGTAGGCCACAGACAGTGGGCCAAGATACTAGTGTGGGACAAGAGGTTCTCCACCTCTTTTGGGACCAAATGGTCTTCACGATTCACAGTCTCGGTGGGATATCCAGCAATGATAAGGTGACTACACGTTTAGGGTCACTAGTAGTCCCTTCTCCTATAGGTATGGGTGGTGAGGGTGGAGTCTTGAGTGTTTAAGGTAGCAAAGAGTCCTCCATTGTCCAGGGCCACAACCAGACTTTATGGCCAATCTGCCAAACAATGTTAGGTAGAAGCCCTCAGGGCCTCTCCAAGTGCAACGAGGCAAGTCCATCACATGGCTTTGGTCTTAGGTTTTTCCATTGAGCTGCTCCAAAGCTCCTCCCCACTTATCGACCGCTACCTTTTCCTCAGATCAGAGGGGAGGAGATATAGAATATCTCAATGCAGAGGGCTAAGAGCACAGCAGTGTGAGGACACGTTCCGATCCATATTACAATACATACACAATGATGTGATTACAGATCCCTCCTGGGACAATACCCACAATGATATGATTACAAATACCTCCAGGGACAACACTGAAAGCACAGAGCACAGCAGTGTGAGGACACATTCCGATCCATATTACAATACATACACAATGATGTGATTACAAATCCCTCCAGGGACAATACCCACAATGATATGATTACAAATACCTCCAGGGACAATACCTAACACAGAAAGCACAGAGCACAGCAGTGTGAGGACACGTTCCGATCCATATTACACATACACAATGATGTGATTACAGATTCCTCCAGGGACAATACCCACAATGATATAACTACAAATACCTCCAGGGACAACACTGAAAGCACAGAGCACAGCAGTGTGAGGACACATTCCGATCCATATTACAATACATACACAATGATGTGATTACAAATCCCTCCAGGGACAATACCCACAATGATATAACTACAAATACCTCCAGGGACAACACTGAAAGCACAGAGCACAGCAGTGTGAGGACACGTTCCGATCCATATTACAATACATACACAATGATGTGATTACAGATCCCCCCAAGGACAATACCCACAATGATATAATTACAAATACCTCCAGGGACAATACCTAACACTGAAAGCACAGAGCGCAGCAGTGTGAGGACACGTTCCGATCCATATTACAATATATACACAATGATATGATTACAGATCCCTCCAAGGACAATACCTAACACAGAAAGCACAGAGCACAGCAGTGTGAGGACACGTTCCGATCCATATTACAATACATACACAATGATGTGATTACAAATACCTCCAGGGACAATACCTAACACTGAAAGCACAGAGCACAGCAGTGTGAGGACACGTTCCGATCCATATTACAATACATACACAATGATGTGATTACAGATCCCTCCAGGGACAATACCTAACACTGAAAGCACAGAGCACAGCAGTGTGAGGACACGTTCCGATCCATATTACAATACATACACAATGATGTGATTACAAATACCTCCAGGGACAATACTCAACACTGAAAGCACAGAGCACAGCAGTGTGAGGACACGTTCCGATCCATATTACAATACATACACAATGATGTGATTACAAATACCTCCAGGGACAATACCTAACACTGAAAGCACAGAGCACAGCAGTGTGAGGACACGTTCCGATCAATATTACAATACATACACAATGATGTGATTACAGATCCCTCCAGGGACTATACCCAACACTGAAAGCACAGAGCACAGCAGTGTGAGGACAACCCAAACTTCTACAGGGCACAGTCTAGTTACAATTCCACCTCTGCTACATCTCCACTATCCATAGAGCCATATAACAGATCTTCATCATCACGTGTCAGACAGGACACATTCACTACATCTCATCTATTTCCGCTCTTTCATACTTATTCATCAATTATCACCTCCATGTATCATTTGTCAGCGCCGAGTCTGTTTGACTCTGATTAATTATAGTGGCTGAACCTGGCAGCTGATATAGAGGTTTTTTTCCCCCAAGGTTATTGGGAAAAAGCTTTAAAGGGGTTGTCTGGTTCCATCTCTTAAAGGGGTTTTGTGGACATTGGCGGAAACAACTAAATCCTTTTAGTCCTTCTATGCTACCTAATGGGTTATCAAAATTAGGGGCTTCCAAAGCAAAGGCAAAGGAGGAGGTCGCGCAAAAGGGGGCGTTCACGATTCTGCAGGAGGCAGGGGTAGGTCCAATGATGACATGAGGGCTGGCACAAAAATGTGGGTGGGGACCTGTCGACTTAGGAGGTAGGTAAAATAATGTAGGGGTGGGGTTGATTATCTGCTTCCTGAAATAGTTCAACAAATAGTCAACTTAAATTCAGCCCCATCCTGCAAAAAACAAGACCCCATTCTAGTTATTACATGATGCAAAAGACAAAATAGGTAAAATTCGAAGAGTTAAATCAAGTCCCAATTCGTTAGTCCTTGTAATTAGCAAAATAATCAGCTATTTTAGGGGGTTCTCCTTTATCAAATCACTGAGGCAATGACACAATCACAATCCATTCTGACCCATCCTGCAAAAACCAAGACCCCATACTATTTATTACATGAAAACAAAGCTGAAATAGGCCAAATTTAAAAGGATAAATCATTGTTCCACTTCCTTAGTCCTTGTAATAGGCACAGTAATCAGTTATTTTTGAGGTTCCCCTTTAAGAATCAATGAGGCAATGACACAATGGCACAATCACAATCCAATCTGACCCATCCTACAAAAACCAAGACCCCGTACTAGTTATTATAAAAAACAAAGCTGAAATAGGCCAAATAGAAAGTAATCAGTTATTTTGGGGGTTCCCCTTGAAAAAACACAATCACAATCTCTTTTGACCCATCCTGCAAAAACCAAGACCCCATACTATTTATTACATGAAAACATAGCTGAAATAGGCCAAATTTGAAAGGATAAATCATTGTGTCATGTCTCACTTCCTTAGTCCTTCTAATAGGCACAGTAATCAGTTATTTTGGGGGTTCCCCTTTAGGAATCAATGAGGTAATGACACAATCACAATACATTCTGACCCATCCTGCAAAAACCAAGACCCCATACAATTTATTACATGAAAAAAAGCCAAAATAGACCAAAATTAAAGGATTAAATCACCTAAATCACTATGTCGCGTCCCACCTCCTTAGTCCTTGTAATAGGCCGAGCAATAAGGTATTTCTGGAGTTCCCCTTTAAGAAGCTTAAAGGAAATGGCACAATCACAATCCAATTATATAAAAGTCACATCCAGGACCCTTTCCGCTCCGCTCATCAGGAGTATTCATTCGGCGCATTTCGAGCCAACCCTTCAACAAATCTCCGCGTGGTCCTGATGCCACAATTAAAGGGACGGGGAGGGGGTTGGGGACGAAAAAAAAACAAAAACACAGATACAAAGCAATATAAATGTTAATGAGGACGAGAAAAGCAGCCAAATTTATAGACGAAATCAAGGCGGATAAGAATAGACAGGATTATCCGTCCTCCTCATCAAGGAAGTGACTGCAGCGGGAAGTTTCGGTTTCTGGCGCTGCCAAAGAATTAAAAAAAAAAACAAAGAAAAAAAACTTAAAATAAACTTTACGAGGTTAAACGGAGGTTACAATCCAATATGGCCGCCAAATCTTCCAATCTGCCACAAAAATTAGTAAAAAAAGTGATTGAAACTTTTAATGATGTGGTCAAAGGAATCTAAAAAAACAGCGCCACACTCTGTCCGGAGGCTGTTTTTGGTATTGCTACTTCAAGGGGTTTTGTGGGCTGGGGGCTATTATTGATACTGATAGGTCTTCAGTATTAGATTGGTGGGGGGTCCGACAAAAGGATAAAAAAGGAGAAGACTCCATACTGCAGCTAGAACAGCGCCACTTCTGACTGCAGGTTGCCTCTGGTACTACACCTTAAAGGGATTTTTGGGCTGGGGTCTTTTTTGAACACTGGTTTTCAAATTGTTGGGGTCCTGTTGCTGAATCCTTCACGTATTGCAACAGTCCGGAGATCGCTCCATCCGTATTATAGCACAGCGCCGCTCCTGTCCATGGACATTGTTCGGGCTGGGGGCCACTTCTAAGAACAATGAGGATAGGTCTACAACTGTGTGGGGTCCGATACCTGTCCCTATTGTCCTACATGGAAGCAGATGCCTCCATCCTCCGGATAGCACAGCGCCACTCCTGTCTTTAGGCTGTATTTGGTATTGCACCTAAAATAGTTGTTTGGGCTGGGGTCCATTTTTGATACTGATGAAGATAGGTCATGGGATGTGTGGGGTCTGATACCGGGACCTGCAGTCTCTGGTCCATATAGTCCTACTTAGCAGAAGATGGCTCCATCCTCTGGACAGCACAGCACTACTCCTGTCTATAGTGGTTGTCTGAGCTGGGGGCCATTTATAATACTAATAGATGATTGGTCATCAGTGTGACATCATGGGTGGGTTGTTACAAGAAACCCAAACTAATAATCAGTCACATACATCCTAGAACCTAGTGCTAGACGTCATACAGGGAAGCAGGTAACTGGATAGAACAGCGCCACACCTGCACACAGGCTGCATCTGGTACTGCAACTGAAAGAGGCTTCTTTGGATTGTTATTTATGAAAATAGCTCATAAGATGAAGACCGGGACCTGCAATAATTACACATTCAAGGAAGTAGAAGCCTCCATCCTATGGATATCACAGCGCCACTTTTGTTCCGTGGTCATTTGTGGTACTGCAGTTACAGGGATTTTTGAGACTAGGATCCCTTTTTGATACAGATAACAATAGGCCCTTAGTATCAGATCAGTGAAGGTTATTAGTTATTTTTAATACCTTTTGGCACTGGAAGTTAATGGCGCCATCTTCTATATTGTGGCCGTACTGCAGTACTGCAGCTAAACGCATATTCTAGCTAATCAATACAAATATTGTGGAGTCCAAACTTCTGAGTTTAAATTTGGCCACCAACTTAGAAAAATCCTTTAAATAAATGTGAGTAAGCTGCAATACCAGCCCTGGCCTGTGGACATGTGTGGCGCTGTTTCAGATTCTAAACAACCCCTTAAAGGTAAGCAGCCATCAGTGATGCTGAGTGATTGGTTACAATGTAGATAACACGAAGCTTCTAATGTTCCATAAGTGACAGGAAGCTACGGAACGGCGCGGGATGATCTCCCGGCACGGCGCTCCGGGTATAAATCACTGTCAGGAGCTCCGGATGTTATACTAATACATAACACCGCGATCATACACTCACCGCCCCGAGAACGCTCAACGTGACAAGACGCGTTACAGACGACGTTACAGACCGACGAGCGAAGCCGCATGCTGCACACAACCGCTCAGATGTTACCAGTCCACACCACATGTACTACTCCTATACAGACCGCCCCGCTATAACCCGGGCCTCTCCTCTACATAGTTATATATGTACAGCCGGTATAACCTGGGGATCTCCTGTATATAGTTATATATGTACAGCCGCTATAACCTGGGATCTCCTGTATATAATGATATATGTACAGCCGGTATAACCCGGGCCTCTCCTCTACATAGTTATATATGTACAGCCGCTATAACCTGGGGATCTCCTGTATATAATGATATATGTACAGCCGCTATAACCTGGGGATCTCCTGTATATAATGATATATGTACAGCCGGTATAACCTGGGGATCTCCTGTATATAATGATATATGTACAGCCGGTATAACCTGGGGATCTCCTGTATATAATGATATATGTACAGCCGGTATAACCTGGGGATCTCCTGTATATAATGATATATGTACAGCCGGTATAACCTGGGGATCTCCTGTATATAATGATATATGTACAGCCGGTATAACCCGGGGATCTCCTGTATATAGTGATATATGTACAGCCGGTATAACCTGGGGATCTCCTGTATATAATGATATATGTACAGCCGGTATAACCTGGGGATCTCCTGTATATAGTGATATATGTACAGCTGGTATAACCTGGGGATCTCCTGTATATAATGATATATGTACAGCTGGTATAACCTGGGGATCTCCTGTATATAGTGATATATGTACAGCCGCTATAACCTGGGGATCTCCTGTATATAGTGATATATGTACAGCCGCTATAACCTGGGGATCTCCTGTATATAGTGATATATGTACAGCTGGTATAACCTGGGGATCTCCTGTATATAATGATATATGTACAGCCGGTATAACCTGGGGATCTCCTGTATATAATGATATATGTACAGCCGGTATAACCTGGGGATCTCCTGTATATAATGATATATGTACAGCCGGTATAACCTGGGGATCTCCTGTATATAATGATATATGTACAGCCGGTATAACCTGGGGATCTCCTGTATATAATGATATATGTACAGCCGCTATAGCCCGGGCATCCCCTGTATATGATATATGTACAGCCGCTATAACCTGGAGATCTCCTGTATATAATGATATATGTACAGCCGCTATAACCCGGGCCTCTCCTCTACATAGTTATATATGTACAGCCGCTATAACCCGGGCCTCTCCTCTACATAGTTATATATGTACAGCCGCTATAACCCGGGCCTCTCCTCTACATAGTTATATATGTACAGCCGCTATAACCCGAACCTCTCCTCTACATAGTTATATATGTACAGCCGGTATAACCTGGGAATCTCCTGTATATAATGATATATGTACAGCCGGTATAACCTGGGAATCTCCTGTATATAATGATATACGTACAGCCGGTATAACCTGGGGATCTCCTGTATATAATGATATATGTACAGCCGGTATAACCTGGGGATCTCCTGTATATAATGATATATGTACAGCCGGTATAACCTGGGGATCTCCTGTATATAGTGATATATGTACAGCTGGTATAACCTGGGGATCTCCTGTATATAATGATATATGTACAGCTGGTATAACCTGGGGATCTCCTGTATATAGTGATATATGTACAGCCGCTATAACCTGGGGATCTCCTGTATATAGTGATATATGTACAGCCGCTATAACCTGGGGATCTCCTGTATATAGTGATATATGTACAGCTGGTATAACCTGGGGATCTCCTGTATATAATGATATATGTACAGCCGGTATAACCTGGGGATCTCCTGTATATAATGATATATGTACAGCCGGTATAACCTGGGGATCTCCTGTATATAATGATATATGTACAGCCGGTATAACCTGGGAATCTCCTGTATATAATGATATACGTACAGCCGGTATAACCTGGGGATCTCCTGTATATAATGATATATGTACAGCCGGTATAACCCGGGGATCTCCTGTATATAGTGATATATGTACAGCCGGTATAACCTGGGGATCTCCTGTATATAATGATATATGTACAGCCGGTATAACCTGGGGATCTCCTGTATATAGTGATATATGTACAGCTGGTATAACCTGGGGATCTCCTGTATATAATGATATATGTACAGCTGGTATAACCTGGGGATCTCCTGTATATAGTGATATATGTACAGCCGCTATAACCTGGGGATCTCCTGTATATAGTGATATATGTACAGCCGCTATAACCTGGGGATCTCCTGTATATAGTGATATATGTACAGCTGGTATAACCTGGGGATCTCCTGTATATAATGATATATGTACAGCCGGTATAACCTGGGGATCTCCTGTATATAATGATATATGTACAGCCGGTATAACCTGGGGATCTCCTGTATATAATGATATATGTACAGCCGGTATAACCTGGGGATCTCCTGTATATAATGATATATGTACAGCCGGTATAACCTGGGGATCTCCTGTATATAATGATATATGTACAGCCGCTATAACCCGGGCATCCCCTGTATATGATATATGTACAGCCGCTATAACCTGGAGATCTCCTGTATATAATGATATATGTACAGCCGCTATAACCCGGGCCTCTCCTCTACATAGTTATATATGTACAGCCGCTATAACCCGGGCCTCTCCTCTACATAGTTATATATGTACAGCCGCTATAACCCGGGCCTCTCCTCTACATAGTTATATATGTACAGCCGCTATAACCCGAACCTCTCCTCTACATAGTTATATATGTACAGCCGGTATAACCTGGGAATCTCCTGTATATAATGATATATGTACAGCCGGTATAACCTGGGAATCTCCTGTATATAATGATATACGTACAGCCGGTATAACCTGGGGATCTCCTGTATATAATGATATATGTACAGCCGGTATAACCTGGGGATCTCCTGTATATAATGATATATGTACAGCCGGTATAACCTGGGGATCTCCTGTATATAGTGATATATGTACAGCTGGTATAACCTGGGGATCTCCTGTATATAATGATATATGTACAGCTGGTATAACCTGGGGATCTCCTGTATATAGTGATATATGTACAGCCGCTATAACCTGGGGATCTCCTGTATATAGTGATATATGTACAACCGCTATAACCTGGGGATCTCCTGTATATAGTGATATATGTACAGCTGGTATAACCTGGGGATCTCCTGTATATAATGATATATGTACAGCCGGTATAACCTGGGGATCTCCTGTATATAATGATATATGTACAGCCGGTATAACCTGGGGATCTCCTGTATATAATGATATATGTACAGCCGGTATAACCTGGGAATCTCCTGTATATAATGATATATGTACAGCCGGTATAACCTGGGAATCTCCTGTATATAATGATATACGTACAGCCGGTATAACCTGGGGATCTCCTGTATATAATGATATATGTACAGCCGGTATAACCTGGGGATCTCCTGTATATAATGATATATGTACAGCCGGTATAACCTGGGGATCTCCTGTATATAGTGATATATGTACAGCTGGTATAACCTGGGGATCTCCTGTATATAATGATATATGTACAGCTGGTATAACCTGGGGATCTCCTGTATATAATGATATATGTACAGCTGGTATAACCTGGGGATCTCCTGTATATAATGATATATGTACAGCCGGTATAACCTGGAGATCTCCTGTATATAATGATATATGTACAGCCGGTATAACCTGGGGATCTCCTGTATATAATGATATATGTACAGCTGGTATAACCTGGGGATCTCCTGTATATAATGATATATGTACAGCCGGTATAACCTGGGGATCTCCTGTATATAATGATATATGTACAGCCGGTATAACCTGGGGATCTCCTGTATATAATGATATATGTACAGCCGCTATAACCCGGGCATCCCCTGTATATGATATATGTACAGCCGCTATAACTTGGAGATCTCCTGTATATAATGATATATGTACAGCCGCTATAACCCGGGCCTCTCCTCTACATAGTTATATATGTACAGCCGCTATAACCCGGGCATCCCCTGTATATGATATATGTACAGCGGCTATAACCTGGAGATCTCCTGTATATAATGATACATGTACAGCCGGTATAACCTGGGAATCTCCTGTATATAATGATATATGTACAGCCGGTATAACCTGGGGATCTCCTGTATATAATGATATATGTACAGCTGGCATAACCTGGGGATCTCCTGTATATAATGATATATGTACAGCCGGTATAACCTGGGGATCTCCTGTATATAATGATATATGTACAGCCGGTATAACCTGGGGATCTCCTGTATATAATGATATATGTACAGCTGGTATAACCTGGGGATCTCCTGTATATAATGATATATGTACAGCCGGTATAACCTGGGGATCTCCTGTATATAATGATATATGTACGGCTGGTATAACCTGGGGATCTCCTGTATATAATGATATATGTACAGCCGCTATAACCCGGGCCTCTCCTCTACATAGTTATATATGTACAGCCGGTATAACCTGGGGATCTCCTGTATATAATGATATATGTACAGCCGGTATAACCTGGGGATCTCCTGTATATAATGATATATGTACAGCCGGTATAACCTGGGGATCTCCTGTATATAATGATATATGTACAGCCAGTATAACCTGGGGATCTCCTGTATATAATGATATATGTACAGCTGGTATAACCTGGGGATCTCCTGTATATAATGATATATGTACAGCCGCTATAACCTGGGGATCTCCTGTATATAATGATATATGTACAGCTGGTATAACCTGGGGATCTCCTGTATATAATGATATATGTACAGCTGCTATAACCTGGGGATCTCCTGTATATAATGATATATGTACAGCTGGTATAACCTGGGGATCTCCTGTATATAATGATATATGTACAGCCGGTATAACCTGGGGATCTCCTGTATATAATGATATATGTACAGCCGGTATAACCTGGGGATCTCCTGTATATAATGATATATGTACAGCCGGTATAACCTGGGGATCTCCTGTATATAATGATATATGTACAGCTGGTATAACCTGGGGATCTCCTGTATATAATGATATATGTACAGCCGGTATAACCTGGGGATCTCCTGTATATAATGATATATGTACAGCCGGTATAACCTGGGGATCTCCTGTATATAATGATATATGTACAGCCGGTATAACCTGGGGGTCTCCCTGTATATAATGATATATGTACAGCCGGTATAACCTGGGGATCTCCTGTATATAATGATATATGTACAGCTGGTATAACCCGGGGATGTCCTGTATATAATGATATATGTACAGCCAATATAACCCGGGAATGTCCTGTATATAATGATATATGTACAGCCGCTATAACCCGAGCCTCTCCTCTACATAGTTATATATGTACAGCCGGTATAACCTGGGAATCTCCTGTATATAATGATATATGTACAGCCGGTATAACCTGGGGATCTCCTGTATATAATGATATATGTACAGCCGGTATAACCTGGGGATCTCCTGTATATAATGATATATGTACAGCTGGTATAACCTGGGGATCTCCTGTATATAATGATATATGTACAGCCGCTATAACCTGGGGATCTCCTGTATATAATGATATATGTACAGCTGGTATAACCTGGGGATCTCCTGTATATAATGATATATGTACAGCTGGTATAACCTGGGGATCTCCTGTATATAATGATATATGTACAGCTGGTATAACCTGGGGATCTCCTGTATATAATGATATATGTACAGCTGGTATAACCTGGGGATCTCCTGTATATAATGATATATGTACAGCCGGTATAACCTGGGGATCTCCTGTATATAATGATATATGTACAGCCGGTATAACCTGGGGATCTCCTGTATATAATGATATATGTACAGCCGGTATAACCTGGGGATCTCCTGTATATAATGATATATGTACAGCTGGTATAACCTGGGGATCTCCTGTATATAATGATATATGTACAGCCGGTATAACCTGGGGATCTCCTGTATATAATGATATATGTACAGCCGGTATAACCTGGGGATCTCCTGTATATAATGATATATGTACAGCCGGTATAACCTGGGGGTCTCCCTGTATATAATGATATATGTACAGCCGGTATAACCTGGGGATCTCCTGTATATAATGATATATGTACAGCTGGTATAACCCGGGGATGTCCTGTATATAATGATATATGTACAGCCAATATAACCCGGGGATGTCCTGTATATAATGATATATGTACAGCCGCTATAACCCGAGCCTCTCCTCTACATAGTTATATATGTACAGCCGGTATAACCTGGGAATCTCCTGTATATAATGATATATGTACAGCCGGTATAACCTGGGGATCTCCTGTATATAATGATATATGTACAGCCGGTATAACCTGGGGATCTCCTGTATATAATGATATATGTACAGCTGGTATAACCTGGGGATCTCCTGTATATAATGATATATGTACAGCCGGTATAACCTGGGGATCTCCTGTATATAATGATATATGTACGGCTGGTATAACCTGTGGATCTCCTGTATATAATGATATATGTACAGCCGCTATAACCCGGGCCTCTCCTCTACATAGTTATATATGTACAGCCGGTATAACCTGGGGATCTCCTGTATATAATGATATATGTACAGCTGGTATAACCTGGGGATCTCCTGTATATAATGATATATGTACAGCCGGTATAACCTGGGGATCTCCTGTATATAATGATATATGTACAGCCAGTATAACCTGGGGATCTCCTGTATATAATGATATATGTACAGCTGGTATAACCTGGGGATCTCCTGTATATAATGATATATGTACAGCCGCTATAACCTGGGGATCTCCTGTATATAATGATATATGTACAGCTGGTATAACCTGGGGATCTCCTGTATATAATGATATATGTACAGCCACTATAACCTGGGGATCTCCTGTATATAATGATATATGTACAGCCGGTATAACCTGGGGATCTCCTGTATATAATGATATATGTACAGCCGGTATAACCTGGGGATCTCCTGTATATAATGATATATGTTCAGCCGGTATAACCTGGGGATCTCCTGTATATAATGATATATGTACAGCCGGTATAACCTGGGGATCTCCTGTATATAATGATATATGTACAGCCGGTATAACCTGGGGGTCTCCCTGTATATAATAATATATATGTACAGCCGGTTTAACCTGGGGATCTCCTGTATATAATGATATATGTACAGCTGGTATAACCCGGGGATGTCCTGTATATAATGATATATGTACAGCCGCTATAACCCGGGCCTCTCCTCTACATAGTTATATATGTACAGCCGCTATAACCCGGGCCTCTCCTCTACATAGTTATATATGTACAGCCGCTATAACCCGGGCCTCTCCTCTACATAGTTATATATGTACAGCCGGTATAACCTGGGGATCTTCTGTATATAATGATATATGTACAGGCGGTATAACCTGGGGATCTCCTGTATATAATGATATATGTACAGCCGCTATAACCTGGGGATCTCCTGTATATAATGATATATGTACAGCTGGTATAACCTGGGGATCTCCTGTATATAATGATATATGTACAGCCAATATAACCCTGGGATCTCATGTATATAATGATATATGTACAGCCGGTATAACCTGGGGATCTCCTGTATATAATGATATATGTACAGCCGGTATAACCTGGGGATCTCCTGTATATAATGATATATGTACAGCCGGTATAACCTGGGGATCTCCTGTATATAATGATATATGTACAGCTGGTATAACCTGGGGATCTCCTGTATATAATGATATATGTACAGCCGGTATAACCTGGGGATCTCCTGTATATAATGATATATGTTCAGCCGGTATAACCTGGGGATCTCCTGTATATAATGATATATGTACAGCCGGTATAACCTGGGGATCTCCTGTATATAATGATATATGTACAGCCGCTATAACCTGGGGATCTCCTGTATATAATGATATATGTACAGCTGGTATAACCTGGGGATCTCCTGTATATAATGATATATGTACAGCCTGTATAACCTGGGGATCTCTTGTATATAATGATATATGTACAGCCGGTATAACCTGGAGATCTCCTGTATATAATGATATATGTACAGCCGGTATAACCTGGGGATCTCCTGTATATAATGATATATGTACAGCCGGTATAACCTGGAGATCTCCTGTATATAATGAGATATGTACAGCCGGTATAACCTGGGGATCTCCTGTATATAATGATATATGTACAGCTGGTATAACCTGGGGATCTCCTGTATATAATGATATATGTACAGCCGGTATAACCTGGGGATCTCCTGTATATAATGATATATGTACAGCTGGTATAACCTGGGGATCTCCTGTATATAATGATATATGTAAAGCCGGTATAACCTGGGGATCTCCTGTATATAATGATATATGTACAGCCGGTATAACCTGGGGATCTCCTGTATATAATGATATATGTACAGCCGGTATAACCTGGGGATCTCCTGTATATAATGATATATGTACAGCCGGTATAACCTGAGGATCTCCTGTATATAATGATATATGTACAGCCGGTATAACCTGGGGATCTCCTGTATATAATGATATATGTACAGCTGGTATAACCTGGGGATCTCCTGTATATAATGATATATGTACAGCCGGTATAACCTGGGGATCTCCTGTATATAATGATATATGTACAGCTGGTATAACCTGGGGATCTCCTGTATATAATGATATATGTACAGCCGGTATAACCTGGGGATCTCCTGTATATAATGATATATGTACAGCCGGTATAACCTGGGGATCTCCTGTATATAATGATATATGTACAGGTGGTATAACCTGGGGATCTCCTGTATATAATGATATATGTACAGCCGGTATAACCTGGGGATCTCCTGTATATAATGATATATGTACAGGTGGTATAACCTGGGGATCTCCTGTATATAATTATAAATGTACAGCCGGTATAACCTGTGGATCTCCTGTATATAATGATATATGTACAGCCGGTATAATCTGGGGATCCCCTGTATATAATGATATATGTACAGCCGGTATAACCCGGGGATCTCCTGTATATAATGATATATGTACAGCCGGTATAACCCGGGGATCTCCTGTATATAATGATATATGTACAGCCGCTATAACCTGGGGATCTCCTGTATATAATGATATATGTACAGCCGGTATAACCCGGGGATCTCCTGTATATAATGATATATGTACAGCCGGTATAACCCGGGGATCTCCTGTATATAATGATATATGTACAGCCGGTATAACCTGGGGATCTCCTGTATATAATGATATATGTACAGCCGGTATAACCTGGGGATCTCCTGTATATAATGATGTATGTACAGCTGGTATAACCTGGGGATCTCCTGTATATAATGATATATGTACAGCCGGTATAACCTGGGGATCTCCTGTATATAATGATATATGTACAGCCGGTATAACCTGGGGATCTCCTGTATATAATGATATATGTACAGCCGGTATAACCTGGGGATCTCCTGTATATAATGATATATGTACAGCTGGTATAACCTGGGGATCTCCTGTATATAATGATATATGTACAGCCGGTATAACCTGGGGATCTCCTGTATATAATGATATATGTACAGCCGGTATAACCTGGGGATCTCCTGTATATAATGATGTATGTACAGCCGGTATAACCTGGGGATCTCCTGTATATAATGATATATGTACAGCCGGTATAACCTGGGGATCTCCTGTATATAATGATATATGTACAGCCGGTATAACCTGGGGATCTCCTGTATATAATGATAGTAGAGCTGGTTAACCTGGCTCCACCAATAGGGGGCGTAAGTCCTGTAAGCATCTAAATACGGTCCTGCATACGTTCCCCTAGTATAACCATATTAGTGACCCAGTAAAGGTAGCATAGGGAACGCCCGCTACTCTCACCTATGAAATAGGGGCTTTGAAGATTTTTGAGATTTTTCATATATCAGAAGTTGGCGGCTCGGAGGAGCGACGTCCTGCGTGGCGACTCCAAACTTTCATCAATGTGGAGCAAGTCTCGCCGACACTAAATAAAAGCGTACTTGAGACTATTGTAGAGATGACAAAGTGATAGAGTTGAAAGGGAATTCTTTAAAGGGTTCCTGTTAAAGGCACGGTGGGAAGCCATCTTGTCGGGTTTTATAGATGAAAAAAACTGCAGAACAAAACACCCTTCAGAACCTTCGTAGTAAAGTGACATCAGGAGAGGGGCAAGGCGGCTCCGACAGGACCACTTTTAGGATCTTCATGGCATAAAACATGTTTTAATCAATGATGGAGCATAAAAAGACCTTAGACCTTGAATATATCCTTGGTAGCTACTGCATCGGACCACCTACCCCATCGCTGGGTAACCTGAAGATCGCGTGTCCTGGATACTTGGCCTTCATGGACCACAAAAAAAGTAAAATTCCATTCTCGTTGTTAGAAAACTTTCTAAGTTCGGTCTTCTTGGGGATATGGACAACCTAGGTGCATAGAAATTGTTGGAGAAACCTCCAAGACCTTACCTTTTGTGACCATGGTCCTCAAACCTATTCTTCTTAGGCATATGGACAACCTAGGTTCTAGAAATTGGTGGAGAAACCTCCAAGACCTAACCTTTTGTGACCATGGTCTTCAAACCTATTCTTCTTGGGCATATGGACAACCTAGGTTCTAGAAATTGGTGGAGAAACCTCCAAGACCTAACCTTTTGTGACCATGGTCTTCAAACCTATTCTTTTGGGCATACGAACAACCTAGGTTCTAGAAATTGGTGGAGAACCCTCCAAAACCCAACCTGTTGTGACCATGGTCTTCAAACCTATTCTTCTTAGGCGTATGGACAACCGAGGTTCAAAGAAATTGGTGGAGAAACCTCCAAGACCTAACCTTTTGTGACCATGGTCTTCAAACCTATTCTTTTGGGCATATGGACAACCTAGGTTCTAGAAATTGGTGGAGAACCCTCCAAAACCCAACCTGTTGTGACCATGGTCTTCAAACCTATTCTTCTTAGGCGTATGGACAACCGAGGTTCATAGAAATTGGTGGAGAAACCTCCAAGACCTAACCTTTTGTGACCATGGTCTTCAAAACTGGAGATATCTGAGAGCAGATGTTCAGCTAGATTTCCATATTTCCCAAGACCGCTTCAAAATTCTGGTGGTGACTACTGTAATTCGTATATGGTGGTTTATTTGCTGTTTATGCAATTCCCGTCAAGTCTCCTCCATCTTGGATGGTTAGTAAATGGCAGGCTTCAGGGGTAGTGGATCCCCTGGACCACCGCGGACGATGACAGAAGCCGACACCTGGGACCGGAATCTAAGTGGCACCCGGTCTTCACCATAGCCTGCAAAACGGGTTGGATTTGTTGAGTCGTGGTACCACCAGGTCGTTCCACAGTTGTGACTTGTCTGCTGTGGTAGCCAATGCGAGGTACAAAGTCGGAAGGCAAGTTTGTGGTCGGGGAGAGGCAGGAGGTCAAGACAGGCGGCAACGAATCAGAGTCAGAGGTGGAGCAGATGGTCAGGGCTGGCAGCGGAGGAGCGTAAATGGGAACAGGTCCGGGGTCACAACGGGAAATCCAATCACAAACACTAGGCACAGGACAAAGCTTTCTCGACGGCATAGAGCACGAAAATCCAGCGGGGAATGCTGGGAGACGCCGGCTTTTATCAGAATCTGGGAAGAGGCCAGCGCCAATCAGCGATGCGCTGCCCCTTGGATCCGGGGTTCCAGGAGCAACCGTGACACCAAACTCTCTCTTCGACTTTCTTGAAAAAGGCAAGCAAGGACGTGGAGCCACCGGTCAAGCTTTCTCCCACATTTTATGGAGCTATGCTGAGTTTACTGTTACTGGAAATGGCAGAAATGAGAAACAGTAGGTTTTTGGGTGCTGAGAAGATATTCTAATGTCTCTTGGAGCTCCAATTTGACATATTTGGCCTGGACCTGGGTTCCTCAATCTAGAATACGAGGTTTCTATCCAATAGAAATTTCTCAATTCGTTTCTTGGCATCCCTTTCAAAATTGTTGATCTATATATTGTCTACGCTTCCCTGCACATCTGAAAATAACCGTATTAAGTGGTCACACCTGCATCTGGAGAAGCCTGTAGACCAAAAATCGGGCTTGAGAGAAATTGCTTTGTGTTCCAATCGAGATTTCAATGGTCTTTTGATATCTAAAAATAACCATGTAAAGTGGGAGCACCTGCAACTGAGGAGAGTCAGGAGACCTTCATTTTTCACTAAAGTTTCTTGATTGAAAAGAGACTTTCGTCTCTCCACCTTTCGAGTCTCGTCAAACTTCGACGGCCACCAAACTTATCCCTCATCCTAGACTTTCTCACCTATGACAATAATGGTTGGCAAGCCACCGGTCCAGCTACATGGCACTTGAGCCATGGCACTCTTCAGCAAGTCTCTCACTTGCTCTTTCCCCCTTCCTCAGGAATATTCTTCAGCGAGTCACACAGCCTCTATCGGGAAGCTGAAGGTGTGGCTGAGCTGGAAGAACATGAATATGCTCGACTCAGCTCAAACGAATGATGATGATCGGACTCACATGGGGTCATCTGCGTAGATGGTGAGTCAACTTTAAGAATAGACGTGGGAACTTTAAAAGTATGGAGAGGAACAATATAGGGATAGTTGTACTGCAGTTTTCAAAGATATGTTTAGTTAATGTGGTTAAGTTTGACTAGTACTAAATTTAGAATGTTTTTACTTTTTTATTGAAGACACTCCTGGTAGTAGATATAAGATTTGAGGATGGTGAGAAGATTTCTCCACTGGGTTTTTTTATATTAACATGTAAGGGCTTGGCCTTGGCACTTGGCTTTAGAACTGGAAAATGTGAGTGGGCTCCAGAAATTAACCATATACAGTGGGTATGGAAAGTATTCAGACCCCATATTGACAGAAAAAGGTCAAGGAAGAATTGCTGTAGTCCCAAACGTTTTCAATTTAAGGTTTATGGACGTCATTGTGCGCATTGAAAAATGCAGAAATTCTTTTGTAACCTTGGCCAGATCTGTGCCTTGCCACAATTCTCTCTCGGAGCTCCTTGGGCAGTTCCTAAGACCTCATGATTCTCATGTACTGTGAAATGCACTGTGAGGTCTTATATAGACAGGTGAGTGCTTTTCCTAATAAAGTCCAATCAGTTTAATTAAACCCAGCTGGACTCTAATGAAGGAGTAGAACCATCTCAAGGAGGATCAGAAGGAAATGGACAGCATGTCAGTTAAATAGGAGTGTCACAGCAAAGGGTCTAAGTACTTATAACCATGTTACGTTTCAGCTTTTCTTGTTTAATAAATTAAAATTTAAATAAAGTTTTCCATCCTTGATGATTATCGAACTCTTCTCTCTAGACCTTCTCGTTGAAGGCATGCAAGGGTGGCGGCCTCTGTTCCAGCCGCCGAGCTCGATACCGTTCCGGAGAATAAATATTCGCTGCTTATAGGACTTGGAATTTTTAACACATGATAAAATATTGATGCTGTGAGATGAAGAAGAAAAACATAGCTAAATATAAAACAGTCACAAAGAGAAGGCGCATGCTGGCATGAGGCGGGGGTAGGGGGCGCCCCGGCCGGCGAGGGTATACATTATACATCACTGTATAGGCAAACACAAATCTAATTCCATGGAACGTGAAGATGAGGCCGCACAGTAGGCAGCGTTATTTATTGAGGGAGATAAGCGGCGCCAGGATCTGAGAGCAGCGTCGGGGGGGGAGGGGGGGGCGATGCTTCGTATCACTGTGGTGGTGGCAGAGCAGATAGTGGCGCTACAGCCTGGTGGCGCAGTAGGATGAGACGTTTCATTGGAATAGATCAATGTTTGCATCTGTTGTTTACTCCACAGGGGGGCGACTATCTGCACCAGAGCCAAATACTCCGCTGCCGGAGTCCCGCGCTGATATCTCATAGAGACATTCACACAAATCCAAAATCTCAGCTCTCACCGACACGTTTACATTATCCGGCTACAAAGTGTTTAATTCACTTTTTTCAGAATGGACAAAATCTACATGAAAAAAGTGCAAATCGTTTACGTATTTCCTGCTGTTTATATAGTGACAGCATATTCCATAGCATCGTACAAGGTTTATCACCACTGAGATCTATTTATTTTTGTACATAGGGGGCAGTATTATAGTAGTTATATTCCTGTACATAGGGGGCAGTATTATAGTAGTTATATTCCTGTACATAGGGGGCAGTATTATAGTAGTTATATTCCTGTACATAGGGGCAGTATTATAGTAGTTATTTTCTTGTACATAGGGGGCGGTATTATAGTAGTTATATTCCTGTACATAGGGGGCGGTATTTAGTAGTTATATTCATGTACATAGGGGGCAGTATTATAGTAGTTATATTCCTGTACATAGGGGGCGGTATTATAGTAGTTATATTCTTGTACATAGGGGGCAGTATTATAGTAGTTATATTCCTGTACATAGGGGGCAGTATTATAGTAGTTATATTCTTGTACATAGGGGGCAGTATTATAGTAGTTATATTCCTGTACATAGGGGGCAGTATTATAGTAGTTATATTCCTGTACATAGGGGGCAGTATTATAGTAGTTATATTCCTGTACATAGGGGGCAGTATTATAGTAGTTATATTCTTGTACATAGGGGGCAGTATTATAGTAGTTATATTCTTGTACATAGGGGGCAGTATTATAGTAGTTATATTCCTGTACATAGGGGGCAGTATTATAGTAGTTATATTCCTGTACATAGGGGGCAGTATTATAGTAGTTATATTCCTGTACATAGGGGCAGTATTATAGTAGTTATATTCTTGTACATAGGAGGCAGTATTATAGTAGTTATATTCCTGTACATAGGGGGCAGTATTATAGTAGTTATATTCTTGTACATAGGGGCAGTATTATAGTAGTTATATTCCTGTACATAGGGGGCAGTATTATAGTAGTTATATTCCTGTACATAGGGGGCAGTATTATAGTAGTTATATTCCTGTACATAGGGGGCAGTATTATAGTAGTTATATTCCTGTACATAAGGGGCAGTATTATAGTAGTTATATTCTTGTACATAGGGGGCAGTATTATAGTAGTTATATTCTTGTACATAGGGATCAGTATTATAGTAGTTATTTTCTTGTACATAGGGGGCGGTATTATAGTAGTTATATTCCTGTACATAGGGGGCGGTATTTAGTAGTTATATTCATGTACATAGGGGGCAGTATTATAGTAGTTATATTCCTGTACATAGGGGGCGGTATTATAGTAGTTATATTCTTGTACATAGGGGGCAGTATTATAGTAGTTATATTCCTGTACATAGGGGGCAGTATTATAGTAGTTATATTCTTGTACATAGGGGGCAGTATTATAGTAGTTATATTCCTGTACATAGGGGGCAGTATTATAGTAGTTATATTCCTGTACATAGGGGGCGGTATTATAGTAGTTATATTCTTGTACATAGGGGGCAGTATTATAGTAGTTATATTCCTGTACATAGGGGGCAGTATTATAGTAGTTATATTCCTGTACATAGGGGGCGGTATTATAGTAGTTATATTCTTGTACATAGGGGGCAGTATTATAGTAGTTATATTCCTGTACATAGGGGGCAGTATTCTAACAGTAATATTCTTGTACATACATAAAATATGTAGCAAGAATCTCCCACTTACATCCCGTTCCCTTATCCTTTAGTCGAGGCTGGTCTTTCCTCCGTCTCTCCGTTTCCCCTGGCTCAGAGGGTGCAGGGAAGACACTCTTTTAATTATTCAGATATTCAGAGTGAGTGTTGATTAAATATGCAAATGAATTGCAAAACTAGCCTCTTACAAACAGCGTGACGCTGGCCTTAAGAACAAAGCTGAGAACGCGAGGCCCGTACACCCCCCTCCCCCGCCTCTTCCTTTTTAATTACATCTCTGCAGCCCAAATATGCTCCACAGCATCTTCCAATAAGAGACCCTCTCCCCCCCGCCCGGGGCCCGGGACTATTATAATGAGTATTATGTAACCAAGTCCCTGGAGCCACCCGGATGAAAAAACGACTTTAATGCCAATTAGTGAGAACCTGGAGTTGATGTTCTTTTCGTTTTTCGTTTCATTTTATCTGAGTGGAGGATTTCTGAAGAGGCTTCGTGTTTCTTGTCCTTGACATAATATCAAAGATATCTTATATTTGACTGATTGTGATGTCATCAGTATCATACGCATCATATATTTATCAACTATTTAGAATCTTTGATTCGCATCTCCGGTCACATCCGAAGTTGAATTTTTTTTTTATTTGTGTTCCTTTTTGATATTCCCCCTTAAGAGAAAATTATAAGAGCTTAAAGTGGACCTCCGCCAAAAATTCAACTCTTTGTATTTTTAAATAGATTCCCTGACATCGGTTCCGGCAAAATTGGAATTTTTTCTCTAAGTCCTATCGTTCCCGAGCAATCAGTAGTTTTAGTTTCAGTAACTCTGACTTTCTAGTGTCAGGGGCGTGGCCCTGGACCCAGTAGACCACGCCCACTGGGAAGACTAACATCAATTTCTCAGGAACGGTAAAGACTAGAGAAAAAATTCCAACTGCAATGTGATTAGTGGCCGGGCTCCTATTAAAGCAGCTGAAGAGTTGGAGTTGGTGGATGTGACAGGATTTCCCCTTAAAGTAATTCTTTTTAGCATATTTTTTAAAAATAATCTTGATGGCAGCCAGTGGACCTAGTACTTAGTTCTTCTCAAAGCTGTTGACTTTCCGCAGTGTTCTGCACGGTCCAGCAGCTGCAAGTTCCTCTTAAAGCACCCGCCTGCAATTTAGTACGGAGAACGGTCAACCACAGTTACCTTGCCCTGTTGTATGATGTCCCTGTCTGTACCTTTGGCTCTATACATCAGGAGCTCTTCACCCTTCACTAAAGTGAGACAGCTCCAGATGTAGAGACCTGGTGGTTCCCTGCAGTGATGTCCCAATTCCCCAACTGGGGTGAAAAAGTGAAAACCAGTTGAGGTCCCGTCAGGATACTTCCAGTGGACACTTCAGACCAAATTTGCATATTTAGAAGAAATCCAGAACTACAACTGACTAATGGATATAAATTTCAGATAGATTTTTTTCAGGTCAAGAGCGGCTCATAGGGTGGTTTGAGCGGAAGTACCGTCCTTCAAGATCGATGACCGCCTGTGACATCCATTGATCTCAAGGATGGTCTACATAGGTCCCGGAATCCCCCCCCCCCCCCCCGCTATGTTTAACTTTCATTACACGTCCCAAGAGGTCACAGAACAAAGGATTTTTCTATTGCAGACAACCCCTTTAAGACGACAATTGATATCGATCCCTTCTCCTAGTCACAGATAATTACTTGAAAATTCCAGGTTAGGAAAACTCAATACGGATGAGTCATGGAGACTTCTGCAGTCACAGAGCCGACCCCCTCCCCGTCCCCGAGCGCAGATATTGAGGCTGTCACCCAGAGAGAGACGTCTCATATATGAACATCCCTCCATCGTTACAGTGTGTCAGAGAAGTATGAGCCTCTCGCTGATTGGATGAGTCACATCTTCAGCTGTTCTCTTCCATCGTCTACTTCCTTTAACCCGATCCTGATCGAAACATCTCCATTACTGACCTTCATAAGGAGCCGACAGCAAGGAACATGGAGACATTAGGTTTTTTTGGTTTTTTATATGTCCTGCAAACATTCAGGGCTAAACATTTCGGGTATGCAGCTATTATGCGATAATGATTAGGGTCTTTTTGGCGTTGGTTAGAGACTTTTTGGTCAAGGTGGGTCAGTTCCTTCTGGTGCCGTTGGGTGGATCTGTTGAGATCTTATTAGTTGTAGCGTTAAGGATCTTTCTAGGATATTTTTGTTCATGATGGGTCAGGTCTTTTTGGTATTGGTGGTGGTGTTTAGCAACTTTGGGTGGTGGTAGATCAGATTTTTCTGGTGATGCTGGTTAGGGTCCTTTTGGTCATGGTGGGTCGGGTCTTATCTGTGATGGTGGTTGTGGACACCTTGTTGATGGTGGTGATTAGGGACTTTTTGATTATGGGTCAGTTCCTTTTGGTGACATCGGCTAGGGTCTTATTGATCATGGTGGTTCAGGCCTTTCTAGTGGTGATGGTTAGGGTCTTATTGATCATGGTGGTTAGGATCTTTTTCGTAATAGGGGGTCAGGGTCCTTTGAGTGATGGTGGTTAGTGTCCTTTTGTTCATGGTGGTTCAGGACTTTCTAGTGGTGATGGTTAGGGTCTTATCCATCATAGTTGTTAGAGTTTTTTTGGTAAAAGTTGTTAGGGTCCTTTAAGTGACTATAGGTTAGTGTCTTTTTTTGTTCAAGGTGATTCAGGTCTTTTTGGACATCATCGTTAGGGACTTTTTTGTGTGATAATCGCTAGGGATTTTTTAGTCATGGTTTGTCAGGTATTTTTGTTCATGGTGGGTCAGGTTTTTTGGGCTATTGTGGTTAGGGATTTATTGATAGCATTAAAGGTCTATTGCTGATTTTGGTTAGGGTGGAGATTGGAGGTTCCATTTTGGTGGAGCTGGTTGAGATCTTATTAGTGATGATGGTAAGGGTATTTTGGTCAAAGCGCTTAGGGTCTTTTCAGTAAAAGTGTTTAGGGTCTTTATGGTAATGGTGTTGATGGTTAGGGACTTTTTAGTCATGGTGGGTGAGATCTTTTTGTTGATTCTGGTTAGGATCTTATTGGTCATGATGGTGAGGGTCTTTTTGGTGAGAGTGGTTAGTCAGTGGTAAAAGTCATAGGGGGTCATTTACCAATGGCCCGAATTGCGTTTTTACGGCGGTTACCCGAATTTTTAAGTTTTCCGCCGATTTTCCCTGAATTGCCCCGGGTTTTTGGCGCATGCGATCGGATTGTGGTGCATCGGCGCTGGGTGCACGTGGTGGAAATCGGGGGGCGTGGCCGAACGAAAACCCGACAGATTCGGAGAAACCGCCGCATTTTAAAAAAGTGTCGCTGGACACGCCCTTACCTGCACCCCGCCCGGCTTGGTGAGGTTCAGTACATTCGCGAATGGACTGGGCAAGTAAATCTGCCCCATAGTGTTTAGGGACTTTTTGGTCATGGTGGGTCAGATCTTTTTGTTGATTCTGGTTAGGTTCTTATTGGTCGTGGTGGTGAGGTTCTTCTTATTAATAGTGGATAGGGTCATATTATTCATGTTGGTTTTCGTAATGGTGGGTCAGATCTTTTTGGTGATGATGATGAAGGACCTTTTTACTGATTTTAGTGCTGCTGATTGGAGAAGCTGCGTCATGTGACCAGTCTGGGTCAACCGACTGGTTGAGAAGAGACATGACTATCAATCTATGTTGCAGCTTCTGTATTCTGGAGGCGTTTAAGCCCCCACCCTCAAATTTAAAGGGACACTCCACTAATTGGATTGCCTTCTTACATCCGGCACACTTCCTGTTGACGAATTCATCCCAGACTCATTTCCGAGCAATTTTCTCTACCCCCCAAAAAAATTTCATTTGCAATTTTATTTTTCGGCAGCCGTGTTCCCTTTGCAGTGCAACCACCCGCTCGAGAAGACATGCCTTTAATAAACGGCGGGCACGCTAATGGCGCGGAGAGCTCGGCACAAACAAATAATATTATTACCTCAATGTCAGTCATTCAATCACGTTGTGCCTTTCAGTCCTGAGCTGCGCTCCGTCGCTCCCCCTCCCCCCCATCCCCCTTCCCAATGACAGAGATCTTTTTCAATGCGGCTATGTAAAGGACGGAGCCGGCTGCTTGGCACAGAGTCTGCAGCGACAGATTAACCGGCCTCCTGCCGACAGCTACCGCGGCTTAGCCGGAGAGATGAGCGGAAAATTAAACTTTTCATCCGTCCTGATGAAGATTAATATCTTCTCTGTGACGAGCGGAGAGCGCTTAATCTACGCTATTAATATGGAATCGCTGAGGTGTAAGCTCCGCAACGCGCCTGTCAACCCGACTCAGTCCTGACCGGAGGTTTACATGCTCCGCTGTACAATCAATGTTGTGTACGGAGAGGAAGAGGCCCTGACAAACGCCTGCGGAGGGCTCCATTAACATGCCCGGCCGTCAGATACACCCAGGATTTCAAAAAGTTCCACAACAAACAACTTCCTTCTTGAAAAAAATGGACAAAAGTGTCAAAAAGTTTCAAAGTTTTAGCAAACCAAATAATGGGTCCTGGCGTGACTATTAGGGCGTTACTCCCGAATTCTGTGGCTATACCCATGAGTAATAAAAGTTTCAAAAAGTGACAGAGCAGAATTTTTGCGGAGCGACTAATCCTTTAATTTTTCAAAAAGTTGCAAATAAATACAATAATTTGCCCATTAACGAACACTGGGTGCCATTCCCGAAAAATCGGTGGAGAAATCCCAGGCACTACACTAATTCCCAATTCCGATTTCGAAGGCTGTGACTCGCTGACTCGAGATGAGCAGATTTGTACTTTAAAGGGCATCCACCACCAGGATGAAAGACTGGATGCAGATGAGCCTGAGGGGCTCCAGGCTTTATAGGTGTTGATGGAGCCTGGAGCCCTTCAGGCTCATTTGCATACAGCCTTTCATCCTGGTGGTAGATGTCCTTTAAGTCCGATTCTCCGGTTCAGGTGCATCACACATGACATGTTCATGTTGCCCAATTGGCAGCCAATTGCCCCTAGCTACTATCCATGCCTGTGATTGGCTCAGAGATGACCAATCATTGCTAGGGGAGTCACTTTGCCAGATTGGAGGCACGGCCCGTTGGATGCACCCAAAACCCGAATCCGAGCTTAAAGTTCTGATCCTCTCTTCCCTATCGCGGATCCATCATGGTCCCAAAGAAGACCTCACCCCGGACTTTCGAGATGAAACTTAACACCCCCTAACAATCTTTTAGTTCTTTTTTCAAAAAAAGTTAAAAATGAGGCTAGAAATAAAAAAACATCAGCCTCATCATAGATTTTGAACCTTATTCGCCTAACTTACAGCCGTTGACTTGTGAAACTGCGACCTCCTCCAGCATGTCCTAAGGGGTAAAGAAAATCAAAAAGTTGCAAAGCTTTTAAAGTACTCGGGCAGACCCTGACCCCAACCAAAATAACTGAAAAATAGGATCAAAAGAGACATTTTGTCTGCACTAGGAGGAGCTTATAGCGCTCAATGTACAAAGAGCTCCCTCTAGTGGTGACTGCAGGTAGTCGGAATGCTATAACTTATGACATTGTATGTTCGGGCAGAGGATTTGGAGCTGTGTATTAGTAACGTAAGAACTTGAAGATATATTGTAGCACATAATTTAGGATAGGAGCTGTGTAGGGGGGGGCGGGGAGTCTACCTATTCGGTAAATTGAGGAGGATTTATGGCTAATAATACTGTAACATGTCAGTCGTATCCAGTCAGGTTTAATAGAAAGGATATAATTGAGTCAGTGGGGAATTTATAGATCGGCCGCTGCAGAACTACAAAGTGTAACGCGGGCCGTGACTGACACTCCAATAAGGAGCAGAGGACGCCGACGCTTCATGTTATCCACCAACAGTGACGGCCATAGGAAGACGAGGAGTGCTGACCCATGCATACCCCCCCTTCCCCGGAGCACCCAAGAAAATATTCTCATCTTCAAAGATCATAAAAAATAAAATAAAATATTGATTACTACAAAACTTCACTGCTCAATGTCAAGGGCATCCTTAAAGGGGAAGGAGTGGGAAACGGAGGGAAGCCGAGGCTGGGATGAAGAAGAGGCAGTGTATCCACTGCGATCATGCTCAGCTGGGTATGCAGAGCCAAATATCATCCAGGAAAATAATGGATAGATATTATTATAGATTTTTAAAATTTGGATAACATTGTCCAATATAAACCTTCTTCTTCATTAATCTATAAGTTTCCGCGTGTTAGACAGATATTTGTTTATCAACTTGTGCGGGAACATTTGGAGGAGATAATTCTTATACAGCTGGAAACATCTGTTGGAGCCAATAACAGTCAAGTCAGATTGTCTACGAGCTGCCGAGTCACAGCATGAACAAATGTGCAGTGTCAGGCGGGAGGGCAGCACGCTGCGCGGGAACAGAGGGCTCACCGTGTCAATGGTCTACAAGACAGGGCTAGAAATCCAGGGCCACCAATGGAGAACGAGATGAAATTTACAACACAGCAAAATGCACTGGTCACAGTGACCTACAATCACGCGTGTCCTTATAGTGTGCCCGAATAACAGAGAGATAGATATTAGGTGGATAGATGAATATGAAATTGAAAGATAGATATAGATACTGGTAGATCGGTAGAGATGGTAACCACCCACCCACTACCAGACATTGCATAGACAGAAGTTATAACTGTTTGGTTAACAGAGGAGGAGATGAGGGGGTCCACAACATGAGGAGGATATGAAAAGGTCCACGACATGAGGAGAAGATGAGAAGGTCCACGACATGAGGAGAAGATGAGAAGGGCCACAATATGAGGGGTTGAGAGACCACAACATGAGGAAGATGTGAGAGGGTCCACAACATGAGGAGGAGATGAGAGGCCACAATATGAGGAGGAGATGAGAGGCCACAACATGAGGAGGAGATGAGAGGCCACAATATGAGGAGGAGATGAGAGGACACAATATGAGGAGGAGATGAGAGGACACAATATGAGGGGAGATGAGAGGACACAATATGAGGGAGAGATGAGAGGACACAAATATGAAGGGGGATTAGAGGTCACAATATGAGGGGGAGATGAGAGACCACAATATGAGGGGGAGATGAGAGGACACAATATGAGGAGGAGATGAGAGGACACAATATGAGGAGGAGATGAGAGGACACAATATGAGGAGAAGATGAGAGGACACAATATGAGGAGGAGATGAGAGGACACAATATGAGGGGGAGATGAGAAGACACAATATGAGGAGGAGATGAGAAGAGCCACAATATGAGGAGGAGATGAGAAGAGCCACAATATGAGGGGGAGATGAGAGACCACAATAGGAGGAGGAGATGAGAGGACACAATATGAGGAGGAGATGAGAGACCACAATATGAGGGGGAGATGAGAGACCACAATATGAGGGGGAGATGAGAGGACACAATATGAGGAGGAGATGAGAGGAGCCACAATATGAGGAGGAGATGAGAGACCACAATATGAGGGGGAGATGAGAGGACACAATATGAGGGGGAGATTAAAGGACACAATATGAGGGGGAGATGAGAGACCACAATATGAGGGGGAATTGAGAGACCACAATATGTGGTGGAGATGAGAGACCACAATATGAGGGGGAGATGAGAGGTCACAATATGAGGGGGAGATGAGAGGACACAATATGAGGGGGAGATGAGAGGCCACAATATGAGGGGAAGATGAGAGGCCACAATATGAGGGGGAGATGAGAGGAGCCACAATATGAGGGGGAGATGAGAAAACACAATATGAGGAGGAGATGAGAGGCCACAATATGAGGGGGAGATGAGAGGACACAATATGAGGGGGAGATGAGAGACCACAATATGAGGAGGAGATGAGAGGACACAATATGAGGAGGAGATGAGAGGACACAATATGATGAGGAGATGAGAGGACACAATATGAGGGGGACATGAGAAAACACAATATGAGTGGGAGATGAGAGATCACAATATGATGAGGAGATGAGAGGACACAATATGAGGGGGAGATGAGAGGACACAATATGAGGGGGGGATGAGAGGACACAATATGAGGGGGGGATGAGAGGTCACAATATGTGGGGGAGATGAGAAACCACAATATGAGGAGGAGATGAGAGGCCACAATATGATGGGGAGATGAGAGGCCACAATATGAGGAGGAGATGAGAGACCACAATATGAGGAGGAGATGAGAGGACACAATATGAGGAGGAGATGAGAGGACACAATATGAGGAGGAGATGAGAGACCACAATATGAGGAGGAGATGAGAGACCACAATATGAGGGGGAGATGAGAAGACACAATATGAGGGGGACATGAGAGGAGCCACAATAAGGGGAGGAAATGAGAGGCCACAATATAAGGGGATATGAGGTCCTTTTCAAGTCAAAGAAGAATAAATATATAGGCTACAATTAATATACTTCTCCCCCTTCCCTTACAGACCAATCACTATACGTATCTCTGAAAAAACAATCTTGAAACACAATACTTTGTACTAGTAACGGTTATGGGGTGTGTACAGACCCCATAGCGGTACCACTTATTGTTATGCCTATACTAGAACCCAATTTAAAGAGACATCACTTCTTTTTTCCACACAATGCCCTATGTATTTAATTACATTGAGAATCCATAACTATGTAGTGTAACCGATCCTTATGGGTCATAATCTCTCTCCAGTCATAGGGTGTCTGATGGACTTGCAGTATTTTTAGGAGACTTGAACTCTACTTTTTGTTACAAATAATGTAAGAATCTGCAGGCTGGGACACGGGACAGTAGCCGCATTCCTCCAGCTCTGTATAACGGGATCGCCGCGGGATGTCTGACGGAGTCCAGCCGTGAGGGAGTCCTGTAAGTGTATTTCTGCAGAATGATATCCCCGGGATACTGTGGATTACAAACAACCTGAGGGATGTGCGCTTTCCTCATAACGAGAACACAGCTCCATTTCTTGGAGATCTGGACATGTACAGACAGCTCTCCGGGATCTGACAATTGTAGAAGCGGAGAAGTGTCTACGGTGTTGGATATTACAATTATAGAAGAATAATAGACAGGGCTCTCTCTTTTTTTAGGAACTTAGAGATATAGATCTTTACCAGACGATATCTTCAGGACTTCAGACCCTTTGGAGGTGGGATCAGTACAGATATATGTCACTATGTCCTATCAATGTAACCGAGACAAAAGGTGGAGACTTGACCAACTCGGAGTAGTAGACTCATGGAGGATGGAGATATTCGAAGTCATAAGTCAAAGGAGAAGGTGTTTCCTGTGGAACCGAAGAGTAAAAAGGAGAGGACAACCGGCACCATCCACCAGAATCAATGTCACGGAAAACGATACGGAATTATGGAACTACTTGAAGGTCATTATTCATATGGTTCAGTGATAATAGATGCTCCTATTACCATGATGGTAAACGTTCTTCCAAAAGGGTATTCCTGATCACTTTTTGGGTTCTTGTGTGGAGTCTAAAACCATTTAAGGGTTCTGAGTTGGGTTCTGGATGACATCAAGGATCCTGTCTGAGATCTTAAAGAAGATCTTAAGAATTCTGATCTGGGACTCTATAAATTAGCAGTCTGGTCTGGATTCTAAATGAGTAAGTGCTTTGGTTTGGTGTCTGAATTGATTTCGAGGTCTCAATGACTAAGGGATCTGGTCTGGGGTCTCAATGTGTAAGGAATCTTGTCTGGGGTCTCAATGAGTAAGGGATCTGATCTGGGGCCCTAATGTGTAAGCAGTCTGGGGTCTCAGTGAGTAAGGGATCTTGTCTTGGGTCTCAATAAGTAAGTGGTCTGGGGTCTGAATGAGTAATGGGTCTGACTTGATGAGTAAAGGGTTTGATCTGGGGATAGAATAAGTGAGGGGTTAGCCTTGGTGACAGAATGAGTTACGATATCTGGTTTGGGGGCTGAATGAGATTGGTGGTCTGGGGTCTGAATAAGTAATAAGCCTTGTAAGGGGATTGAATAGACATGGTGGTCTGAGAGAATAATGGCTGTAGTTTGAAGCCTGAATGAGGAGAGGCTCTGGTCTGGTCTGAGATGTAAATAACTATGGGTTATGGTCTGGGGACTGAATGTGCATGGCGGATTGGGCTTTGGGTGAATAATAGCGGTTGTCTGAAGGCTTCATGAGTAGGGGAACTGGTCTGGGAAAGTCTTTGATCTGGGGTCTAAATATGTATGGTCTGGACTTAGGTTTAAATTAGTATGGGGTATGGTATGGGGATTGAATGAGCATGATGGTCTGGGTTCTGGGTGATTAATGGAGGTCCTCTGAAGTCGGGGGATCTGGTCTAGGGTCTAAATAAGTAAGGGTATTGGTCTGGGAACTGAATCAGCTTAGACATCTGAATGAGTAAGGGATCTGGTCTGGGGTCTAGATAAGTATGGGGTCTGGTATGGGAACTTAATGAGTTTGGTAGTCTGTGGTCTAAGTAAATAAGTGGTCTGGGGACTGAATAAGAATTGTGGCCTGGGCTCTGTGTGAAAAATGGAGGTCATCTGGACATCTTTCTGTTCCGCTTGGACCTTCAGTTGCCTGTAGACCTCTACAAAAACTAGTTCAGTACCTTGGAACTAGCACAGATTGGAAGACCGCCCTTAATTGCCCTTATAGGTTACAGGGAAAGGGGTGGTCCTAATTAGACAACCTTTGTAGGGTTCGCTGCCAGTTCAAGTGGCCAACCATGGATTTTATGTGGAGATTATCAGCCAATATCATTGAACTAACCTCAGAAAGTCGAAAACAAAGTCATCTCCAGCCTCTGACCCGCCTCGAAAATTTACATTAATTACATCGGGCAGCGAGTAGATTAATTCTACACCCCATTAACTCCTAAAATGGTCTGTTCCGCTTGGACTTTCAGTTGCCTGTAGACCTCTACAAAAACTAGTTGAGTACCTTGGAACCAGAACAGATTGGAAGACCGCCCTTAATTGCTCTTGAAGGTTACAGGGTAAGGGGTGATCCTGATTAGACAAACGTTGTAAGGGTCGATGCCAGTTCAAGTGGCCAACCATGGATCTAAGTAGAGATTATCATCCAATATCATTGAACTGTCCTCGGAAAGTCGAGAACAAAGTCATCTCTTGCCTCTGACCCGCCTCGAAATTTACATTAATTACATCAGGCAGCGAGTAGATTCATTCTACACCCCATTAACTCCTAAAATGGTCTGTTCCGATTGGACTTTCAGTTGCCTGTAGACCTCTACAAAAACTAGTTGAGTACCTTGGAACCAGAACAGATTGGAAGACCACCCTTCATTGCCCTTGTAGGTTACAGGGAAAGGGGTGGTCCTAATTAGACAACCTTGGTAAGGGTCGATGCCAGTTCAAGTGGCCAACCATGGATCTAAGTAGAGATTATCAGCCAATATCATTGAACTGTCCTCGGAAAGTCGAGAACAAAGTCATCTCTTGCCTCTGACCCGCCTCGAAATTTACATTAATTACATCAGGCAGCGAGTAGATTAATTCTACATCCCATTAACTCCTAAAATGGTCTGTTCCGCTTGGACCTTCAGTTGCCTGTAGACCTCTACAAAAACTAGTTGAGTACCTTGGCACTAGAAAAGATTAGAAGACCGCCCTTCATTGCCCTTGTAGGTTACAGGAAAAGGGGTGGTCCTAATTAGACAACCTTGGTAGGGGTCAATGCCAGTTCAAGTGGCCAACCATGGATCTAAGTAGAGATTATCAGCCAATATCATTGAGATGTCCTCGGAAAGTCGAAAACAAAGTCATCTCCAGCCTCTGACCCACCTCGAAATTTACATTAATTACATCGGGCAGTGACTAGATTAATTCTACACCCCATTAACTCCTAAAATGGTCATGTCGTGGCAACCGACGCCTCCGCCAAGGACAACTACACGGCGAACCGGCCAGAAATAAATAAACCTCGTTTCAAGTCTGTGTTTCTCGAATTAACAACGCACTTTACTGGATGTATCATATTAGTCTAACACGCTTAAAGAGCCATTAACGAGTACACACAGTCGTAAAGAATCGTCTACACCCTGGTGGTTTAACACAACGCATCGTCTCGACGACATCTCGGAACATTATGGGGCTCATATCCATTAGAGCTCGGATGGAAGTGCCGGCTTAATTGAATGTTTTAGGCTGGTAATGACGGTGGTTTGGATGAGGGGTCTCGGAGGGTGTTGCCGAGCCTTGGTTTCTTACATCGAGATGCGCAACATTAAACAATGACGTTACAACGTTGTATTAAGACCGTAATTAGCGAATATCTATCCATTCTGACGGCTGCGACCTGGCAACAAGATTATGTAGTAGAAAGGTCATGGCCATGGTGCCGAGGAGGATTTTCCTACTAATAATCCCCTCCCCCCACCTCAGGTTATGCAGCTTGGATGTAGTACACATAATTATATATAAGTCCTGGTGGTCTAGGGTGGTTTTAATGGTTAAGGGCTTTAGGGTTTATACCAGTATCTTTGTTGGTCTATCCATGAGTTTCAACGGTGGTCAAGGTTGTCGAAATGGTTTATATTGCCCTCCAGTTTAGATGGTATGGAGTGATACCATCTAAATATCCATGGACTTAGGGTTTATACCAGTTTCTTCGGTGGTCTAGGATGCTGAAGATGTTATGGATGATATGGAATATCCTTGGTGGTTACGACCAGTTTCCATGGTGGTCTAGGATGCTGAAGATGCTATGGATGATATGGAATATCCTTGGTGGTTACAACCAGTTTCCATGGTGGTCTAGGATGCTGAAGATGCTATGGATGATATGGTATATCCTTGGTGGTTACGACCAGTTTCCATGGTGGTCTAGGATGCTGTAGATGTTATGGATGATATGGAATATCCTTGGGGGCTACTACCAGTTTCCATGGTGGTCTAGGATGCTGTAGATGTTATGGATGATATGGAATATCCTTGGTGGTTACGACCAGTTTCCATGGTGGTCTAGGATGCTGAAGATGCTATGGATGATATGGAATATCCTTGGTGGTTACAACCAGTTTCCATGGTGGTCTAGGATGCTGTAGATGTTATGGATTATATGGAATATCCTTGGGGGCTACTACCAGTTTCCATGGTGGTCTAGGATGCTGTATATGTTATGGATGATATGGAATATCCTTGGGGGCTACTGCCAGTTTCCATGGTGGTCTAGGATGCTGTAGATGTTAGAGATGATATGGAATATCCTTGGTGGTTACGACCAGTTTCCATGGTGGTCTAGGATGCTGTAGATGTTATGGATGATATGGAATATCCTTGGTGGCTACTACCAGTTTCCATGGTGGTCTAGGATGCTGTAGATGGTATGGATGATATGGCATATCCTTGGTGGCTACTACCAGTTTCCATGGTGGTCTAGGATGCTGTAGATGGTATGGATGATATGGCATATCCTTGGGGGCTACTACCTGTTTCCATGGTGGTCTAGGATGCTGTAGATGGTATGGAATATCCTTGGTGGCTACTACCAGTTTCCATGAAGGTCTAGGATGCTGTAGATGGTATGGAATATCCTTGGTGGTTACGACCAGTTTCCATGGTGGTCTAGGATGCTGTATATAGATGATATGGAATATCCTTGGGGGCTACTGCCAGTTTCCATGGTGGTTTAGGATGCTGTAGATGTTATGGATGATATGGAATATCCATGGTGGTTACGACCAGTTTCGATGGTGGTCTAGATGTTATGAATGATATGGAATATCTGTGGTGGTTACGACCAATTTCTATGGTGGTCTAGGTTGGTGAAGGGGTTTATATGGCCAATTATTTTAGAGGGTAAGGTGTCATATGTAAAATTCCTGGTGGTCTAGGGTAGCGGAGAGGTTGATACATAATAGCGGATTTGGGGTTTATACCAGTTTCTTTGGTGGTCTAGGATGCTGTAGATGGTATGGATGATATGGCATATCCTTGGTGGTTACGACCAGTTTCCATGGTGGTCTAGGATGCTGTAGATGTTATGGATGATATGGAATATCCTTGGGGGCTACTACCAGTTTCTATGGTGGACTAGGATGCTGAAGATGTTATGGATGATATGGAATATCCTTGGTGGCTACTACCAGTTTCCATGGTGGTCTAGGATGCTGTAGATGGTATGGATGATATGGCATATCCTTGGGGGCTACTACCAGTTTCCATGGTGGTCTAGGATGCTGTAGATGGTATGGACGATATGGCATATCCTTGGGGGCTACTACCAGTTTCCATGGTGGTCTAGGATGCTGTAGATGGTATGGAATATCTGTGGTGGTTACGACCAGTTTCTATGGTGGTCTAGGTTGGTGAAGGGGTTTATTTTAGAGGGAAAGGTGTCATATGTAAAATTCCTGGTGGTCTAGGGTAGCGGAGAGGTTGATACATAATAGCGGATTTGGGGTTTATACCAGTTTCTTTGGTGGTCTAGGGTGATGAAGATGTTATGGATGATATGGAATATATGTGGTGGAACGCTATAGGATATCCTTAAAGATCCAGATAGACTTTGAGGTCAATGCGATTGTAGTTTCTTTGATGATGTAGAGTATTGATGGTGTTACGACAGTTCATGCGGATGGTTATGGGATCTATCCCTGGTGGTGTGGTGGTCCCTGGTGGTCTAGGATGGGTTATGGCTTCCTAAAGAATATCCCTCAAGATCCACAGAGGCTTTGAGGTTAGAACCACTGTAGTAATAATCTAACAGATATAACAGAAAATCTTTAGTATCCCTGGTGGTCTAGGGCTGTTTGGTGGTTTACACTTAAAGGGTTGGTCCAGCTTTGGTTTTTCAACTACCGATTATGACCTTTGCTTCAAGTAGGTCATCAAAGGTCCAACCCCCCCAGACCCCAACCGATCTGTCGAAGATAGGCCATCGATATCAATTCCTGGCCAACCCCTTTAAGACATTTAAAACATTTTTTAGATCATAGTACGAAACACCCGCGACTCCGCCGCTTAATATCGCAACGAGACGAGCGTCCACCCAAGTCAGAGATAAGGAGCGGCCCTCATTAACCCCTCGCCGCTCCTCACCGAGACGTCTTCTATTTGTTGTCTTTTACATATGGTTCTAGGAAATCGAAACGTTCCGTGACCGGGATCGACCCCCCCCCCTCCCCCGGAATTGAGATAGATGAAACAAACGGGAAGACGTCTGCCAGCGTCTGATAATGGCATCAAAATAGACTCCATTTCTGGACTGAACCCTAGGAATAAAAAAATCTCCTCTTCTGAAATAAAAAATGTAATGGAAAAAAAATTTGTAGAATAAAAGAAAAAAAATGTCTTCCGTTTTGTGTACACAGCCCCCATGCAGACCTATGTGTCTCCTGGTTACCCCCCTCACCCGCCTCGGTATGAACTACTTATGTCATGGTGACTTCTGTGCACATAAGAGGAGATGACTCCCATATCTGACTACGAGGAGTGTGTTTGTAGTCTGTTACCGTGGAGACGCACAATAGATCTTTTTAAAGGAATATTCCCTATGATGTGCCGGACAATATATTATTTATCCATTGGCTTTACAATCCTATAATGCGGACACTGTATGGCGGTACAATGAGGGACCTATAGGGCAGTAATATGGCTGTTATGGCAGATTTATACAGTGTGCTGCATTGTGGGAGATTTGTAAGACAAAGGGAACACGGCACAGCAGGGTGAGGAAACGACCCCACTTAGAGCAGCTTTGATTCTGGAATATAAATCAATATTCCACAGTCCTGCTGCTACTAACAATATACACAAAGGAATAATTAAAGATATCTCCAGTGACAATACATAAAACTGGCTGCACGAAGCACAGAGCACAGCAGTGTGAGGACTCCCACCAGGGACAATCCTGTAATATAAATCCATATTCCACAGTCCTGCTGCTACTAACAACAACTTCAGTGACAATACATAAGACTGGCTGCATAAAACACAACAGTGTGAGGACAACCCGCCCCCCCCCCCCCCCCCCCAGGAACAATCCCGTAATATAAATTCATATTTCACAGTCTTGCTGCTACTAACAACATACATAAAGGTCTGATTACACATCTCTCCAGGGACAACATCAAACACTGGCTGCAGAGAGCACAAAGCACAGCAGTGTTAGGACAAGCCCTCTGTACGATTCATGAATATAAATCCATATTTCACAGTCCTGCTGCTACTAACAACATAAACAAAGCTATGAAAACGCATCTCTCCAGGAACAATGCCTAGCACTAGCTACAGAGAGCACAGAGCACAGCAGTGTGAGGACACATCCACAGAGACAATCAAGGAATATGAATCCATATTTCACAATTGCTAACAACATTTACAAATGTAAAATTACTCAGATTTCTAGGGAAAATACATAATACTGGCTGCAGAGAGCACAGAGAACAGCAGTGTGAGGACACATCCACAGAGACAATCAAGGAATATAAATCCATATTTCACAGTCCTGCTGCTACTAACAACATATACACATGTATAATTACTCAGATTTCTAGGGACAATACATAACACTGGCTGTAGAGAGCACAGAGCACAGCAGTGTGAAGTCTGATTACACATCTCTCCAGGGACATTACATAACACGGGCTGCTGAGAGCACAGAGCACAGCAGTGTGAGGTCATGTCCTCAGTATAGTACTGGAGTATAAATCCATATTTCACAGTCCTGCTGCTACTAAAAACATAACTAACATAACGGAATGGGACAAGACCTTACACTGGCTACAGTCTACATGGTTACAGATTCCCTTAAAGGCAAAGCCCAAGCTTAAAGGGGTTGTCCAGGTTTAAAAAAAATTATATATCAGGCTTGGGGGGACTGTAAAAATGAAAAAATGGTATTTTTACCCCCCCATTTCTCCCATTGTCCCGAAACCGGCGTTCCGGCCGACTACATCCACTCGCCTGATACAGGATACGATTCAGCTCTGTAGTCAGACAGGAGCGCCAAGGTCTGTAAAGAAACTGACAGGTGCAGGACAACGTGAAAAACAAAAAACGAGAGATCGTTTATTTTTAAAAAATTTTAAGCTCCTCCACCCCTCGAATGTTCTTTGTTTAAGCCCGGACAACCCCTTTAAAATGACTTCAGTATAACCAGATAATTTCCCAGTGTATTACCTACCATCATAGCGTCCAGTGAAGAGATAGATCCACGTGACTGCCGGAACAAACAGGAGGGTGAGAGACGCCGCCAGGAACTTCCTCCTCCCCCTGCAGAATCCCAGCATTCTCTCAGAATAGGCCAATCCCAAGGGTGACCACGCCCCTACACCGGCAGCATCGCCACTGGTCTCACCGGCATCATGTATCCTACAGGAGAAAGGAGAGGATATATCATTATATACAGGAGATACCCAGGTTATACCGGCTGTACATATATCATTATATACAGGAGATCCCCGGGTTATAGCGGCTGTACATATATCATTATATACAGGAGATCCCCGGGTTATACCAGCTGTACATATATCATTATATACAGGAGATCCCCAGGTTATACCGGCTGTACATATATCATTATATACAGGAGATCCCCAGGTTATACCGGCTGTACATATATCACTATATACAGGAGATCCCCAGGTTATACCAGCTGTACATATATCATTATATACAGGAGATCCCCAGGTTATACCAGCTGTACATATATCATTATATACAGGAGGTCCCCAGGTTATACCAGCTGTACATATATCATTATATACAGGAGATCCCCGGGTTATACCAGCTGTACATATATCATTATATACAGGAGATCCCCAGGTTATACCGGCTGTACATATATCATTATATACAGGAGATCCCCAGGTTATACCGGCTTTACATATATCATTATATACAGGAGATCCCCAGGATATACCGGCTGTACATATATCATTATATACAGGAGATCCCCAGGTTATACCGGCTGTACACATATCATTATATACAGGAGATCCCCAGGTTATACCGGCTGTACATATATAATTATATACAGGGGATCCCCAGGTTATACCGGCTGTACATATATCATTATATACAGGAGATCCCCAGGTTATACCGGCTGTACATATATCATTATATACAGGAGATCTCCAGGTTATACCAGCTGTACATATATCATTATATACAGGAGATCCCCAGGTTATACCAGCTGTACATATATCATTATATACAGGAGATCCCCAGGTTATACCGGCTGTACATATATCATTATATACAGGAGATCCCCAGGTTATACCGGCTGTACATATATCATTATATACAGGAGATCCCCAGGTTATACCAGCTGTACATATATCATTATATACAGGAGATCCCCAGGTTATACCGGCTGTACATATATCATTATATACAGGAGATCCCCAGGTTATACCGGCTGTACATATATCATTATATACAGGAGATCCCCAGGTTATACCGGCTGTACATATATCATTATATACAGGGGATCCCCAGATTATACCGGCTGTACATATATCACTATATACAGGAGATCCCCAGGTTATACCGGCTGTACATATATCATTATATACAGGAGATCCCCAGGTTATACCGGCTGTACATATATCATTATATACAGGAGATCCCCAGGTTATACCGGCTGTACATATATCATTATATACAGGAGATCCCCAGGTTATACCGGCTGTACATATATCATTATATACAGGAGATCCCCAGGTTATACCGGCTGTACATATATCATTATATACAGGAGATCCCCAGGTTATACCGGCTGTACATATATCATTATATACAGTAGATCCCCAGGTTATACCGGCTGTACATATATCATTATATACAGGAGATCCCCAGGTTATACCGGCTGTACATATATCATTATATACAGTAGATCCCCAGGTTATACCGGCTGTACATATATCATTATATACAGGAGATCCCCAGGTTATACCAGCTGTACATATATCATTATATACAGGAGATCCCCAGGTTATACCGGCTGTACATATATCATTATATACAGGAGATCCCCAGGTTATACCAGCTGTACATATATCATTATATACAGGAGATCCCCAGGTTATACCGGCTGTACATATATCATTATATACAGGAGATCCCCAGGTTATACCGGCTGTACATATATCATTATATACAGGAGATCCCCAGGTTATACCGGCTGTACATATATCATTATATACAGGAGATCTCCAGGTTATACCGGCTGTACATATATCATTATATACAGGAGATCCCCAGGTTATACCGGCTGTACATATATCATTATATACAGGAGATCCCCAGGTTATACCAGCTGTACATATATCATTATATACAGGAGATCCCCAGGTTATACCGGCTGTACATATATCATTATATACAGTAGATCCCCAGGTTATACCGGCTGTACATATATCATTATATACAGGAGATCTCCAGGTTATACCGGCTGTACATATATCATTATATACAGGAGATCCCCAGGTTATAGCGGCTGTACATATATCATTATATACAGGAGATCCCCAGGTTATAGCGGCTGTACATATATCATTATATACAGGAGATCCCCAGGTTATAGCGGCTGTACATATATCATTATATACAGGAGATCCCCAGGTTATACCGGCTGTACATATATCATTATATACAGGAGATCCCCAGGTTATACCGGCTGTACATATATAATTATATACAGGAGATCCCCAGGTTATACCGGCTGTACATATATCATTATATACAGGAGATCCCCAGGTTATACCGGCTGTACATATATCATTATATACAGGAGATCTCCAGGTTATACCGGCTGTACATATATCATTATATACAGGAGATCCCCAGGTTATACCGGCTGTACATATATCATTATATACAGGAGATCCCCAGGTTATACCGGCTGTACATATATCATTATATACAGGAGATCCCCAGGTTATACCAGCTGTACATATATCATTATATACAGGAGATCCCCAGGTTATACCGGCTGTACATATATCATTATATACAGGAGATCCCCAGGTTATACCGGCTGTACATATATCATTATATACAGGAGATCCCCAGGTTATACCGGCTGTACATATATCATTATATACAGGAGATCCCCAGGTTATACCGGCTGTACATATATCATTATATACAGGAGATCCCCAGGTTATACCGGCTGTACATATATCATTATATACAGGAGATCCCCAGGTTATACCGGCTGTACATATATCATTATATACAGGAGATCCCCAGGTTATACCGGCTGTACATATATCATTATATACAGGAGATCCCCAGGTTATACCGGCTGTACATATATCATTATATACAGGAGATCCCCAGGTTATACCGGCTGTACATATATCATTATATACAGGAGATCCCCAGGTTATACCGGCTGTACATATATCATTATATACAGGAGATCCCCAGGTTATACCGGCTGTACATATATCATTATATACAGGAGATCCCCAGGTAATACCAGCTGTACATATATCATTATATACAGGAGATCCCCAGGTTATACCGGCTGTACATATATCATTATATACAGGAGATCCCCAGGTTATACCGGCTGTACATATATCATTATATACAGGAGATCCCCAGGTTATACCGGCTGTACATATATCATTATATACAGGAGATCCCCAGGTTATACCGGCTGTACATATATCATTATATACAGGAGATCCCCAGGTTATAGCGGCTGTACATATATCATTATATACAGGAGATCCCCAGGTTATAGCGGCTGTACATATATCATTATATACAGGAGATCCCCAGGTTATACCAGCTGTACATATATCATTATATACAGGAGATCCCCAGGTTATAGCGGCTGTACATATATCATTATATACAGGAGATCCCCAGGTTATACCGGCTGTACATATATCATTATATACAGGAGATCCCCAGGTTATACCAGCTGTACATATATCATTATATACAGGAGATCCCCAGGTTATACCGGCTGTACATATATCATTATATACAGGAGATCCCCAGGTTATACCAGCTGTACATATATCATTATATACAGGAGATCCCCAGGTTATAGCGGCTGTACATATATCATTATATACAGGAGATCCCCAGGTTATACCAGCTGTACATATATCACTATATACAGGAGATCCCCAGGTTATAGCGGCTGTACATATATCATTATATACAGGAGATCCCCAGGTTATAGCGGCTGTACATATATCATTATATACAGGAGATCTCCAGGTTATACCGGCTGTACATATATCATTATATACAGGAGATCCCCAGGTTATACCGGCTGTACATATATCATTATATACAGGAGATCCCCAGGTTATACCGGATGTACATATATCATTATATACAGGAGATCCCCAGGTTATACCAGCTGTACATATATCATTATATACAGGAGATCCCCAGGTTATACCGGCTGTACATATATCATTATATACAGGAGATCCCCAGGTTATACCGGCTGTACATATATCATTATATACAGGAGATCCCCAGGTTATACCGGCTGTACATATATCATTATATACAGGAGATCCCCAGGTTATACCGGCTGTACATATATCATTATATACAGGAGATCCCCAGGTTATACCGGCTGTACATATATCATTATATACAGGAGATCCCCAGGTTATACCGGCTGTACATATATCATTATATACAGGAGATCCCCAGGTTATAGCGGCTGTACATATATCATTATATACAGGAGATCCCCAGGTTATACCGGCTGTACATATATCATTATATACAGGAGATCCCCAGGTTATACCAGCTGTACATATATCATTATATACAGGAGATCCCCAGGTTATACCGGCTGTACATATATCATTATATACAGGAGATCCCCAGGTTATACCAGCTGTACATATATCATTATATACAGGAGATCCCCAGGTTATAGCGGCTGTACATATATCATTATATACAGGAGATCCCCAGGTTATACCAGCTGTACATATATCACTATATACAGGAGATCCCCAGGTTATAGCGGCTGTACATATATCATTATATACAGGAGATCCCCAGGTTATAGCGGCTGTACATATATCATTATATACAGGAGATCTCCAGGTTATACCGGCTGTACATATATCATTATATACAGGAGATCCCCAGGTTATACCGGCTGTACATATATCATTATATACAGGAGATCCCCAGGTTATACCGGATGTACATATATCATTATATACAGGAGATCCCCAGGTTATACCAGCTGTACATATATCATTATATACAGGAGATCCCCAGGTTATACCGGCTGTACATATATCATTATATACAGGAGATCCCCAGGTTATACCGGCTGTACATATATCATTATATACAGGAGATCCCCAGGTTATACCGGCTGTACATATATCATTATATACAGGAGATCCCCAGGTTATACCGGCTGTACATATATCATTATATACAGGAGATCCCCAGGTTATACCGGCTGTACATATATCATTATATACAGGAGATCCCCAGGTTATAGCGGCTGTACATATATCATTATATACAGGAGATCCCCAGGTTATACCGGCTGTACATATATCATTATATACAGGAGATCCCCAGGTTATACCGGCTGTACATATATCATTATATACAGGAGATCCCCAGGTTATACCGGCTGTACATATATCATTATATACAGGAGATCCCCAGGTTATACCAGCTGTACATATATCATTATATACAGGAGATCCCCAGGTTATAGCGGCTGTACATATATCATTATATACAGGAGATCCCCAGGTTATACCAGCTGTACATATATCACTATATACAGGAGATCCCCAGGTTATAGCGGCTGTACATATATCATTATATACAGGAGATCTCCAGGTTATACCGGCTGTACATATATCATTATATACAGGAGATCCCCAGGTTATACCGGCTGTACATATATCATTATATACAGGAGATCCCCAGGTTATAGCGGCTGTACATATATCATTATATACAGGAGATCCCCAGGTTATACCGGCTGTACATATATCATTATATACAGGAGATCCCCAGGTTATACCGGATGTACATATATCATTATATACAGGAGATCCCCAGGTTATACCAGCTGTACATATATCATTATATACAGGAGATCCCCAGGTTATACCGGCTGTACATATATCATTATATACAGGAGATCTCCAGGTTATAGCGGCTGTACATATATCATTATATACAGGAGATCCCCAGGTTATACCGGCTGTACATATATCATTATATACAGGAGATCCGCAGGTTATACCGGCTGTACATATATCATTATATACAGGAGATCCCCAGGTTATACCGGCTGTACATATATCATTATATACAGGAGATCTCCAGGTTATAGCGGCTGTACATATATCATTATATATAGGAGATCCCCAGGTTATACCGGCTGTACATATATCATTATATACAGGAGATCCCCAGGTTATACCGGCTGTACATATATCATTATATACAGGAGATCCCCAGGTTATACCAGCTGTACATATATCATTATATACAGGAGATCCCCAGGTTATACCGGCTGTACATATATCATTATATACAGGAGATCCGCAGGTTATACCGGCTGTACATATATCATTATATACAGGAGATCCCCAGGTTATACCGGCTGTACATATATCATTATATACAGGAGATCTCCAGGTTATAGCGGCTGTACATATATCATTATATACAGGAGATCCCCAGGTTATACCGGCTGTACATATATCATTATATATAGGAGATCCCCAGGTTATAGCGGCTGTACATATATCATTATATACAGGAGACTCCCAGGTTATACCGGCTGTACATATATCATTATATACAGGAGATCTCCAGGTTATACCGGCTGTACATATATCATTATATACAGGAGATCCCCAGGTTATAGCGGCTGTACATATATCATTATATACAGGAGATCCCCAGGTTATACCGGCTGTACATATATCATTATATACAGGAGATCCCCAGGTTATACCGGCTGTACATATATCATTATATACAGGAGATCCCCAGGTTATACCGGCTGTACATATATCATTATATACAGGAGATCCCCAGGTTATACCGGCTGTACATATATCATTATATACAGGAGATCCCCAGGTTATACCAGCTGTACATATATCATTATATACAGGAGATCCCCAGGTTATACCGGCTGTACATATATCATTATATACAGGAGATCCCCGGGTTATACCGGCTGTACATATATCATTATATACAGGAGATCCCCAGGTTATACCGGCTGTACATATATCATTATATACAGGAGATCCCCAGGTTATACCGGCTGTACATATATCATTATATACAGGAGATCCCCAGGTTATACCGGCTGTACATATATCATTATATACAGGAGATCCCCAGGTTATACCGGCTGTACATATATCATTATATACAGGAGATCCCCAGGTTATACCGGCTGTACATATATCATTATATACAGGAGATCCCTAGGTTATAGCGGCTGTACAGTATAATTTGGGAAGGCGGATGATATATTCCGCCTATAATTCTGGATGATGTGATCCGGGGTATTGTGGCGTCTGGCTCCCCCTATAGACGTTTTGTGATTGTGTAACCGGGGCATGTAGAGGTCGGCTCCCAGCATCACTTGCACCGGTGGGCGCTCGGTCTCCCCGGGGGGTGACACTGGGGGGTGGGTGGTCTTCCTCCCCATTATCTGTCCTCTCCGGGGAGAATCCCATTTGTGGTGACACTACGGAGCCGAGTTCTCCCCAATTTGTCCGGATGTGTAAACGCTTCTTAGCCGCCTGTCACGGCTCATCAGTCGGCGCGGCAGATAAGATCCCAATTTGCTGCGGTTTATTAGCCGGAGTTGAGAAGAGAGGTCACCCCGATTATTTATGACACCCCCCTCGCACACGTCGCCTGTCAGACCTAATAAAACGGGAGCTGGCGCAGCGGTGGCAGGGGATGAAAGAGAAGACTATTTGCCTATTTAGTCCCCGGCAGCCGCGAGCTGAGAAGTGACTCCCTAATGGGGGGACCCCGCACCCCGGAGGAAGAGGGGAGGGGTGAGGACTTGGCACTACCAGTGCCTGTGACAAAACACTGAAACAAAACCTCAACGAGATCCGTACAGAGGACGTGTCACCGGGCTGAGGGGAAGAGGAGGTGCCACCAGGGGAGGAGAGAAGAGACACAGCAGGGTTACCCCAACACCCAGAGCAGAGTGCCATCCTATAAACAGTGTCAACACAGTTCCATCCTATAAACTGTGCCAACACAGTGCCATCCTATAAACAGTGCCAACACAGTGCCAACCTATAAACAGTGCCAACACAGTGCCATCCTATAAACAGTGCCAACACAGTGCCATCCTATAAACAGTGCCAACACAGTGCCAACCTATAAACAGTGCCAACACAGTGCCATCCTATAAACAGTGCCAACACAGTGCCATCCTATAAACTGTGCCAACACAGTGCCATCCTATAAACTGTGCCAACACAGTGCCAACCTATAAACAGTGCCAACACAGTGCCATCCTATAAACTGTGCCAACACAGTGCCAACCTATAAACAGTGCCAACACAGTGCCAACCTATAAACTGTGCCAACCTATACACAGTGCCAACACAGTGCCAACCTATAAACAGTGCCAACACAGTGCCAACCTACAAACTGTGCCAACACAGTGCCAACCTACAAACTGTGCCAACACAGTGCCAACCTATACACAGTGCCAACACAGTGCCAACCTATACACAGTGCCAACACAATGCCATCCTATAGACAGTGCCAACCTATACACAGTGCCAACACAGTGCCAACCTATAAACAGTGCCAACACAATGCCATCCTATAGACAGTGCCAACCTATAAACAGTGCCAACACAGTGCCAACCTATACACAGTGCCACCACAGTGCCAACCTATAAACTGTGCCAACACAGTGCCAACCTATAAACTGTGCCAACACAGTGCCATCCTATAAACAGTGCCACCACAGTGCCATCCTATAAACAGTGCCAACACAGTGCCAACCTATAAACAGTGCCAACACAGTGCCATCCTATAAACAGTGCCAACACAGTGCCAACCTATACACAGTGCCAACCTATAAACAGTGCCAACACAGTGCCAACCTATAAACAGTGCCAACACAGTGCCAACCTATAAACTGTGCCAACACAGTGCCAACCTATAAACAGTGCCAACACAGTTCCATCCTATAAACAATGCCAACACAGTTCCATCCTATAAACTGTGCCAACAGAGTGCCAACCTACAGACTGTGCCAACAGAGTGCCAACCTATAGACAGTGCCAACACAGTGCCAACCTATAACCTGCGACAATAGAGTGCCATGCAATAAATATTGCCAACCTATAAGCTGTACCCACCAATTGCCAACCTATAAATAGCAACAGAGTGCCGTCCTATAAACAGTGCCAATAAAGTGTGTGTGGTATATATATATATATATGTGTGTGTGTGTGATGTATATGTGTCACTGTATATACATATATATATGTGTTGTATATATCAGGCCCGTGTTGTGTGATCAGCCCTGACGGGGGTCTTCCTCACCTCTGCCCTCTTCCTCTGTGTATAGTAGAGCCTGAGCCGCTGATTCCCTCCACCCCCCCCCCTTTGGCGTCTCCCCCTGTCCCTATAAACATGGCCACACGTCTAATAATAGAGCCGCTGCCTGTAATAAGAGCTCACGCATTACTCACACAGAACCGCTCCAGACATTACTGATATAATGCCGCCATATGGTGACAGCACCTATACCAGTGCCAGGCTCAGGCATCAGCACCTATACCAGTACCAGGCTCAGACATCAGCACCTATACCAGTGCCAGGCTCAGACATCAGCACCTATACCAGTGCCAGGCTCAGACATCAGCACCTATACCAGTGCCAGGCTCAGACATCAGCACCTATACCAGTGCCAGGCTCAAACATCAGCACCTATACCAGTGCCAGGCTCAGACATCAGCACTTATACTAGTGCCAGGCTCAGACATCAGCACCCATACCAGTGCCAGGCTCAGACATCAGCACCCATACCAGTGCCAGGCTCAGACATCAGCACCCATACCAGTGCCAGGCTCAGACATCAGCACCTATACCAGTGCCAGGCTCAGACATCAGCACCTATACCAGTGCCAGGCTCAGACATCAGCACCTATACCAGTGCCAGGCTCAGACATCAGCACCTATACCAGTGCCAGGCTCAGACATCAGCACCTATACCAGTGCCAGGCTCAGACATCAGCACCTATACCAGTACCAGGCTCAGACATCAGCACCTATACCAGTACCAGGCTCAGACATCAGCACCTATACCAGTACCAGGCTCAGACATCAGCACCTATACCAGTGCCAGGCTCAGACATCAGCACCTATACCAGTACCAGGCTCAGACATCAGCACCTATACCAGTACCAGGCTCAGACACCAGCACCTATACCAGTGCCAGGCTCAGACATTGTTATAGGATCTAGTTCTAGGATCTCTATCTTCATGCGAAGGCTAAGGTACCACAGTGGATCTTTGAAGGATTGGCTAATATGTGCTGATTTTTTTTTATGGTATTATACAATGGAACGGGCAAGACCAGGGCAGCATCTGCCATAAAGTGAGATGAAAAACCTGCCTCAGGCGGCATATTGTGAATCCCTTGAGGGGGGCGGCAGATCACCATTAGTACGGACTTAACAAACGCTGACAAGCTCTGTACTCAAGGTAAATCGTGCACTGGAGACCCATCCAACTGCAATGCCCTACTTGACACAAGTAGAGATGGCAGCATGGGGAGTACTGGGGCTGGAGCCCTTTTAAGTCCTTAAGTCGGGGACCTCCTGTATTACATATGGGACTGTTCACACATGTGTCTAGCCCTGCACTGGTGGTAGCTATACTTTGTGACATCACTAAGAAGACATGGTTTAAACGTGGCCAACTACGACAACTTTGTTGGTCCACAACTTCCTTCATGATTCCTTCTCGAGGTTGCCAAAATGGACCGTTTTGTATTTCCTAGGTGGGCTGGGGGTGGTTAAATTTGTCCTGCATATGGTATGAAAATGTCGGTAGTATGTGTATCCAGAAGCTCAACATGTGGAGAAGAAGTATGGCTGGACCACAAAAACAGAAGGTAAGAAGACAAACCAGAACCATCAACCAGAACCGTGGATGCTTACCAAAACATGGCTTTGGAACCAGGTGAGATAAGCGACACCTAAATAGGGGGTAAAATAATAAGATCTCTGTAGTCCTAGGATCTCCATCTTCAGTACCATGCCAAGGTTAAGGTTCAACAGTGGATCTCTGAAGGATTGACTACTTTGTGCCTCCAAACTCTTGACCAACAGTTGAGTTCCGGAGGTTCTCATACCGAATGTTTCTTCTCCCCCGGAGGAAGAATCTACTGTGAAATGTTACAGTATAAACTCTGGAGGATCAATGCCCCCTAGAACATACTGTTGTTGAGTATTGTAGACCAAGGTTCAAAGAACAGCAAGGTTAAGGTCCAACTGTGGACCTTTGGAGGTCTGACCATGTTTTGCGTTCTCTACAAATTTGATGAGTTTCCGAGAGCTTCTTACTGAATTTCTCAAGGTACTTGTTCCTGAAATTGAACTGATGCTTCCTTGGAGAACCCATCTACTCTGACCTATAACTGCGTCCTCCAAGGAGGATCCATCCACCATGAAATGTTACTCGTTGTCTGCTGCAGGACCTATCCAAACCAACATATTACTGGTTCTATCTAAAGGATCCATTCACTCCAAAATCTTCCTGGTTCTTCTATGGAGGACTCATCCTTCTAAGCTAACATGGCAGAGATAGGTTACGTTTCAAGGGAGGACCTTCAAAAGTTTCTCCATTTTTTGTTTGACCTACAGGTAAGTTTCTGAAGGCCTCCGTTGGTTGCTCCATGCAAAGGTTACGTTTCAAGGGAGGACCTTCAAAAGTTTCTCCATTATTTGTTTCTTCACAATGTTTGACCTACAGGTAAGTTCCTGAAGGCCTCAGTTGAGTCCTTTAGGGAAGACACTTTCGGTGTCTTCCCTAAAGGACTCATCCACCCCAAAAACCAATACTCTGGAGGACGATAGTTGTTTTTGCCTTTAGGACCCATCCACCCAAATCATCGTCAAGGCTTCATGGTGAAGTGGCATGAGACAAACATTGAAGACCAATCTACGGGGGTAGACAGCAGCAGTAGGTACCTTATTTTGTTACCTACTGGCAGGAGGTAAGAGTTAGCTCCATGCAAAGGTTACGTTTCAAGGGAGGACCTTCAAAAGTTTCTCCAAATTTTTGTTTCTTCACAATGTTTGACCTACAGGTAAGTTCCTGAAGGCCTCGTTTGGTTTACTTTCGGTGTCTTCCCTGAAGGACTCATCCACCCCAAAAACCAATACTCTGGAGGACCCATGCCTTTAGGACCCATCCACCAACATCTTCAAGGCTTCATGAGAAAAACATTGAAGACCTATCTACGGGGGAAGATGGCAGCAGTAGGTACCTTACTTTGTAACCTACCTGCAGGAGGACAAATGGTCCATCCCACCCACCTATCCCGAATAATTATCATCTTCAATGAATGCTGAAGACTCCTCCGATCTCATAAGATACAGTACAAAAGCCTCAAATCCTCCGACGTTCCGTCATATCACAACAATTACAGCATCAACCACTTATCTGTCTCCAAAGACGTCCCCCGGGGGCCAATTATCTGGATACGTGCCCTCTCTCATTCAATTCTCTCATTACGTGATCCCATATAGATGGAGATACATTTGTGCCTCCGTGTAGCACCAGATGGCGGATGTAATGTCAGAAGAAAGGGCCCGGAACAACAAGTGCGAGACATCCCAGGTTTCATTGTGAGACTGAATAGCGAATAATTACAGGGCAAATCTACATTTCCTGGTGTCTCAGGTTTTTAATAAGAGGCTGCCTGTATATTAATTTAAAGGGGAAGTCTACAAGAGCCCAGACAGGGACTATACTGTATAAGATAAAATGCCTGGATGGGAGCTATGAACGTGTACATAGGGTGCAGTATTATAGTAGTTATATTACTGTACATAGGGGGCAGTATTATAGTAGTTATATTCTTGTACATAGGGGGCAGTATTATAGTAGTTATATTCTTGTACATAGGGGGCAGTATTATAGTGTTATATTCCTGTACATAGGGGGCAGTATTATAGTAGTTATATTCTTGTACATAGCGGGCAGTATTATAGTAGTTATATTCCTGTACATAGGGGCAGTATTATAGTAGTTATATTCCTGTACATAGAGGGCAGTATTATAGTAGTTACATTCTTGTACATAGGGGGCAGTATTATAGTAGTTATATTCTTGTACATAGGGGGCAGTATTATAGTAGTTATATTCCTGTACATAGGGGGCAGTATTATAGTAGTTATATTCTTGTACATAGGGGGCAGTATTATAGTAGTTATATCCTGTACATAGGGGGCAGTATTATAGTAGTTATATTCTTGTACATAGGGGGCAGTATTATAGTAGTTATATTCTTGTACATAGGGGGCAGTATTATAGTAGTTATATCCTGTACATAGGAGCAGTATTATAGTAGTTATATTCCTGTACATAGGGGGCAGTATTATAGTAGTTATATTCTTGTACATAGGGGGCAGTATTATAGTAGTTATATTCCTGTACATAGGGGGCAGTATTATAGTAGTTATATTCTTGTACATAGGGGGCAGTATTATAGTAGTTATATCCTGTACATAGGGGGCAGTATTATAGTAGTTATATTCTTGTACATAGGGGGCAGTATTATAGTAGTTATATTCCTGTACATAGGGGGCAGTATTATAGTAGTTATCTTCCTGTACATAGGAGGCAGTATTATAGTAGTTATATTCCTGTACATAGGGGGAGTATTATAGTAGATATATTCTTGTACATAGGGGGCAGTATTATAGTAGTTATATTCTTGTACATAGGGGGGCAGTATTATAGTAGTTATATTCCTGTACATAGGGGGAGGTATTATAGTAGTTATATTCTTGTACATAGGGGGAGGTATTATAGTAGTTAAATTCTTGTACATAGGGGGCGGTATTATAGTAGTTATATTCTTGTACATAGGGGGCAGTATTATAGTAGTTATATTCTTGTACATAGAGGGCAGTATTATAGTAGTTATATTCCTGTACATAGGGGGCAGTATTATAGTAGTTATATTCTTGTACATAGGGGGCAGTATTATAGTAGTTCTATTCCTGTACATAGGGGCAGTATTATAGCAGTTATATTCTTGTACATAGGGGACAGTATTATAGTAGTTATATTCTTGTACATAGGGACAGTATTATAGTAGTTATATTCTTGTATATAGGGCCGGTATTATAGTAGTTATATTCCTGTACATAGGGGGCAGTATTATAGTAGTTATATTCTTGTACATAGGGGGCAGTATTATAGTAGTTATATTCTTGTACATAGGGGGCAGTATTATAGTGTTATATTCCTGTACATAGGGGGCAGTATTATAGTAGTTATATTCTTGTACATAGCGGGCAGTATTATAGTAGTTATATTCCTGTACATAGGGGCAGTATTATAGTAGTTATATTCCTGTACATAGAGGGCAGTATTATAGTAGTTATAATCCTGTACATAGGGGGCATTATTATAGTAGTTATATTCTTGTACATAGGGGGCAGTATTATAGTAGTTATATTCCTGTACATAGGGGGTAGTATTATAGTAGTTATCTTCCTGTACATAGGAGGCAGTATTATAGTAGTTATATTCCTGTACATAGGGGGAGTATTATAGTAGATATATTCTTGTACATAGGGGGCAGTATTATAGTAGTTATATTCTTGTACATAGGGGGGCAGTATTATAGTAGTTATATTCCTGTACATAGGGGGAGGTATTATAGTAGTTATATTCTTGTACATAGGGGGAGGTATTATAGTAGTTAAATTCTTGTACATAGGGGGCGGTATTATAGTAGTTATATTCTTGTACATAGGGGGCAGTATTATAGTAGTTATATTCTTGTACATAGAGGGCAGTATTATAGTAGTTATATTCCTGTACATAGGGGGCAGTATTATAGTAGTTATATTCTTGTACATAGGGGGCAGTATTATAGTAGTTCTATTCCTGTACATAGGGGCAGTATTATAGCAGTTATATTCTTGTACATAGGGGACAGTATTATAGTAGTTATATTCTTGTACATAGGGACAGTATTATAGTAGTTATATTCTTGTATATAGGGCCGGTATTATAGTAGTTATATTCCTGTACATAGGGGGCAGTATTATAGTAGTTATATTCTTGTACATAGGGGGCAGTATTATAGTAGTTCTATTCCTGTACATAGGGGCAGTATTATAGCAGTTATATTCTTGTACATAGGGGACAGTATTATAGTAGTTATATTCTTGTACATAGGGACAGTATTATAGTAGTTATATTCTTGTATATAGGGCCGGTATTATAGTAGTTATATTCCTGTACATAGGGGGCAGTATTATAGTAGTTATATTCCTGTACATAGGCGGCAGTATTATAGTAGTTATATTCTTGTACATAGGGGGCAGTATTATAATAGTTATATTCCTGTACATAGGGGGCAGTATTATAGTAGTTATATTCCGGTACATAGGGGGCAGTATTATAGTAGTTATATTCCTGTACATAGGGGGCAGTATTATAGTAGTTATATTCTTGTACATAGGGGGCAGTATTATAGTAGTTATATTCCTGTACATAGGGGGCGGTATTATAGTAGTTATATTCTTGTACATAGGGGGCAGTATTATAGTAGTTATATTCTTGTACATAGAGGGCAGTATTATAGTAGTTATATTCCTGTACATAGGGGGCAGTATTATAGTAGTTATATTCTTGTACATAGGGGGCAGTATTATAGTAGTTCTATTCCTGTACATAGGGGCAGTATTATAGCAGTTATATTCTTGTACATAGGGGACAGTATTATAGTAGTTATATTCTTGTACATAGGGACAGTATTATAGTAGTTATATTCTTGTATATAGGGCCGGTATTATAGTAGTTAAATTCCTGTACATAGGGGGCAGTATTATAGTAGTTATATTCTTGTACATAGGGGGCAGTATTATAGTAGTTCTATTCCTGTACATATGGGCAGTATTATAGCAGTTATATTCTTGTACATAGGGGACAGTATTATAGTAGTTATATTCTTGTACATAGGGACAGTATTATAGTAGTTATATTCTTGTATATAGGGCCGGTATTATAGTAGTTATATTCCTGTACATAGGGGGGAGTATTATAGTAGTTATATTCTTGTACATAGGGGGCAGTATTATAGTAGTTCTATTCCTGTACATAGGGGCAGTATTATAGCAGTTATATTCTTGTACATAGGGGACAGTATTATAGTAGTTATATTCTTGTACATAGGGACAGTATTATAGTAGTTATATTCTTGTATATAGGGCCGGTATTATAGTAGTTATATTCCTGTACATAGGGGGCAGTATTATAGTAGTTATATTCCTGTACATAGGCGGCAGTATTATAGTAGTTATATTCTTGTACATAGGGGGCAGTATTATAATAGTTATATTCCTGTACATAGGGGGCAGTATTACAGTAGTTATATTCCGGTACATAGGGGGCAGTATTATAGTAGTTATATTCCTGTACATAGGGGGCAGTATTATAGTAGTTATATTCTTGTACATAGGGGGCAGTATTATAGTAGTTATATTCCTGTACATAGGGGGCAGTATTATAGTAGTTATATTCCTGTACATAGGGGGCAGTATTATAGTAGTTATATTCTTGTACATAGGGGGCAGTATTATAGTAGTTATAGTCTTGTACATAGGGGGCAGTATTATAGTAGTTATATTCTTGTACATAGGGGGCAGTATTATAGTAGTTATATTCTTGTACATAGGGAGCAGTATTATAGTAGTTATATTCCTGTACATAGGGGGCAGTATTATAGTAGTTATATTCCTGTACATAGGGGGCAGTATTATAGTAGTTATATTCTTGTACATAGGGGGCAGTATTATAGTAGTTATAGTCTTGTACATAGGGGGCAGTATTATAGTAGTTATATTCTTGTACATAGGGGGCAGTATTATAGTAGTTATATTCTTGTACATAGGGAGCAGTATTATAGTAGTTATATCCCTGTACATAGGGGGCAGTATTATAGTAGTTATATTCCTGTACATAGGGGGCAGTATTATAGTAGTTATATTCCGGTACATATGGGGCAGTATTATAGTAGTTATATTCCTGTACATAGGGGGCAGTATTATAGTAGTTATATTCTTGTACATAGGGGGCAGTATTATAGTAGTTATATTCCTGTACATAGGGGGCAGTATTATAGTAGTTATATTCCTGTACATAGGGGGCAGTATTATAGTAGTTATATTCTTGTACATAGGGGGCAGTATTATAGTAGTTATAGTCTTGTACATAGGGGGCAGTATTATAGTAGTTATATTCTTGTACATAGGGGGCAGTATTATAGTAGTTATATTCTTGTACATAGGGAGCAGTATTATAGTAGTTATATTCCTGTACATAGGGGGCAGTATTATAGTAGATATATTCTTGTACATAGGGGGCAGTATTATAGTAGTTATATTCTTGTACACAGGGGGCAGTATTATAGTAGTTATATTCTTGTACATAGGGGGCAGTATTATAGTAGTTATATTCCTGTACATAGGGGGCAGTATTATAGTAGTTATATTCTTGTACACAGGGGGCAGTATTATAGTAGTTATATTCTTGTACATAGGGGGCAGTATTATAGTAGTTATATTCTTGTACATAGGGGCAGTATTATAGCAGTTATATTCTTGTACATAGGGGACAGTATTATAGTAGTTATATTCTTGTACATAGGGACAGTATTATAGTAGTTATATTCTTGTATATAGGGCCGGTATTATAGTAGTTATATTCCTGTACATAGGGGGCAGTATTATAGTAGTTATATTCCTGTACATAGGCGGCAGTATTATAGTAGTTATATTCTTGTACATAGGGGGCAGTATTATAATAGTTATATTCCTGTACATAGGGGGCAGTATTATAGTAGTTATATTCCGGTACATAGGGGGCAGTATTATAGTAGTTATATTCCTGTACATAGGGGGCAGTATTATAGTAGTTATATTCCTGTACATAGGGGGCAGTATTATAGTAGTTATATTCCGGTACATATGGGGCAGTATTATAGTAGTTATATTCCTGTACATAGGGGGCAGTATTATAGTAGTTATATTCTTGTACATAGGGGGCAGTATTATAGTAGTTATATTCCTGTACATAGGGGGCAGTATTATAGTAGTTATATTCCTGTACATAGGGGGCAGTATTATAGTAGTTATATTCTTGTACATAGGGGGCAGTATTATAGTAGTTATAGTCTTGTACATAGGGGGCAGTATTATAGTAGTTATATTCTTGTACATAGGGGGCAGTATTATAGTAGTTATATTCTTGTACATAGGGAGCAGTATTATAGTAGTTATATTCCTGTACATAGGGGGCAGTATTATAGTAGATATATTCTTGTACATAGGGGGCAGTATTATAGTAGTTATATTCTTGTACACAGGGGGCAGTATTATAGTAGTTATATTCTTGTACATAGGGGGCAGTATTATAGTAGTTATATTCCTGTACATAGGGGGCAGTATTATAGTAGTTATATTCTTGTACACAGGGGGCAGTATTATAGTAGTTATATTCTTGTACATAGGGGGCAGTATTATAGTAGTTATATTCTTGTACATAGGGGGCAGTATTATAGTAGTTATATTCTTGTACATAGGGGGCAGTATTATAGTAGTTATATTCTTGTACATAGGGGGCAGTATTAAAGTAGTTATACTCCTGTACATAGGGGGCAGTATTATAGTAGTTATATTCTTGTACATAGGGGCAGTATTATAGTAGATATATTCCTGTACATAGGGTACAGTATTATAGTAGTTATATTCTTGTACATAGGGGGCAGTATTATAGAAGTTATATTCCTGTACATAGGAGGCAGTATTATAGTAGTTATATTCTTGTACATAGGGGGCAGTATTATAGTAGTTATATTCTTGTACATAGGGGGCAGTATTATAGTAGTTATATTCCTGTACATAGGGGGCAGTATTATAGTAGTTATATTCTTGTACATAGGAGGTAGCAGCAGATTCTATACTATAGTACTATACTATAATAACTAGATGTTAATGCTCCTTTCAATCATTGTGCGATCCTATGAAATATAAGTAACATTTGGACCACCCTTGGGGTATAGATGACATAACGCTGCAGAGTATAAGAGAAAAGAAAAAAAATCCCTCTTCCACTCGATGCCGGCACAGCTGTCAGTGAAGCGCTCCCATGGCGGCGGTCAGAGATTTCCGCATAATGGAAGAGCGAACGCTATAAAGTAAACTCAATTCTCCATTCTCTGAGTTACTGAGATAAAATATGACTCGCAGAAATCTAATATGTTGCAAGTTACTGTCTTCAACCAAAAATGTCATCAGTGAGTGACAAATACCCCGGAGATAGAAGTCATTGAAATATTAAGAAGTGGTCATCAAAGGAACTGTAACCATAACAGGCAGTTTAGAAGGTCCATTATGGAACGTCATTCCCGTGCAGGCGATACATCTCTGCCAGCGAGGATCTCTCCTCAGAATCCACAAGTAGAAGAAGAAAACACACAGAACCTTCAGGAACTTCCATATGTTCCAGAAGAAAAACCAACGAGGAGGTCTAAGAGCCCTTAAGGGAGAGGAGAACAGTGATGGACAGTTCCGACCCAAGAGTAGACATGTGGTCAAGTCTTGATCTTGTCCACAAAGGACGTAAAACTGCTTTCCCACCCAAAACTGCTACTTTTGGGCACTGTACCTCTGGGACAGAGATGGTTGACTTCTTGATGGGCCTCTACGATGGATGGTCCTTCAAGAGGTGGACACAAGACGGTCGGACAAACTAGTAGAGGGGATTGTTTGACCCAACCACAAGGCCAGTTTTGTTGTCCACAATCCAGACACAAGTGTCCCATTCATTACACCCGGTCTCTTTATGGAATGTCGAAAACAATATTGTTTCTGGGAAGTCATCGGATGATGTGTTGGGGTTCTTGGATTGGACGATGGACGACTTGAGAGCCATGCAATAGGAAAGTTGGTCACCCTTATTAGTGATTGGACACTGCTCCCAAGTGGTGAGATGATGTGGGGGGACATGGTATAGGGCAGTCAGTCACCCCTAGTATTGATAGGAGGAAATACTGCCCCCTGCTGGTGTGATGATGTGGGGGCCATGGTATAGGACAGTCCGTCACCCCTGGTAGTGATAGGAGGACACACTGCCCAGTGCTGGTGCGATGATGTGGTGGCCATGGTATAGGACAATCCGTCACCCCTAGTATTCATAGGAGGACATACTGCCTCCTGTTGGTGTGATGATGTGAGGGGACATGGTATAGGACAGTCAGTCACCCCTAGCAGTGATAGGAGGACACACTGCCCCCTGCTGGTGTGATGATGTGGGGAGCCATGACATAGGATAGTCACCCCTATTAGTGATAGGAGGACACACTTCCCCCTGCTGGTGTGATGATGTGGGGGGCAATTGTATTTCTCTGTCGTTAACCCCTAGCAGTGATAGGAGGATACACTGCCCCCTGCTGGTGTGATGATGTGGGGGCCATAGTATAGGACAGTCACCCCTAGTAGTGATAGGAAGACACACTGCCCCCTGCTGGTGTGATGATGTAGGGAGCCATGTCATACGACATTCAGTCACCCCTAGTAGTGATAGAAGGACACATAGCCCCCTGCTGGTGTGATGATGTAGGAGGCCATGGCAATGGAGCATGGAGCACATCCTCCTGCCACATGTGGCACCTTCTTCACTTTGTTTTATTTTTGTCATTCAAATCTCAATCTTTGTCCATGAATGAAGCTATAAAAGCATGGACATGTGCTTCTTCTTAAGAAACAGAATAGCCAGAAAAATCCAAGATGGCGGATAGCAGTCCCATAAGGAACTGGGCAGCAAATAGAATAATATCATAACTCACAGTTTCGAGGCCAGATATTCTACATCAATCAAGAAAATCAATCACTGCTTGGATCAATCTCTTCTCAGAACCCACCAGTGAAATGTGTCTCACCTTGAGGCTCTTCTACTTCCATACTCAAAAAAAATTCAAGATGGTTTCCGGCAATCTCTTTAAGATCTGGCCATCAGAGTGAATAAAAACCCATAAGAGGTATCTCAAAGGTCTTTTATTGAAGATTATTACGTGAGTTTTTCAGAATCCACTAGAAAAAGGTATAAAATGTGACCAACCCCATGCACTGATGGTCTATTCTCCCATCATTAGAAGAGCGTGAACAATCAGAGGCAAGTCAAAGGGGTTTCTTAACTTCTTGGAGAATAGGAACCGTCAAAAACCAAGAACCATCACAAGCCTCCAAGATCTCCAATCACCCAAAAAACCATAGCCAACCATAAGCCTTATTGGAGTTTTTACCTTCTTCTGGATCAACACTGTAGAGTTATATCTTGAACTTGATGGACCTTAAACATTATCTAAACATTAGAAATTGTAAACCGTCTCAGAATTTGTGGAGCTTCCATCCCTCGATCATAAAAAGAAGAAGAACGCCTTAAAATATCTGAGAAGGTACTTGGACCTTTGTATAACAACCAAGAAAAAAATCTTAAAACCTCATTATGGAGGCTACAGAATTTACGAAACCCATCACATTTTCGGTTTTCATCCTGTTTCTAATCAAAAGAAGAGTAACCTAAAAAAGCTTACGTCTTGCAATCCCTTTAAGGACTGATCATCAAAAAGGAGAGACGCACAACCAGAAGTTTTTTTTTCAAGGTCTATTATTAAACATCATTATCGAGGCTTCAAAAATCTACAAAACGCGACACACCTCAAGAAACTTCTCTTACTCAGATGAGAAGAAGCGAGCCCTAAAATATCCAACGTGGTGGTGGAGCCATCAAGAACAGATCAATAACAAGCAGTTTAGAGGTTTCTAATCACAAATCACACGGAGGTGGTGAAATCGACAAAATGTGCTGCACCTTGAGGAGCTTCATTTCTGAGATCTGGAAAAGAGAGTGGTGAGAAGATCAAAAAGGATGGTTGGACCACCAAGAATAAGTCCGTAACGAACAGTTTAGATGGTTGACATCAAACATCAAAACCTAAACTGCAAAGTCTATGAAACGCGTTTCATCTCAAGAAGCTTCACCAGATAAAAGAAGAGTAGCCTAAAAGATCCAAAAAGATGGCTAGACCAATGATAATAAGTCCATAACCAGTAATCGGGAAAGTTAATCAATGGAGGCTGCAAAATCTAGAAAATGCGTTGTATCTCCACCAGATCGTCTTACTCAGATCTGAAGAACATTGGCCAACATGGTCGGACCTGGGAGAATAAGTTCAGCTTGGCTGGTCAGTATTTAACATTATTACTAAGGCTTTAAAATTTTACACCTCGAGAAGCTTCCTATATTCAGGTCCTGAAGAACATTGGTGAACAAGATCCAAAAAGATGGTGAAAATCTACAAAATACGTTGAACCTCGAGGAACTTTTTTTACTCAGATCCATAGAAGATTGACCAAAGAGATCCAAACAGATGGTTAACCGGCGAGAGAAAGTTCTAACAAGCAGTTTAGGGGACCGTTAATAAACATCATCACCAAGCCTCTAAAATATTGGAAACGCGTTGAACTTTGAAAAGTTTTCCATATTCAGATTTGAAGAGCATTGACCTAAAGATTCAAAGAGTTGGTTAGTTCAATTAAACAGCCATTATGATATAAATGATCAAAAATCATCACCAAGGCTGTGTAATCTCCGAAACGCGTTGTAAGAAATGTTTTCTTATTCTGCTATGAAAATGGTCAACATAAAAAATTTGAAAAGATGGTTGGAACCTCTTTTTGGAGATCCATAACAAGCAATTGTCACGGGAGCCACTGCGATCCACATCTCGGATGCATGCGCACCGTGCCCCTCTCCGTGGCGTCGTCCTGGCCCCGGCTCAATTACCTCTCCACGCTCCTGCTCTCATCCCAATTTCCTAGAGCGTGCGCTGGTACTCGCTTGTTTAAAGGGCCAGCGCGCCACTGAGTGGCGCTGGCCACTTCTCGGGATTGCTGAAAAGCCGGCTTCTCCCAAAATCCCCTGACAGATCTTTGAGCTATATGCCATCGAGAAACTATATTCTGAGACCTGTTTGTTGACCTCCTGTTTTGACCCTGGACCCGTTCTCGACTCTGCTCCTTAGCTGCCAGCCCTGACCTCCTGCTCTGTCCCTGACCTTGAACCATTGCCGCCTGCCTTGACCAGCTTCCTGTCCCCCACTACAAGATTGTCTGCTGATTCTTTATCTCGACCTTGGCTGCCACTGTGGACAAGTCGCGCCTGTGGAACGACCTGGCGGTACCACGCCGCAGCTAGTCTAACTCGCTTTGCGGCGGGCTCTGGTGAAAACCAGGTAGCACTTACAGTCCCAGGTGTCGGCTTGTGTCATCGTCAGTGTTGGTCCAGGGGGTTCCCTACCTCAGAAGCCAAACAGCAATTTAGACAAGTTTTTAAACAGCAGCACTACATAGGTTGTAAAATGTCCGAAATGCGTCGTACCTCAAGGAGCTCTTATTACACAAATCAGAATAGTGTCCTGAAACATCCAGACGAGAATTGATCACTAATAAGACGTTTAAAGGGGGTCATTATCAAATATTGTACATAAAGCTGGAAAATCTATGAAACGCGTCGGCACGCCAAGAAAATTCCACTATACAGATCTGAAACATATTGGCCTAAAAGATCCAAAAAGATGAATGTACGAGTGAGAATAGATCCATTACAAGCTCTAGAAGGTCCAAAACGCGTCATATCCTAAAATGACGCCAGAAAGTCCTTTTTTCTAAAATTTTCTAACAAAAAGTGTAATATTACCATATCAAGGCAAGAGAATAGCATAATAGCGTCTTTCATTCCTAATGAGCGGTTTCTGTAGCCACCGTAGAATTGTGCGCACGCTCCTCCGCAGAGTCTATTTAATAATATCCGCATAATAATACTTGTTGTTCTGCCACTAATTTGCATACGCCCCGCCAAGCTTCATAATCATAGCACGGCAAATTGAAAGATAAATTAAAGTGCGGGAGCGGCAGCGCAGACAATAAAGTTTTTTTTTTTTTTGAAAAATATATTTTATTATAGTAGTTGACTTTTTATGATTTGTACAAAACACAGATGACAGTTTCCATTATTCCTGCCTGATAAATAATTATCTCAGTGACGGAGACACGAATGTTGTTCGAACAAAAAAAGGTTGTTGTTCAGAATTCAATCGTCTCATAGTAACAAGGAGAACCCTCTATATACAAGATTATAACTAATATAATACTGCCCCTATGTACAAGAATATAACTACTATAATACTGCTCCCTATGTACAGGAATATAACTACTATAATACTGCCCCTATGTACAAGAATATAACTACTATAATACTGCCCCCTATGTACAGGAATATAACTACTATAATACTGCCCCTATGTACAAGAATATAACTACTATAATACTGCTCCCTATGTACAGGAATATAACTACTATAATACTGCCCCTATGTACAAGAATATAACTACTATAATACTGCCCCCTATGTACAGGAATATAACTACTATAATACTGCCCCTATGTACAAGAATATAACTACTATAATACTGCCCCCTATGTACAGGAATATAACTACTATAATACTGCCCCCTATGTACAGGAATATAACTACTATAATACTGCCCCCTATGTACAAGAATATAACTACTATAATACTGCCCCCTATGTACAAGAATATAACTACTATAATACTGCCCCCTATGTACAGGGGTATAACTACTATAATACTGTCCCCTATGTACAAGAATATAACTGCCATAATACTGCCCCCTATGTACAGGAATATAACTAATATAATACTGACCCCTATGTACAAGAATATAACTACTATAATACTGCCCCCTATGTACAGGAATATAACTACTATAATACTGCCCCCTATGTACAGGAATATAACTACTATAATACTGCCCCCTATGTACAAGAATATAACTGCTATAATACTGCTCCCTATGTACAGGAATATAACTACTATAATACTGCCCCCTATGTACTAGAATATAACTACTATAATACTGCCCCTATGTACAAGAATATAACTACTATAATACTGCCCCCTATGTACAGGAATATAACTACTATAATACTGCTCCCTATGTACAGGAATATAACTACTAAAATACTGCCCCCTATGTACTAGAATATAACTACTATAATACTGCCCCTATGTACAAGAATATAACTACTATAATACTGCCCCCTATGTACAAGAATATAACTACTATAATACTGCCCCCTATGTACAGGAATATAACTACTATAATACTGCCCCCTATGTACAGGAATATAACTACTATAATACTGCCCCCTATGTACAAGAATATAACTACTATAATACTGCCCCTATGTACAGGAATATAACTACTCTAATACTGCCCCCTATGTACAAGAATATAACTACTATAATACTGCCCCCTATGTACAGGAATATAACTACTATAATACTGCACCCTATGTACAGGAATATAACTACTATAATACTGCCCCCTATGTACAGGAATATAACTACTATAATACTGCCCCCTATGTACAGGAGTATAACTACTATAATACTGCCCCCTATGTACAAGAATATAACTACTATAATACTGCCCCCTATGTACAGGAATATAACTACTATAATACTGCCCCCTATGTACAAGAATATAACTACTATAATACTGCCCCCTATGTACAAGAATATAACTACTATAATACTGCCCCTATGTACAAGAATATAACTACTATAATACTGCCCCCTATGTACAAGAATATAACTACTATAATACTGCCCCCTATGTACAAGAATATAACTACTATAATACTGCCCCCTATGTACAGGAATATAACTACTATAATACTGCCCCCTATGTACAGGAGTATAACTACTATAATACTGCCCCCTATGGGATATTTCATGAGAGAAAATAATTTGTGATATATTTGTAATAATTAGTAAAATGCAGTTTTTATTAGTTCTCTGGCATTTAAGCAGCGAGTGGAAGTCTCTTCTCCGGGGGACGATCTTTATTAATGTAATGATGAGTGTAATAAAATCTCCCTGCCTATAATAGACCTATATGACGGTGGTGTGTACCGTGCAGTATTTCATTATTAGATTGCAGTAATTAATAATACCGCGCTCATTTGTTCCGCTCTCTTGGTTCGATCAATATTCCGGTGCAGAGTCTGTAATAGACTGTAATACACATAAGTGAGGCACCGGGGGACCCCTATAAACTACATGAAGGGTTATTACTGAGTTTTCCTTGGTGATCTCTTACCCCCAGGCCCAAGGCGCCTTCTTATTTCCTGATGAATTACGTCTTCCCCGCACTGTAATGAGCAATTGACTAGAATCCCTTTAAAAAAAAAAACATTAAAATCATCAATACAAAAAATTTACAAAAATTCCACAAAAAATTGTAGGGGCGAAGCCGTAGTAGTAGTCATATCAAGGATCTGCCCCCCACCCAGGTACATGATATGATATATCCATAGATAAGGTATACAATATCGAATCGGGGGTTCCAACAATTGGGGCCCTCACTGGAATCAACACCACCATCAACAAAGTCTGAGGAACAGCTCCATTCTCACTGTAGTGGTCAAACTGTGTTACTGCATCTCAGATCCTTTTCACAAATGGAAGTTGAAGTGAACTTGCATGGTCTGACCACTCTCATAGAACGGAGCTGTTCTCCAGGATCCGTTCTTTGCTTTAATTCTGGCCATAGAGGCAAGTTTTGGACCATAGGTCAACATTATAAGAAATCCCTTTAAGAACTTTAGAGGGGCACCTTAATGCCTTGGCATGTCCACAGCAGGAGAAGTGTAGTGTAACATGGAGGCCATTTCAATGGTTTGACTTCCGAACACTGGAAACCATTCTTCTTTAGCAGCTCTCTATTTGGACACGTAGAGGAGAGTCCTAAACAGAAGACCCTTCCTCTGTGTAACGTATGTATTCCCTTTGAAAGCAATTAAAGGGGTTGTTTATAGTGACATATAGGATATATGTTGATTACTCTTCTTCTAGCTCCTCATTGAGGTCAGGTTGACTCAAAACCACAACTTCCTGTCTGGGTGACTCCAGAAGAGGTCACTTCCTGTTATAGAATGTACTGCCTCTCCATACTGCACAGACTTGTTTTAGGTCTATCCTGCCCCCTGTACTGAAGAATACGTGAAGTCACGGAGACAGTCTCTGATTTGAAAACAGTCTCTAACAACGATTCGATAACAGTCGCTAATAGTTGCCCATCTTAGGTTTTCTAACAGTTAACTCTTGGTCAATGATCCTATTTCTTAGAACGGTTAACCCGCATGTCAGACACCACAATCGAGCCAATCAAAGGTGTCGATTTGGACTTGTAGAGGAGAGTCGTAACCAGGGACCCTGTCTCTATACAATGGATGTATTTCCTATGAATATTTCTCTTCTTCTAGCTCCTCATTGAGGTCAGGTTGACTCAAAACCACAACTTCCTGTCTGGGTGAATCCAGAAGAGGTCACTTCCTGTTATAGAATGTACTGCCTCTTCATACTACACAGACTTGTTTTAGGTCTATCCTGCCCCCTATATTGAAGAATACATGACGTCACGGAGACAGTCTCTGATTCGAAAACAGTCTCTAACAACGATTCGATAACAGTCTCTAAAAGCCATTCTATAACAGTTTCTAATAGTCTCCCATCTAAAGTTTTCTAATGGTTAACTCTTGGTCAAAGATCCTATTTCTTAGAACGGTTAACCCGCATGTCAGACACCACAATCGAGCCAATCACCGGTGTCGACGAGTCAAACAATGAGACGCGAGCGAAAACGTGATAGAGGCCGAACGAGGCCAAAGAGCGAGATCCCGACATTAGATAAATAAGGTGGATAAAATAAATGGAGGGCAGAAAAGGGGAGTAAAAAAAAGAACATTTTGTCATTTATACGGAGATAAATAGAAAGCCACGAGACAGATTCCGGGAGATCAGTGGCAGATAAATGAATCGGAGGCAGCGGCGGAGAGTGATTCTCTCTCGGAAAGGCTTTGAAGAGATAGCTTGGGATAGAGGTGTCCAACTGAGCGGCCTGATGAGAAAATGCGCCTGCAATCAATACGGGAGAAAATGAGGACATAAATTAAAGTTCCGTTCGTCAGAGACTGGGGTGCGTCTTCTTTAGAAACTGCCGATCCTGGTGACAAGAACCGGAGAGGACATTGGGAAATTGCAAAAATTCCCTTCAGGGAAGCTTTCGGAAGAGTTAGATAAATCTGTCTCTCCGTTATACAAAGCAAGACATATTATTAACTCCACCGTAAATCCACCGTTCTCGATAACGGGGGAACCATTATGTACTAATGGCTTCTTCAGAGTCTCAGTCACAATCGGTCAGGCTGGAACCTCGGGAGGTCTTTGACAATCTTGGCTAACTGGGCTTTCAAAAACTATTTCTGACTTCGACCTCCAAAGGTTTTAGTGACAAAGTCTGGAGTTGGAAGAAGGGAATCGAGAAGTGGGTAGAAGAGTAGGAGGAAACTATTTTTGCACTTGTGTGGGATCTTGGAGAAGTCTACCAAAGTCTTGGAGTAGGCATCAGAAATTTGAGACGTTTAGTGGAGGGTACAGAAGAGTTAAATAATCTGCTATCTGTACAAACCCTACATAATATTAGCGCCAACATATATCCAGCACCGGGGAACGGCCTCCCTTGGAGTAATCCAGTCTCTCCTAGTCCAACAGTCTCTCCTGAAATAATCCAGGTGAAGAACGTGGCCGGGTGGAGAAGCAAGGGCGGGGTGCTACTTGTGTGCGGCCGCATCACAAATCGGTCCAAATATGGGATCTGCTCTATTATGGTGTAACCATCCGGCTATGACACAGTTGCACGTTGACCGGGTGTCATAGACCTCTATGAGAGGCTGTGATGGCCACAAATGCAACCAGATTACAGCTCCCAATATGGCCGCATGCATAACCTGAGTTACCTGGGATCTCTGTAAGTCTTTCACAGCTTTTAAGAGCCATCTCATACTTAGACCTCCAAAGGTTTAGTGATAAAAATTGTAGGCATAAGGAAATCGAGAAGTTTTTACTTAAGCAAGTGGACAGAAGAGTTAGAGGAAGCCATTTTGTACTTCTCTGGGATCTTGGGAAATTTTTAACAGTCTTGACTTTCTTGACTTTCAAAAGTCATCTCTTCATAGGCCTCCATCCCAAAGTGACAAGAACCAGAGTGGACATTGGGAAATTGAGTAGTTTTCTTTAATTAAGAGGGCAGAAGCCTCAGATCTGTCTCTCCCTTTACACAAAAACATACCCCACCGTAAACCAAGCGGTGGGAGAGAACTCTCCATTACCGAAAACCATTTTGTACTAATGGCTTCTTCTGAATGTCAGTATCAGTCGGCTGGGATCTCGGGAAGCCTCTCGGCTAATTGGGTTTTCAAGTCGCATCTACTACTTAGTCCTCCACCGAATAGGCATAGCGTCCAGAACAGCAGTAGGCATCAGGAAACTGAAAGGTTCTCCATGAGGTGAGTGGGACAGTTAGATAAATAATCTCTCCTGCTATACAACATACCATAAAATATCACCGTAAATCCAGTGGCTGGAGAGCACTCTCCATTAGAGGAAGCCATTTTGTACTAATGACTTCTCCAGAGTGTCAGTTAGTATCATTCGGGCTGAAATCTCGGGAAGTCTTCAACAGACTTCGACTAATTGGACTTTCAAGCGCCATCGCCTGCTCAGGTCTCCGTCCCATAGGCGTCCTTATGTTGTCCGCTATCTCCATCCATCTTCCATTCTGACCGGTGACTGCTCCCGTAACTTTCCCTTTATCTTCTAAATGACTTCTCAGTAATTTCCTTTTTGGCTGTCAGGAGCGTTACGGGAATGAGAAAAAAAATATTCTGCCTCCTTATCTCTCCGCGCAGTGCACTTCCCCCCTCATGTCTGCAGACTGAATGGTCTCCGAAGGAGAGAGCTGTTAAGTGGAAGTGTAAAAGGCAGCCAGGTGGGGTGTCTCTTTTTTCCTAGTGTTCCCGTTACTTGGCTCTGTATCCATAATAGGGCAGTGAATCAGCGACGGCTACGGTAATGGTCTGTATACTTACTAGGAGGAAAAAAATGTGTTCCTCACAATAGTTAAAAATACCATACTTGGAATTGGAGGTAAATATGCAACTTACATAAAATTAAATGCTTTATAAGGTATAACACGCGAATGCTATGAATTTTTTTAAAAAATTGTAAAAAAGTTGTTCTCTTTTCCCCTCTCCCAGTAGGAACTCTCAGCATAATCTAATCTATTAATCAGCAGTGGGAGTTGATGCATTAAAATCATCTTTAGACAAAATTAAACTAAGGAACCATCAATGGTTTGAGTCATAACCCGTAGAAGAAACCACAAGATTTCTTCTTCTATGTATGAAGCAGTTCTTTATACCCCTCTCCCAGCAGGAACTCACAGCATAATCCCTCAGTTAGCAGTTGAATTTCAACTTATCAATCATTTTCATAAAACTTGTAGATGAGGGACATAATGTTCATCTGGCAGCAAGCTCCAAATTAGAAGCCTACCCTACATTGTACATAAAAAGTAGCTCTTTCCCCTTTACCCAGAAGACACTCCAAGCATAATCTAATCTATCATTTAGCAGTTGAATTCAATAAACTTGAACACAAGGAACTGTCCCATTGTTTTTTGTGTTCATCTGACATACTTCTCTACAGCAGAAGAGTAAAGATTACAGAATATAAATTAAGGAAACCTCTATGCCCTCTCTCATCAGGAACTCACAGCATAATCTAATCCACCACTTAGTAGTTGGATTTCATTCACTTTAACTCATTAAAACTTTATTAAAATTTTATTTGATAAACATTTTATGGCATACTATCCCACGGAAGAGGCCTAAATATTATAGTATAATAAATAATAGTTCTCCCTTCCCCTCTCCCAGCAGGAACTCCCAGAATTATTTAATCTATCACTCAGTAGTTGAATTGAATCCAAACAATCATATTCATAGACATTCAAACTGAGGAACCTCCCTCAAATTAAGTAATCGTCTGAAATAATATTCATGCTTAAGAAACGCAATACACCAACACACTAGGCACAATTGAATGAATGAGGTGATGGGTGCCATAGCCCTTGAACTTGACCCCCTTCAAGTTGTTGAAGACACCCATCAAGTAAACATTTGTTGGCCTACTATTAGTTCTTGTGATGCTTCTGGATTGGATACACGATTATGGAAAATGGACATTTTTATGGGGTAGATGAGAAGGGGCAAACAGGAGCCCCTTAGGGGTCGGATTTGGTCATTACTCCCTGGTTCCTCCCAACCGACTGCAGTATGTGGATTCCTGCTCTACCATTTACCATAAGACTGGCCACTTTAGACACAAGGCCAATGAGATGTGTGGTCTGCTACGGAGTTGGACTTGAAGACCTTCCCAAGGCTCTGACCTTCCCATCAATCCTTAAAGGGATTATCCGAGATTAAACAAAAATCTCGAGGAGGACTGGACAAAAAAATGTGTACTTACGTACTCCGGCACTCTTCACTGTGGTCCCTCTGAGCAGTGCCTAAGTTCATTTACAGGAGCACGGCTCCAAGGGGCAGCAGGTGGAGCGCCGTAGGAGGTAAGTACACATTTTTTTTTCCCAGCCTACTTGGAGATTTTTGTTTAATCTTGGATAATCCCTTCAATCCTCATATCATATCATATCATAGACCACTAATATATAAATATCCGTGTCAAGCAATGTTCTCCATTCTCAAGAAAACCTTCAAGATCTTTCGAGTCTATCAATGGATGATGAAGTCTTTCATTTTACCTGATCATACAGGAACCCCAACAGAGAAGACAGAAAAACTACCGGGAAAATGAGCATTCATACTGCAGCTCCCAGGGCAATAGCAGCTCATCCTAGGGGGGTCCCATCAGTATTACCCTAGGGGGCAGCCTCGCAATCTCAAGCGGGCAGCCCAACACAGCGATATGGCCCGTTGCGTCTCTGCATGTTATTACGAGGTGTCCGAGGGCGAGGCAATGTGTAAGAACACTCGGATTGAAAAGGAAATTAAAAAAGGGAGAGGAAAAAATAAAGTGGGAGCGTTGACCTTCTCTAAAAACAGATCTTATCGGTTAACGAGAGACGCGTCCTCTATAACGGGAACGTAACGATCTATTTGTCTTTCTACACAAAATCTGAAAACAGGAGGTGGGGCTTCACAGTGCAGAGAGCACAGAGCACAGCAGGGAGAGGACAAACCACATATTTAGAAATTTAAATCAATTTCTACTGTTCGATAAAGTGAAATAAATAAAGATATATAAGAAATAACACAAAAAAAAAAACAAGCAAAAAAAAAAAAGTTATGACAGTGGATGTGGATTTCCTAGAGAGGGTCGAGAAATTCAGGAAAAATGTCATAGTATTGAGGACTCCCACGTAGCGATACGTATAGAAGCTCTCCAGCTCCGCGCCTGCACTCACACTGCGACACTCGAGTCCTCCTTAAAGCCGGCTGAAGTATACTTATCCACATTATATGCATTTATATAGGTCACCGCTGTGTGCATTTCCTGGTAATTAAACACGCCACACTGTACATACCGCATTCATCAAAGACATAGCGCCGGGAGGCCCCCGACTAATGCCGAATAATAATACACCCAGAGACGAGGCGCAGAGGCACCGCATACTACATGGTGGCATTATGACTCGTCCTGAGGAGTATGTAATATACAAGATAATAGAGGATAGAGGGATATTTACCCAGAAACTGTGTATTTATTTCTCCCCAGCAAGGGGGGACTAGAAGTCTCAGCATGTCACCCTATTATAAATGTATCAACTACAGATATTTCCATCTCATTAAGTATCAACTAAGATGGTAATGACACCAAAAGAAAGATAAAATAAAACTATAATACTGCCCCCTATGTACAACAATATAACTGCTATAATACTGCCCTCTATGTACAGGAATATAACTACTATAATACTGCCCCCTATGTACAAGAATATAACTGCTATAATACTGCCCCCTATGTACAAGAATATAACTGCTATAATACTGCCCCCTATGTACAGGAATATAACTACTATAATACTGCCCCCTATGTACAGGAATATAACTACTATAATACTGCCCCTATGTACAAGAATATAACTGCTATAATACTGCCCCCTATGTACAGGAATATAACTACTATAATACTGCCCCTATGTACAAGAATATAACTACTATAATACTGCCCCCTATGTACAACAATATAACTGCTATAATACTGCCCTCTATGTACAGGAATATAACTGCTATAATACTGCCCTCTATGTACAGGAATATAACTGCTATAATACTGCCCCCTATGTACAGGAATATAACTACTATAATACTGCCTCCTATGTACAAGAATATAACTACTATAATACTGCCCCCTATGTACAGGAATATAACTACTATAATACTGCCCCCTATGTACAGGAATATAACTACTATAATACTGCCCCCTATGTACAAGAATATACCTACTATAATACTGCCCCCTATGTACAGGAATATTACTACTATAATACTGCCCCCTATGTACAAGAATATAACTACTATAATACTGCCCCCTATGTACAAGACTATAACTACTATAATACTGCTCCCTATGTACAGGAATACAACTACTATAATACTGCCCCCTATGTACAAGAATATAACTACTATAATACTGCTCCCTATGTACAGGAATATAACTACTATAATACTGCCCCCTTTGTACAGGAATACAACTACTATAATACTGCCCCCTATGTACAAGAATATAACTACTATAATACTGCCTCCTATGTACAGGAATATAACTACTATAATACTGCCCCCTATGTACAGGAATATAAATACTATAACACTGCCCCCTATGTACAAGAATATAACTACTATAATACTGCCCCTATGTACAGGGATATAACTACTATAATACTGCCCCCTATGTACAAGACTATAACTACTATAATACTGCCCCCTATGTACAGGAATATAACTACTATAATACTGCCCCCTATGTACAAGACTATAACTACTATAATCCTGCCCCCTATGTACAAGAATATAACTACTATAATACTGCCCCCTATGTACAAGAATATAACTACTATAATACTGCCCCTATGTACAAGAATATAACTACTATATTACTGCCCCCTATGTACAGGAATATAACTGCTATAATACTGCCCCCTATGTACAGGGATATAACTACTATAATACTGCCCCCTTTATGTACAAGAATATAACTACTATAATACTGCCCCTATGTACAAGAATATAACTACTATATTACTGCCCCTATGTACAGGAATATAACTGCTATAATACTGCCCCCTATGTACAGGGATATAACTACTATAATACTGCCCCCTATGTACAGGAATATAACTACTATAATACTGCCCCCTATATACAGGAATATAACTACTATAATACTGCCCCCTATGTACAAGAATATAACTACTATAATACTGCCCCCTATGTACAAGAATATAACTACTATAATACTGCCCCCTATGTACAACAATATAACTACTATAATACTGCCCCTATGTACAAGAATATAACTACTATAATACTGCCCCCTATGTACAAGAATATAACTACTATAATACTGCCCCCTATGTACAAGACTATAACTACTATAATCCTGCCCCCTATGTACAAGAATATAACTACTATAATCCTGCCCCCTATGTACAAGAATATAACTACTATAATACTGCCCCTATGTACAAGAATATAACTACTATATTACTGCCCCCTATGTACAGGAATATAACTGCTATAATACTGCCCCCTATGTACAGGGATATAACTACTATAATACTGCCCCCTATGTACAAGAATATAACTACCCTGTTTCCCCTAAAATAAGACATCCCCCGAAAATAAGACCTAGTACAAGTTTGTTCAGGCTTAGAAATATAAGACCTCCCCTGAAAATAAGACCTAGCGGCAGTCATTGCAGCGTCACCCCTGTGCCATACATTAGTATTAATAAATCTTTCAGATGCTGCAGAAGGTTGTTACATGGGGAAGAATTCATGGAAGTAAATCACTGGATGTTGTGCTGCAAATGTGATACCAGCAGCTACCAGGATAAGAAGGGTCATCTATGGAAAGTGCTTTTACTAATAATGAGAGATCAGGGCCAACGATTTTAATAGAAATGGAGTCACAAGAAATACAGCAGGAAATTCAGAGTTTGGAGAGTTATAAGTTGGAGAAGTTGATTTTTTTGTTTAACGATAAATATAAATTCTTGTTCATGGAAAAAATAAGACGTCCCCTGAAAATAAGACCTAGTGCCTCATTAGGAGCCAAAATTAATATAAGACACTGTCTTATTTTCGGGGAAACAGGGTACTATAATACTGCCCCTATGTACAAGAATATAACTACTATAATACTGCCCCCTATGTACAGGAATATAACTACTATAGTACTGCCCCCTATGTAAAGGAATATAACTGCTATAATACTGCCCCCTATGTACAGGAATATAACTACTATAATACTGCCCCCTATGTACAAGAATATAACTACTATAATACTGCCCCCTGTGTACAACAATATAACTACTATAATCCTGCCCCCTATGTACAAGAATATAACTACTATAATACTGCCCCTATGTACAAGAATATAACTACTATATTACTGCCCCCTATGTACAGGAATATAACTACTGTAATACTGCCCCTATGTACAAGGATATAACTACTATAATACTGCCCCCTATGTACAGGGATATAACTACTATAATACTGCCCCCTATGTACAAGAATATAACTACTATAATACTGCCCCTATGTACAAGAATATAACTACTATATTACTGCCCCCTATGTAAAGGAATATAACTGCTATAATACTGCCCCCTATGTACAGGAATATAACTACTATAATACTGCCCCCTATGTACAAGAATATAACTACTATAATACTGCCCCCTGTGTACAACAATATAACTACTATAATACTGCCCCTATGTACAAGAATATAACTACTATAATACTGCCCCCTATGTACAAGAATATAACTACTATAATACTGCTTCTATGTACAGGAATATAACTACTATAATACTGCCCCCTATGTACAAGAATATAACTACTATAATACTGCCCCCTATGTACAAGAATATAACTACTATAATACTGCTCCTATGTACAGGAATATAACTACTATAATACTGTCCCCTATGTACAGGAATATAACTACTATAATACTGCCCCCTATGTACAGGAATATAACTACTATAATACTGCCCCCTATGTACAGGAATATAACTACTATAATACTGCCCCCTATGTACAAGAATATAACTACTATAATACTGCCCCCTATGTACAAGAATATAACTACTATAATACTGCTTCTATGTACAGGAATATAACTACTATAATACTGCCCCCTATGTACAAGAATATAACTGCTATAATACTGCCCCCTATGTACAGGGATATAACTACTATAATACTGCCCCCTATGTACAAGAATATAACTACTATAATACTGCCCCTATGTACAAGAATATAACTACTATATTACTGCCCCCTATGTAAAGGAATATAACTGCTATAATACTGCCCCCTATGTACAGGAATATAACTACTATAATACTGCCCCCTATGTACAAGAATATAACTACTATAATACTGCCCCCTGTGTACAACAATATAACTACTATAATCCTGCCCCCTATGTACAAGAATATAACTACTATAATACTGCCCCTATGTACAAGAATATAACTACTATATTACTGCCCCCTATGTACAGGAATATAACTACTATAATACTGCCCCTATGTACAAGGATATAACTACTATAATACTGCCCCCTATGTACAGGGATATAACTACTATAATACTGCCCCCTATGTACAAGAATATAACTACTATAATACTGCCCCTATGTACAAGAATATAACTACTATATTACTGCCCCCTATGTAAAGGAATATAACTGCTATAATACTGCCCCCTATGTACAGGAATATAACTACTATAATACTGCCCCCTATGTACAAGAATATAACTACTATAATACTGCCCCCTGTGTACAACAATATAACTACTATAATACTGCCCCTATGTACAAGAATATAACTACTATAATACTGCCCCCTATGTACAAGAATATAACTACTATAATACTGCCCCCTATGTACAGGAATATAACTACTATAATACTGCCCCCTATGTACAGGAATATAACTACTATAATACTGCTTCTATGTACAGGAAAATAACTACTATAATACTGCTTCTATGTACAGGAATATAACTACTATAATACTGCCCCCTATGTACAAGAATATAACTACTATAATACTGCCCCCTATGTACAAGAATATAACTACTATAATACTGCTCCTATGTACAGGAATATAACTACTATAATACTGCCCCCTATGTACAGGAATATAACTACTATAATACTGCCCCCTATGTACAGGAATATAACTACTATAATACTGTCCCCTATGTACAGGAATATAACTACTATAATACTGCCCCCTATGTACAAGAATATAACTACTATAATACTGTCCCCTATGTACAGGAATATAACTACTATAATACTGCCCCCTATGTACAAGAATATATCTACTATAATACTGCCCTCTATGGGAGATTTCCTATTGTACTTGTATATTATGCTTTATCCCTCTTTCATTCTTATATTATATATATATATATATATATATATATATATATATATATATATACATATAAATAAATTATGTTTTTTCTACTTTTAGTATTTTCATATGTTGAGCAGTTTTGTTCATGACATCATTTAACCCTTGATGTGCTCAGTCGCTGTGGATGTCTCCGCTCCTTTATGACCCTCTGCTCTTTCCGTCTGCCAGACAGGGAGTTGCTCATTTAGACCAGGGAGAGATTCCATGACCTGCTTTGACCTCAGGACTTGCCAGTTGTCATAGTAACTGGAAGCCGGAATATTTTTTAATAAATCGGATGCTTGAATTTCTAAAAAGCCGAAAGAGAAGATGGAAGTGACCAGGAAATGTTAGAAGACAGTGTACTGAGATCTCATAGTAATAATAATCACTCATGGGTGGACATTGTCTTGTCGTGTCGTGTATTTGGGACTAAAATCAGTTAGCAGTCCATGCAGATTACAGCCAGTGTTATGTATTGTCCCTGGAGAGATGTGTAATCAGACCTCACACTGCTGTGCTCTGTGCTCTCTGCAGCCAGTGTTATGTATTGTCCCTGGAGAGATGTGTAATCTGACCTCACACTGCTGTGCTCTGTGCTCTCTGCAGCCAGTTATGTATTGCCCCTGGAGAGATGTGTAATCAGACCTCACACTGCTGTGCTCTGTGCTCTCTGCAGCCAGTGTTATGTATTGCCCCTGGAGAGATGTGTAATCAGACCTCACACTGCTGTGCTCTCTGCAGCCAGTGTTATGTATTGTCCCTGGAGAGATGTGTAATCAGACCTCACACTGCTGTGCTCTGTGCTCTCTGCAGCCAGTGTTATGTATTGTCCCTGGAGAGATGTGTAATCTGACCTCACACTGCTGTGCTCTGTGCTCTCTGCAGCCAGTTATGTATTGCCCCTGGAGAGATGTGTAATCAGACCTCACACTGCTGTGCTCTGTGCTCTCTGCAGCCAGTGTTATGTACTGTCCCTGGAGAGATGAGTAATCAGACCTCACACTGCTGTGCTCTGTGCTCTCTGCAGCCAGTGTTATGTATTATCCCTGGAGAGATGTGTAATCAGACCTCACACTGCTGTGCATTGTGCTCTCTGCAGCCAGTGTTACGTACTGTCCCTGGAGAGATGTGTAATCAGACCTCACACTGCTGTGCTCTGTGCTCTCTGCAGCCAGTGTTATGTACTGTCCCTGGAGAGATGTGTAATCAGACCTCACACTGCTGTGCTCTGTGCTCTCTACAGCCAGTGTTATGTATTGTCCCTGTAGAGATGTGTAATCAGACCTCACACTGCTGTGCTCTGTGCTCTCTGCAGCCAGTGTTATGTATTGTCCCTGGAGAGATGTGTAATCAGACCTCACACTGCTGTGCTCTGTGCTCTGTGCAGTCAGTGTTATGTACTGTCCCTGGAGAGATGTGTAATCAGACCTCACACTGCTGTGCTCTGTGCTCTCTGCAGCCAGTGTTATGTACTGTCCCTGGAGAGATGTGTAATCAGACCTCACACTGCTGTGCTCTGTGCTCTCTGCAGCCAGTGTTATGTACTGTCCCTGGAGAGATGTGTAATCAGACCTCACACTGCTGTGCTCTGTGCTGTCTGCAGCCAGTGTTATGTATTGTCCCTGGAGAGATGTGTAATCAGACCTCACACTGCTGTGCTCTGTGCTCTCTGCAGCCAGTGTTATGTACTGTCCCTGTAGAGATGTGTAATCAGACCTCACACTGCTGTGCTCTGTGCTCTCTGCAGCCAGTGTTATGTACTGTCCCTGGAGAGATGTGTAATCAGACCTCACACTGCTGTGCTCTGTGCTCTCTGCAGACAGTGTTATGTAATGTCCCTGGAGAGATGTGTAATCAGACCTCACACTGCTGTGCTCTGTGCTCTCTGCAGCCAGTGTTATGTACTGTCCCTGTAGAGATGTGTAATGAGACCTCACAATGCTGTGCTCTGTGCTCTCTGCAGCCCTGTGTTATGTATTGTCACAGGAGAGGTGTGTAATCAGACCACACACTGCTGTGCTCTGTGCTCTCTGCAGCCAGTGTTATGTATTGTCCCTGGAGAGATGTGTAATCAGACCTCACACTGCTGTGCTCTGTGCTCTCTGCAGCCAGTGTTATGTATAGTCCCTGGAGAGATGTGTAATCAGACCTCACACTGCTGTGCTCTGTGCTCTCTGCAGTCAGTGTTATGTATTGTCCCTGGAGAGATGTGTAATCAGATCTCACACTGCTGTGCTCTGTGCTCTCTGCAACCAGTGTTATGTATTGTCCCTGAAGAGATGTGTAATCAGACCTCACACTGCTGTGCTCTGTGCTCTCTACAGCCAGTGTTATGTATAGTCTCTGGAGAGATATGTAATCAGACCTCACACTGCTGTGCTCTGTGCTCTCTGCAGCCAGTGTTATGTATTGTCCCTGTAGAGATGTGTAATTAGACCTCACACTGCTGTGCTCTGTGTTCTCTGCAGCCAGTGTTATGTATCTCTACCTGGAGAGATGTGTAATCAGACCTCACACTGCTGTGCTCTGTGCTCTCTGCAGCCAGTGTTATGTACTGTCCCTGTAGAGATGTGTAATGAGACCTCACAATGCTGTGCTCTGTGCTCTCTGCAGCCAGTGTTATGTATTGTCACAGGAGAGGTGTGTAATCAGACATTTGTGTATGTTGTTAGTAGCAGCAGGACTGTGATACGTGGATTTGTACTGGGGGGGGGGGGGGTGTCCTCACACTGTTGTGCTCTGTATTAGTGCACATTCCCTTTCCTCTGCTCTAACTGCTGTAGTATTCAATAAGAAGCACATGGAGAAGCTACAATTCTGGAATATAAATCCATATATCACAGTCCTGCTGCTACTAACAACATACACAGAGGTTACGCAGGCTATACGTAGGCTATATACTTGTGGGGTGCTGCAGGCTATATACTGGCGGGTGCTGCAAGCTACCAATATGTACTGTGGGGGGGAGGGCACCAGGCTATATACTGGGGGGGCTGCACGTTATATACTGGGCAGGTGCTGCAGGCTATATACTAAGGGGGGGCTGCAGGCTATATACTGGGCAGGGGCTGCAGGCTATATACTAAGGGAGGTTGCAGGTTATATACTGGGCAGGGGCTGCAGGCTATATACTGGGTAGGGGTTGCAGGCTATATACTAAGGGGGGCTGCAGGCTATATACTAAGGGGAGGCTGCAGGCTATATACTAAGGGGAGGCTGCAGGCTATATACTAAGGGAGGTTGCAGGTTATATACTGGGCAGGGGCTGCAGGCTATATACTGGGTAGGGGTTGCAGGCTATTACTAAGGGGGGCTGCAGGCTATATACTAAGGGGAGGCTGCAGGCTATATACTGGGTGGGGGCTGCAGGCTTAATACTAAGGGGGGTCATACAATGAGCGCGGAGTTCTCATGACATGACGATACTTTGGCGCTTCCTCTCGTGTGATGTTGCGGGAGGGTTTATATGAGTGACTTTCATTCGCTGCTCCCCGGGCTGGGATTGGGGTGATACGGGTCAGGTTCTGCGCGCGGGAGGGGGGAGGTACTTGGTATTCTGGCCCGGCAGCCGGGGATGACAGCTGCGGGGAGATAAGTCGGGATCACCTCTGCGGAAAACAGTGGGAAGCGCTGATAGTAAAAAAAAATAAGTTATTACTCGTCGTTATTGGGTGTCAGGAATGAAATGCTGTGGATGTTATCGACGCAACGGGGGAGGGTAATGAGGTAATGGACAAAATAAAACCTTACCGCCCTCAGCCGAGTGATAAATAATCCGTGGTATGTGTTTTGTGGGGGTCGGAGCTCCCTTTTACTGCCCCTGCATGGATATAGCATTATGCAGGAAACTTTCCCTCCATGTGTCAACACTAGGTGGAGCTAAGGAGGTTAAACTGTAGACTGATAGCTTAACTGCTCCCCCTAGTGGCCGATTCATTGGTCAGATCTAAGCAGGGGGGTTTGGAGCTCTGTGTAATACAGGGTAAGGACAAAATTGGGGTTCTCTAAGGGATAATCAGTAACCCATGATAGGGGGCACTCCGGCCACTCATATATGACAGGAGTTATTCCTTTTTTTTCCTTGTGAGACGCTTTTCAATACAAAGTGAATTTGCTCTATAACATGCTGCCTGCAGATAGGTCACGATCTATGTACAATCTGCTCAGCTCCCCCTGCTCTATAACATGCTGCCTGCAGATAGGACACTATGTACAATGTGCTCAGCTCCTCCTGCTCTATAACATGCTGCCTGCAGATAGGACACTATGTACAATCTGCTCAGCTCCTCCTGCTCTATAACATGCTGCCTGCAGATAGGACACTATGTACAATGTGCTCAGCTCCTCCTGCTCTATAACATGCTGCCTGCAGATAGGACACTATGTACAATCTGCTCAGCTCCTCCTGCTCTATAACATACTGCCTGCAGATAGGACACTATGTACAATCTGCTCAGCTCCTCCTGCTCTATAACATGCTGCCTGCAGATAGGACACTATGTACAATCTGCTCAGCTCCTCCTGCTCTATAACATGCTGCCTGCAGATAGGACACTATGTACAATCTGCTCAGCTCCTCCTGCTCTATAACATGCTGCCTGCAGATAGGACACTGTGTACAATCTGCTCAGCTCCTCCTGCTCTATAACATGGTGCCTGCATATAGGACACTATGTACAATCTGCTCAGCTCCTCCTGCTCTATAACATGCTGCCTGCAGATAGGACACTATGTACAATCTGCTCAGCTCCTCCTGCTCTATAACATGCTGCCTGCAGATAGGACACTGTGTACAATCTGCTCAGCTCCTCCTGCTCTATAACATGCTGCCTGCATATAGGACACTATGTACAATCTGCTCAGCTCCTCCTGCTCTATAACATGCTGCCTGCATATAGGACACTATGTACAATCTGCTCAGCTCCTCCTGCTCTATAACATGCTGCCTGCAGCTAGGACACTATGTACAATCTGCTCAGCTCCTCCTGCTCTATAACATGCTGCCTGCAGATAGGACACTATGTACAATCTGCTCAGCTCCTCCTGCTCTATAACATGCTGCCTGCAGATAGGACGCTGTGTTACGCTGCTCAGTATAATATACAGGGTGTCGTTAGCAGCAGATGATCCGGGAGTGAACCTGCGGTAATGAAGTGACTTTATTTACAGAGTGTCCTTCGTTTATTTGCAGTCGTCTCCTCCATTAGCAAGATAAATCACTCTCTGTAATAATGCGTCACCCTACAGCGATCGGCACCATATTCCCCGGCTCCTTCCCCCGATGTCATATTTGTTAGTAATTATTTTATGGAATATATTGTAGTCCCGGGGGCAGGCGGCGTCGGCTCCTTTCTTCATCTGAGCGCGGACCTCGGGGCGACTGTCTGTGCAGATTTGTAAACATACCTTTCCAATTAAAGGAGGCCGGAGGGGCAGATATGTGATCTATGCACATAAACATGGCGGAAAGCCTATCATATGTAGTGCGAAAAAGTCTAACGAGAACACAACCGCGTGAAACTTCTGCCAAGATGTGTCTATTTCAGTGACAGCCAATATGGCTTCCAAAATGGCTCCCATTGGGTTTCCAAGTTACTACAAAACTGTGATTTACACCGAATGACCGATCCAGGTATCCAACATCCTTGGGGTAGCGATCTGAGGATCAATGGTGGTTACTGACTACGACTACGTCTCATAACATTGGTGAATTCAGCCTCTCTATGCGCTAGTCACTGCTGACCGACAACTCATAAGGTCACAACCTCAGGTCACAGAATTTATAATCCCTTAGAAACTCCCAGGTTCAACCCTGACTACGACTACGTTCCATAATGTTGGTATCACTTGGTGAATTCAACCTCTCTATACACTAGTCACTGCTGACCGACAACTCATAAGGTCACAACCTCAGGTCACAGAATTTATAATCCCTTAGAAACTCCCTGGTTCAACCCTGACTACGACTACGTTCCATAATGTTGGTATCACTTGGTGAATTCAGCCTCTCTATGCGCTAGCCACTGCTGACCGACAACTCATAAGGTCACAACCTCAGGTCACAGAATGTGGTGCTTTGGCGCCGGGTTGCATGCAACAGAAATCCGGGGGGGAGGGGGTCTCTCTCTCTGACCAGGTGACAATAACCCATCGACAAACTTTTGGAAATGTACAATAGACAATGCCCTAGACCCTGGCCCTTCATTTAAGCCTGACTACGACTACTGCCCATCGGTTTTGTACATCGATTTCTTGACTTCCGTCTATGCCATTGTTCACACATAAAATTCTTTGAGTAGTGACCTAGTGATGATTCTGGTGAAGAACATACAACCTTAAATCCCAGTTAATGCCTGGTTTTACCCTGACTACGACTACGGTTTACTGCTACGACTACTAATAATTCTGCTATCTGCAGTTGTACATCTCCAAAGCATGGGTCAGAACCCATCTATTAGTATCTTTGAAAACAGAATCTATATTTTTTGTATTATCGATCTATATTATATTAGCAAAATGCTATCTTAGGTGAAAAGCTCCGGAGAGGCTGTTGACTGTGCTCTGTGTAGCGCGACATTGGCGACGTGCAAACAGCAGTCACATAAACCATTCTAAAGACCGGTTCCCTTTAAGTACCATCTGATATTAAAGTTTTTGCACTTTTGAAAAGTTCTGTAAAGTTTTCAGCCCATCCTGTGCTCCAGAGGGTCCTTTAGTTTCCTCCGTCCAATTACGTGAGCTCCAACGAAAAAATAAAGGAAGTAAAAAAGAGTCTCTTTCTGTGACAATCAAAGTCTCTTTGTTCGCTTCGCCTTTCTGCCTGTGTCAGATTAGTCTTATAAATCCTGTTTGACGTTTGTGATTTTTACAACTCGAGAGAAATGTTGAGTAATTGTGCGGGAACAATGGATGAATCATTGGAAAGTTCTAGCGTATGCTTCCTGGGGGAGATAGACAGTAGAAAGGGGCTGGAAGGAGGGTGTCGCTCTACAACCCGGGGCGGGATGGAGACTATGGTGGGTCGACAATTACAGAAACTATATGAAAAACTGCAAAAATTAACAAAAACTACCCAATATTAATGTGGATGTTCTGCTCTCTCGGTCAAACAGAGTTGCCTGATCAGTGGGGTTAGTCAAGGTTTGTGTACTCTATATGATCTTAAAGGGTTTTTTTCATCATACTTACCCTGGTAACGTTTCTGTGTAGTTGCCGGGTCTTCTGTGACATGGTGTGTCCTGCTGGCAGGGAACGGAGGAGGCCGTGCAGACGTTACTTTATGCACGTCCCTTCTTATGATAAGCACTCCCAAATCAGTGGTTGGAAAGACGCCCTAAGAACATTCACATACCCCTCTAAACACTGATATGGAAGTGGTTATCATGTAGTGGGAGAGCATAAAGTAATAACTGTACGGCCTCCTCCTTCCTCTGGAAAGCAGCAGGACACACAACATCACAGGAAGCCTCGGCACCTATGCAAAATTTTTACTAGGGTGAGAATAATATAGGCAACCCTACTAGGGTCAAAAGTTTCCTCTTTAAAGGGCACCTTTCACCCCCTTCATGAACTCAAGGTCTTTGCATCTTTTAATAGATGTTCGTGGCATAGTTGCCATTTTTTTCTCCGGCCCAGACCGTTCCAAAGTCAATGTCAATACTTGCAATATTTTCAGCTCTCTACTGTCAAATAGGTGGAGTCACGATGTCTGCTCAAAGCATGCAAAGACTTGGAAATAATGGAGGTGCAATATAGAGATGGGCCTATAGAGATGGGTTGTCTTCATACATTCAAACACAATATAATGATATAGGAAAAATAAAGAGGTTTTTCGACAGGAAAATACTAGACAAATTTTTTTTAAATAATTACCGTATTTTTTGGACTACAAGACACACTTTTTAGCAAGAAGGTCAGGAGAATCCAGCACCGCCAGACCCTTCCAACTGCTGTAAGGGAGATCGGGTGATGCCCTGACATAGCGCAACATCCGATCTCCCAAAGAGAGGAGCCTCCGCACTGCTCTCTCCCTCTGCCTACAGGACCTGCGGTGATGTCGGAATCATGTGACTGATCACATGCTTCTTACATCACCACATACTGCCGAGAATGGGGACATGCTGTGCTGGGACAGGGTAAGAAAAGGAGGGGAAGAGGGAAAAAGGGGAAAGAGGGGAAGGGGGGTTCTGTTTGTGTAGAGTAGTTCCCTGTGTGTTCCTTATTTGTATATAGCAGAGCTGTGTATGTATTCATGTGTAGAGTAGTTCCCAGCGTGTTCCTTATATCTGATCTGTGTGTGTAAATTTATGGATGAAGCAGAGCTGTGTGTGTAAATGTAAGGAGGAAGCAGAGCTGTGTGTGTAAATGCATGGATGAAGCAGGGCTGTGTGTGTAAATGCATTGATGAAGCAGAGCTGTGTGTGTGTAAATTTATGGATGAAGCAGAGCTGTGTGTGTAAATTTATGGATGAAGCAGAGTTGTGTGTGTAATGGCATGGATGAAGCAGAGCTGTGTGTAAATGTATGTATACAGCAGATCTGTTTGTGTTTAAATGTATGGATGATGCAGAGCTGTGTGTGAAATGTATGGATGTAGCAGATCTGTGTGTGCTGTGCTTTAGTGCGACCAACAGGGATATTTTAATTGGTGTAAAATATATTTTTTGGAAGCCTAAATCTGGGGTGTGTCCTATAGTAAGAAGCTTCTTATAGTCCGAAAAATATGGTGATTTAATATTAAAAAAATAATAATAAACTGAACAATGAATAAAAACCATATAAAAATTCCAAATTTATAATAGAGTAAAAATAATAATAATAACAAAAAAGATGCTACAAATCATATAAAATATAATAACATAGCATCTAGATGGGTCTAATAAGTTCATACTACAAATCCCACTCCAACCAGGGGTCAGATGACCCCCATTTATGGCTTCATACATCCTATAATTTGGCTCGTTGGTGTCATTAGACCCGCGGGGAGGACGGGATTTGCGGCGGTAATAAAGGCCATAATAAGCTTATGTTGTATGTTCTGTACTACAAAACCCATTCCCCAACCGCGGGTCAAATGGCCTGAATTTACAGCATAATAGATCCCTACGATGCGACGGGTGGAGGTCATTAGGCCTGAGAGATTTGTGCCCATAAAACTGCAGCTCCATGAATGTGACCTGATGATATAAAAAGGCGTAAAAAGGAACAATATACAATATATAGAAAAGATAGTAGAGATAGAAATAGAAAAAAATTACAAAAAGGTATATAATAATAATAATAAAAAGAAACATCAAAGTACAACAAAATAAATACAACCCACATATTGAGAATGGTAAATACAAAGTGGTAGTGGACCCCCTGGACCACCGCGGAAGACGACGTAAGCCGACACCTGGGAGCGGAGTCTAAGCGGCACCCGATTTTCACAAGAGCAGCTACGACTTGTTGCGGCGGGGTACTACCAGGTCGTTCCACGGGCGCGACTTTGGCCGCAGTGGCGGTCAAGGCGAATTACAGAATCGTGAGACAGTACCTTGGTTGGGGACAAACAGGAGGTCAGGACCGGCGGCACAGGATCAGAGTCAGTAACAAAACATAATAATAAGAACAATAAATTATCATTTCTTATAGCACTAATAGTGAAAAAATAAGAAAAGTAACAAAAAGTTTTACAATTAGAAACCATCATATAAATGAGAAGACTAAATAATAATAAAGTCATTAAAAAATAATACAAAATTATTGTAAGGGAGGCCTAGAGGCACAGGGAGGACACAACTGAGCCCCCTCAAAAGCTGACACCTGCCTACTTGCCTCACGTATCCTGGGTGGTATGGGACAACCACAAGGACAGTCCCTCCGTCCTAAACTGAGCCCCCCAAAGCTGACACCTGCCTACTAGCCTCGCATATCCTAGGTGGTACGGGACAACCACAAGGACAGGCCCTCCGTCCTAAACTGAGCCCCCTAAACCTGACACCTGCCTACTTGCCTCACGTATCCTAGGTGGTATGGGACAACCACAAGGACAATCCCTCTGTCCTGAACTGAGCCCCCCCCCCCCAAAGCTGACACCTGCCTACTTGCCTCACGTATCCTAGCTGGTACAGGACAACCACAAGGACAGTCCCTCCGTCCTAAACTGAGCTCCCCAAAGCTGACACCTGCCTACTTACCTCACGTATCCTAGGTGGTACGGGACAACCACAAGGACAGTCCCTCCGTCCTGAAATGAGCCCCCCAAAGCTGACACCTACCTACTTGCCTTACGTATCCTCGGTAGTACAGGACAACCACAAGGACAGTCCCTCCGTAAGCCACAGTGAAGACACAAAACGAATTACAAACGAATAACATAAAACACAAGGTCACGGGTGGGTCTCAAAATAAGATAGCGTATAGGGTACAGAATCAGGGACTGCATCAGTTGTCCATCCCACCAGTAACCATTCGCTGGACAGGGCTGAGCTATAGGGTGCCGAGTGTGACTTAATATACAAAAACCTAAACCACGGAAAACACAAACAGAAATGAACGGCTTCTAAGCCGCATTCCACGGACAGAAAAGCGATGCCGGCACGGATATTACAATAATAAATTGTGATAAAATAATAAGAAGCCTAAAGTTACAAAAAGTTATACACTTACAATAATAATGACTTTAATAATAAAGTCATTAAATTATATTAGAAAATAGTCATTATAATAATAATAATTTCGTAATTAAATAATAAAGTAAAAAATGATTAAACTAATAATTCTAAAAAATTGTAAAATAACAAAAAGTAAAAAAAAAAACAGCTTTAATAATAGAATAAGTACCATATAGTCGAGTATATGCCCACTCAAGTATAAGCCGTGGTACCTAATTTTATCTAAAAATATTGGGAAAATCTATTGACTCGCGTATAAGCCGAGGGTAGGAAATGCATTGGTCCCCAGTTTATAGCCAGCCCATGCCCCCAGTATAAAGCTTGCCAGCCCCTTGTAGTATATAGCCAGCAGCCCATGCCCCCAATATAAAGCTCGCCAGCCCCTTGTAGTATATAGCCAGCAGCCCATGCCCCCAATATAAAGCTCACCAGCCCCTTGTAGTATATAGCCAGCAGCCCATGCCCCCTGGTATATAGCCAGCCAGACCCCTGTCCCCAGTATATAGCCAGCCCCTGCCCCCCAAGTATATAGCCTGCAGCCTTCTAGTATATAGCCAGCCCCCTGTAGTTTATAGCCTGCAGCTCCTGCCCCCCCCAGTATATAGCCTGCCAGCCCATGCCCCCAGTATATAGCCTGCAGCCTCTACCACCCAGTATATAGCCTGCCAGCCCCTGCACCCCCAGTGTATAGCCTGCAGCCCCCTAGTATATAGCCAGTCCCCTTTAGTATATAGCCAGCCCCTGCCCCCCAAGTATATAGCCTGCAGCCTCCTAGTATATAGCCAGCCCCCTGTAGTTTATAGGCTGCAGCCCCTGCCCCTCCCAGTATATAGCCTGCCAGCCCATGCCCCCAGTATATAGCCTGCAGCCTCTACCACCCAGTATATAGCCTGCCAGCCCCTGCACCCCCAGTATATAGCCTGCAGCCCCCTAGTATATAGCCAGTCCCCTTTAGTATATAGCCTGCAGTTCCTGCCCCCCAGTATATAGCCTGCCAGCCCATGCCCCAGCATATAGCCTGCCAGCCCCTGCCCCCCCAGTATATAGCCTGCAGCCCCCTAGTATATATCCTGACCATGCCCTCAGTATATAGCCAGCCCCTGCCCCCAGTATGTAGCCAGCCCCTAGCTTAAGTATACCAAGCCAGAGCACCCAAAGCAAGAAGAGGATCTGTGGAGAGGCGCCGGAGAGGTGAGTACAGTGTTCATTTTTATAGACTTGAGTATAAGCCTAGTGCTGATAAATTCATAATGTAACAATAAATTAAAATAATTAAACTAAAAATAAAACAACGTCGAACATATTAATAAAAAAACTATAAAAAGTTATAAAATAACGATATTGAAAATATATAATTTACATATAATATATAATTTATACAGAATGTTTATAATTTAATACAACTATAATATAAATATTAAAATTATTATTACTACTGAATGATAGGACCATGAATAAGCTAATAAAAAAAGTTTTAAAAGTAACAATACGCTGATTAGCGCCCCCTTGATTGGCAGCGCCGTTCTAGCACCTGCGTCACATCATTATCACAATTAACACGTTGGCGCCGTCACAGTCCGCTGCTTGCACATCCGAGGGCTTACAAGATTGGGCGCCCGGTCTGTCTCCCCGTGTATACGGCTACGTGCTAAAATTAAACACCCAATTAGCGGCGCCTTCCCCATACACGAGCGTCGGCTTATTAAAATTACACATTTAATGAAGACTATACTTTACAGTTAATCTGCATTTACACATCAAGGGCCATTACTGGGAAAACAGGATTTCAATTTATTTGGGAAGGTTCAACGTAAAACGACACCTTAAAGTAATTATATTAACATCATGTTTCCCCTGGGGGTTTCCCTTTTAATATGAAAGGCTCGTTTTTAGACGTCCCCCTTTTAATGAGGCGAAACGAGAAGGAAAACATTTTGTTTATGAGATGTATAAAAATACAGGCTGCGTCTAAAAGGGATAAAAAAACGTAATCTGGTTAGAGTTGTAACCACCCCTTTAAACGTCATGATTCCGCCCCTGAGCACCATAACCCCACCCATGAGTAACAGCATTATCTATTTTGCAATCAAACAGCCAATGACCCGAGGGGTCTCTTATGATCACTGACCTAATGAATCTCTTCGTCTTTCAGTACAGAACAAATATCGTTGAAATTTGGGACAAAAAAGGAAGTTATACGTTAATAATAGCTCCACCTATGTATTACATAACCCACCCATGAGTAACAAAGCTACACCCATGAGTAACAAAGCTACACCCATGAGTGTACTTCCTATTCGATGTAATAAATGTTAAGTCTGTTCTTCACTCTTCGGGTCATTTTGAGGCCTGACCAATCAGACACAATGGAACACCCAGTCGACTACTTTGAGCCTGAAGAGTCTCTTAAGTTATTGTATTTATATATACGGAATAGAAATTATTAAAATTATAAGACACAAAGGCTGAAATACCTTAGTACAGACTTCTAGTAATCACAGTTTTAATGTTCAAAGTTCCACCCATGAATACCATAACTCCGCCCATGAGCATTAGAATCACACCCATGAATAATTGGATCTGTTATTCTTTAAGGGTCCCAATTTGAATGAGCTTTAAGAAAGGGGTGAGGGATGGAAGGAAGAAATAGCAGAGTATGGCTGGGTCCTTAATCACACCTTTAGTTGAATTGTTCCACCTCTGAATACTGTAGCTCCACCCACAATCTGTAGAACAATGCCCATTGTTAGGGTCATTTTGGCCACTGACCATTCTGCACCTTTGAGCAATCCTGTCCTGAATAGTCTCTTAATATCTTTTGCCTTTAAGTACAATAGAAGACTAGAATGAATTTAATAGCTGCACAATCACAATTTAAATTTTCATGGCTCCACCTGAATGAATCCTCTAATCCAATGTTATCTTGACAAGTTTCCAAAATTGGTGGTGTATGATCTATAAAGGATCATATAACTTAGCAATGTTTTGTAAACACACCTTTACATCACATGTTCTGACCTCTAAGGACTATAAACCCACCCATGAGCAACAGAACCACTCCCATGGGATAACCTTCAAGAATGGGATGGGGTATAGCTTAGAAAGGATAGAATAGAGATAGAGATAGTTCTGTAATCACACTTTTTTTATGTGGTCTCACCTCTGAGTAATATAACCCCACCCTTGAGCAACAGAACCACTCCCATGAGTGTACCCATATGAAATTAACCTAATCTGTTATACACTCTTATCTTGATAACCTTCAAGAATGGGATAGGGAATAGGCGAGAAAGGATAGAATAGAGATAGAGATAGTTATGTAATCATACCTTTTTTGTATGGTCTCACCTCTGAGTAATATAACCCCACCCATGAGCAATAGAACCACTCCCATGAGTGTACAACTATGTTATTAATCTAATCTGCTACTTACTGTTATCTTTATAAACTTTAAGAATATGGGTATGGTATGGTCTAGAAACGACAGAATAACTGAGATAGTTTTTTTATATGGTCTCCCGCCTGAGTACTATAACCCATCCATGAGCAATAGAATCATACCCTAGAGTATACCCTTCTCTGTTTAATCTGATCTGTCATTTGCTTTTACACTTTTAATTACATTTAGATTTAAGAATAGAGTAAGATATGGTCTAGACAGGATGAAATAACTGGCAGGGCCCAACCCCTGCGTACTGTAACCCCACCCATGAGTAATAGAGTATACTCCTATTTGATTAATGTGATTTGTTATTCACTCTTAGGGACATTTTGGGTACTGGCCAGTCAGACACACACACACATACCATATATATATATATCAAAAAGTTAAAAAAATCAAAAGTTAAATATTCATGGCTCCGCCTATGAATACCATAACCATTCCCATGAGCAACAGAGCCCCAACCACGAGTATACCTTCTATTCAAGGATTATTTTAGCGACCAGCCATCCACACACCATCAAACAGCCGGTCTCTGACTTTGATATTGAGCTTAAAGAGTCTCTTATGTTATTTGCCTTTAAATACAGAATAAAAATTATTGAAATTTTAGCTCAGCAGAGAAACGGGAGCGGGAGAGAGAGAGCTTTCTGTGCCAATAACCCACTGCTGCAAATCTCTCATTTCTAATTACTAAGCAAGCTGCAAGACACATACCCAGAGTGCCAGGCAGTTAGGATGTCACGCCAGTCGGGCACAGCCACCCAACCTATTCAGATTGTCATTGGAATTAAAACTGTAGGCATATCAGCTAAGCCGTGCCAGCAGCCACCGCACTCACAAGGACTTTGTGCTGTTAAATCTGCCAGAACAAGTTTATAGTATATTGTTACTTTGTAACCAATATGGAAATTTTTCTATTAGGTGCCGGTAATAAAGCGTGGGACAAAATCTTAAAAATACAAGGTGGTGGACCAATAGTCAGGGACCGGCTTGACTTATCAGGCAGAGAATTGTGCACTATAAGAGTATATTATTCCCAATGTTTACTTTCTTTAAGGCTATTTACTCTTTACTGTTATTGTTCAAGGAAGCAGTTCAAAATGGCTGCCCATAGTAGAAACTTCCTGTCTGCAGTCATGGCAGGAAGTGCAAAAATTATTATAAAATAATCAATACCATTTTGTCAACTGGGGGAAGAATAAGTCCAACCCAACTTGTCATACATTTGCCTCATCCTTTATCGGGATTTTGAATATTAATATCAGATAGGCGCGTTCCTACATAAGGCATCTGCAACTCAACTGACCAACTCTTCTCCGTCAATGGACTACACAGTAGAGGGAGCTAAAAGCAGATGGTCCCATACACTATGTAGTGGCCACATTGGGATACTGTCTCTTAGCTCCCATTTCATTCTGCTTCTGGATAGTTCTGGTACTGATTGTTGGGGATGAACCCCAAAAAATCTGCTACTGATGGCCTAATCAAAAATCCCTTTAAAAATGAGGGACATGGAATGTCAGGCACATCCCTCTAACTTTCGGGGTCTGTTGGTACCTGCTACAATAGGATAGGCTATCAATATCAAAATCCTGAAAGAGCCTCAGAATCCCTTCAATAGATCAAAGAGAGATTGCATGACCAGGGGTGACCTATCAAAAATAGTGTCGTTATGTGGCACCTGGGAAATAAGAGGTCCAAACATTGATAGGACCCATCACTTTTGTAATTGTGTACATAAAAATGCCATGATGTATTGCTCAGATGTTCGGACTGCAAGACCTTTTATTGAGATTAAGGTTGCACAAGATGGACAATGCGTTTCGGGAATGGACCGTTCTATCATCCGGTCCAGATACCGATTTGGCTGTCATGTGGGTGGTCTCTTCTCTGGAAGAGACTTCTCTAGGTTCTTCTCTCGAAACGCTTCTCTTCTATTTGTAGAGGAATGCCCCCTGTCTATGGTGATGGTAGGACTGCCTCTCCTCTAGGTGTAGAGGATGTCCCCTGTCTATGGTGATGGTAGAACCTCCTCTCCTCTAGGTGTAAAGGATGCCCCTTGTCTATGGTAATGGTAGAACCTCCTCTCCTCTAGGTGTAGAGGATGCCCCCTGTCTATGGTGATGGTAGATTCTCCTCTCCTCTAGGTGTAGAGGATGTCCCCTGTCTATGGTGATGGTAGAACCTCCTCTCCTCTAGGTGTAGAGGATGCCCCCTGTCTATGGTGATGGTAGATTCTCCTCTCCTCTAGGTGTAGAGGATGCCCCCTGTCTATGGTGATGGTAGATTCTCCTCTCCTCTAGGTGTAGAGGATGCCCCCTGTCTATGGTGATGGTAGAACCTCCTCTCTTCTATTTGTAGAGGAATGCCCCCTGTCTATGGTGATGGTAGGACTGCCTCTCCTCTAGGTGTAGAGGATGTCCCCTGTCTATGGTGATGGTAAAATCTCCTCTCCTCTAGGTGTAGAGGATGCCTCCTGTCTATGGTGATGGTAGATTCTCCTCTCCTCTAGGTGTAGAGGATGCCTCCTGTCTATGGTGATGGTAGAATCTCCTCTCCTCTAGGTGTAGAGGATGCCTCCTGTCTATGGTGATGGTAGAATCTCCTCTCCTCTAGGTGTAGAGGATGTTTCCTGTCTATGGTGATGCTAGAACCTCCTCTCCTCTAGGTGTAGAGGATGTCCCCTGTCTATGGTGATGGTAGAACATCCTCCCCTCTAGGTGTAGATGATTTTCCCTTTCTATGATGATGGTAGAACCTCCTCTCCTCTAGGTGTAGAGGATGCCCCCTGTCTATGGTGGTGGTAGAACCCCCTCTCCTCTAGGTGTAAAGGATGTCCCTGGTCTATGGTGATGGTAGAACTGCCTCTCCTCTAGGTGTAGAGGATGTCTCCTGTCTATGGTGATGGTAGAACCTCCTCTCCTCTAGGTGTAGAGGATGTCCCTGGTCTATGGTGATGCTAGAACCACCTCTCCTCTAGGTGTAGAGGATGCCCCCTGTCTATGGTGATGTTAGAGCCTCCTCTCCTCTAGGTGTAGAGGATGTCCTCTGTCTATGGTGATGGTAGAACCACCTTTCCTCTAGGTGTAGAGGATGCCCCCTGTCTATGGTGATGGTAAAACCGCCTCTCCTCTAGGTGTAAAGGATGCCCCTTGTCTATGGTGATGGTAGAACCTCCTCTCCTCTAGGTGTAGAGGATGGCCCCTGTCTATGGTGATGGTAAAACCGCCTCTCCTCTAGGTGTAAAGGATGCCCCTTGTCTATGGTAATGGTAGAACCTCCTCTCCTCTAGGTGTAGAGGATGCCTCCTGTCTATGGTGGTGGTAGAACCTCCTCTCCTCTAGGTGTAGAGGATGTCCCTGGTCTATGGTGATGCTAGAACCTCCTCTCCTCTAGGTGTAGAGGATGCCCCCTGTCTATGGTGATGGTAGAACCTCCTCTCCTCTAGGTGTAGAGGATGTCCCCTGTCTATGATGATGGTAGAACCTCCTCTCCTCTAGGTGTAGAGGATGCCCCCTGTCTATGGTGATGTTAGAACCTCCTCTCCTCTAGGTGTAGAGGATGTCCTCTGTCTATGGTGATGGTAGAACCACCTTTCCTCTAGGTGTAGAGGATGTCCCCTGTCTATGGTGATGGTATAACCCCCTCTCCTCTAGGTGTAGAGGATTCCCCCTGTCTATGGTGATGTTAGAACCTCCTCTCTTCTAGGTGTAGAGGATGCCCCCTGTCTATGGTGATGGTAAAACCGCCTCTCCTCTAGGTGTAAAGGATGCCCCTTGTCTATGGTGATGGTAGAACCTCCTTTCATCTAGGTGTAGCGGATGGCCCCTGTCTATGGTGATGGTAAAACCGCCTCTCCTCTGGGTGTGGCGGATGCCCCCTGTCTATGGTGATGGTAGAACCTCCTCTCCTCTACGTGTAGAGGACGTCCCCTGTCTATGGTGATGGTAGAACCTCCTCCCCTCTAGGTGTAGATGATGCTCCCTGTCTATGGTGATGGTAGAACCTCCTCCCCTCTAGGTGTAGAGGATGCCCCTGTCTATGGTGATGGTAGAACCTCCTCTCCTCTAGGTGTAGAGGAGGCCCCCTGTCTATGGTGATGGTAGAACCTCCTCTCCTCTAGGTGTAGAGGATGTCCCTGGTCTATGGTGATGCTAGAACCACCTCTCCTCTAGATGTAGAGGATGTCCCCTGTCTATGGTGATGGTAGAACCTCCTCCCCTCTAGGTGTAGATGATGCTCCCTTTCTATGATGATGGTAGAACCTCCTCTCCTCTAGGTGTAGAGGATGCCCCCTGTCTATGGTGGTGGTAGAACCTCCTCTCCTCTAGGTGTAGAGGATGTCCCTGGTCTATGGTGATGGTAGAACTGCCTCTCCTCTAGGTGTAGAGGATGTCTCCTGTCTATGGTGATGGTAAAACCTCCTCTCCTCTAGGTGTAGAGGATGTCCCTGGTCTATGGTGATGCTAGAACCACCTCTCCTCTAGGTGTAGAGGATGTCCCCTGTCTATGGTGATGGTAGAACCTCCTCTCCTCTAGGTGTAGAGGATGCTCCTGTCTATGGTGATGGTAGAACCTCCTCTCCTCTAGGTGTAGAGGATGTCCCCTGTCTATGATGATTGTAGAACCTCCTCTCCTCTAGGTGTAGAGGATGTCCCCTGTCTATGGTGATGGTAGAACCTCCTCTCCTCTAGGTGTAGAGGATGCTCCTGTCTATGGTGATGGTAGAACCTCCTCTCCTCTAGGTGTAGAGGATGTCCCCTGTCTATGATGATTGTAGAACCTCCTCTCCTCTAGGTGTAGAGGATGCCCCCTGTCTATGGTGATGTTAGAACCTCCTCTCCTCTAGGTGTAGAGGATGTCCTCTGTCTATGGTGATGGTAGAACCACCTTTCCTCTAGGTGTAGAGGATGCCCCCTGTCTATGGTGATGGTAGAACCCCCTCTCCTCTAGGTGTAGACGATTCCCCCTGTCTATGGTGATGTTAGAACCTCCTCTCCTCTAGGTGTAGAGGATGTCCCCTGTCTATGGTGATGGTAAAACCGCCTCTCCTCTAGGTGTAAAGGATGCCCCTTGTCTATGGTGATGGTAGAACCTCCTCTCCTCTAGGTGTAGAGGATGGCCCCTGTCTATGGTGATGGTAAAACCGCCTCTCCTCTAGGTGTAAAGGATGCCCCTTGTCTATGGTAATGGTAGAACCTCCTCTCCTCTAGGTGTAGAGGATGCCTCCTGTCTATGGTGGTGGTAGAACCTCCTCTCCTCTAGGTGTAGAGGGTGTCCCTGGTCTATGGTGATGCTAGAACCTCCTCTCCTCTAGGTGTAGAGGATGCCCCCTGTCTATGGTGATGGTAGAACCTCCTCTCCTCTAGGTGTAGAGGATGTCCCCTGTCTGTGGTGATGGTATAACCTCCTCTCCTCTAGGTGTAGAGGATGCCCCTTTCTATGGTGATGGTAGAACCTCCTCTCCTCTAGGTGTAGAGGATGTCCCTGGTCTATGGTGATGCTAGAACCCCCTCTCCTCTAGGTGTAGAGGATGCCCCTGTCTATGGTGATGGTAGAACCTCCTCTCCTCTAGGTGTAGAGGATGCCCCCTGTCTATGGTGATGGTAGAACCTCCTCTCCTCTAGGTTTAGAGGATGTCCCCTGTCTATGGTGATGGTAGAACTGCCACTCCTCTAGGTGTGGAGGATGCCCCCTGTCTATGGTGATGGTGGGACCGCCTCTTCTCTGTGTGTAGAGTTTCCCGTGTGCCTATGGTAAAACCAACTCTCTTCTATGTGTAGAGGATGCAATCACTGTACGGTGAAGTGGATCCTGTTTCAAAAACAATTGGGATCGGGGAGGTGCTGTATGATAGGTTCCCGAAACGCGTTGTCCAACTTTTATCTCGATAAAACGGTCTTATGATCAGAAACTATAATACATCTGAGGAGCACAGCATCATCTACTTGGTATTTTTGAGGCGTTGACCCCATAGTGTACCAAATGGCGCAATTATCCAAGTGTCACTTTCCCTTTAAGATCTCCAACTTTAAAAATTGAATAGAACGCTTCGGAGGATAAATACGGCGGATTAATTGCAGCATCTTTTTGTCAACATCCCTTCCAAGGCTCCATACATCACATTCAAATTGGAAATGATTAGCAACGTGATCAAAGCGCTGCCAAACGCGACTCTCCCGACCCCGCGCCTCTCTGCATTTTATCATCTGTCACTTCGTACAAGGAGGAAAGTTTTTGACGCAGCCTGTGATGTGTTTTTCCTGGCGAGGCATGATCCAAAAAATGTTATTGCTTCTCGCGTAAAAATTAGACACTCAGCATTTTCTTCTAGTCTGTAATTATTCTTTCCTGTTATCCCTTTAAACTGATTATGATGCCATCGCCAGACAAACAAAATAACGTCTGGATGAGTAATCTGCCGCCATGGATGTGACTGGGCGAGAAGAAGGCGCTTCTGTGAGCAGATTCATTTAAAGAGACCACACACTGCTTACTTTACACCTTCCAGGAGCTCCTTGGGGGTGGAGCTTGTGCTGATTTGCATAAGCAGGGGCTGTTTCTGTGCTAGAATTTTACTCACCATTGTGGTCCCACCCTCTTGGCAACCCTCTCTCCCTCCTTAGGACATGCGTGAGTCTCATTTCTACTATGCACCAATAAAAAAGCACCTCCAACACCTTGTACCCAACTTCTTGACTCTGTCTCTGTCCAGTGAAACTAACCTTGGGCTTATACCTGAACTCTGTCTGTCCTCCGCCTGCCCTGACCTTGGCTTGACAGAAACTACTCTTTTGTCCAACCCCTTGGTGCTTTGATATCTCCAAGAAACTAAACTTGGGCTTATACCTGAACTCTGTCTGTCCTCCGCCTGCCCTGACCTTGGCCTGACCAAAACTACTCTTCTGTCCAACCCCTTGGTGCTTTGTCATCTCCAAGACCTGCCTGGACCAGCTGTCACCAGAACCAGGACTATTCCGAGAGGTAGAGACATTGTGATCCTGTCTCTGCAAACTACAGATCCCCGCGTAGGGCTTTAGAGACTAAGAATTGACAGGGTCACTTGGATAAAGCCATTGGGATGAGCTCCAACCAAAACTGACTTGAATGCCTAGTGGACCCACAAACCATTCTCGGTTACACCGAACTCTACATCTACTACTGAATCAGCTCCACCTTAGCTCTCATGTGACTGTTCCTAATGGGTTGGACAACAATTTACACAGTATCTACCTATTCCTCTACTGGAGGAAAGCTAATTTGCATTCCTTTTTCCATTGTCTATGTCCGTCTCAAGGAGAAATTAAGACCCTCTAAGGGAATCTTAAAGGAGAAATGAGCTTCTGATGTTTTAAACCCACAGAACCCTGACTATCATTGGCCTTCCCTTGCTTAAACTCACCCAACGTCTACCCTATTGTCCATTAAGGCTGGAGCCACCTCCGAGGAGGTGAACCAAAGTTCTAGAAGGTTGAGAAGCTGATGGCCTTGACCTTTGGAGGGACCTCCCAGAAGGTCATTACACCCCAATTGGCCATAACAATTCTGACAGTGGAATCCGGAAAGTTCTCTCAATCTTTATGTATGAGTTGGTGACCGGATGACCTCTATAGCTCTCAAGTGTCTGACCATGGTTGGAACTTCTCAACCTCAGTTACAACCATAGCAAAAAGCTCATCAGATATCATTTGATTGTCAAATCAGAGATGAATGTGTTTATATTCCATCAAATCCTCGTTTTAATTATAAAAACTCCAAAAGACATAAGAAGTTCCTGACAGTTGTCAAATGGATAATTATCAGAATGTCAAACATCATCTACTTACAGATGAGGCTTTGCTAATTATAGACCCGCTGCTGCTACAACTCCTCCATTATTTCCCTAGTCTAGTGTTACAATGGCAGGCTGCTAAAAATTCTAGGAATTTTTGGTTCCAACAACAACTTCCCAGTTTTGGATGTAGAGCTCCAAATCCTCTTCATAGTAGAACGATAAAATTCTGGCAGCCGAAGCCTCCACTAGAGGGAGCACTCAGCATACATGGATTACAATAATAAACAATGACCTCTATGTCAATGAAGGAGATTTGAAGCTTTACCCCAGGAGGTATATATATCTATATATATGGCTACATTGATAATCTATTAGCTTTTGTGTAAATATCAGAGGTAGTGGGATTAATGGGATGACCTTTGTTATGGTCCTTAGTATTGAGTGGGGTTAGTGTGGATCCCATAGCAGGACCACTGAATTTCATCAGTATGCAATCCTATATCCAGAAACAAATCTCAATACGTTTTGGGTACCAATATAATAAACATAATGGGGGTCATTTACTAAGGGCCCGATTCGCGTTTTCCCGATGTGTTACCCGAATATTTCCGATTTGCACCGATTTCCCCTGAATTCCCCCGGGATTTTGGCGCACGCGATCAGATTGCGGTGCATCGTTGCCGGTGCATCGGGGGCGTGGTCAAACGAAAACCCGACGGATTTGGAAAAACCGCCGCATTTAAAAAAAAAACTTGAGTGCGTTCCGACGCTCTTCAGCGCAGCAGCGCCACCTGGTGGACGGCGGAGGAACTGCCTTAATGAATCCCAGCCGGACCCGAATCCAGCGCAGAGAACCCGCCGCTGGATCGCGAATGGACCGGGTAAGTAAATCTGCCCCAATATATTTATGAGGGGATTGTGTGGTTGGGTAACACTTTGATAAGAAATTGGTTGGAATCTGGAGATATTATCAAGAAAGTCACGTTGATTCTCAGATATTGCAAGTATTGCAAGTATCTGCAAAGAGTTTGCATGTTTGTTTGTGTGAGTTTCCTCCGGGTCCTCTGGTTTCCTCCCACACTCTAAAACATACTGGGAGGCTGGTTAGATTGTAAGCCCCATGGGGACATCTGGCAAGCAATGCGGAATATTTTGTGGCTATATAAATAAAGGAATTATCATTGCACACCCGCAATATCCACAAGGTTGAACAATCCCTGCAACATACTAAAAAAACACTTCCCGAATCAGATTTAATAAAAAGTCAAAATTTCCAGGAATTTCTTCTCCTTAGAATTGATAGATACATAGTATATTCCTGGAATCCAATGGTTCGGATAATACATAATGCATCTCAATATACTCCATTTACTTCCTCCAATGCCTTCCAGATCACTGTGACCTCGTGTCATGATCTCACACGCACAGCAATTGGTGACCACAGTAATGGTCTATGGGGAGAAGAAGACTATGAGGTCAAGTCTAGCTGAAAGGAAGAGAAGGCAAAAGTCAACTTTCCAGACACTTCATGAAAACAACTCTGCTATATATATATATAAAACATCCATAAAATATTAGATTGACAAGTGGACGTCAACACTGGTTCTACTCGGCCAAAATACCTGACTTAGAGGTCTTCTTAACCAAATTTGGTCCAGGAAAAACACAATGGAGGTCATTTACTAAGGGCCCGATTCGCGTTTTCCCGACGCGTTACCCGAATATTTCCAATTTGCGCCGATTTTCCCTGTATTACCCCAGGATTTTGGTGCACGCGATCGGATTGTGGTTCATCGGTGCCGGCATGCACGAGACGAAAATCGGGTGGCGTGGCCGAACGAAAACTCGACGGATTCGGACAAACTGCCGCATTTTTTTTAAAAAAGTGTCGCTGGACTCGCGCTTACCTTCACCAGGAATAGGCCGGTGAACTTAAGGGCATTCCAGCGGGCCTCGGGGAACTTCAGCGCAGCAGAACGCGCCGCTGGATCGCGAATGGGCCGAATGGGCTGGATTCGCGATCCAGCGGCGCGTTCTCTGTGGTGGATTCGGGTCTTCCGACGATTCACTAAGGTAGTTCCTCCGACGTCCACCAGGTGGCGCTGCTGCGCTGAAGTTCCCCGAGGCCCGGCGGAATGCCCTGAAGTTCACAATCCTATACTTGGTGAAGGTAAGCGCGAGTCCCGCGACACTTTTTTTTTTTTTAAATGCGTTGGTTTTTCCGAATCCATCGGGTTTTCATTCACCCACGCCCCACCGATTTCCGTTGTGTGCACGCCGGCGCTGATGCGCCACAATGCGATCGTGTGCGCCAAAATCCCGGGGCAACACAGGGAAAATCGGCGCAAAACGGAAATATTCGGGTAACACGTCGGGAAAACGTGAATCAGGCCCTTAGTAAGTGACCCCCATAGTTCCTCTTGTTACATTAGTATTTATTTTAGTTCTAAGAGGACACATGGTGATAGGGGAAGACCAAGGTCAAAGTTTAAGGGATTGCATATTTTTTTAACCCATTACCAAACAAGAAGGTAAAGAGTTTGCTGAGAATCCACTAGTTGGGGCCTACAAAGAAATCGTCTGCTCGGAGATGGATTCACAGCTATGACATCATAGGAACATAATCAGGCGTGAAGTATAAAACAGGGTCATGAAGCTAGAACAGAAACGTGGACAACTAGTATGGACCAGGAACAGGAATGTGGCTATCATGATTAGAAACTAGAGCCAGGAACGTTGATGCCAAGAATGGATCAAAAACTTAGACCAGGAACAAAAAGACCAGGAATGGACCAGAAACTGGAACCAGAAATTTGGATGATCAGATGTGAAGTGTGGAACAGGGTCATGGGGTCTATAAATATGGACAACTAGGTATGGACCAGCTATTGGAACCAGGAATGTGGCTACCAAGGTTGGAACACAAAATTAGACCAGGAATACACTAGGAACTGGAACCAGAAATTTGGATGAAAGAGAGTGAAGTGCGGAACAGGGTCGTGGAGCTAGAACAGAAACATGGACAACTGGCCAAGGACCAGGAATTGGAATTCGACCAGGAACTGGAACCATGAATGGACCTTAAATGGAATCAGGAATCATAGATGAACCAACAACTAGAACCAGAAATTTGGATGATATGATGTGGAGTGTGGAACAGGTTCAAGGTGTCTAGAAACACGGAGAACTAGGTATGGACCAGGTATTGGAACCAGGAATGTGGCTACCATGGTTAGACCAGAAACTAGAGAAAGAAACACGGATACCAAGAATGGAACAGAAACTTAGAACAAGGAGACCAAGAATGGAGCAAGAACTGGAACCATGACTGGTTCATGGATTGGAATCAGGAACATAGACACCAGGAATGAACCAGAAACTGGAACCAGAAATTTGGATACCATCAATAGACCGAAAACAACCCAAACTTGGCACAAAGAATAGACCATGAGATGGAATGACGAACACAGGTACAAGAAGCAGGAAACAAGGACTTCAGCAATTACCAGATGATAGAACTGAGAACATAACCACCAGGAACAAAAACAGCTGTGGAACGTGGTCAATAACATGATTGTGACCATGGTCAACAATTGTCACCATGAGTGTCCCTCAGGAACCTGAACTGGCCTACAAGCAGGGCCGGATTAAAGGAGGGGCTCATGGGGCTCGAGCCCCGGGGCCCCCACCACTTTCACTTTTTAAGGGGCTCCCACCAGTTTCTGACAGTCAGTGACTTAGCTCAGCTCTGTGTCTCTGTGTGCAATGCGCAGTGGCCCGTGGCTGCCCGCAATGCACATAGGGGTCTAGGATGACAGCTGTTTCAGTGAGACACAGCTGCCTTCACTGGGGGAGATCGCCATTTTCTACAGGGAATTGGCAGCTAAAGTCTACAGGGGGCTGGTGGCTGTATACTACAGGGGGCTGGTGGCTGTATACTACAGGGGGCTGGTGGCTGTATACTACAGGGGGCTGGTGGCTATATACTACAGGGGGCTGGTGGCTGTATACTACAGTGGGCTGGTGGCTTTATACTACAGGGGGCTGCCATGCTATATACTACAGGGGGCTGGCATGCTACATACCACAGGGGACTGGCAGGCTATATACTACAGGGGGGCTGGCTGGCTGTATACTACAGGGGGGCTGGCAGGCTGTATACTACAGGGGGGCTGGCAGGTTGTATACTGTAGGGGGGCTGGCAGGCTGTATACTACAGGGGACTGTCTATATAGTACAGGGGGGCTGGCAGGCTGTATACTACATGGGGCTGGCTGGCTATATACTACAGGGGGCTGGCAGGCTATATACTACAGAGGGGCTGGCAGGCTATATACTACAGAGGGGCTGGCAGGCTATATACTACAGAGGGGCTGGCAGGCTATATACCTCCAAAAACATTGTTGGAAGGGCCCCCACCACCCTTAATCCAGCCCTGCCTACAAGATCTAAGGTGGGATATCAATCATAATCAGACGGTCCAGAAGTACTAAGTATCGACCAGGAATGAGGGGTAGAAGATGATACAATTTCTTCTAGGAACAGGCACGGGAAAAGGCAGGATCAAAGGTGCAGAGGTCTTTCAAGGAACACAGGGATGTAACGTGAGGAAGAGTCACCATGAGGTCCCCAGTGTCACCCTCCGTGGTGTCAGAGGCAAAGGTCAAACAACTACAACCAAAGAGAACGAGCTCTGTGACCATGTCAGGAACAGCAGATTCTAGAACTTTTCTGACGCTGGTATATAGAGACGCCTCTCAAGGACAACAATGGAAGCTCAGACTGGAGGCTGCAGCCACACTAAGTGCACAGCGAGGACACACAAATTATTCATCTGTCTGCATTCAGCATGTGACAAGATTGGAATTTTTTCCACTGTTAACTTAACAAATGGAAATAGACTAGAAAAGGAACAAAAATGTTGCATAAGATTTAAAAAAAAGGGTTTTTTTGCTCTAAAAATATAGTAATAAAACTCCTCCGACAGAATAGTGAGTGCAGCTCTGGGGTATAATACAGGATGTAACTCAGGATCAGTACAGGATAAGTAATGTCATTTATGTACACAGTGACTGCACCAGCAGCAGAATAGTGAGTGCAGCTCTGGGGTATAATGCAGGATGTAACTCAGGATCAGTACAGGATAAGTAATGTCATGTATGCACACAGTGACTGCACCAGCAGAGGAATAGTGAGTGCAGCTCTGGGGTATAATACAGGATGTAACTCAGGATCAGTACAGGATAAGTAATGTCATGTATGTACACAGTGACTGCACCAGCAGCAGAATAGTGAGTGCAGCTCTGGGGTATAATACAGGATGTAACTCAGGATCAGTACAGGATAAGTAATGTCATTTATGTACACAGTGACTGCACCAGCAGCAGAATAGTGAGTGCAGCTCTGGGGTATAATACAGGATGTAACTCAGGATCAGTACAGGATAAGTAATGTCATGTATGTACACAGTGACTGCACCAGCAGCAGAATAGTGAGTGCAGCTCTGGGGTATAATACAGGATGTAACTCAGGATCAGTACAGGATAAGTAATGTCATGTATGTACACAGTGACTGCACCAGCAGCAGAATAGTGAGTGCAGCTCTGGAGTATAATACAGGATGTGTGATAGGAAGGTTGCGGATGATTATTAGGACTCTGCTTAAATCAGTAATAATTAATCCAATTAATAACATTTTCTGAAAACAAGTTATTGTTCCTCACATGCCAAGATGTCAGGGGGCAACTTCTGAGGAGTAGGAGAAGAAAGCCTAAACGGTGAAGACGACAGATAAGTAGACGGGAGAAAAGTGAGTGTAACACAACAAACACAGCGTGGCGGCAGATCCGCTCCAATCTCATTTACAGCCGCCTGTATAATTGAAGGTGACAGCAGAGGTCACAACAAAGCAAACAGGAGCGATAAAACCCGACCGTATCGGTGCAATGGCCGAACCTGACGCTTTATGATCACAGATGATACACAGGAGGACTAACCACTAAACAGCCCATAATGGAAGCTCTCGGCCATAAACCCGCCATGTCATCAGGGACACATAAAAGTATCTGCACCGGCCATGTCCATCCATCATGTAGTAGCAAGACTAGGCACAAAAAGACTGCAAGCTCTTGGGACCTGATCTATGAAGGGAAAGTCATTTACTATTAATGTGGGACTAAAAGAATCTGTACCTGTACATACACACAGAACCCCAGAACTACTATAATACTGCCCCCTATGTACAGGAATATAACTACTATAATACTGCCCCCTATGTACAGGAATATAACTACTATAATACTGCCCCCTATGTACAGGAATATACCTACTATAATACTGCCCCCTATGTACAGGAATATAACTACTATAATACTGCCCTCTATGTACAGGAATATAACTACTATAATACTACTCCCTATGTACAGGAATATAACTACTATAATACTGCCCCCTATGTACAAGAATATAACTACTATAATACTGCCCCCTATGTACAGGAATATAACTACTATAATACTGCCCCCTATGTACAAGAATATAACTACTATAATACTGCCCCCTATGTACAGGAATATAACTACTATAATACTGCCCCCTATGTACAGGAATATAACTACTATAATACTGCCCCCTATGTACAGGAATATAACTACTATAATACTGCTCCCTATGTACAGGAATATAACTACTATAATACTGCCCCCTATGTACAGGAATATAACTACTATAATACTGCCCCCTATGTACAAGAATATAACTACTATAATACTGCCCCCTATGTACAGGAATATAACTACTATAATACTGCCCCTATGTACAAGAATATAACTACTATAATACTGCCCCCTATGTACAGGAATATAACTACTATAATACTGCCCCCTATGTACAGGAATATAACTACTATAATACTGCCCCCTATGTACAGGAATATAACTACTATAATACTGCCCCCTATGTACAAGAATATAACTACTATAATACTGCCCCCTATGTACAAGAATATAACTACTATAATACTGCCCCCTATGTACAGGAATATAACTACTATAATACTGCCCCCTATGTACAGGAATATAACTACTATAATACTGCCCCCTATGTACAGGAATATAATTACTATAATACTGCCCCCTATGTACACGGAATATAACTACTATAATACTGCCCCCTATGTACAAGAATATAACTACTATAATACTGCCCCCTATGTACAAGAATATAACTACTATAATACTGTCCCCTATGTACAGGAATATAACTGCTATAATACTGCCCCCTATGTACAGGAATATAATTACTATAATACTGCCCCCTATGTACAGGAATATAACTACTATAATACTGCCCCCTATGTACAAGAATATAACTACTATAATACTGCCCCCTATGTACAGGAATATAACTACTATAATACTGTCCCCTATGTACAGGAATATAACTATTATAATACTGCCCCCTATGTACAGGAATATAACTACTATAATACTGCCCCCTATGTACAGGAATATAACTACTATAATACTGCCTCCTATGTACAAGAATATAACTACTATAATACTGCCCCCTATGTACAAGAATATAACTGCTATAATACTGCCTCCTATGTACAAGAATATAACTACTATAATACTGCCCCCTATGTACAAGAATATAACTACTATAATACTGCCCCCTATGTACAGGAATATAACTGCTATAATACTGCCCCCTATGTACAGGAATATAACTACTATAATACCGCCCCCTATGTACAGGAATATAACTACTATAATACTGCCCCCTATGTACAGGAATATAACTGCTATAATACTGCCCCCTATGTACAGGAATATAACTACTATAATACTGCCCCCTATGTACAAGAATATAACTACTATAATACTGCCCCCTATGTACAAGACTATAACTACTATAATACTGCCCCTATGTACAAGAATATAACTACTATAATACTGCCCCCTATGTACAGGAATATAACTACTATAATACTGCCCCCTATGTATAAGAATATAACTACTATAATACTGCCCCCTATGTATAAGAATATAACTACTATAATACTGCCCCCTATGTACAGGAATATAACTAATATAATACTGCTCCCTATGTACAGGAATATAACTACTATAATACTGCTCCCTATGTACAAGAATATAACTACTATAATACTGCCCCCTATGTACAAGAATATAACTACTATTATACTGCCCCCTATGTACAGGAATATAATTACTATAATACTGCCCCCTATGTACAGGAATATAACTACTATAATACTGCCCCCTATGTACAAGAATATAACTACTATAATACTGCCCCCTATGTACAGGAATATAACTACTATAATACTGCCCCCTATGTACAAGAATATAACTACTATAATACTGCCCCCTATGTACAAGAATATAACTACTATATTACTGCCCCCTATGTATAAGAATATAACTACTATAATACTGCCCCCTATGTACAGGAATATAACTACTATAATACTGCCCCCTATGTACAAGATTATAACTACTATAATACTGCCCCTATGTACAAGAATATAACTACTATAATACTGCCCCCTATGTACAGGAATATAACTACTATAATACTGCCCCTATGTACAAGAATATAACTACTATAATACTGCTCCCTATGTACAGGAATATAACTACTATAATACTGCCCCCTATGTACAAGAATATAACTACTATAATACTGCTCCCTATGTACAGGAATATAACTACTATAATACTGCCCCCTATGTACAGGAATATAACTACTATAATACTGCTCCCTATGTACAGGAATATAACTACTATAATACTGCCCCCTATGTACAAGAATATAACTACTATAATACTGCTCCCTATGTACAAGAATATAACTACTATAATACTGCCCCATATGTACAGGAATATAACTACTATAATACTGCTCCCTATGTACAAGAATATAACTACTATAATACTGCCCCCTATGTACAAGAATATAACTACTATAATACTGCCCCCTATGTACAAGAATATAACTACTATAATACTGCTCCCTATGTACAAGAATATAACTACTATAATACTGCCCCCTATGTACAAGAATATAACTACTATAATACTGCCCCCTATGTACAAGAATATAACTACTATAATACTGCCCCTTGTGTACAAGAATATAACTACTATAATACTGCCCCCTATGTACAGGAATATAACTACTATAATACTGCCCCCTATGTACAAGAATATAACTACAATAATACTGTCCCCTATGTACAGGGATATAACTACTATAATACTGCCCCCTAGGTACAGGAATATAACTACTATAATACTACTCCCTATGTACAGGAATATAACTACTATAATACTGCTCCCTATGTACAGGAATATAACTACTATAATACTGCCCCCTATGTACAGGAATATAACTACTATAATACTGCCCCCTATGTACAAGAATATAACTACTATAATACTGCCCCCCATTGTACAAGAATATAACTACTATAATACTGCCCCCTATGTACAAGAACATAACTGCTATAATACTGCCCTCTATGTACAGGAATATAACTACTATAATACTGCCCCCTATGTACAAGAATATAACTGCTATAATACTGCCCCCTATGTACAAGAATATAACTACTATAATACTGCCCCCTATGTACAGGAATATAACTACTATAATACTGCCCCCTATGTACAAGAATATAACTACTATAATACTGCCCCCTATGTACAAGAATATAACTACTATAATACCGCCCCCTATGTACAGGAATATAACTACTATAATACTGCCCCCTATGTACAGGAATATAACTACTATAATACTGCCCCCTATGTACAAGAATATAACTACTATAATACTGCCCCCTATGTACAAGAATATAACTGCTATAATACTGCCCTCTATGTACAGGAATATTACTACTATAATACTGCCCCCTATGTACAAGAATATAACTGCTATAATACCGCCCCCTATGTACAAGAATATAACTACTATAATACCGCCCCCTATGTACAGGAATATAACTACTATAATACTGCCCCCTATGTACAGGAATATAACTACTATAATACTGCCCCCTATGTACAAGAATATAACTACTATAATACTGCCCCCTATGTACGGGAATATAACTACTATAATACTGCCCCCTATGTACAAGAATATAACTGCTATAATACTGCCCTCTATGTACAGGAATATAACTACTATAATACTGCCCCCTATGTACAAGAATATAACTTCTATAATACTACCCCCTATGTACAAGAATATAACTACTATAATACTGCCCCCTATGTACAGGATATATAACTACTATAATACTCCCCCCTATGTACAAGAATATAACTACTATAATACTGCCCCCTATGTACAAGAATATAACTGCTATAATACCGCCCCCTATGTACAAGAATATAACTACTATAATACCGCCCCCTATGTACAGGAATATAACTACTATAATACTGCCCCCTATGTACAGGAATATAACTACAATAATACTGCCCCCTATGTACAAGAATATAACTACTATAATACTGCCCCTATGTACAGGAATATAACTACTATAATACTGCCCCCTATGTACAAGAATATAACTACTATAATACTGCCCCCTATGTACAAGAATATAACTGCTATAATACTGCCCTCTATGTACAGGAATATAACTACTATAATACTGCCCCCTATGTACAAGAATATAACTGCTATAATACAGCCCCCCATGTACAAATGATGTCACACCATTCCCAGGTATAGGTATGTGCAGTCTTCTCCCCGGGTTCCTCCATCCATGTTGTTGATGATGATGGTGGTGCCCCCCCCCCCCTCTAGGACATATGTGTGTTGTATACAGATGGGGGGGCTGCTATGTATATAGGAACGGCCGCTCGCTGACTTCCTGCCGATGAATCAGCGCTTGTCACATCAGATCTATCCGCTTGAGCGCCGCTGTCTGGCATGGGGGGGGGCTCTGGGGACTCGGACGCCTCAGTGCAGAAGTCTGGCACATCAGACAAGCCTGAGCTGCTGCTGCACAAGCCACGACACCTCCGTACTGCTGCATATTGTGGGGTCTACAGGACCCACATGAGCAGGGAGCCCCCCTTCAATCACCATGATAATAAAAAGAAAGGATAGGCAGAGATATACAAGAAGGGGACATCGTCTACACCAGGAGGTAATAGGGTGTGATCATCTTCAGGACAGGATTCTTTACTGTAAGAGCAGTGAGTCTATAGGACAGTACAGAGATCTTTCTACTGATCTCCATATGCTGCGGCCTAAAACCATGACAAGGGGGCGTCATTCACACCTAGAGGAGAGGCGGTACTACAATCAACAAGGACAGGATTCTTTACTGTAAGAGCAGTGAGACTATGGAACAGTACAGGGATCTTTCTACTGATCTCCTTTTACCTCCGCCTAAAACCATGACACAGGGGCGTCATTTACACCTAGAGGAGAGGCGATTCTACCATCATCATGGACAGGATTCTTTACTGTAAGAGCAGTGAGACTATGGGACAGTACAGGGATCTTTCTAACTTACACTAAGGCCTGTGACCATGGCAAGGATTCGTCCTCTACAGCTAGAGGAGAGGTGGTTCTAGAATCTCAATAGACAGGATTCTTTACTGTAAGAGCAGTGAGACAATGGGACTGTAGAGAGATTTACCAATGATTTTATTACTTCTAGGTATGTAGCCATATTTCTTTACTGTAAGAGCAGTGAGACTATAGGACAGTACAGAGATCTTTCTAATCATCCCCTTATACCTTGCCCTAAAACCATGACAAGGGGGCGTCATTCACACCTAGAGGAGAGATGTATCACCAGTGTCATGGACAGGATTCTTTACTGTAAGAGCAGTGAGTCTATAGGACAGTACAGAGATCTTTCTAATGGTTTCCTTATACCTTGGCCTAAAACCATGACAAGGGGTCGTCCTTTACACCTAGAGGAGAGATGTATCACCATTGTCATGGACAGGATTCTTTACTGTAAGAGCAGTGAGACTATGGAACAGTACAGGGATCTTTCTACTGATCTCCTTTTACCTCCGCCTAAAACCATGACACAGGGGCGTCATTTACACCTAGAGGAGAGGCGATTCTACCATCATCATGGACAGGATTCTTTACTGTAAGAGCAGTGAGACTATGGGACAGTACAGAGATCTTTCTAACTTACACTAAGGCCTGTGACCATGGCAAGGATTCGTCCTCTACAGCTAGAGGAGAGGTGGTTCTAGAATCTCAATAGACAGGATTCTTTACTGTAAGAGCAGTGACACTATGGAACAGTACAGGGATATTTCTAACTTACACCAGGGCTGTAACCATGGCAAGGATTCATCCTCTACAGCCAGAGGAGAGGTGGTTCTAGAATCTCTATAGACAGGATTCTTTACTGTAAGAGCAGTGACACTATGGAACAGTACAGAGATCTTTCTAACTTACACTAAGGCCTGTGACCATGGCAAGGATTCGTCCTCTACAGCTAGAGGAGAGGTGGTTCTAGAATCTCAATAGACAGGATTCTTTACTGTAAGAGCAGTGAGACAATGGGACTGTAGAGAGATTTACCAATGATTTTATTACTTCTAGGTATGTAGCCATATTTCTTTACTGTAAGAGCAGTGAGACTATAGGACAGTACAGAGATCTTTCTAATCATCCCCTTATACCTTGCCCTAAAACCATGACAAGGGGGCGTCATTCACACCTAGAGGAGAGATGTATCACCAGTGTCATGGACAGGATTCTTTACTGTAAGAGCAGTGAGTCTATAGGACAGTACAGAGATCTTTCTAATGGTTTCCTTATACCTTGGCCTAAAACCATGACAAGGGGTCGTCCTTTACACCTAGAGGAGAGATGTATCACCATTGTCATGGACAGGATTCTTTACTGTAAGAGCAGTGAGACTATGGAACAGTACAGGGATCTTTCTACTGATCTCCTTTTACCTCCGCCTAAAACCATGACACAGGGGCGTCATTTACACCTAGAGGAGAGGCGATTCTACCATCATCATGGACAGGATTCTTTACTGTAAGAGCAGTGAGACTATGGGACAGTACAGAGATCTTTCTAACTTACACTAAGGCCTGTGACCATGGCAAGGATTCGTCCTCTACAGCTAGAGGAGAGGTGGTTCTAGAATCTCAATAGACAGGATTCTTTACTGTAAGAGCAGTGACACTATGGAACAGTACAGGGATATTTCTAACTTACACCAGGGCTGTAACCATGGCAAGGATTCATCCTCTACAGCCAGAGGAGAGGTGGTTCTAGAATCTCTATAGACAGGATTCTTTACTGTAAGAGCAGTGACACTATGGAACAGTACAGAGATCTTTCTAACTTACACTAAGGCCTGTGACCATGGCAAGGATTCGTCCTCTACAGCTAGAGGAGAGGTGGTTCTAGAATCTCAATAGACAGGATTCTTTACTGTAAGAGCAGTGAGACAATGGGACTGTAGAGAGATTTACCAATGATTTTATTACTTCTAGGTATGTAGCCATATTTCTTTACTGTAAGAGCAGTGAGACTATAGGACAGTACAGAGATCTTTCTAATCATCCCCTTATACCTTGCCCTAAAACCATGACAAGGGGGCGTCATTCACACCTAGAGGAGAGATGTATCACCAGTGTCATGGACAGGATTCTTTACTGTAAGAGCAGTGAGTCTATAGGACAGTACAGAGATCTTTCTAATGGTTTCCTTATACCTTGGCCTAAAACCATGACAAGGGGTCGTCCTTTACACCTAGAGGAGAGATGTATCACCATTGTCATGGACAGGATTCTTTACTGTAAAAGCAGTGAGTCTATAGGACAGTACAGAGATCTTTCTAATGGTTTCCTTATACCTTGGCCTAAAACCATGACAAGGGGGCGTCATTCACACCTAGGGGAGAAGCGATTCGACCATCATCATGGACAGGATTCTTTACTGTAAGAGCAGTGACACTATGGAACAGTACAGGGATCTTTCTAACTTACACTAAGGCCTGTGACTATTACAAGGAGTCGTCCTCTACAGCTAGAGGAGAGGTGGTTCTAGAATCTCAATAGACAGGATTCTTTACTGTAAGAGCAGTGAGACAATGGGACTGTAGAGAGATTTACCAATGATTTTATTATTTTATTACTTCTAGGTATGTAGCCATATTTCTTTACTGTAAGAGCAGTGAGTCTATAGGACAGTACAGAGATCTTTCTAATCATCCCCTTATACCTTGCCCTAAAACCATGACAAGGGGGCGTCATTCACACCTAGAGGAGAGGCGATTCTACCATCATCATGGACATGATTCTTTACTGTAAGAGCAGTGAGACTATGGGACAGTACAGGGATCTTTCTAACTTACACCAGGGCTGTGACCATGGCAAGGATTCATCCTCTACAGCTAGAGGAGAGGTGGTTCTAGAATCTCAATAGACAGGATTCTTTACTGTAAGAGCAGTAAGACTTTGAAACAGTACAGAGATATTTCTTAAGGTATTACATCTATTCCTATAACCATGACATACGAACAACTTCTACAACCATTCAACCATTATAAGGGGATGTCCTCTTCACGTACGGTAAAGACCTATCACCATTGTCATGGACAGGATTCTTTACTGTAAGAGCAGTGAGATTATAAAACAGTACAGGGATCTTTCTAATCATCTTCTTAAATTAAGGCCTGTAACAATAACAAGGGGGATCATCTACACCTAGAAACTAAGACAATTTCACCATCTTCACAGAAGGGATTCTTTACAGTAAATGTAGTGGCACTATACAACGGTATAGAGATCTTTCTAATGACTCTGATACCCCACAGACTGTAAACATAACATGGGGATATACTCTACATCCAGAGGAAAGACGTATCACCATCACATAGGCAGGATTATTTACTGTAAAAGCAGTGTGACTATAGAGCGGTAAAGAGATCTTCCTGATGAGGAGAGACAGTTCCACCATCACCATAGACAGGATTCTTTACTGTAAGAGCTGTGACCCTACATAACAGTACATAGATCCTCCTAATTATTTCCCTACTGTGAGGCCTGTTACCATGGAAAGAGGACATACTCTACACCTAAAGGAAAGACAGTCCCCTAGTACAGGATTCTTTACAGTAAGAGCAGTGTTACCATACAACAGGGCAGAGATCTTTCTCTTTGATCTTCTGACACCTCGGCCTGTAACATGACAAGGGGGTGTCCTCTACATCTATAGGGAAGACACCCATTCAATTGTCATAGACAGGATTCTTTACTGTAAAAGCAGTGAGTCTATGGACAGTACAGAGATCTTTTTAATGATCTTTTAACACCACGTCCTGTAATATGACAAAGGGCGTCCTCTACACCTAGTGGAAATATTTACCACCATACTCATAGACAGGATTCTTTACTGTAAGTGCAATGAGACTATGGGACAGTACAGAGATATTTCTATTTTATGGGACTGGAGATCTTTGTAACGATCCCCTTACACCTCGGCCTGTAATCATGACATGTGGACATCCCTTATACCTAGAGGAGAGATGTATCACCTTACTCATAGACAGGATTCTTTACTGTAAGAGCAGTGAGACTATAGAACACTTCATTAGGGATGGATCTCCCCTTTAATGGGGCACATTTACTTACCCGGTCCAGTCGCGATCCAGCGGCGCATTCTCCGACGCTGATTCGGGTCTGCCGGGATTCACTAAGGTCCGTGCGCCGATATTCACCAGGTGTCGCTGCTGCGCCGTGGTCCGCTGGAGTTCACCTGCTTTTTTCTGGTGTACGTGAGTGCTTGATCTTGCGACACAAATGGCTTTTTAAATTCCGCGGTTTTTCCGAATCCTTCGGGTTGTCCGGTGGCCACGCCCCCCGTTTTCTGTCGCGCGAAAGTCGGCGCGATTGCGCCAAAAATCGATCGCGTGCGCCACAATCCCGTGAAATACAGCGCAAAGAGGAAATATTCGGGAAAAACCCGACGGATTCGCGGCTGAGGACCCTTAGTAAATGTGCCCCAATATGTCACAGTCTTCCTCCTGAGGTCCGGGCTGTCACCTCTCCTCCTGGTGATATAATACACTGAGCGCTAAACTCACCGGACAACCGGTCAATCACAACAAATACGAATCGGGGACGACGCGGAAATTAATTAGCGTATAATTAAAGGCGTCTAATGAACAGCGAGACGGGAGGCGCCATGTTCTCCCTCCGCGATGTCGCTAACATTCTCGCTTGTCTCCATTAATCATAACAAAATATATTTCACTAATGAGCGATAATTGTCCTGCGCGGTAACGGCAACGTCTACTGTCCCTGCGCCACACTCTTCAAGGGATAGTCCACTATTTAACCATAGGTAAGACTTTGGATAGCTGAGGTTTTACTCTATTGGGGGAACACTTCAGTAGTACAAATATTAATAATAATAATTATACCGCCATATATTGTCATATAGTATAACATACATGGTCATACAATATGTATAGGGGGCACATTGATCATATGCTAATTACTCCAGCGTATAATGCTGGCCCCACCCCCTGGCATAGGTCCTGATAGATCAATCTATCTATCTATCTATCTATCTATCTATCTATCTATCTATCTCTTATCTATCTATCTATCTCATATCTATCTATCTATCTATCTATCTATCATATCTATCTATCTATCTATCTCATATCTATCTCATATCTATCTATCTATCTATCTATCTATCTATCTATCTCATATCTATCTCCTATCTATCTATCTATCTATCTCATATCTATCTATCTCCTGTCTATCTATCTATCTATCTCCTATCTATCTCCTATCTATCTATCTATCTCATATCTATCTATCTATCTATCTATCTATCTCATATCTATCTCCTATCTATCTATCTCATATCTATCTATCTATCTATCTATCTATCTCATATCTATCTATCTATCTATCTATCTCATATCTATCTATCTATCTATCTATCTATCTATCTATCTATCTATCTATCTATCTATCTCCTATCTATCATCTATCTCATATCATATCTATCTATCTATCTATCTATCTATCTATCTATCTCCTATCTATCTATCTCATATCTATCTCATATCTATCTATCTATATCTCATATCTATCTCATATCTATCTATCTATATATCCATCTTATATCTATCTATCTATCTATCTCATATCTATCTATCTATCTATGTAATATCTATCTCCTATCTATCTATCTATCTATCTATCTCCTATCTATCTATCTATCTCCTATCTATCTATCTCATATCTATCTATCTATCTATCTATATCTCATATCTATCTCATATCTATCTATCTATATATCCATCTTATATCTATCTATCTATCTATCTATCTCCTATCTATCTATCTATCTATCTCCTATCTATCTATCTCATATCTATCTATCTATCTATCTATATCTCATATCTATCTCATATCTATCTATCTATATATCCATCTTATATCTATCTATCTATCTATCTATCTCCTATCTATCTATCTATCTATCTATCTATCTATCTATATCTCATATCTATCTCATATCTATCTCATATCTATCTATCTATCATAAATGTTCTTTTCCTTGGTCCACATTAAGGACACATCTACATGAGACGGATGTTAGCACGCTCCTGGGAATATAGAATGCTATGATATATGTTGGTCACGGCGAGGCTCGGGATGAGGGCGGGTGAGGAGTGTGCGGCATTGTCTTCCATCTTCGGCGGCACGTTCCTGGGAGATGGTCTCATTACAGGTAGAGAGGGACATTAAGCAGCGGGATCCTCCTGGAGATGGAAACATTCTCTCACTTCTATCTTTCAATTACAGAATTTTAAGTTGCACGGAATGAAGTTTCCAGCAGGTGACTTTGGCGGGAACCATCATAAATACACAGCGCTGGGACTCAGCAATGTTATAATGGCTCCTGGAACTAATGGCGGAGCCGCACGTGTGTGAGGGGCAGAAGGATCCTGTGGAGAGCTATACTCTGTGTCACCAAGATACTCCTGAAAATCCCCCAAATATATGTCCTTCACATGTCCTCTCATACAACGAGGCTTCTAGGAAAGGAAGTCCATCATCTGTCACCCTCATCACCCCAGCATGAGAATGACCCCCACAGCAGCACCCAGGTGTGTGACACCCTGCACCCAGTGATCTCCTCAGCAGCACCCAGGTGTGTGACACCCTGCACCCAATGACCTCCTCAGCAGGGGCTTCTCCTGGAGGGGATCCCCCAGTGCTGATCTCCTGCTGCCCCCCTGTAATTCTGCACAGTATCCCCCTCAGACACCAGTGTAGTCATCCTGCTGCACGGGGCACTTCTCTGTCCTGTCTGCAGCTTCCACACACTTCTCTTCTATCCTGCTACATGGGGCACTTCTCTGTCCTGTCTGCAGCTCCCACACACTTCTCTTCTATCCTGCTACATGGGGACACTTCTCTGTCCTGTCTGCAGCTCCCACTCACTTCTCTTCTATCCTGCTACACACGACACTTCTCTGTCCTGTCTCCAGATCCTCCACACTTCTCTTCTACCCTGCTACACGGGGACACTTCTCTGTACTGTCTCCAGCTCCTCCACACTTCTCTTCTATCCTGCTACACGGGGACACTTCTCTGTCCTGTCTGCAGCTTCTACACACTTCTCTCCTATCCTACTACACGGGGGCACTTCTCTGTCCTGTCTGCAGCTCCCACACACTTCTCTTCTATCCTGCTACATGGGACACTTCTCTATCCTGTCTGCAGCTCCTACACACTTCTCTTCTATCCTGCTGCACGGGGCACTTCTCTGTCCTGTCTGCAGCTCCCACACACTTCTCTTCTATCCTGCTACATGGGACACTTCTCTGTACTGTCTGCAGCTCCTACACACTTCTTTTCTATACTGATATACAGGGACACTTCTCTGTCCTGTCTGCAGCTCTCACTCACATGGGGCGCAGAGTGAGGGGGGTGACATATTGTGTTGCTATGACCATTGTGGTCTCCTCTCCCCCAGCAGGATGGATCTTCTCTCCCTCCTCCATGGAGCAGAAGCCAGGGAGGAGATCTGAGCGTCTCCTGAAGTGAGTGTCCCTCACAGCTGGGTATCTGGAGCAGTGTAGCAGGAATAGGAGCTCATCCTCGGTGGCCTCCTGGTCCTGGCACTGTCGGCACAGTCTGCTCTCGATGGTTTTATCTTTCTATATCTCTAATCTTTCTTTCTATCTCCAATTTTTGTCTCCTATGAACAGGTACAGTGCTTAAATTCACTTACAGCAAGCAGAGAATTTGAAGACAACGTGTCTCCATATCCATCTTTGAATCCTTTAATAGCTCTCGCTCCACTGATTCCAGAGTATTTGGAATTTTTGTTCTATCTCCCACCGTTCCCAAGCAATCAGTGTTGTTAGTTATGATGCCCAACCTCTCTCCTGTCAACTGGGTGGTGTCAGTTGTAACCTAGCACCACCCACTTGACAGAAGAAAGTCTAATTTACATACTAGGTGCCATAAGTAACTGTGCAATTGCTCAGGAACGGTAGGGGCTATAGAAAAAATTCCAACTGTGCCGAAATCAGCGGAGCGGGGGCTACTAGGGGGATTTGGGTTTGTTGGGGAGTCCAGATCCCCTTTAAATTTTTGAGGAAATGATACAAAAAGTCCAAAAATATAAAACTAGGAAGCGAGTATATGGAGCCTCAGTGCATCGCTGTCCTGGTCAGGAGCCACGGCCACGGCTGTCATATTCCTCTGCAGATCATATCAATATGCAAATGAATTTACCTTAATTATTAAGTGAAACAAATGGACTGTCAGATGACTTCATTAAGGGATCGCTAGCATGTAATTACCTCCAGAGCGGCCTCCTCATTACTGCCCTGTATGAGATATACCACATTACCCAGAGTGCACTGCAGCATATGATCCAGCACAGGACGAGATAATCAGCGTCTACAGGAGGTAATCGCAATGACCTTGTTCACATGGAGACTATGGAACCGCACTACCAGTATCACCTCAGTACAGGGATAATACACACAGTGATGTCACAGGACAGATATAATATACAGTGATGTCACAGTACAGGGATAATACACACAGTGATGTCACAGTACAGGGATAATACACACAGCGATGTCACAGTACAGGGATAATACACACAGTGATGTCACAGTACAGGGATAATACACACAGTGATGTCACAGTACAGGGATAATACACACAGTGATGTCACAGTTCAGGGATAATACACACAGTGATGTCACAGTACAGGATAATACACACAGTGATGTCACAGTACAGGGATAATACACACAGTGATGTCACAGTACAGGGATAATACACACAGTGATGTCACAGTACAGGGATAATACACACAGTGATGTCACAGTACAGGGATAATACACACAGTGATGTCACAGTACATGGATAATACACCCAGTGATGTCACAGTACAGGGATAATACACACAGTGATGTCACAGTACAGGGATAATACACACAGTGATGTCACAGTACAAGGATAATACACACAGTGATGTCACAGTACTGGGATAATACACACAGTGATGTCACAGTACAGGATAATACACACAGTGATGTCACAGTACAGGATAATACACACAGTGATGTCACAGTACAGGGATTATACACACACTGTGATGTCACAGTACAGAGATAATACACACAGCGATGTCACAGTACAGAGATAATACACACAGTGATGTCACAGTACAGGATAATACACACAGTGATGTCACAGTACAGGGATATTACACACAGTGATGTCACAGTACAGGAGATAATACACACAGTGATGTCACAGTACAGGGGTAATACACACAGCGATGTCACAGTACAGAGATAATACACACAGTGATGTCACAGTACAGGGATAATACACACAGTGATGTCACAGTACAGAGATAATACACACAGTGATGTCACAGTACAGGGGTAATACACACAGCGATGTCACAGTACAGGGATTATACACACACTGTGATGTCACAGTACAGGGATAATACACACAGTGATGTCACAGTACAGGAGATAATACACACAGTGATGTCACAGTACAGGGGTAATACACACAGTGATGTCACAGTACAGGAGATAATACACACAGTGATGTCACAGTACAGGGATAATACACACAGTGATGTCACAGTACAGGGGTAATACACACAGTAATGTCACAGTACAGAGATAATACACACAGTGATGTCACAGTACAGGGATAATACACACAGTGATGTCACAGTACAGAGATAATACACACAGTGATGTCACAGTACAGGGGTAATACACACAGCGATGTCACAGTACAGGGATTATACACACACTGTGATGTCACAGTACAGGGATAATACACACAGTGATGTCACAGTACAGGGATAATACACACAGTGATGTCACAGTACAGGGATAATACACACAGTGATGTCACAGTACAGGGATAATACACACAGTGATGTCACAGGACAGGGATAATACACACAGTGATGTCACAGTACAGGGATAATACACACAGTGATGTCACAGGACAGGGATAATACACACAGTGATGTCACAGTACAGGGATAATACACACAGTGATGTCACAGTACAGAGATAATACACACAGTGATGTCACAGTACAGGGATAATCCACACAGTGATGTCACAGTACAGGGGATAATACACACAGCGATGTCACAGTACAGGGATAATACACACAGTGATGTCACAGTACAGGATAATACACACAGTGATGTCACAGTACAGGATAATCCACACAGTGATGTCACAGTACAGGATAATACACACAATGATGTTACAGTACAGGGATAATACACACAGTGATGTCACAGTACAGGGATAATACACACAGCGATGTCACAGTACAGGGATAATACACACAGTGATGTCACAGTACAGGGATAATCCACACAGTGATGTAGTTTCGCAGGGTATCACTTAGATCCTCATTACTGAAGCACTGCATGGCGATATTACACGTATGTGGGTATGTGGAGTAATATTGCGGCACTATATGGCAGGACATTCTAGGATCTTCAAGAAAGTAATATATGATCACATTCCCATATCCGCCCCTCGCCCCCCGGCAGCCGTCGCTTCTTCTCACCTGTCAATTATACAAGATTCCACTAATTGGAAGCCCCCCCTTACTATCCTGCGCCATTACCGGCCACTGTCGTGAGCCTGTGTGTGGCGGGGGGCTGTCACAGCCCGGTGCTTTATGGCAGCTGCATGACATTACCGCGTACGGGAGGGGGGGGGCGACGTCGGGGGAAAAATAATAAAATATCAATTAGAGGGCTGGGAGTTGTTATCAGCGGCGCTCCGCTCCCAAATCCAGAGTCACCTGCATCCATTACAACACAATAACGACACCGCTCCCGCCGCCATCCCTTTGTCGCAGTCGTAAAATGTCAGCGAGCGGTCAGATAAATGTCACGGTCCAGAAAACTTTATCCACGGTTACAAAAACGTGACTACAGGTTGTGTGTGGTATTGCATCCAATGTGTGTGACCGCCTACAGAGCTCCCCATAAACACAATACAGTCTCATGATTCCATGTTTTCGTAGTCACGCCCTACAACAACTTTGACGCTCTTGCATGAGTCTTCTGATTTCTCCGAATTCTTACGATTTTGTAAATGTCCTAACAATCTCTCGTTGGAATATGTTGGGGGAAAGAACAAACCGTAGGCTTGAGAATTTTTATTTGATTTTACACCCTCTGAAAACTTTGACGCTTTTACTTTGCTCATCTGATCTGATGGGTCTTCCTCCGACATAAACCAAAGGATCAGACCATGTGGTTTGGGCTAATTTTCCGGGTTCTTTGAAGGGCTTTCCAGATATTTTTGGGTGAAAGAAACCAATGGTTGAATGAATTTTAGGGATCCATGCACCATAGAGGAACATCATCTGAACTTGAAAATTCAGTAGGACCCCCATAGGTGTGTCCAAACAATCTCCGGAAGCCAGATGTTGGTCCAATGAAGGCTTATGACAAATTAGCTCTTGCGCCCTACTGACAACTTTGAATCATCTGGTTTGCCTGTCTTACTCCGACATAAACCACAGGACCAGACCATGTGGTTTGGGCCAATTTTCCGGGTTCTTTGAAGGGCTTTCCAGATATTTTTGGGTGAAAGAAAGTAATGGTTGAATGAAGGGTTCACCACCATCAACGTAGAGTAAGATCTGTCATAAATCTGCCAGAAGGTGCATTAAGTATCAGAATTTTAGACATCCATGCACCATAGAGGAACATCATCAGAACTTGAAAATTCAGTAGGACCCCCATAGGTTGTCCAAACAATCCCCGGAAGCCAGATGTTGGTCCAATGAAGGCTTATGATAAATTATCTCTTGCGCCCTACTGACAACTTTGAGTCTTCTGGTTTGCCTGTTTTCCTCTGACATGAACCAATAGATCCCAGGGTTCTCTAAAGTGATCTCCACATTTACCAAGGGTCGGAGGAAGTCATGGTAAAGAAACCATCCTGAAATGGTAAGATCTGTGGTAGGTATCTGAATTTATGGGGGCCATGCATCATAGATGAAGATCACTTGAACTTGGTGGTTGGTTTAGCTGACCATCTAATATTTGTGGAGCTATCCTAACTTTCATCTAAAGGCAGTTGACGGAGACGTTGGATTTCTGCCTGGCCAATCCTTCTGAAGGACAACACACTACTGTCAGAGAAATCAAGCTTGGAAAGTTTGAGAAGGTTCTCGCTTTTGAAGATTCTCCAGAGTAGACTCTGAAGATCAGGTCTCCTATGAGCACGGAATATTAAGAGAATGCAAGACAGACGGACAGCAAGAAGAGACATCCCATTGATTGAGACACAGTGGTAACCACCATCACTGAGATTCAGGTTTCTGAAGATCTCCAACTTTACCACCATGGTCTACCAGGTCAGGGTTCTCAACAAGTTTTGTTGCCCTTTTGTGTCTTAATCAATTAAAGATCATAAAGATCTAAACAACCCATCCTTAAATACTTCCTTTACCTTGTGTGGTCTTTTCTAAGATAAACAATGCAAGGCCATCAGTTGTTCTAGATGGACTGGTATCTATCAATAGTGTTGGAGGTTCCAGAGATCTTCAGCCTCACCAAAAATATCATCAACGTAAGGGTTCTAACTTAGTCTTGCGGCCCTGTCTAGGGTAACTGACCTACCCCAGTACCTCATGTGGTCTTTTTCTGGTTCAACTTTGGAGGATCATAAGTTGAGAGGGACTGGTGACTACTTGAGTGAAGTCTTTGAAGATCACCAGCTCCATCAACATGATCATAAAAGTAAGGGTTCTCAATACGTTTTTATGGTCTCTAGAGCCTTTTCGTGGACCAACACTGTAGGATCTGTGTTCAATGGTTTTCCAGATCCACCAATGTCGACTGTAGGTGCAATGTTCTCATAAGAGTCTTGACTACTTGGTCGTACTTGATCATTGGTGGATCGCTATGGACAGATGTCTATCTCCTCAGGGTTGATGTTTCCGAAGATCTCCAGCTTCGACACCGTTGACTGGAAGGTCAACGTTGTCATTAGGTTTGGAGGCTCTGTTGAGGGTCCTAAATGCTACAACTGATTGAGAACCCCCACCATGGTCTATAATAACCCGCTCGTGAACATTTTTAGAAACCGTTTAACGCAATTAACCTTTTCCGAGAGAAGACGTGACTTTGACGGAGATGGAGATAAACAGATTGCTGTATCGGAAGGTTTATATCTCTGAGATTCTCAGCAATGAGTGCATTACCCTATAGGGGGACATGATTTGTTATACAACTCTTCACAGCTGGGGAGGGAGGCTTCATCTAGGAACACAGGGAGAAAATTCTCTACCGTAACCGTACATTTCTAAGGATATTACTCTTGGAATATATTTCAGTGCAGAATTTTTTTTTAAAAAAAACACCACAATTTGTTACTGATCTGGAAAGGTTACCAAAATTTAGGCGATTACGCACGAATTATGTTTTTACAAAAAAAAAAAAAAACTAAGGTTGATTATGGTTTTTAGAGACTTTTATTCTAGGATCTTTCTGCCTACAAATCCCGAAATTATTTAGAGTTTCTCTTGTCTTTTGCTCCCCTTCCGGGAGCTTTTGGTATAGTTCTCAGTAAGTTCCATAGTCAGTTTCCTCCCCCTTCTGGCAGCCGTTGGTATAGTTCTCAGTAAGTTCCATAGTCAGTTTCCTCCCCCTTCTGGCAGCCGTTGGTATAGTTCTCAGTAAGTTCCATAGTCAGTTTCCTCCCCCTTCTGGCAGCCGTTGGTATAGTTCTCAGTAAGTTCCATAGTCAGTTTCCTCCCCCTTCTGGCAGCCATTGGTATAGTTCTCAGTAAGTTCCATAGTCAGTTTCCTCCCCTTTCTGGCAGCTATTGATATAGTTCTCAGTAAGTTCCATAGTCAGTTTCCTCCCCCTTCTGGCAGCTATTGATATAGTTCTCAGTAAGTTCCATAGTCAGTTTCCTCCCCCTTCTGGCAGCTATTGATATAGTTCTCAGTAAGTTCCATAGTCAGTTTCCTCCCCCTTCTGGCAGCTATTGATATAGTTCTCAGTAAGTTCCATAGTCAGTTTCCTCCCCCTTCAGGCAGCTATTGATATAGTTCTCAGTAAGTTCCATAGTCAGTCTTCTCCCCCTTCTGGAAGCTTCGGCTGGTGCTTTCAGTCTGACATTGCTATGGAGGCAATTTACAACTGGTACTTACAAGGTGCGATGAATGGATAGGATTAAAGGGGGCGCTATGTGATTGTCACTAATATGGGACACACAGCCAATACCAGAATGGTCTCTACTCTTTCTATCCCTTTAAGTTAGGACTGTGACCTCTAGGACCTTTCATTATCATCCCATCAGGAAGACTCATTTTAGAAGTTCCCCTTTAAGGGTGCACATTTTGGAGCTGGTGATGACATTATCCAGATATGGGGTGGGACGCGCTGGTGCCGTATATTAGACGGCACATCCATCACCGGATATATCTGCATACCGCCAGTCACCCAGCCGCCGGCCTGGAATACATCAGCATCAGGATTATGGAGAGCGAGCGGGCGGCCGCAGCGGATTGGGCACCGTGCCCTGGTGATGTCATCAGTGCCGATCCTACGGAATATACAACACAGGGAATATACCTAGAATATATCTGTGGCCTCAGTGGATTTCTCACTGCAGCTTTGGATGTGACTAGAGCATAGTTATGCTGACAGCAGTGACCCTACACCTCCCGGAAGGTCCTGACCACTGCAGGCAGGTTTCCAGTGATGCCCCCGTATCATCTCTATCAGGCCGGGGGACAGCGACACAGATGACTCTGAGAGTGAAAATACCGTCTTTGTGCTGCGGGGGGCGTCACCAGAGAGTGGGAAGTGTCCACCGCAGAACAACCACAGTGTTATATCACTGACTGCAGCCCCGAGCTAGAGAGCAACCGAGACAAAGACCCCCAGAGCCAAACCGGGGGGAGGAAGAGACCGCTCCATTACCTGCAGGGAGGAGAACAGACACAGGAAGCAATTACACTGCTATAGTGTGATTACACAGCATACCGCCATATAATCACCAGACACACATCTCCCTGCTACACCGGCTACATCATCCACTATAACTACTATAATACTGCCCCCTATGTACAGGGATATAACTACTATAATACTGCCCCCTATGTACAAGAATATAACTACTATAATACTGCTCCCTATGTACAAGAATATAACTACTATAATACTGCCCCCTATGTACAAGAATATAATTACTATAATACTGCCCCCTATGTACAGGAATATAACTACTATAATACTGCCCCCTATGTACAGGAATATAACTACTATAATACTGCCCCCTATGTACAGGAATATAACTACTATAATACTGCCCCCTATGTACAGGAATATAACTACTATAATACTGCCCCCTATGTACAAGAATATAACTACTATAATACTGCCCCCTATGTACAAGAATATAACTACTATAATACTGCCCCCTATGTACAAGAATATAACTACTATAATACTGCCCCCTATGTACAAGAATATAACTACTATAATACTGCCCCCTATGTACAGGAATATAACTACTATAATACTGCCTCCTATGTACAAGAATATAACTACTATAATACTGCCCCCTATGTACAGGAATATAACTACTATAATACTGCTCCCTATGTACAGGAATATAACTACTATAATACTGCCCCCTATGTACAAGAATATAACTACTATAATACTGCCCCCTATGTACAGGAATATAACTACTATAATACTGCCCCCTATGTACAAGAATATAACTACTATAATACTGCCCCCTATGTACAAGAATATAACTACTATAATACTGCCCCCTATGTACAGAAATATAACTACTATAATACTGCCCCCTATGTACAGGGATATAACTACTATAATACTGCCCCCTATGTACAAGGATATAACTACTATAATACTGCCCCCTATGTACAAGAATATAACTACTATAATACTGCCCCCTATGTACAAGAATATAACTACTATAATACTGCCCCCTATGTACAAGAATATAACTACTATAATACTGCTCCCTATGTACAAGAATATATCTACTATAATACTGCCCCCTATGTACAAGAATATAACTACTATTATACTGTCCCCTATGTACAGGAATATAACTACTATAATACTGCCCCCTATGTACAAGAATATAACTACTATAATACTGCCCCCTATGTACAGGAATATAACTACTATAATACTGCCCCCTATGTACAGGAATATAACTACTATAATACTGCCCCCTGTGTACAAGAATATAACTACTATAATACTGCCCCCTATGTACAGGAATATAACTACTATAATACTACCCCCTATGTACAAGAATATAACTACTATAATACTGCCCCCTATGTACAGGAATATAACTACTATAATACTGCCCCCTGTGTACAGGAATATAACTACTATAATACTGCCCCCTGTGTACAGGAATATAACTACTATAATACTGCCCCCTATGTACAGGAATATAACTACTATAATACTGCCCCCTATGTACAGGCATATAACTACTATAATACTGCCCCCTATGTACAAGAATATAACTACTATAATACTGCTCCCTATGTACAAGAATATAACTACTATAATACTGCCCCCTATGTACAGGAATATAGCTACTATAATACTGCCCCCTATGTACAAGACTATAACTACTATAATACTGCCCCCTATGTACAAGAATATAACTACTATAATACTACCCCTATGTACAGGGATATAACTACTATAATACTGCCTCCTATGTACAAGAATATAACTACTATAATACTGCCCCCTATGTACAGGAATATAACTACTATAATACTGCCCCCTATGTACAGGAATATAACTACTATAATACTGCCCCCTATGTACAAGAATATAACTACTATAATACTGCCTCCTATGTACAAGAATATAACTACTATAATACTGCCCCCTATGTACAAGAATATAACTACTATAATACTGCCCCTATGTACAAGAATAGAACTACTATAATACTGCCCCATATGTACAAGAATATAACTACTATAATACTGCCCCCTATGTACAAGAATATAACTGCTATAATACTTCCCCCTATGTACAAGAATATAACTACTATAATACTGCCCCCTATGTACAGGAATATAACTACTATAATACTGCCCCCTATGTACAGGAATATAACTACTATAATACTGCCCCCTATGTACAAGAATATAACTACTATAATACTGCCTCCTATGTACAAGAATATAACTACTATAATACTGCCCCCTATGTACAAGAATATAACTACTATAATACTGCCCCTATGTACAAGAATAGAACTACTATAATACTGCCCCATATGTACAAGAATATAACTACTATAATACTGCCCCCTATGTACAAGAATATAACTGCTATAATACTGCCCCCTATGTACAGGAATATAACTACTATAATACTGCCCCTATGTACAAGAATATAACTACTATAATACTGCCCCTATGTACAAGAATATAACTACTATAATACTGCCCCCTACGTACAAGAATAGAACTACTATAATACTGCCCCCTACGTACAAGAATAGAACTACTATAATACTGCCCCCTATGTACAAGAATATAACTACTATAATACTGCCCCTATGTACAAGAATATAACTACTATAATACTGCCCCCTATGTACAAGAATATAACTACTATAATACTGCCCCTATGTACAGGAATATAACTACTATAATACTGCCCCTATGTACAAGAATATAACTACTATAATACTGCCCCCTATGTACAGGAATATAACTACTATAATACTGCCCCCTATGTACAGGAATATAACTACTATAATACTGCCCCCTATGTACAAGAATATAACTACTATAATACTGCCCCCTATGTACAGGAATATAACTACTATAAAAATGCCCCCTATGTACAGGAATATAACTACTATAATACTGCCCCCTATGTACAAGAATATAACTACTATAATACTGCCCCCTATGTACAGGAATGTAACTACTATAAAAATGCCCCCTATGTACAAGAATATAACTACTATAATACTGCCCCCTATGTACAAGAATATAACTACTATAATACTGCCCCCTATGTACAGGAATATAACTACTATAATACTGCCCCCTATGTACAAGAATATAACTACTATAATACTGCCCCCTATGTACAAGAATATAACTACTATAATACTGCCCCCTATGTACAGGAATATAACTACTATAATACTGCCCCCTATGTACAAGAATATTGTCTGCTTCTTTAAATTAACCCTGTGTAGCAGTATACTATATGTGAGTGCTGCACAGTATGCGGTAGAGATATCAGTAGATGGAGTGGATGTGGGTATATAGGTTGGATGTGCTGGACATGTGTCGTGTCCCCCTATTCAGGGAATGGCTTTATACTAATACAACATTCAATCTTGACACAACGCGTTTCGCTTCTACAGGGAGAACATGAAGAGCCCTGATGTCCGTGTCCTGCCGGTGGTCAGAGCACTTTGTACAGAGGACATTACGATGCTGACACTCAATGCTCTTGAAATGTCCTGCTGACCGCAAAATTAGTCACTGACTAATATAATATTTCGAGAAGCTCCAGGTCCTGCTATACCGTAACAGCAGAGCATGCTGGGAAATCAAAGTTTTACAAAAGACATAGGATGACAGGTTGGTGGCCACCATAATGGGACATTTAATTTGAGCTCCAAAAAACTTGGAATATGGGAGTTTGAATATTTAAAGGGAAGGTCTCGGAATTGAGAATTCATAGTGGGGGGGGGGAGGGGTCTTAAAATTTGGACCCTTTTGTATTAGTCCCATAAATTACTGTGGAGGACTCCACAGGACTGTATATTACATTGACTATAATGGAAATGGTGTAATACCTCACTTCGCCTGCGGGGCTGCTGTAGGGAAATACTATTTTTGTCATTGTCTACATATACAACTAAACATAACAAAACAGTCAAAAATTCATCACTGACAAACATAACGGCCCCACCGTATGGGTCAATCTTAGACCTCCACCCAAGAGTAGTAAGTAGCGTAACGACTAAATCGATGAGGTGTCCGAATGTAGTGAAGCTGAATTTGAACTCAGCTCTACCAAACTTGTCAACTTTTTATCACAAAAATGTAACCTCCAACCCAACCAATCGTAACAATTCGTGAATTAACCCATTATCCAGTTAACCAGTACGTTAGAGTCTCACCATACCTTATGTAGCAGAGCTGACCGGGCTTCCTCCTAAGACCACCCCATTCCAAGCGTTAAGTAGAAGACTCTTTAGGGAGAACGTACTCCATGCTGACGCAGTTAACTTCGAAGAGATGGACGTTCTTGTCCTTGGATGAAGTTCTCCAAGCTCCAGAAGGAGAAGAAATAAAAGGAAACCAGTGATGGAACCTGCACTTTTAGATGTTCCCAGGGTAAGGAACTTGTCCAATGTTGTCTTCCGGAGCTTCAATTCTCAAAAACGAAAGGTCTCAGAAGAACCCAAATAAAATAGGGACTTGATGTAAAGGGTAACAGGTGAGACTTAACGATGAGCTTGAAGGTCTCAAGACTCTTCGGAGGATTTTGGTGACACAGTGGACTGTTGTTGGACAGGACCTTGAACTTGAAGGTCCCTAGGTCCACCTAGATGCACAATAATTATATGGAGATCTATAGGGAACACATAATGGTCAGTAGTGGAAGCGTCTATAGGATGACAAGTCTACTAGGGGGGGGGGCAGTAGTGGAGTGGATTAGAGTGGTCTACAGGATGATGACTATGTAGTAGAATGGTATATAAGGATGACAGGTCTGGTTGATGATGGATGACAGGTCTGGTTGATGATGGATGACAGGTCTGGATGATGATGTTTGTAGTGGAGTTATTTATAGGATAGAATAGTCTATAGGATTATGATCTGTGATGAAGTGGTCTACAGGATGAAGGTCTGCAGTGGAGTGATCTAGACGGTAGAGTGGTCTGTTAGTGGATGATCTAAATGAGAGGGGCCTAGAGGTATCGGGTCTCTCGATGACTTATCTCCAGTGTAGAGGTCTATAGGGTGAAGGTCTGCAGTAGAGTAGATGATAAGGTAGAGTGGTCTATAGGTATCAGGTCTCTCGATGACCTATCTCCAGTGTAGTGGTCTATAGGGTGAAGGTCTGCAGTAGAGTAGATGATAAGGTAGAGTGGTCTATAGGTATCAGGTCTCTCGATGACTTATCTCCAGTGTAGAGGTCTATAGGGTGAAGGTCTGTAGTAGAGTAGATGATAAGGTAGAGTGGTCTATCGGTATCAGGTCTCTCGATGACTTATCTCCAGTGTAGTGGTCTATAGGGTGAAGGTCTGTAGTAGAGTAGATGATAAGGTAGAGTGGTCTACAGGTATCAGGTCTCTCTTGATGACCTATCTCCAGTGTAGTGGTCTATAGGGTGATGGTCTGTAGTAGAGTAGATGATAAGGTAGAGTGGTCTATCGGTATCAGGTCTCTCGATGACTTATCTCCAGTGTGGTGGTCTATAGGGTGAAGGTCTGCAGTAGAGTAGATGATAAGGTAGAGTGGTCTATCGGTATCAGGTCTCTCGATGACTTATCTCCAGTGTAGTGGTCTATAGGGTGAAGGTCTGTAGTAGAGTAGATGATAAGGTAGAGTGGTCTACAGGTATCAGGTCTCTCGATGACTTATCTCCAGTGTGGTGGTCTATAGGGTGAAGGTCTGTAGTAGAGTAGATGATAAGGTAGAGTGGTCTATAGGTATCAGGTCTCTCGATGACTTATCTCCAGTGTAGTGGTCTATAGGGTGAAGGTCTGTAGTAGAGTAGATGATAAGGTAGAGTGGTCTACAGGTATCAGGTCTCTCTTGATGACCTATCTCCAGTGTAGTGGTCTATAGGGTGATGGTCTGTAGTAGAGTAGATGATAAGGTAGAGTGGTCTATCGGTATCAGGTCTCTCGATGACTTATCTCCAGTGTAGTGGTCTATAGGGTGAAGGTCTGTAGTAGAGTAGATGATAAGGTAGAGTGGTCTACAGGTATCAGGTCTCTCGATGACTTATCTCCAGTGTGGTGGTCTATAGGGTGAAGGTCTGTAGTAGAGTAGATGATAAGGTAGAGTGGTCTATAGGTATCAGGTCTTCAGAAAACTGTCCTGTAAAGGAGTTACATCTATATACTGGTGGTCTGTCGTGGAATTAAAGATCTCTAGATGATAGGATGTAATGGAGATGTCTACAGAGAAGACAAATCACAGATAAAGGTCCTACGGTTCCAAGGTCTGAAGATGATCTCGATCTTGAGAGTAGGGTTTTCTCTAGCTGTGACTTGAGATGAATCGTCAGTGGTGTTAAGGATATGGATGAGGGGTCTACAGATTTGTTCTGTGTAGATGAAGGTCTATGGTCGTCTGTGGAGCAGAATCTAAAGTTGCCTGAGACAATCTTCAAACTGGAGCCACTAGATGAAGACGATGGTCCAAAGAGTTACATACAATTCTATGTGTGAAGGTAGGGGGGTGCAGTAGATGACGTCTATAGGGGGGGCTGTACGTGAGGGTTATAAATTGAGGTCTAAAGATGGTTCTCCAGGAGATGTGGACTGTAAAGTTTTAGAAGAAGGACCGGAAAGACCATAGAGGACTATAGGGTTCCTGTGGATGGAGACTATATTTATAGACGGCTCGGTAGAACCATCTGGGGGTCAGGTAGATGAGGATCTAAGGTCATAGCTGGTTCATGAGATGATGGTCTACAGTCACATGTTCAGAAGGAAGAGGTACAAGTCAAAAAATGGGGACCTAATGAGAAAGGTCTATAGGTGTAGGGGGTCCTGTAGATGAGGGTCTTCAGCAGTAGATGAGGGTCTATAGTGGTAAATATTGATAAGGGTCCTGGAGAGGAGGGTCATAAGGATAGTAAATGGAATGGGGGGGGGGGTTAGTAGATGATGGGGGGTCCTGTAGATGTTGTTCTGCAGTAGTAAATGAGGGTCCAAAAGATAGAGGTTCTGTAGTGGTTCTAGGTGGTGGTCTATAGTAGTAGATCCTCTAGGTGGGTCCCAAAGACATGGGTTCTGTAGGTGAAGGTCCTATAGACAGAGGTCCTGTAGGTGATGGTCCTACAGAAAAGTGTTCCGTAGGTGTTGGTGCTGTATGTGAAGATCCTACAGACAGGAGTTCTGTAGGTGAAGGTCCTATAGACAGAGGTCCTGTAAGTGAAGATCCTACAGACAGGAGTCCTGTAGGTGAAGGTCCAGTATGTGAAGATGCTATAGACAGAGGTCCTTTAGGTGAAGATCCTATAGAGACGTCCTGTAGGTGAAGGTCCAGTATGTGAAGATCCTATAGACAGGTCCTGTAGCTGGAGGTCTATGGTAGTAGATCCTGTAGTCGGGTCCTGTAGATGATGTTGCTCAGATCTCCGGGTTGTGGCCGGGCTCCTCTGCCTCTGTCAGGCCGGGCTGTGTGCCCTGTGTCCCGGCCTGGCCTCGCTCTTCTCCTCGGTGTCTCCTGCCGGCCGCCCGGGCTCCCCCTCCAGGTCTGCGGGCGCTTTGTCCCTCCGCTCCGGGATCACATGCTCGGCCCGGGAGTGTCACAGATGGCGGCCGCTTTCAGCACCAAGGAAAGCCGGGAAGAGAGAGGACCCGGAGCCGCTGCTGGAGGAGGCACACAGCCGGGAACACGAGCTCCGAGCCGGGGGAGGCTGCGGCAAGACGCGGGGGCATGAGAGCTGCAGCCCCGGGAAGAGCGGAGACACAACCGCTACCGGGAGAGACACAACCGCGACTGCACCGGAGCACAGCACAGCACAGCAGCTGCAGCTCCAGCCCCGCCCCCAGCTCACAGCACCGCCCCCCGTGTATCCTCCTGACTAATCCCTCCCCTCCGGTAATACATGGACCACCCCTCCTTATACTGTCCCCTATGTACAAGAATGTAACTACTATAATACTGCCCCATATGTACAAGAATATAACTACTATAATACTGTCTCCTATGTACAAGAATATAACTACTATAATACTGCCCCCTATGTACAGGAATATAACTACTATAATACTGCCCCTATGTACAAGAATATAACTACTATAATACTGCCCCCTATGTACAGGAATATAACTACTATAATACTGCCCCTATGTACAAGAATATAACTACTATAATACTACCCCCTATGTACAGGAATATAACTACTATAGTACTGCCCCCTATGTACAAGAATATAACTACTATAATACTGCCCCCTATGTACAGGTATTTAACTACTATAATACTGCCCCCTATGTACAAGAATATAACTACTATAATACTGCCCCTATGTACAGGGATATAACTACTATAATACTGCCCCCTATATACAAGAATATAACTACTATAATACTGCCCTCTATGTACAAGAATATAACTACTATAATACTGCCCCCTATATACAAGAATATAACTGCTATAATACTGCCCCTATGTACAAGAATATAACTACTATAATACTGTCCCCTATGTACAGGAATATAACTACTATAATACTGCCCCCTATGTACAAGAATATAACTACTATAATACTGCCCCCTATGTACAAGAATATAACTACTATAATACTGCCCCCTATGTACAAGAATATAACTACTATAATACTGCCCCCTATGTACAAGACTATAACTACTATAATACTGCCCCCTATGTACAAGAATATAACTACTATAATACTGCCCTCTATGTACAGGAATATAACTACTATAATACTGCCCCCTATGTACAGGAATATAACTACTATAATACTGCCCCCTATGTACAAGAATATAACTACTATAATACTGCCCCCTATGTACAGGAATATAACTACTATAATACTGCCCCCTATGTACAGGAATATAACTACTATAATACTGCCCCCTATGTACAAGAATATAACTACTATAATACTGCCCCCTATGTACAGGAATATAACTACTATAATACTGCCCCCTATGTACAGGAATATAACTACTATAATACTGCCCCCTATGTACAAGAATATAACTACTATAATACTGCCCCTATGTACAGGTATTTAACTACTATAATACTGCCCCCTATGTACAGGAATATAACTACTATAATACTGCCCCCTATGTACAGGTATTTAACTACTATAATACTGCCCTCTATGTACAAGAATATAACTACTATAATACTGCCCCTATGTACAGGGATATAACTACTATAATACTGCCCCCTATATACAAGAATATAACTACTATAATACTGCCCTCTATGTACAAGAATATAACTACTATAATACTGCCCCCTATATACAAGAATATAACTGCTATAATACTGCCCCTATGTACAAGAATATAACTACTATAACACTGCCCCCTATGTACAAGAATATAACTACTATAATACTGCCCCCTATGTACAAGAATATAACTACTATAATACTGCCCCCTATGTACAAGAATATAACTACTATAATACTGCCCCCTATGTACAAGAATATAACTACTATAATACTGCCCTCTATGTACAGGAATATAACTACTATAATACTGCCCCCTATGTACAGGAATATAACTACTATAATACTGCCCCCTATGTACAAGAATATAACTACTATAATACTGCCCCCTATGTACAGGAATATAACTACTATAATACTGCCCCCTATGTACAGGAATATAACTACTATAATACTGCCCCCTATGTACAAGAATATAACTACTATAATACTGCCCCCTATGTACAGGAATATAACTACTATAATACTGCCCCCTATGTACAGGAATATAACTACTATAATACTGCCCCCTATGTACAAGAATATAACTACTATAATACTGCCCCTATGTACAGGTATTTAACTACTATAATACTGCCCCCTATGTACAGGAATATAACTACTATAATACTGCCCCCTATGTACAAGAATATAACTACTATAATACTGCCCCCTATGTACAAGAATATAACTACTATAATACTACCCCCTATGTACAGGAATATAACTACTATAATACTGGAGATGATTTTCCATTTGCTCCATGTCTCTATGTCAGTGTTTATGGGTTTTACTTCCTCTGACCTTTACGGAATATTGCTGTATATTGCGGTATATTATGGTATTTTGTGGTATATTGCGGTATAATGTGTATCCTCTTGAGCACTGTACTTGTGTGTTACAATGGGGGTCATTTATTAAGGGCCCGATTCGCGTTTTCCCGACGTGTTACCCGAATATTTCCGTTTTGCGCCGCTTGTACTTAAATTGCCCCGGGATTTTGGCGCACGCGATCGGATTGTGGCGCATCGGCGCTGGCATGCGCGCGACGGAAATCGGGGGGCGTGGCCGAACGAAAACCCGACGTATTCGGAAAAACCGCCGCATTTAAAAACCGAAAATGTGTCGCATAAGGACCGCTTACCTTCACCTGGTCCAGCTCGGTGCATTCCGGCGCGATGAGTTTACTTTCAGCGCAGCAGCGCCACCTGGTGGACGGCGGAAGAACTACCTTATTAAATCCCGGCCGGACCCGAATCCAGAGCGGAGAAGCCGCCGCTGGAACGCGAATGGACCGGGTAAGTAAATTTGCCCCAATGTGTAGATGTCAGGGTGACTCCGGTGACTGTCACTCATCCTCTCTTCTTGCTCACGACTGTCTCTGCTGTCAGTGGTGATAGAGTGGGACGAGTATTCTCTGTGCATCCTCTCTAATAGACTGTTTCGCTCTCTCTTTCTCATTGGTATCTATCAGGTGACTTCAGGTGGTCTCATTCGGGTGTCTCGGCGTGGCCCCTCCTTATTCTCCCTCTTCTGATAGATGTCCCTCATGTGAGATGATGAAACCTGCGGAGACATGTACAGTCAGAGACCTAAGGAGAATTCAATCTAACACTCCCTGCTGCGACAGTCTCTGCACAGACAGGGATGGGCTCTCCAGAGCCCCCTATCATTCCTACTCCGTCCTTGAATCCCTTATGCGTTTCCTCTCCCTAAATCATCACCGTTCATCCCATGTGTTGTGATGAGGTATGAGGCACACAGTTCTTCTGTTTCCTTATGAAGATGGGACCTTACAGCCCATGGTGTGAATGGAGTGGACTTATTGACCGTTTTGAAGATTTGTAGGACCACCATGATTGTGTAGGACCACGATTTGGTGGCCCCACCCCTTAAAGATCCCATATACTTTTGGAAAATGTCTTCTCCAAAGACAGGACCATGAAGGTTGGTGGATTGTAGAGGTCCTCTTGGTTGGACCAACCAGATGGTGGTCAAAAATCCTATAGTATTGGCCAAGAGTGGGCATCTAGAGTGATGTCATGGTCTCTTCTATGACTTCAGAGAATCAACTGATGACTCGATGGACTCGGTAGATGCCATCATTGACTCACTAGGTGAAATGAAGGAGACAGCAACGGACATCTTGGTCTCTATACATCAAATTTGGACCACAACAGGCAACGTCAGTAGCACATGTGATGGTGATGTAGAAGTGACACTATCATCTGGGGCTGGTGGTCATCTGGATATGAAGCTTTCAGCTTGGCACATGATGGTCACCTGGGACTGGAACTATACGCTAGAAACAAGATGGTCATCTAGATTTGGTGCTATAACCCTGGGCTTGGTGGGCCTCCCGATCTGGCACTATTATTTGGCTTGAACTGTTGGTGGTTATCTTGTAGGCACTTTCAATTCGAGTCTTGGTGCTCATCTTGAGCTGACGCAAACATTTTGGCACTTAATGGTCATCTCAAGCCGCTTCTATCATCTGGACACTTGGTTATCTGTAAGATCAACTGAGTGCTTCATGATGTAAATGGGGGCTGGACAGAAAGCCCACTGCAACTTTGTAGCCAATGGACTATTGGTGGTCATTTGGATGTCATTTTCAACATGATTATTGGTGGTCTTGGCATTGAATAGTTATCAGGAACTTGTAGTATCATCTGAATTCTAGGTGGTCATCTGGTTGGCACTTCCAACTGGATAATTGGTGGCCATCTGTGACAGACAATATCATCTGAACCTGTGGTGCCCATCTTAAGCTGGCACTATTAGATGGACACTCAGTGGGCATCCAGAGATTGTACTGGAGGTTGTAGCATCATATGAGCACTTTGTGGTGACTTGGATCTGGCACCCTCACCTGCACACTTGGTGGTCACCTGGATCTGGAAATGTCCTATGGGTCCTTATTGGTCAGCTAGATTTGGCACTGTCCTCTAAATGCTTGGTGCTCATCTGGAGGCAGCGCTATCATATGGACACTTGGTGTTTACCTGGATATGGCGCCATCACCTGCACACTTGGTGGCCATCTAGATCTGGCACCATCAGCTGTGCACTTCGTAGTCACCTGCATCTCACTTTGTCCTTTAGATCTTTGGTGGTCATCTGGAGGTAGGACTATCATATGGGCACTTGGTGGTGACCTGGATCTGAGATTGTCCTCTGGGTCTTTGTCAGCTTAATCTGGCACAACATCTGACTTGTTGGTGGTCACCTGGAAGTATCACTACCATATGGGCACTTGATGGTGACCAGGATATGGCACCATCACCTATGCACTCAGTGGTTATCTAAATCTGGTGGCACCAGCTGCACACTTGTGGTCCCCTGGATCTGGAACTGTCCTCTGCGTCTTTGTTGGTCAGCTGGATCTGGCATTGTCGTCTGAACCCTTTGTGGTTGCCTGCAGGTAGCACTTGGTGGTCACCTGGATCAGGCACTACCATCGGGTTACTTGGTGGTCCTGACCTATGTTTAGATGTTTATTTAGCAGTCATCTACGTAACTTCTCCAAATATCTCCCTGAAGGTTTCCGATCTATTCATATCCATCAGACAATGCCATTCCGGAAAAACCAATTTGCCATTTTTAGTCAATGAGTAGCTCCTCCGGTAAGAGCCTCGTCCTCCTCCTATAAGAATCATCTTCTCTAAAAGCTCCTAACAGGAGCACTTAAGAAAGAGCCGTCTGAGCAGGATGTCTTTCTGCCTTGATGCACCTGGAGGCTTTGTCATACCCTCGGAATTATATTCCACTCATGTGGGAAGGGGGCCGTATTTACCGGAATATCTCTAGGTCCCTCCGCTCCTGCCTGCCAGTGCTGGTCAACCATGTACTGCTCCCTCCGGGAACTGGAAGGCTGAAGTGTCTACCGCAATACTACTGTCTATGACTGATACATGTCTGGCAGGACTTCAGCGTCTTCTTGTTGGCGCACATCCCGTACAGTAGCGGATTGTTCTACGACATGGCAGCGTGATACATGGGCGGCACGAAATAATATTACAAATAGTAAATACTGTCATACAATGCCAAGACAATACTAATAGTATCTAAGTAATACCGCATTACAGTGCCGCATTATACTTCCATATGTTACGCCCTTATTATTTGTGCACTGTATGTCCTGATTATTTATGCACTGTATGTCCTGATTATTTGTGCACTGTATGTGCTGATTATTTGTGCACTGTATGTCCTGATTATTTGTGCACTGTATGTCCTGATTATTTATGCACTGTATGTCCTGATTATTTGTGCACTGTATGTGCTGATTATTTGTGCACTGTATGTCCTGATTATTTGTGCACTGTATGTGCTGATTATTTGTGCACTATATGCCCTCATTATTTGTGCACTGTATGCTCTTATTATTTGTGCACTGTATGTCCTGATTATTTTTGCACTGTATGCTCTTATTATTTGTGCACTGTATATCTTGATTATTTGTGCACTGTATGTCGTCATTTTTTGTGCACTGTATGTCTTGATTATTTGTGCACCGTATGTCCTTATTATTTGTGCACTGTATATACTTATTATTTGTGCACTGTATGTCCTCATTATTTGTGCACTCATTATGCCCTCATTATTGGTGCACTGTATGTTGTGATTATCTGTGCACTGTATGTTGCGATTATTTGTGCACTGTATGCCCATATTATTTGTGCACTGTATGTTGTGATTATTTGTGCACTGTATGTCCTGATTATTTGTGCACCGTATGTCCTCATTATTTGTGCACCATATGCCCTCATTATTTGTGCACTGTATGTCCTCATTATCTGTGCACCGTATGTCCTCATTATTTGTGCACTATATGCCCTCATTATCTGTGCACTATATGCCCTCATTATCTGTGCACTGTATGTCCTCATTATTTGTGCACTATATGCCCTCATTATCTGTGCACTGTATGTCCTCATTATTTGTGCACTATATGCCCTCATTATCTGTGCACTGTATGTCCTCATTATTTGTGCACTATATGCCCTCATTATCTGTGCACTGTATGTCCTGATTATTTGTGCACTGTATGCCCATATTATTTGTGCACTGTATGTTGGGATTATTTGTGCACTGTATGTTGGGATTATTTGTGCACTGTATGTCCTCATTATTTGTGCACTGTATGTCCTCATTATTTGTGCACTATATGTCCTCATTATTTGTGCACTGTTTGTCCTGATTATTTGTGCACTATATGCCCTCATTATTTGTGCACTGTATGTCCTCATTATCTGTGCACTGTATGTCCTGATTATTTGTGCACTGTATGTTGGGATTATTTGTGCACTGTATGTCCTCATTATTTGAGCAGTGTATGTTACTGTTAGTCGTGCACCATCTTGTTTGTGTACAGTGTGGTATCATTATATTTGCACCTATGGGGGAGATTTACTAAGCAAAATGCGGCAGAATTCTGCTACAATGTAACTTGTATCCAGACACTTTTCTGACTTGTACAAAAAGGAAGGCAGAACTTCCCATTGTCTCATTGTCTCAAGCCAACAAATCAAGTAACATTGTGATGTGTCCTGATTATTTGTGCGCTGTATGTCCTGATTATTTGGGTGGCATGTGGCGGTGTTATAGGTGCACTATATGTCCTGATTATTTGTGCAGCATGTGGCGGTGTTATAGGTGCACTATATGTCCTGATTATTTGTGCAGCATGTGGCGGTGTTATAGGTGCACTGTATGTCCTGATTATTTGTGCAGCATGTGGCGGTGTTATAGGTGCACTATGTGTCCTGATTATTTGTGCAGCATGTGGCGGTGTTATAGGAGCACTATATGTCCTGATTATTTGTGCAGCATGTGGCGGTGTTAAAGGTGCACTATGTGTCCTGATTATTTGTGCAGCATGTGGCGGTGTTATAGGTGCACTGTATGTCCTGATTATTTGTGCAGCATGTGGCGGTGTTATAGGTGCACTATATGTCCTGATTATTTGTGCAGCATGTGGCGGTGTTATAGGTGCACTATGTGTCCTGATTATTTGTGCAGCATGTGGCGGTGTTATAGGAGCACTATATGTCCTGATTATTTGTGCAGCCCGTGGCGGTGTTAAAGGAGCTCTATGTGTCTGATTATTTGTGCAGCATGTGGCGGTGTTATAGGAGCACTATATGTCCTGATTATTTGGGTGGCATGTGGCGGTGTTATAGGTGCACTATATGTCCTGATTATTTGTGCAGCATGTGGCGGTGTTATAGGAGCACTATATGTCTGATTATTTGTGCAGCATGTGGCGGTGTTATAGGTGCACTATATGTCCTGATTATTTGGGTGGCATGTGGCGGTGTTATAGGAGCACTATATGTCCTGATTATTTGTGCAGCATGTGGCGGTGTTATAGGAGCACTATATGTCCTGATTATTTGTGCAGCATGTGGCGGTGTTATAGGTGCACTATATGTCCTGATTATTTGTGCAGCATGTGGCGGTGTTATAGGAGCACTATATATCTGATTATTTGTGCAGCATGTGGCGGTGTTATAGGTGCACTATATGTCCTGATTATTTGTGCAGCATGTGGCGGTGTTATAGGAGCACTATATGTCCTGATTATTTGTGCAGCATGTGGCGGTGTTATAGGAGCACTATATGTCTGATTATTTGTATACTGTATATGTGATGTTCTGGTTACACTCCATCATGTGGACGTATAGATCCACCCCAGAACCTCTGTGCCTGAGCTGTGGACCTGCGGGTCACATATGATGGCGGTATGGAGTGTGGGTCATCTGCGGTACATTACGGATGACAAGCCTGGACATTTTAATTACGTATAACGCGCCCCCGGTCAGCGTCCATGTCCCCGTCTCATGTGAGAGGATATAATTTCATGCTATGTTATTTTATGGGCTCCTCTATCATCGTGTCTGCGGAGTGACGCGCCGATGGATTAACCTTATGGCGGCGCTCCGCCTGGTGACGCCGCCACGTAGGGGGGAAAATTAATAATCCACATCAGATGAAGGAGATGATATCACTCAGGAAATGAGCTGGAGATGCGACCATGGCCGCCGTGTAGTCCTCTACCCCAGGATATGAGCTCCCCCTTATCTGATGGGACCGACCACTCATCAATAGGTTCATGAGGACATCTCACCAGGGACTCACAGACGTATAGAAAAGGTCCCCACCTCGGAAGGATACATCTTCCGGAAGGATAAAGTGATGCCTGTGCGAAGCCGCCCTGAAAGTCAATGTCCTGCAATTGTTGTGCCAGAATTATCACCAGTTCCAGCCATCTGTGATAAGTTTCTGCCTCTTATTAATCCCTTTACTTTAGGCGCAGTTTTGGCGCAATGTTAGATTCTGGCTCTTACATGTGATCCTCCTACAAGTTCCTCTTTGCTTCTCTCCCACCCCCCAGCATGAGAATGACCCTCACCCTGCACCCATGTTTGTGGCACCCTGCACCCAGTGCTGGTCTTCTTCTGCCCCCCTGTAATTCTGGCCAGTATTCCCCTCAGATACCAGTGTGGTCCTCCTGCTACATGGGACACTTCTCTGTCCTGTCTGCAGCTCCCACTCACTTCTCTTCTATCCTACTACACGGGGATACTTCTCTGTATGGTCTGCAGCTCCCACACACTTCTCTTCTATCCTGCTACATGGGACACTTCTCTGTCCTGTCTGCAGCTCCTACTCACTTCTCTTCTATCCTGCTACACGGGGACACTTCTCTGTCCTGTCTGCAGCTCCCACACACTTCTCTTCTATCCTGCTACACGGGCACTTCTCTGTCCTGTCTGCAGCTCCCACACACTTCTCTTCTGCTACATGGGACACTTCTCTGTCCTGTCTGCAGCTCCCACACACTTCTCTTCTATCCTGCTACAATGGGACACTTCTCTGTACTGTCTGCAGCTCCCACACACTCCTCTTCTATCCTGCTACACAGGGACACTTCTCTGTCCTGTCTGCAGCTCCTACACACTTCTCTACTGTCCTGCTACACGGGACACTTCTCTGTCCTGTCTGCAGCTCCCACTCACTTCTCTTCTATCCTGCTACACAGGACACTTCTCTGTCCTGTCTGCAGCTCCCACTCACTTCTCTTCTATCCTGCTACACGGGACACTTCTCTGTCCTGTCTGCAGCTACTACACATTTATCTTCTATCCTGCTACACGGGGACACTTCTCTGTCCTGTCTGCAGCTCCCACTAACTTCTCTTCTATCCTGCAACACGGGGACACTTCTCTGTCCTGTCTGCAGCTCCCACTCACTTCTCTTCTATCCTGCTACACGGGGACACTTCTCTGTCCTGTCTGCAGCTCCTGCTCACTTCTCTTTTATCCTTCTACACGGGACACTTCTCTGTCCTGTCTCTCTCCTACACACTTCTCTTCTATCCTGCTACACAGGGGACACTTCTTTGTACCATCTACAGCTCCCACTCACTCCTCTAGTATCCTGCTAAACGGGGACACTTCTCTGTAATATCTGCAAAATCCTACTCACTTCTCCTCTATACTGCTACACGGGGGACACTTCTCTGTCCTGTCTGCAGCTTAATCACACTCCTCTTCTATCCTGCTACTCAGGACACTTCTCTGTATTGTCTACATCTCCCACTTGCTTCTCTTCTATCCTGCAACACCGGACACTTCTCTGTACTGTCTGCAGCTCCCACTCACTCCTCTAGTTTCCTGTTAAACTGGACACTTCTCTGTAATATCTGCAAAAATCCTACTCACTTCTCTTCTATCCTGCTACACAGGACACTTCTCTGTACTGTCTGCAGCTCCTACTGACTTCTCTTCTATCCTGCTAGGGCCCGGACCATCTATTCGACTCAGCACCCTGCATTAATTTGGTTTATGATGTTCTGGAACTGTTTTGCATCTATTCAAATATCTCATATCTATCTATGTATCTATGTATGTATCTACCTATCTTTATATCTATCTCATATCTTTTTATCTCTCTATGTATCTATTTTTATATCACTTTCAAGTCTACCCATTTAGCTTCTTTCTTTTGTTCTTTCTCTCCCTCCCCTCCCCCCTCTTTATAATATTCTATCACATTAGGATCTTTCTATGCGGCTGCTCTCCTCTTGGTGGGGGTCCAGTTATTTATAAGCCGGTGATGTCTCTCACTGCCAGGATTTACTGTCTCATTCTCTGATTTCTTTGTCATGACATCTGCTGATGGTCAGACAATGTCTCCCCCTAGTGGTGAGGAGACCGAACTGCAGCCATGTGTTACACTGACCAGTTGTGTATCCTGTAGAGTGGTCCCTGAGACCCCAGCTAATCTATCTATCTCATATCTATCTATCTATCTCATATCTATCTATCTATCTTATATCTATCTATCTATCTATCTATCTATCTATCTATCTCATATCTATCTATCTCATATCTATCTCCTATCTATCTATCTCATATCTATCTATCTTATATCTATCTCCTATCTATCTATCTCCTATCTATCTATCTATCTATCTATCTCATATCTATCTCATATCTATCTATCTCATATCTATCTATCTCATATCTATCTATCTCATATCTATCTATTTATCTATCTCATATCTATCTATCTCATATCTATCTATCTATCTATCTATCTCATATCTATCTATCTCATATCTATCTATCTATCTCATATCTATCTATCTCATATCTATCTATCTCATATCTATCTCATATCTATCTATCTATCTCATATCTATCTATCGATCTATCTATCTATCTCCTATCTATCTATCTATCTATCTCCTATCTATCTATCTATCTATCTATCTATCTCATATCTATCTATCTCATATCTATCTATCTCATATCTATCTATCTATCTATCTTCTATCTATCTATCTATCTATCTCTCTATCTCATATCTATCTCCTATCTATCTATCTATCTATCTGTCTCCTATCTATCTATCTATCTCTCTATCTCATATCTATCTATCTATCTATCTATCTCATATGTATCTATCTATCTATCTCCTATCTATCTATCTATCTATCTATCTCATATCTATCTATCTATCTATCTCATATCTCTCTATCTATCTCATATCTATCTATCTATCTCATATCTATCTATCTCATATCTATCTATCTCATATCCATCTATCGCATATCTATCTATCTCATATCTATCTCATATCTATCTATCTATCTGTCTGTCTCCTATCTATCTATCTATCTCCTATCTATCTATCTATCTATCTATCCATCTATCATCTATCTATCTCATATCTATCTATCTCCTATCTATCTATCTATCTCCTATCTATCTATCTATCTATCTATCTATCTATCTATCTATCTATCTATCTATCTATCTCTCTATGTATCTCATATCTATCTATGTATCTCATATCTATCTATCTCATATCTATCTATCTATCTATCTATCTATCTATCTATCTATCTGTCTCCTATCTATCTATCTCTCTATCTCCTATCTATCTATCTCCTATCTATCTATCTATCTATCTATCTATCTATCTATCTATGTATCTATCCATCTATCAATCCATCTATCAACTATCTATCTATCTCATATCTATCTATCTCCTATCTATCTATCTATCTATCTATCTATCTATCTCTCTATCTCATATCTATCTATCTATCTATCTCATATCTATCTATCGCATATCTATCTATCTCATATCTATCTATCTCATATCTATATATCGCATATCTATCTATCTCATATCTATCTATCTCATATCTATCTATCTATCTATCTATCTATCTATCTATCTATCTATCTATCTGTCTCCTATCTATCTATCTATCTATCTATCTCATATCTATCTATCTCCTATCTATCTATCTATCTCCTATCTATCTCATATCTATCTCATATCTATCTATCTATCTATCTATCATCTATCTATCTATCTATCTCATATCTATCTATCTCATATCTATCTATCTATCTATCTATCTCCTATCTATCTATCTATCTATCTATCTATCTATCTATCTCATATCTATCTATCTCCTATCTATCTATCTATCTATCTATCTATCTATCTCCTATCTATCTTATATCTATCTCCTATCTATCTATCTATCTATTTATCTATCTCATATCTATCTATCTCATATCTATCTATCTCATATCTATCTATCTCATATCTATATATCGCATATCTATCTATCTCATATCTATCTCATATCTATCTATCTATCTATCTATCTATCTATCTATCTATCTATCTATCTGTCTCCTATCTATCTATCACATATCTATCTATCTCCTATCTATCTTTCTATCTCCTATCTATCTTATATCTATCTCATATCTATCTATCTATCATCTATCTATCTATCTATCTCATATCTATCTATCTCATATCTATCTATCTCCTATCTATCTATCTATCTATCTATCTCATATCTATCTATCTCCTATCTATCTATCTATCTATCTATCTATCTATCTATCTATCTATCTATCTCATATCTATCTTATATCTATCTCCTATCTATCTATCTATCTATCTCATATCTATCTATCTCATATCTATCTATCTATCTCATATCTATCTCTCTATCTATCTCATATCTATCTATCTCTCTCTATCTATCTATCTATCTATCTATCTCATATCTATCTATCTCCTATCTATCTATCTCCTATCTATCTTATATCTATCTCCTATCTATCTATCTATCTATCTCATATCTATCTATCTCATATCTATCTATCTATCTCATATCTATCTCTCTATCTATCGCATATCTATCTATCTATCTCATATCTATCTATCTCATATCTATCTATCTATCTCATATCTATCTCTCTATCTATCATATCTATCAATCTATCTATCATATCTATCAATCTATCTATCATCTATCTATCTATCTCATATGTATCTATCTATCTCATATCTATCTATCTATCTATCTCATATCTATCTATCTCATATCTATTTATCTCATATCTATCTTCTATCTACCTGACAGGTTTATGAGAAAATCTCTACAATTTCACACAATCTCCTTCTTATAGAGCGTGGGACAGAATCTTCTCTGAGGGCTTCTATCCATGACAGATGTAATGTCTCAATGGACGGGCCATCACTAAATTTTACTCCGCTTGGTTCCCTTGTAGGCTGGACAGGGTCTGGTCACCTATATCTATCTATCTCATATCTATATATCGCATATCTATCTATCTCATATCTATCTCATATCTATCTATCTATCTATCTATCTGTCTCCTATCTATCTATCTATCTATCTCATATCTATCTATCTCCTATCTATCTATCTATCTCCTATCTATCTCATATCTATCTCATATCTATCTATCTATCTATCTATCTATCTATCTATCTATCTATCATCTATCTATCTATCTATCTATCTCATATCTATCTATCTCATATCTATCTATCTATCTATCTATCTCCTATCTATCTCATATCTATCTATCTCCTATCTATCTATCTATCTATCTATCTATCTATCTATCTCATATCTATCTATCTCCTATCTATCTATCTATCTATCTATCTATCTATCTCCTATCTATCTTATATCTATCTCCTATCTATCTATCTATCTATCTATCTATCTATCTCATATCTATCTATCTCATATCTATCTATCTCATATCTATCTATCTCATATCTATATATCGCATATCTATCTATCTCATATCTATCTCATATCTATCTATCTATCTATCTATCTATCTATCTATCTATCTATCTGTCTCCTATCTATCTATCTCATATCTATCTATCTCCTATCTATCTTTCTATCTCCTATCTATCTTATATCTATCTCATATCTATCTATCTATCATCTATCTATCTATCTCATATCTATCTATCTCATATCTATCTATCTATCTATCTATCTATCTCCTATCTATCTATCTATCTATCTATCTATCTATCTCATATCTATCTATCTCCTATCTATCTATCTATCTATCTATCTATCTATCTATCTATCTATCTCATATCTATCTTATATCTATCTCCTATCTATCTATCTATCTATCTCATATCTATCTATCTCATATCTATCTATCTATCTCATATCTATCTCTCTATCTATCTCATATCTATCTATCTCTCTCTCTATCTATCTATCTATCTATCTATCTATCTATCTCCTATCTATCTATCTCCTATCTATCTTATATCTATCTCCTATCTATCTATCTATCTATCTATCTCATATCTATCTATCTCATATCTATCTCATATCTATCTATCTATCTATCTCATATCTATCTATCTCATATCTATCTATCTATCTCATATCTATCTCTCTATCTATCGCATATCTATCTATCTATCTCATATCTATCTATCTCATATCTATCTATCTATCTCATATCTATCTCTCTATCTATCCCATATCTATCAATCTATCTATCATATCTATCAATCTATCTATCATCTATCTATCTATCTCATATGTATCTATCTATCTCATATCTATCTATCTATCTATCTCATATCTATCTATCTCATATCTATTTATCTCATATCTATCTTCTATCTACCTGACAGGTTTATGAGAAAATCTCTACAATTTCACACAATCTCCTTCTTATAGAGCGTGGGACAGAATCTTCTCTGAGGGCTTCTATCCATGACAGATGTAATGTCTCAATGGACGGGCCATCACTAAATTTTACTCCGCTTGGTTCCCTTGTAGGCTGGACAGGGTCTGGTCACCTATAAACTTCTTTCCCCTTTAATTCTGGAGTTCCCCTGATTTGATATGTATCCTATAGATCCCCTTTGCTGCCACCTACTGCCAGAATGTAGTATTGACACCTGCAGTACATGATTCCTACTACTGAAGGGTTAACATGTGATAGTTATGTTATGTTGCTACATATGTTACCTTCTCTGTAGAATCGTTGGCTGGTGATTGGCTGGTGGCTCATTCCAAGGCTCTGGGTCAGTGAGAGTCCGTGTTCTTCAGTCTTTTCTTCTAGGTTTTCCTAAGACCCCGGGACACATTTACTTACCCGGTCCATTCGCGATCCAGCGGCGGGTTCTCTGCGGTGGATTCCGGTCCTCTGGCGATTCACTAAGGCAGTTCCTCCAACGTCGCGTGCATGCCAGCGCCAATACGCCACTATCCGATCGAGTGCGCCAAGAACCCGGGGCAATTCAGGGCAAATCGGCGCAAAACGGAAAAATTTGCGTAACCCGCCGGTAAAATGCGACTTGGGCCCTTAGTAAATGACCCCCCGTGTCTTTGTGTGCTGATAACACAGAGACTGTCATATTCCTGTCCCAACAGCAGAGCCAATCTGGCTCCTACTAACCAACCCTCTAACCAATGGGAGGACTGGATTTAGCAATCCTGATATAACGCCCATCCACCCAAGTACCAGGGAATTTCCCCCCCTCCCCGCCCCCCGTACTGCGGTCAGGCCCTGGTGGGGAATCGATGCCCAGACAATTGGGGGAAACTTCCATGAACATTTAGAGGCAGATGTATCTTTACGCTACTTTACGAATTTTGCACCTAATTTTTTCCATTTTGTTCCGCACCTCTGCTCTTTGATTTTTCGTTGGGCTGATTTCCATACGCTGCTATTTTTTGCTAATTTTTGGACTGTCCAGCATGATACATGACGCGCCAACATCTGCCACCAGGCGCAGCTCAAGTATAAATAAGGCTCAAAACAGGGAAATCAGTGAAAAAAAAATAAAGAAAAAAAATAAAAAAAATGTGCAAATCCATAAAAGCCACAAAAAGACAAAAAGAAAAAAAGTATAAAAAAAAAAAAGATACATTTGCCTCTAGTCTCCATCTCTCCTGGTAGTGCCGCTTGTTCACCCACAACTTTCAGATTCCTCAGCTCTTCCTACACATTATCTGGATAAAGAGCGACCTGCACTGCGGGGGAGGGGGAGCGGCGCATGTGACACCGACAGCTGCTCCACCGCATCCACCGAATATAATAGGAGAACACAGAATAGTCTTATTATTACACATTACAGATCTATGGTATCTCATATATATCTCCTATCTATCTATCTATCTATCTATCTATCTATCTCATATCTATCTATCTATCTCATATCTATCTCCTATCTATCTATCTATCTATCTTATATCTATCTCATATCTATCTCATATCTATCTATCTATCTCCTATCTATCTATCTATCTATCTCATATCTATCTCCTATCTATCTATCTATCTATCTCATATCTATCTATCTCATATCTATCTCATATCTATCTATCTCATATCTATCTCATATCTATCTATCTCATATCTATCTCCTATCTATCTATCTATCTATCTCATATCTATCTATCTCATATCTATCTCATATCTATCTATCTCATATCTATCTCATATCTATCTATCTCATATCTATCTCCTATCTATCTATCTCATATCTATCTATCTATCTATCTCATATCTATCTCCTATCTATCTATCTATCTATCTATCTATCTATCTATCTATCTATCTCATATCTATCTATCTCATATCTATCTCATATCTATCTATCTCATATCTATCTCATATCTATCTATCTCATATCTATCTCCTATCTATCTATCTATCTATCTCATATCTATCTATCTCATATCTATCTCATATCTATCTATCTCATATCTATCTCATATCTATCTATCTCATATCTATCTCCTATCTATCTATCTCATATCTATCTATCTATCTATCTCATATCTATCTCCTATCTATCTATCTATCTATCTATCTCATATCTATCTATCTCATATCTATCTCATATCTATCTATCTCATATCTATCTCATATCTATCTATCTCATATCTATCTCCTATCTATCTATTTATCTATCCATCTATCTCATATCTATCTATCTCATATCTTTCTATCTATCTCATATCTATCTATCTATGTCATATCTATCTATCTATCTATCTATCTCCTATCTATCTATCTCCTATCTATCTATCTATCTATCTATCTATCTATGTCATATCTATCTATCTATCTCATATCTATCTATCTATCTATCTATCTATCTATCTATCTCATGTCTATCTCATATCTATCTCATATCTATCTCATATCTATCTATCTCATATCTATCTCATATCTATCTATCTATCTAGATAGAGTGCAAGCTCTTGTGTCACCCTTTCATCCTCATAGACTGTAAGCTCTTGTGTCACCCCCTCATCCTCATAGACTGTAAGCTCTTGTGTCACTCCCTCATCCTCATAGACTGTAAGCTCTTGTGTCACTCCCTCATCCTCATAGACTGTAAGCTCTTGTGCCACCCCCTCATCCTCATAGACTGTAAGCTCTTGTGTCACCCCCTCATCCTCATAGACTGTAAGCTCTTGTGTCACCCTTTCATCCTCATAGACTGTAAGCTCTTGTGTCACCCCCTTATCCTCATAGAGTGCAAGCTCTTGTGTCACCCCTTCATCCTCATAGACTGTAAGCTCTTGTGTCACCCCCTCATCATCATAGAGTGTAAGCTCTTGTGTCACCCCCTCATCCTCATAGACTGTAAGCTCTTGTGTCACCCCCTCATCCTCATAGACTGTAAGCTTTTGTGTCACCCCCTCATCCTCATAGTCTGTAAGCTCTTGTGTCACCCCCTCATCCTCATAGACTGTAAGCTCTTGTGTCACCTCCTCATCCTCATAGACTGTAAGCTCTTGTGTCACCCCCTCATCCTCATAGACTGTAAGCTCTTGTGTCCCCCCCTCCTCATCCTCATAGACTGTAAGCTCTTGTGTCACCCCCTCATCCTCATAGACTGTAAGCTCTTGTGTCACCCCCTCATCCTCATAGACTGTAAGCTCTTGTGTCACCCCCTCATCCTCATAGACTGTAAGCTCTTGTGTCACCCCTCATGCTCATAGACTGTAAGCTCTTGTCTCATCTTCTCATCCTCTTAGTGTAAGCTCTTGTGTCATCCCCTCATCCTCATAGACTGTAAGCTCTTGTGTCACCCCTCATCCTCATAGACTGTAAGCTCTTGTGTCAACCCCTAATCCTCATAGACTGTAATCTCTTGTGTCACCCTCTCATCCTCATAGACTGTAAGCTCTTGTGTCATCCCCTCATCCTCATACACTGTAATCTCTTGTGTCACCCCCTCATCCTCATAGACTGTAAGCTCTTGTGTCACCCCCTCATCCTCATAGACTGTAAGCTCTTGTGTCACCCCCTCATTCTCATAGACTGTAAGCTCTTGTGCCCCCCTCATCCTCATAGACTGTAAGCTCTTGTGTCACCCCCTCATCCTCATAGACTGTAAGCTCTTGTGTCACCCCCTCATCCTCATAGACTGTAAGCTCTTGTGTCACCCCCTCATCCTCATAGACTGTAAGCTCTTGTGTCATAGGCTTTGGCTACACATTTACTCATATTTATATACACACATTTACTCCTACATACACAGTAACACATACTTTTATACAGAGAAAAAGATAACCAAACCGTCCTCCCTGCAGACAGAGATGGGCCTGGCTCTAGCTTCCCATGTGATGTTGTTCTGAGGAATCATGGCCATTACAACTACACATAATTAGACAAATTTGGCCACTCAGTTACACATTCTTATATATAGAGAGAAAGATAATCCTCCTGTCATTCCAGCAGGTAGAGATGGGACTGGCTCTAGCTGCCCATGTGATGCTATTCTGAGGCATCATGGAAATTACAACTAGACATAACTAGACGGATCCCGACACTCAGTTACACATACTTATATATACATAGCTACACATACTTATATATAGGGAGAAGGATAATTACACTGTCCTTCCAGCAGGCAGAGATGGGACTGACTCTAGCTTCCCATGTGATGCTATTCTGAGGCATCATGGAAATTACAACTATACATAACTAGACAGACCCCGACACTCAGTTACACATACTTATATATACATAGCTATAGATACTTATATATAGAGAGAAGGATAATTACACTGTCCTTCCAGCAGGCAGAGATGGGACTGGCTCTAGCTTCCCATGTGATGCTATTCTGAGGCATCATGGCAATTACAACTAGACATAATTAGACAGACTCAGTGACTCAGTTACACATACTTATATATAGAGAAAAGGATAATCACACTGTCCTTCCAGCAGGTAAAGATGGGACTGGCTCTAGCTGCCCATGTGATGCTGAGGAATCATGGGGATTACAACTACACATAATTAGACAGACTCAGCCCCTCAGTTACACATACTTATACATACATAGCTACACATACATATATACAGAGAGAAGGATAATCAAAGCGTCCTCCCTGTAGCCAGAGATAGGACTGGCTCTAGCTTTCCATGTGATGCTGTTCTGAGGCATCATGGAAATTACAACTACACAAAATTAGACAGATTTGGCCACTCAGTTACACATACTTATATATACACAGCTACAGATACTTATATATAGAGAGAAGGATAATCACACTGTCCTTCCAGCAGGCAGAGATGGGACTGGCTCTAGCTGCCCATGTGATGCTGTTCTGAGGCATCATGGGAATTACAACTACGCATAGATACAGAACTCTAGAAGAATTTATACAACGAAAAAGTTATTTTTGGGGAAGAGATGGAGAATAAATCAGGTGAGAACGTGTCATTGTCACTTTCACTTCAGTCTGACGACAAATCAGGAGGATTAAGCGACGCGAATGTTACGTTGTCACCGGCCAAGAGAAGGTTTTGTACAATTTTTTTTGAAGTTCTCTGACCTTTAAGTGGTGACATTCAACATCTTCACAATGAAAGCCACTTACCACCTGAACTGTCCAGATCCGGGGAGCGCGGGCGACAGGAGGATTACCAGAGGTCATTCCCCAAATGTCAGGAGAGAATGGAGGCCGGAAAGGGAGCCGGGAGGAGGTGATATAATCCGGAGGCATTTTTATTAATCGGGGCCAAATGTCTGGTGACGGAAGCTTCTAGAACGTTCCAGCAGTTATTATAAGAGGGTTAACTGTAACAACCAGTGTAGTAAACGGGTGTAGAGCAAAGTAATAAAAGGAGTGTACAGTCACTATAATGGTGGCCTAGGGCAGAGAATGGGTTAAAGGGGGATGGGAGAAAAGCAGCAAAAGATAGATAGATATGAGATAGATAGATAGATAGATAGATAGATAGATAGATATGAGATAGATAGATATGAGATAGATAGATAGATAGATATGGGATAGATAGATATGAGATACATAGATAGATATGAGAAAGATAGATAGATAGATAGATAGATAGATAGATAGATAGATAGATAGATAGATGGATAGATAGATATGAGATAGATAGATAGATAGATAGATAGATAGATAGATAGATATGAGATAGATATGAGATAGATAGATAGATAGATAGGAGATAGATAGATAGATAGATAGATAGATATGAGATACATAGATAGATATGAGATAGATAGATATGAGAAAGATAGATAGATATGAGATAGATAGATAGATAGATAGATAGATAGATAGATAGATATGAGATAGATAGATAGATAGATAGATATGAGAAAGATAGATAGATATATAGATAGATAGATATGAGATAGATAGATAGATAGATAGATAGATAGATAGATATGAGATAGATAGGAGATAGATAGGAGATAGATAGGAGATAGATATGAGATAGATAGATGATAGATAGATAGATAGATAGATAGATATGAGATAGATATGAGATAGATAGATAGATAGATATGAGATAGATAGATAGAAAGATAGATAGATAGATAGATAGATATGAGAGAGATAGATAGATATGAGATACATAGATAGATATGAGAAAGATAGATAGATATGAGATAGATAGATAGGAGATAGATAGATATGAGATAGATAGATAGATAGATAGATAGATAGATAGATAGATATGAGAGAGATAGATAGATATGAGATGGATAGATAGATAGATATGAGATAGATAGATAGATATGAGATAGATATGAGATAGATAGATAGATAGATAGATATATATGAGGTAGATAGATAGATAGATATGAGAAAGATAGATAGATAGATAGATAGATATGAGATAGATAGATAGATAGATATGAGAAAGATAGATAGATAGATAGATATGAGATAGATAGATAGATAGATAGATAGGAGATAGATAGATAGATATGAGATAGATAGATGATAGATATATAGATAGATATGAGATAGATAGATAGATATGAGATAGATAGATAGATAGATATGAGAAAGATAGATAGATAGATAGATAGATATGAGATAGATAGATAGATAGATAGATAGATAGGAGATAGATAGATAGATATGAGATAGATAGGAGATAGATAGGAGATAGATAGGAGATAGATATGAGATAGATAGATGATAGATATATAGATAGATATGAGATAGATAGATAGATAGATATGAGATAGATAGATAGATAGATAGATAGATAGATATGAGAGAGATAGATAGATAGATAGATATGAGATAGGTATGAGATAGATAGATATGAGATAGATAGATAGATAGATATGAGATAGATAGATATGAGATAGATAGGAGATAGATATGAGATAGATAGATAGATATGAGATAGATAGATAGATAGATATGAGATAGATATGAGATAGATATGAGATAGATAGGAGATAGATAGATAGGAGATAGATATGAGATAGATAGATAGATAGATATGAGATAGATAGATAGACATGAGATAGATAGATATGAGATAGATAGATAGATATGAGATAGATAGATAGACATGAGATAGATAGATATGAGATAGATATGAGATAGATAGATAGATAGATAGATAGATAGATAGATAGATAGATATGAGATAGATAGATAGATATGAGATAGATATGAGATAGATATGAGATAGATAGGAGATAGATAGATAGATAGATATGAGATAGATAGATAGATAGATATGAGATAGATAGGAGATAGATAGATAGATAGATAGATAGATATGAGATAGATAGATAGATAGATAGATAGATAGATAGATAGATAGATAGATATGAGATAGATATGAGATAGATATGAGATAGATATGAGATAGATAGGAGATAGATAGGAGATAGATAGATAGATAGATAGGAGATAGATAGATAGATATGAGATAGATAGATAGATATGAGATAGATAGATAGATAGATAGATAGATAGATAGATATGAGATAGAGAGATAGATAGATAGGAGATAGATAGATATGAGATAGAGAGATAGATAGATATGAGATAGATATGAGATAGATATGAGATAGATAGATAGATATGAGATAGATAGATAGATATGAGATAGATAGATAGATAGATAGATAGATATGAGATAGGGAGATAGATAGATAGATAGATATGAGATAGATATGAGATAGATAGATATGAGATAGATATGAGATAGATAGATAGATAGATAGATAGATAGATATGAGATAGATAGATAGATAGATAGATATGAGATAGATAGATAGATAGATAGATATGAGATAGATAGATGATAGATATATAGATAGATATGAGATAGATAGATAGATATGAGATAGATAGATAGATAGATAGATAGATATGAGATAGATAGATAGATAGATAGATAGATAGATATGAGATAGATAGATAGATAGATAGGAGATAGATAGATAGATATGAGATAGATAGGAGATAGATAGGAGATAGATAGGAGATAGATATGAGATAGATAGATAGATAGATATGAGATAGATAGATAGATAGATAGATAGATATGAGAGAGATAGATAGATAGATAGATATGAGATAGGTATGAGATAGATAGATAGATATGAGATAGATAGATATGAGATAGATAGGAGATAGATATGAGATAGATAGATAGATATGAGATAGATAGATAGATAGATATGAGATAGATATGAGATAGATATGAGATAGATAGGAGATAGATAGATAGGAGATAGATAGGAGATAGATATGAGATAGATATGAGATAGATAGATAGATAGATATGAGATAGATAGATAGACATGAGATAGATAGATATGAGATAGATAGATAGACATGAGATAGATAGATATGAGATAGATAGATAGATATGAGATAGATATGAGATAGATATGAGATAGATAGATATGAGATAGATATGAGATAGATAGATAGGAGATAGATAGATAGATAGATAGATATGAGATAGATAGATAGATAGATAGATAGATAGATATGAGATAGATAGATAGATAGATATGAGATAGATAGGAGATAGATAGATAGATAGATAGATAGATAGATATGAGATAGATAGATAGATAGATATGAGATAGATAGGAGATAGATAGATAGATAGATAGATAGATAGATAGATATGAGATAGATAGATAGATAGATATGAGATAGATATGAGATAGATATGAGATAGATATGAGATAGATAGGAGATAGATAGGAGATAGATAGATAGATAGATAGATAGATAGATAGATAGATAGATAGATAGGAGATAGATAGATAGATATGAGATAGATAGATAGATATGAGATAGATAGATAGATAGATAGATAGATAGATAGATAGATAGATAGATAGGAGATAGATAGATATGAGATAGAGAGATAGATAGATAGGAGATAGATAGATAGGAGATAGAGAGATAGATAGATATGAGATAGATATGAGATAGATATGAGATAGATAGATAGATATGAGATAGATAGATATGAGATAGATAGATATGAGATAGATAGATAGATAGGAGATAGATAGATAGATAGATAGATATGAGATAGATAGATATGAGATAGATAGATATGAGATAGATAGATAGATAGATAGATAGGAGATAGATAGATATGAGATAGAGAGATAGATAGATAGATATGAGATAGATATGAGATAGATAGATATGAGATAGAGAGATAGATAGATAGATATGAGATAGATATGAGATAGATAGATAGATAGGAGATAGATAGATAGATAGATATGAGATAGATAGATAGATAGATATGAGATAGATAGGAGATAGATAGATAGATAGATAGATAGATATGAGATAGATAGATAGATAGATAGATAGATAGATAGATAGATAGATATGAGATAGATATGAGATAGATATGAGATAGATATGAGATAGATAGGAGATAGATAGATAGATAGATAGATAGATAGGAGATAGATAGATAGATATGAGATAGATAGATAGGAGATAGATAGATAGATAGATAGATAGATATGAGATAGATAGATAGATAGATAGATAGATATGAGATAGATATGAGATAGATAGATAGATAGATAGATAGATAGGAGATAGATAGATATGAGATAGAGAGATAGATAGATAGGAGATAGATAGATAGGAGATAGAGAGATAGATAGATATGAGATAGATATGAGATAGATATGAGATAGATAGATATGAGATAGATAGATATGAGATAGATAGATAGATAGATAGGAGATAGATAGATAGATAGATAGATAGATATGAGATAGATAGATATGAGATAGATAGATATGAGATAGATAGATAGATAGATAGATAGATAGATAGATAGATAGATAGGAGATAGATAGATATGAGATAGAGAGATAGATAGATAGATATGAGATAGATATGAGATAGATAGATATGAGATAGATATGAGATAGATATGAGATAGATAGATAGGAGATAGATAGATAGATAGATATGAGATAGATAGATAGATAGATAGATATGAGATAGATAGATAGATATGAGATAGATAGATAGATAGATAGATAGATAGGAGATAGATAGATAGATAGATAGATATGAGATAGATAGATAGATAGATATGAGATAGATAGATAGATAGATAGATAGATAGATATGAGATAGATAGATAGATAGATAGATAGGAGATAGATAGATAGATAGATAGATATGAGATAGATAGATAGATAGATAGATATGAGATAGATATATAGATAGATAGATAGATAGATAGATATGAGAGAGATAGATAGATATGAGATAGGTATGAGATAGATAGATATGAGAAAGATAGATAGATAGATAGATAGATAGATAGATATGAGATAGGTATGAGCAGTGTCGGACTGGCCCAGCGGAGGACCGGAGAATCCTCCGGTGGGCCCTGATACTGGTGTGGATACCCTGGGAGAGAAACTTTTTTTCGTTAAAAGATATAAAAAAAATTTAAAAAAAAAAATCGGCACCGAAGCCCCCCCCCCCCGCGGGATGGGGGGGCGGGGTTCCGGGGGGTGGTCGGGTGATAGGGGTGGGCTGCGGGGACCAAGCACAGGGCGCATCTTCACTTTCCCTGCAGGCTCCTGCACACTGTACAATGTACAATGGTAAAGGACCTTTGATGAGGTCATTACCATGTGACGGGGAGGAGCTACTCAGCATGTCCTCGGATAGAGCTGCCCTGGGGTATGTGAAGTTATGCTGCACCTGTATGTAATATAGGGGTGCAAGTGGGAATGTGGGGGTGCAGTGTAATATACATGTAATGTAGGGGTGCAAGGGGGGATGTGGGGGTGCAGTGTAATATACATGTAATGTAGGGGTGCAAGGGGGGATGTGGGGGTGCAGTGTAATATACATGTAATGTAGGGGTGCAAGGGGGGATGTGGGGGTGCAGTGTAATATACATGTAATGTAGGGGTGCAAGGGGACAGTGTAATACACCCCTTCATTACATGCATATTACACTGAACCCCCACATTTCCCCTTGCACCCCTACATTACATGCATATTACACTGCACCCCCACATCCCCCCTTGCACCCCTACATTACATGCATATTACACTGCACCCCCACATCCCCCCTTGCACCCCTACATTACATGCATATTACACTGCACCCCCACATCCGCCCTTGCCCCCCTACGTTACATGCAAGGGGGGATGTGGGGGTGAATTGTAATATGCATGTAATGTAGGGGTGCAAGGGGGGATGTGATGGTGCAGTGTAATATACATGTAATGTAGGGGTGAAAGGGGGAATGTGGGGTGCAGTGTAACCTGCATGTAATGTAGGGGTGAAAGGGGGAATGTGGGGTGCAGTGTAATCTGCATGTAATGTAGGAGTGAAAGGGGGAAATGTGGGGGTGCAGTGTAACCTGCATGTAATGTAGGGGTGAAAGGGGGAATGTGGGGGTGCAGTGTAACCTGCATGTAATGTAGGGGTGAAAGGGGGAATGTGGGGGTGCAGGGTGTCATCTGCATGTAATGTAGGGGTGCAAGAGGGAATGCGGGGGTACAGTGTAATCTGCGTGTAATGTAGGGGTGCAAGGGGAAAATGTGGATGTATGTAATGTTGGGGTACAGTGTGACATGTATGTGTGGTTGCAGGGTGACATGGATGTAATGTGGGGTGCAGGGTGACATGGATGTAATGTGTGGGGTGCAGGGTGACATGGATGTAATGTGGGGGTGCAGGGTGACATGGATGTAATGTGGGGGTTCAGGGTGACATGGATGTAATGTGGGGGTTCAGGGTGACATGGATGTAATGTGGGGAGCAGGGTGATATGGATGTAATGTGGGGTGCAGGGTGACATGGATGTAATGTGGGGGTGCAGGGTGACATGGATGTAATGTGGGGTTCAGGGTGACATGGATGTAATGTGGGGGTGCAGGGTGACATGGATGTAATGTGGGGTGCAGGGTGACATGGATGTAATGTGGGGTGCAGGGTGACATGGATGTAATGTGAGGTGCAGGGTGACATGGATGTAATGTGGGGTGCAGGGTGACATGGATGTAATGTGGGGTGCAGGGTGACATGGATGTAATGTGAGGGTGCAGGGTGACATGGATGTAATGTGGGGTGCAGGGTGACATGGATGTAATGTGGGGGTGCAGGGTGACATGGATGTAATGTGGGGTGCAGGGTGACATGGATGTAATGTGAGGGTGCAGGGTGACATGGATGTAATGTGGGGTGCAGGGTGACATGGATGTAATGTGGGGTGCAGGGTGACATGGATGTAATGTGGGGGTGCAGGGTGACATGGGTGTAATGTGGGGGTGCAGGGTGACATGGATGTAATGTGGGGTGCAGGGTGACATGGATGTAATGTGGGGGTGCAGGGTGACATGGATGTAATGTGGGGTGCAGGGTGACATGGATGTAATGTGAGGGTGCAGGGTGACATGGATGTAATGTGGGGAGCAGGGTGACATGGATGTAATGTGGGGGTGCAGGGTGACATGGATGTAATGTGGGGTGCAGGGTGACATGGATGTAATGTGGGGTGCAGGGTGACATGGATGTAATGTGGGGGTGCAGGGTGACATGGATGTAATGTGGGGTGCAGGGTGACATGGATGTAATGTGGGGTACAGTGTGACATGGATGTAATGTGGGGTGCAGGGTGACATGGATGTAATGTGGGGTGCAGGGTGACATGGATGTAATGTGGGGTGCAGGGTGACATGGATGTAATGTGGGGGTGCAGGGTGACATGGATGTAATGTGGGGGTGCAGGGTGACATGGATGTAATGTGGGGGTGCAGGGTGACATGGATGTAATGTGGGGGTGCAGGGTGACATGGATGTAATGTGGGGAGCAGGGTGACATGGATGTAATGTGGGGGTGCAGGGTGACATGGATGTAATGTGGGGTGCAGGGTGACATGGATGTAGTGTGGGTGCAGGGTGATATGGATGTAATGTGGGGTGCAGGGTGACATGGATGTAATGGGGAGGTGCAGGGTGACATGGATGTAATGTGGGGTGCAGTGTGACATGGATGTAATGTGGGGTGCAGTGTGACATGGATGTAATGTGGGGGTGCAGGGTGACATGGATGTAATGTGGGGTTCAGGGTGACATGGATGTAATGTGGGGGTGCAGGGTGACATGGATGTAATGTGGGGTGCAGGGTGACATGGATGTAATGTGGGTTGCAGGGTGACATGGATGTAATGTGCGGTGCAGGGTGACATGGATGTAATGTGGGGGTGCAGGGTGACATGGATGTAATGTGAGGTGCAGGGTGACATGGATGTAATGTGGGGGTGCAGGGTGACATGGATGTAATGTGGGGTGCAGGGTGACATGGATGTAATGTGGGGTGCAGGGTGACATGGATGTAATGTGGGGTGCAGGGTGACATGGATGTAATGTGGGGTGCAGTGTGACATGGATGTAATGTGGGGGTGCAGGGTGACATGGATGTAATGTGCGGTGCAGGGTGACATGGATGTAATGTGGGGTGCAGGGTGACATGGATGTAATGTGGGGTGCAGGGTGACATGGATGTAATGTGGGGGTGCAGGGTGACATGGATGTAATGTGGGGGTGCAGGGTGACATGGATGTAATGTGGGGGTGCAGGGTGACATGGATGTAATGTGGGGGTGCAGGGTGACATGGATGTAATGTGGGGAGCAGGGTGATATGGATGTAATGTGGGGTGCAGGGTGACATGGATGTAATGTGGGGGTGCAGGGTGACATGGGTGTAATGTGGGGGTGCAGGGTGACATGGATGTAATGTGGGGTGCAGGGTGACATGGATGTAATGTGGGGGTGCAGGGTGACATGGATGTAATGTGGGGTGCAGGGTGACATGGATGTAATGTGAGGGTGCAGGGTGACATGGATGTAATGTGGGGTGCAGGGTGACATGGATGTAATGTGGGGTGCAGGGTGACATGGATGTAATGTGGGGGTGCAGGGTGACATGGGTGTAATGTGGGGGTGCAGGGTGACATGGATGTAATGTGGGGTGCAGGGTGACATGGATGTAATGTGGGGGTGCAGGGTGACATGGATGTAATGTGGGGTGCAGGGTGACATGGATGTAATGTGAGGGTGCAGGGTGACATGGATGTAATGTGGGGTGCAGGGTGACATGGATGTAATGTGGGGTGCAGGGTGACATGGATGTAATGTGGGGGTGCAGGGTGACATGGGTGTAATGTGGGGGTGCAGGGTGACATGGATGTAATGTGAGGTGCAGGGTGACATGGATGTAATGTGGGGGTGCAGGGTGACATGGATGTAATGTGGGGTGCAGGGTGACATGGATGTAATGTGGGGGTGCAGGGTGACATGGATGTAATGTGGGGTGCAGGGTGACATGGATGTAATGTGAGGGTGCAGGGTGACATGGATGTAATGTGGGGAGCAGGGTGACATGGATGTAATGTGGGGGTGCAGGGTGACATGGATGTAATGTGGGGTGCAGGGTGACATGGATGTAATGTGGGGGTGCAGGGTGACATGGATGTAATGTGGGGTGCAGGGTGACATGGATGTAATGTGGGGTGCAGGGTGACATGGATGTAATGTGGGGGTGCAGGGTGACATGGATGTAATGTGGGGTGCAGGGTGACATGGATGTAATGTGGGGTGCAGTGTGACATGGATGTAATGTGGGGTGCAGTGTGACATGGATGTAATGTGGGGGTGCAGGGTGACATGGATGTAATGTGGGGTACAGTGTGACATGGATGTAATGTGGGGTGCAGGGTGACATGGATGTAATGTGGGGGTGCAGGGTGACATGGATGTAGTGTGGGTGCAGGGTGACATGGATGTAATGTGGGGTGCAGGGTGACATGGATGTAATGTGGGGTGCAGGGTGACATGGATGTAATGTGGGGTGCAGGGTGACATGGATGTAATGTGGGGTGCAGGGTGACATGGATGTAATGTGGGGTGCAGGGTGACATGGATGTAATGTGGGGTGCAGGGTGACATGGATGTAATGTGGGGTGCAGGGTGACATGGATGTAATGTGGGGTGCAGGGTGACATGGATGTAATGTGGGGGTGCAGGGTGACATGGATGTAATGTGGGGGTGCAGGGTGACATGGATGTAATGTGGGGGTGCAGGGTGACATGCACCTTCACTACTTGGGGGGGGGGCATTGCTCTGCAAGAATTGTGGGTATGTGGGGTCAAGACTATATCCACTATAGGAGAATAATTGTGATCTCTAGGGGAAGAACATAACACTATTACATTTGTCATAAGAAGGTGGGGGAGATGATGAGAAAAGGAGGAACTTAACTTTTTGTGTTTCTTAACCTTTAGAGCAGAGATCTGGCTGCTAGAAGCCGATGTATCCTCCAGATAGAAGGATAGAGAAATTAAAGAGAATTCCTTCAACAATAGACGTCATGTGTGTGAGTTGTTGGATTTACAGTAATTGCTGGTGTTACACAGTATCTCCCCCATCTGATTGTACCCCCCAACCTCCCCGGTCTGTATGTATGCAAAGATACAGCAGTGACATCACCACCACAGCGCCCCCTGTGCAGCCTCTGCCTGCAGCATGTAAGTGTTACACTGACCACAGCCAGGACCTGCCGCGCCCCCCATCACCCCCGGTCTGTATGTATACAGATATACAGCAGTGACATCACCACCACAGCGCCCCCTGTGCAGCCTCTGCCTGCAGCATGTAAGTGTTACACTGACCACAGCCAGGACCTGCCGCGCCCCCCATCACCCCCGGTCTGTATGTATACAGATATACAGCAGTGACATCACCACCACAGCGCCCCCTGTGCAGCCTCTGCCTGCAGCATGTAAGTGTTACACTGACCACAGCCAGGACCTGCCGCGCCCCCCATCACCCCCGGTCTGTATGTATACAGATATACAGCAGTGACATCACCACCACAGCGCCCCCTGTGCAGCCTCTGCCTGCAGCATGTAAGTGTTACACTGACCACAGCCAGGACCTGCCGCGCCCCCCATCACCCCCGGTCTGTATGTATACAGATATACAGCAGTGACATCACCACCACAGCGCCCCCTGTGCAGCCTCTGCCTGCAGCATGTAAGTGTTACACTGACCACAGCCAGGACCTGCCGCGCCCCCCATCACCCCCGGTCTGTATGTATACAGATATACAGCAGTGACATCACCACCACAGCGCCCCCTGTGCAGCCTCTGCCTGCAGCATGTAAGTGTTACACTGACCACAGCCAGGACCTGCCGCGCCCCCCATCACCCCCGGTCTGTATGTATACAGATATACAGCAGTGACATCACCACCACAGCGCCCCCTGTGCAGCCTCTGCCTGCAGCATGTAAGTGTTACACTGACCACAGCCAGGACCTGCCGCGCCCCCCATCACCCCCGGTCTGTATGTATACAGATATACAGCAGTGACATCACCACCACAGCGCCCCCTGTGCAGCCTCTGCCTGCAGCATGTAAGTGTTACACTGACCACAGCCAGGACCTGCCGCGCCCCCCATCACCCCCGGTCTGTATGTATACAGATATACAGCAGTGACATCACCACCACAGCGCCCCCTGTGCAGCCTCTGCCTGCAGCATGTAAGTGTTACACTGACCACAGCCAGGACCTGCCGCGCCCCCCATCACCCCCGGTCTGTATGTATACAGATATACAGCAGTGACATCACCACCACAGCGCCCCCTGTGCAGCCTCTGCCTGCAGCATGTAAGTGTTACACTGACCACAGCCAGGACCTGCCGCGCCCCCCATCACCCCCGGTCTGTATGTATACAGATATACAGCAGTGACATCACCACCACAGCGCCCCCTGTGCAGCCTCTGCCTGCAGCATGTAAGTGTTACACTGACCACAGCCAGGACCTGCCGCGCCCCCCATCACCCCCGGTCTGTATGTATACAGATATACAGCAGTGACATCACCACCACAGCGCCCCCTGTGCAGCCTCTGCCTGCAGCATGTAAGTGTTACACTGACCACAGCCAGGACCTGCCGCGCCCCCCATCACCCCCGGTCTGTATGTATACAGATATACAGCAGTGACATCACCACCACAGCGCCCCCTGTGCAGCCTCTGCCTGCAGCATGTAAGTGTTACACTGACCACAGCCAGGACCTGCCGCGCCCCCCATCACCCCCGGTCTGTATGTATACAGATATACAGCAGTGACATCACCACCACAGCGCCCCCTGTGCAGCCTCTGCCTGCAGCCTGTAAGTGTTACACTGACCACAGCCAGGACCTGCCGCGCCCCCCATCACCCCCGGTCTGTATGTATACAGATATACAGCAGTGACATCACCACCACAGCGCCCCCTGTGCAGCCTCTGCCTGCAGCATGTAAGTGTTACACTGACCACAGCCAGGACCTGCCGCGCCCCCCATCACCCCCGGTCTGTATGTATACAGATATACAGCAGTGACATCACCACCACAGCGCCCCCTGTGCAGCCTCTGCCTGCAGCATGTAAGTGTTACACTGACCACAGCCAGGACCTGCCGCGCCCCCCATCACCCCCGGTCTGTATGTATACAGATATACAGCAGTGACATCACCACCACAGCGCCCCCTGTGCAGCCTCTGCCTGCAGCATGTAAGTGTTACACTGACCACAGCCAGGACCTGCCGCGCCCCCCATCACCCCCGGTCTGTATGTATACAGATATACAGCAGTGACATCACCACCACAGCGCCCCCTGTGCAGCCTCTGCCTGCAGCCTGTAAGTGTTACACTGACCACAGCCAGGACCTGCCGCGCCCCCCATCACCCCCGGTCTGTATGTATACAGATATACAGCAGTGACATCACCACCACAGCGCCCCCTGTGCAGCCTCTGCCTGCAGCCTGTAAGTGTTACACTGACCACAGCCAGGACCTGCCGCGCCCCCCATCACCCCCGGTCTGTATGTATACAGATATACAGCAGTGACATCACCACCACAGCGCCCCCTGTGCAGCCTCTGCCTGCAGCATGTAAGTGTTACACTGACCACAGCCAGGACCTGCCGCGCCCCCCATCACCCCCGGTCTGTATGTATACAGATATACAGCAGTGACATCACCACCACAGCGCCCCCTGTGCAGCCTCTGCCTGCAGCATGTAAGTGTTACACTGACCACAGCCAGGACCTGCCGCGCCCCCCATCACCCCCGGTCTGTATGTATACAGATATACAGCAGTGACATCACCACCACAGCGCCCCCTGTGCAGCCTCTGCCTGCAGCCTGTAAGTGTTACACTGACCACAGCCAGGACCTGCCGCGCCCCCCATCACCCCCGGTCTGTATGTATACAGATATACAGCAGTGACATCACCACCACAGCGCCCCCTGTGCAGCCTCTGCCTGCAGCATGTAAGTGTTACACTGACCACAGCCAGGACCTGCCGCGCCCCCCATCACCCCCGGTCTGTATGTATACAGATATACAGCAGTGACATCACCACCACAGCGCCCCCTGTGCAGCCTCTGCCTGCAGCCTGTAAGTGTTACACTGACCACAGCCAGGACCTGCCGCGCCCCCCATCACCCCCGGTCTGTATGTATACAGATATACAGCAGTGACATCACCACCACAGCGCCCCCTGTGCAGCCTCTGCCTGCAGCATGTAAGTGTTACACTGACCACAGCCAGGACCTGCCGCGCCCCCCATCACCCCCGGTCTGTATGTATACAGATATACAGCAGTGACATCACCACCACAGCGCCCCCTGTGCAGCCTCTGCCTGCAGCATGTAAGTGTTACACTGACCACAGCCAGGACCTGCCGCGCCCCCCATCACCCCCGGTCTGTATGTATACAGATATACAGCAGTGACATCACCACCACAGCGCCCCCTGTGCAGCCTCTGCCTGCAGCCTGTAAGTGTTACACTGACCACAGCCAGGACCTGCCGCGCCCCCCATCACCCCCGGTCTGTATGTATACAGATATACAGCAGTGACATCACCACCACAGCGCCCCCTGTGCAGCCTCTGCCTGCAGCATGTAAGTGTTACACTGACCACAGCCAGGACCTGCCGCGCCCCCCATCACCCCCGGTCTGTATGTATACAGATATACAGCAGTGACATCACCACCACAGCGCCCCCTGTGCAGCCTCTGCCTGCAGCATGTAAGTGTTACACTGACCACAGCCAGGACCTGCCGCGCCCCCCATCACCCCCGGTCTGTATGTATACAGATATACAGCAGTGACATCACCACCACAGCGCCCCCTGTGCAGCCTCTGCCTGCAGCATGTAAGTGTTACACTGACCACAGCCAGGACCTGCCGCGCCCCCCATCACCCCCGGTCTGTATGTATACAGATATACAGCAGTGACATCACCACCACAGCGCCCCCTGTGCAGCCTCTGCCTGCAGCCTGTAAGTGTTACACTGACCACAGCCAGGACCTGCCGCGCCCCCCATCACCCCCGGTCTGTATGTATACAGATATACAGCAGTGACATCACCACCACAGCGCCCCCTGTGCAGCCTCTGCCTGCAGCCTGTAAGTGTTACACTGACCACAGCCAGGACCTGCCGCGCCCCCCATCACCCCCGGTCTGTATGTATACAGATATACAGCAGTGACATCACCACCACAGCGCCCCCTGTGCAGCCTCTGCCTGCAGCATGTAAGTGTTACACTGACCACAGCCAGGACCTGCCGCGCCCCCCATCACCCCCGGTCTGTATGTATACAGAGATACAGCAGTGACATCACCACCACAGCGCCCCCTGTGCAGCCTCTGCCTGCAGCCTGTAAGTGTTACACTGACCACAGCCAGGACCTGCCGCGGCTGCTGGTTGTGATGTCACTGCTGCGCCTCTGTATACATACAACCCGCTGGTAATGGGGGCACAATTAGTCGGGCTGGGTATAGTTGGCTTAGGGTTAGTGGCCACATTTAGGTTCCCGATGGTTGTGTTCACACACTGCATTTAGGAACAGTGCAGAGTGTGAACGCAGTCAGAGGCCGCTTTCTGATGATATGTTTGCCATTGAAATTATTTGGGCAAAATGCATCATATGCATTGCTCTGCAAGTAGTAACATGGGCTTTGTCTTTTAATGTGACTCATGGCAGCCAATCAGAGCTCAGATTTCGTTTCATAAACTGCTATGGGAAAATAAATGCTGAACTCTGATTGGTTGCCTTGAGCAACTAGAACAGTTCTGCTCTCAGATAAAACTACCCCATTGTGTTTAAGGCTACATTCACACAGCCATATGGGGGACGTATATACGTCTGATGTTTATATGCCGTATAAACGTCCCCCATAGACAGCAATGGGTGCTATGGAGAGGGGCGGGGTTGTGAAGCGCTCACCCCCTCCTCCTCTCCTGGGCGCTGCCGTTCGCCCACCATGCTACAGTACGGAGATCATATCGTCGTGTGAATGTAGCCTAAAACTGTACACCTTTATCTGCTGTTTTTTATACTTCCATTAGTAGTCTGGTAGTCTTACTAGCAAAAAGATAGGGTGGGCCCTAAAAATAATTTCCTCTGGTGGGCCCCAGGTACTCCAGTCCGACCCTGGGTATGAGATAGATAGATATGAGAAAGATAGATAGATAGATATGAGATAGATAGATAGATAGATATGAGATAGATAGATATGAGATAGATATGAGATAGATATGAGATAGATATGAGATAGATAGGAGATAGATAGGAGATAGATAGGAGATAGATAGATAGATAGATATGAGATAGATAGATAGATATGAGATAGATAGATAGACATGAGATAGATAGATATGAGATAGATAGATAGATATGAGATAGATAGATAGACATGAGATAGATAGATATGAGATAGATAGATATGAGATAGATATGAGATAGATAGATAGATAGATAGATAGATAGATATGAGATAGATATGAGATAGATATGAGATAGATAGATATGAGATAGATAGATAGATAGATAGATATGAGATAGATATGAGATAGATAGATATGAGATAGATATGAGATAGATAGATATGAGATAGATAGATAGATAGATAGATAGATAGATAGATAGATAGGAGATAGATAGATAGATAGATAGATATGAGATAGATATGAGATAGATATGAGATAGATAGATAGATAGGAGATAGATAGATAGATAGGAGATAGATAGATAGATAGATAGATAGATAGATAGGAGATAGATATGAGATAGATAGATAGATAGATATGAGATAGATAGATAGATAGGAGATAGATAGATAGATATGAGATAGATATGAGATAGATAGATAGATAGATAGATAGGAGATAGATAGATAGATAGATAGATAGATAGGAGATAGATAGATAGATAGGAGATAGATAGATATGAGATAGATAGATAGATAGATAGATATGAGATAGATATGAGATAGATATGAGATAGATAGATAGATATGAGATAGATAGATAGATAGATATTAGATAGATAGATAGATAGATATGAGATAGATATGAGATAGATAGATATGAGATAGATAGATATGAGATAGATATGAGATAGATAGATAGATATGAGATAGATAGATAGATAGATACAGATAGATAGATAGATATGAGATAGATAGATAGATAGATAGATAGATATGAGATAGATAGATATGAGATAGATATGAGATAGATAGATATGAGATAGATAGATAGATAGATAGATAGATAGGAGATAGATATGAGATAGATAGATAGATAGATAGGAGATAGATATGAGATAGATAGATAGATAGATAGATAGATAGGAGATAGATATGAGATAGATAGATAGATAGATAGATAGATATGAGATAGATAGATAGATAGATAGATAGGAGATAGATATGAGATAGATAGATAGATAGATAGATAGATAGATAGATAGATAGATAGATAGGAGATAGATAGATATGAGATAGATAGATAGAGAGATATGAGATAGATAGATAGGAGATAGATAGGTAATGGGGGTCATTTATCTTAGTCTTATGCGCCTTTTTTAGTGACTTCTTGATCGCATTCGGATATTTGCACTGATGTCTCTCTGTATTCCTCCGGCTTGTGCCCTGTATGGGGGTAAATAATTGCACAGTAACGCTCCAGCCCTGACCGTGTGTAGGAAAGGCGATGCAGGGATTGCTCCTAAAAAAAATCTTTATTTGACAAAGAAAAATGAGGGGCAAAATATAGACAAAAAGATCTCAGAGAGGAGGGGGGCAGATAAATGACCCCCGAGATGCCTTGGGCTTTGTGTGAGATTCAGAACATGAGATGATGTGACGCTTCTAGAAGGTTCTGATCCATGTACAGGGATATTTGTGGGGCGTGCGAGGACGCGGCTCCGGTTCCTTTCAGTAAAAAGTCGTAAACGAAATCCAAAAATGTAAATTTCTATCAGAGAAAATGGAAAAAATAAAACAAATACCCCCCCCCCCCCCCGCTACAGAACAAAGCGACGGAGAGTATTAAATCAATGTGTAATATCCACGTGCGGCGCCGATCGATCTCATGCACTTCATTATTTAAATGCAGTTGATATTTGCAATGAATATTATGGATTGATTTAATAAACTTTATTATATTGTCATTTCACTCAGAGATTTCCCATCTAACGTATACCCCCCCCCCCCCCCCGATCACATGATCACATGATGTGCCCCGCTTTTATACAGGGAGGTCCTGCACATAGCGATATACTATACTGCAAACTATATACATACCGTATTATACAGGTTATGTTACATAGGGGGCAGTATTATAGTAGTTATATTCCTGTACATAGGGGGCAGTATTATAGTAGTTATATTCCTGTACATAGGGGGCAGTATTATAGTAGTTATATTCCTGTACATAGGGGGCAGTATTATAGTAGTTATATTCTTGTACATAGGGGGCAGTATTATAGTAGTTATATTCTTGTACATAGGGGGCAGTATTATAGTAGTTATATTCTTGTACATAGGGGCAATATTATAGTAGTTATATTCTTGTACATAGAGGGCAGTATTATAGTAGTTATATTATTGTACATAGGGGGCAGTATTATAGTAGTTATATTCTTGTACATAGAGGGCAGTATTATAGTAGTTATATTCTTGTACATAGGGGGCAGTATTATAGTAGTTATATTCCTGTACATAGGGGCAGTATTATAGTAGTTATATTCTTGTACATAGGGGCAATATTATAGTAGTTATATTCTTGTACATAGAGGGCAGTATTATAGTAGTTATATTATTGTACATAGGGGGCAGTATTATAGTAGTTATATTCTTGTACATAGAGGGCAGTATTATAGTAGTTATATTCTTGTACATAGAGGGCAGTATTATAGTAGTTATATTCTTGTACATAGAGGGCAGTATTATAGTAGTTATATTCTTGTACATAGGGGGCAGTATTATAGTAGTTATATTCTTGTACATAGGGGGCAGTATTATAGTAGTTATATTCCTGTACATAGGGGGCAGTATTATAGTAGTTATATTCTTGTACATAGGGGACAGTATTATAGTAGTTATATTCCTGTACATAGGGGGCAGTATTATAGTAGTTATATACCTGTACATAGGGGGCAGTATTATAGTAGTTATATTCCTGTACATAGGGGGCAGTATTATAGTAGTTATATTCCTGTACATAGGGGGCAGTATTATAGTAGTTATATTCTTGTACATAGGGGGCAGTATTATAGTAGTTATATTCTTGTACATAGGGGGCAGTATTATAGTAGTTATATTCTTGTACATAGGGGGCAGTATTATAGTAGTTATATTCCTGTACATAGGGGGCAGTATTATAGTAGTTATATTCCTGTACATAGGGGGCAGTATTATAGTAGTTATATTCTTGTACATAGGGGGCAGTATTATAGTAGTTATATTCTTGTACATAGGGGGGCAGTATTATAGTGGTTATATTCCTGTACATAGGGGGCAGTATTATAGTAGTTATAGTCTTGTACATAGGGAGCAGTATTATAGTAGTTATATTCTTGTACATAGGGGGCAGTATTATAGTGGTTATATTCCTGTACATAGGGGGCAGTATTATAGTAGTTATATACTTGTACATAGGGAGCAGTATTATAGTGGTTATATTCCTGTACATAGGGGGCAGTATTATAGTAGTTATATTCTTGTACATAGGGGGCAGTATTATAGTGGTTATATTCCTGTACATAGGGGGCAGTATTATAGTAGTTATATACTTGTACATAGGGGCAGTTTTATAGTAGTTATATTCCTGTACATAGGGGGCAGTATTATAGTAGTTATATTCTTGTACATAGGGGACAGTATTATAGTAGTTATATTCTTGTACATAGGGGGCAGTATTATAGTAGTTATATTCTTGTACATAGGGGGCAGTATTATAGTAGTTATATTCTTGTACATAGGGGGCAGTATTATAGCAGTTATATCCCTGTACATAGGGGGCAGTATTATAGTAGTTATATTCCTGTACATAGGGGGCAGTATTATAGTAGTTATATTCCTGTGCATAGGGGGCAGTATTATAGTAGTTATATTCCTGTACATAGGGGGCAGTATTATAGTAGTTATATCCCTGGACATAGGGGGCAGTATTATAGTAGTTATATTCCTGTACATAGGGGGCAGTATTATAGTAGTTATATTCCTGTACATAGGGGGCAGTATTATAGTAGTTATATTCTTGTACATAGGGGGCAGTATTATAGTAGTTATATTCCTGTACATAGGGGGCAGTATTATAGTAGTTATATTCCTGTACATATGGGGCAGTATTATAGTAGTTATATTCCTGTACATAGGGGGCAGTATTATAGTAGTTATATTCCTGTACATAGGAGGCAGTATTATAGTAGTTATATTCTTGTACATAGGGAGCAGTATTATAGTAGTTATATTCTTGTACATAGGGGGCAGTATTATAGTAGTTATATTCTTGTACATAGGGGGCAGTATTATAGTAGTTATATTCTTGTACATAGGGGGCAGTATTATAGTAGTTATATTCTTGTACATAGGGGGCAGTATTATAGTAGTTATATTCCTGTACATAGGGGGCAGTATTATAGTAGTTATATTCTTGTACATAGGGGGCAGTATTATAGTAGTTATATTCTTGTACATAGGGGGCAGTATTATAGTAGTTATATTCTTGTACATAGGGGGCAGTATTATAGTAGTTATACTCTTGTACATAGGGGCAGTATTATAGTAGTTATATTCTTGTACATAGGGGGCAGTATTATAGTAGTTATATTCTTGTACATAGGGGGCAGTATTATAGTAGTTATATTCTTGTACATAGGGGGCAGTATTATAGTAGTTATATTCCTGTACATAGGGGCAGTATTATAGTAGTTATATTCTTGTACATAGGGGGCAGTATTATAGTAGTTATATTCCTGTACATAGGGGGCAGTATTATAGCAGTTATTTTCCTGTACATAGGGGGCAGTATTATAGTAGTTATATTCTTGTACATAGGGGGCAGTATTATAGTAGTTATATTCTTGTACATAGGGGGCAGTATTATAGTAGTTATATTCTTGTACATAGGGGGCAGTATTATAGTAGTTATATTCCTGTACATAGGGGCAGTATTATAGTAGTTATATTCTTGTACATAGGGGGAAGTATTATAGTAGTTATATTCCTGTACATAGGGGGCAGTATTATAGCAGTTATATTCCTGTACATAGGGGGCAGTATTATAGTAGTTATATTCCTGTACATAGGGGGCAGTATTATAGTAGTTATATTCTTGTACATAGGGGGCAGTATTATAGTAGTTATATTCCTGTACATAGGGGGCAGTATTATAGTAGTTATATTCCTGTACATAGGGGGCAGTATTATAGTAGTTATATTCTTGTACATAGGGGGCAGTATTATAGTAGTTATATTCCTGTACATAGGGGGCAGTATTATAGTAGTTATATTCTTGTACATAGGGGGCAGTATTATAGTAGTTGTATTTGTGTACAGCAGAGCAGTATTTTAGTATAATAGTCATAATGTTTCTTCCACCATTTCTCCGCTTTCTTATCTCTTTGTTCATTTGTTTTCTATTATCCTCCTACCGCTTTATGGTTTTGGGATCTCTCTCCTTTCTGTACAATCTTCTGCTATGTGCGGATGATGGGAGTAGGAGGGGGGGGGGGGGTTGATACAAACACATTTACTTACAGATATGACCGCTTTTTGTTTTCTGTTGCTATTGGAGCTGCTTTGTTCCTAAATTCAGTGTTTAGTCTGTGCCATGAGGGAGACATTGATGGAGTGATGAGCTCCGCGGTGTAAGAAAAGCCAAATCCTTTGAACATGAAAGTTACTTTTATATTTCAGAAAGAGAAGGGATTCCGGGAACTTGAGATAACCCCCCGATGCCCCTTCGCAGCCCCGGGCAGACTCGGAGGTGGAGGGGCAGAGCCCGGCTACATCTCGAAAGAAATTATTGAACCAAAACGTTAAAACAGGTTCATACACGAGGTTTAAAGGGGAACTCCATGTGCAGGAGAGTCAATCATCTTAAAATTATTGGATTTGAGACTAAATTTGATCTCTGAAATGTTCTGCCACATTACGAAATCTTAACATAGAACTTTCATTTTAATGAGTAACAAATGAACTTTGTGTCATACTCTCTTTCTCCAGAGGTGGCGCCGCAGGGGAATTCAATCTTATCTGTTCTGTTACAAGTCATTGCTGAAGATCCCAGTAATAGGAAACTCTTGGATCAGCTCATTACATGGAACCCCACTTAAGTATATCTTGTAGTCTTGTAGTCAGGGATGTAGTTTTTGTAGTCAGTGGTGTAGTTTTTGTAGTCAGGGGGGTGTAGTTTTTAGTTTTTTGCACTGGGCTACCAGCTGGGGGTTGGGGCCATCCTAGTCCATTGCCTTATTGGCCAGAGTGCAGTTACTGAAAGAGCATCTCCCACTCTGGAGGACCCATTTGTCAATCCTATTGATATCGGAGTGTAATACCTCCTTTCTCCAAAGGTGGTGCTATAGGGAAACTACACACTTGCTTCTGGCTCCTCCTCCAAATTGATTGCTGTAGATCAGCCTTTTGTATGGAGTTATTAAAGGTCTAGGACCAACTTTCACCGCAATCCTCTTGCCATCCAGCAGGTGGCAGCATAGTGCAACATAGAAAGCTCCTCCCAGGATAAAGAGAGTCTGAAAAATCGACATTCAGCCAAGAAAAAAAAAACATATTTACTAAAAACTATGTAAATTTTTGGATCCTTTGACCTATTTTTTTACTCTATCCTTGATATCAATATCAATAGTTTATGGAGTTGCCCTTTAATTAGTGCACATATTCATCACTCATAGATAATTCCAGTCTTTCCGCGCCATACTGTCGGCTTCCCGAGCAGCCATTAAAGTGGATGTACCACTCTTCTGGAAATGTCCTAATTACGGGTAATTTGAGGCGCCCGGAGACGCAGATTCCTTGACAGATTAATGGACCTAAAATACATGTGTTCCACGCGTCCCTTTAACAAGCCACCAGAAGATGATTCAGGCTCCCCTGCCTCTCCAGCCGACCCAAGTCCACATTTCCAATCTGCAATAAATTGTAAGTGAACGCATATTCCTCCGGCGACACGCGGTTTGGGATCCATCAGAATAATTGGGAATCTTTGTTAATGGAATACTTTAAGAAGAAGATAATTTATGAGAAATGTCTTCTAATCAGATGATCATGGTGAGCTCGTATGGTGGCACTAGGGGTCCCTATGACTGTAGCCGAGATCTTTGCAGCCTCCATTTGTCAGTGGGTTGAGGTGTCCTGACCACTGACTTATGGCCATCCATAAGGGTGTTGTGCAAGTGACCTCCCAGGGATCTAGACTTTGTTACAGGGAGACTACCAGGTTGCTACCTCTTGAAGTCATCAAGAAGGTGTATTTGGAGGCTCTAATGCTGTAGACCAGTGGTGGCGAACCTATGGCACGGGTGCCAGAGGTGGCACTCGGAGCCCTCTCTTTGGGCACCCGGGGTATCACCCAACACAAAGGTCTCCTTCAGGACTTAAGACCTGAATCAAGGAGGTGTGGACAGAGCTTGATTATCATTGTAGCCCCTTCTCTGGACCTGTGATTCATCCTGTTAAGGGGACTTTAGAGGGAAACTACAATAATAATACTAATTTTTCCTTCTTTCTCCTGTATTGGTGTCCTCAGGGCACCAATACGTTTGAAACCTATTACTTTAAATTGGCATTTGGCCCTTTGTGAAAAATATGTGTCTTTTGCTTGTAGTTTCGGCACTCGATCCCTAAAAGGTTCGCCATTACTGCTGTAGACTGTGGTTCTGTAGATCCTTGTTTTATTGCCTCTGTAAAGCAGTGTGTTATGCCCATGAGGCTGTGGACTTCTGTGGACCATTGACCTCCTTGGCTTTCAACCTCAACCTCTATACAAGGATCTGGATTCAACTCATGGTATGGTTGCACTTAGAGTTTCTAGGGTATGAAAACTGTGGACCTGCACAACCTCTACATGGCTTTCTGTTACTGTCAAGATGCTTTAGACTTCTAATTTTTTGACTTTGGGTCACTCCTAAAGACTACTTAACCTCTATACAGGGGAACGGACTTCACTACAGAGAGACCACCAGGTTGCTACCTCTTTAAGTGGTTATCATGGGCTAATGGTGAGTTCATTTTGATGCAGTTTTACTCACAGAGCCTTTATGGTTGAACTTGGAGTCTCTACAAATGTAGAACCCTTGTTTGCTCTCTCCATTACTTGAGATCTCCAAACTATTTTGACTCTGAATAACTTCTAAGTGACCTAAGTGTCCTTTATAAAGAAATCTGCAGGAAGACCTCCAGGTCACTACCTCTTGGAGTGTTCCTCATGGTATGAACATACGCTCATGGGTGCTCACTTCAGTGGCATTCATACTCAAGGAGCCAGTATGGTGGCACTAAGCGACCCTATGGTGTTATACTGTTGACCTCTAGATCTTACTTTTTTCCTTCAGTATTCAGTATTGTCTGTTGGACAGAATAATCTGGACTGTTTGGATTCAGCCCACTCCTAAATGTGTTGTCTTAGTGACCACTTTGATTTTCATCCTATAACCTCTACAACGGGATCTGGATTTTCCCACAGGAAGGCCACCAGGTCACTACCTCCTAAAGTGGTCTTGATCATGGAAAGCTCATGAATGCTCTTTTTGGCACGTTCTTGTTCATGGAAACAATTTGACTGTAGACTGTGGCCTTGTAGAACCTCTGTTTGCTGCCTCTATATGACTCTGTGTTACCCTCAAGGGGCTGTGGTCCCCTAACTGTTTTGGCTTTGGCCTACTCTTAGGGGCTTTGTCTAACTGATCTTCCTGGTTTCCACCCTATATCTCCAGGACATAGAATCCAGGGACATGGATTCTCAAAGATGACCAGCAGGCCGCTATATCTTAAACTGGCCCCAAAGGAGACAAAGCATCAGGGTTAAGCAAAAGTGTCCTCAAGAACAAGGCCAGGTCAGTCTGGAGATAAGAAGGTCAGATTCACACGTCAATTGGATAGTCTAATATCTTAGGAACCTTCATTGCTCCTTGCTGCAGGTTAGGGAGTGACTCTTGAACTATGGAGACCCTAATGTCAAGCATTCAATTCTACAATCCCAATTTTGCAGGTTCAAACCGAGAACCAGAACCACACATGGTATAGGAAAATTGAAACACATGGGATAGGACAATTGGTACATAGTTGGGTGGTGCCTAAATTTTGTCCAATGAAATGCCAGCTAGTATGATCAAGGATAGAAGTGAGGGGGTATTATGGTAAGGAGCCCCACACATTGCCCCAGGCCAAGACAAATAACTACATTGCTTACACTGATGGACTGGAGCTCCTTAGGGCAACCAGGTAACCTCTAGGAAGAAGACCGTAGTAGCCCCCATATTGGGTTGTCTTCTATTTGACCTCTTGGGCCTACCAGGTAACCTCTAGGAAGAAGACCTTAGTAGCCCCCATATTGAGTTGTCTTCTATTTGACCTCTTGGGCCCACCAGATAACCTCTAGGAAGAAGACCTTAGTAGCCTCCATGTTGGGTTGTCTTCTATTTGACCTCTTGGGCCCACCAGGTAACCTCTAGGAAGAAGACCTTAGTAGCCTCCATATTGGGTTGTCTTCTATTTGACCTCTTGGGCCCACCAGGTAATTTCTAGGAAGAAGACCTTAGTAGCCTCCATATTGGGTTGTCTTCTATTTGACCTCTGGGCCCACCAGGTAACCTCTAGGAAGAAGACCTTAGTAGCCTCCATATTGGATTGTCTTCTATTTGACCTCTTGGGCCCACCAGATAACCTCTAGGAAGAAGACCTTAGTAGCCTCCATATTGGGTTGTCTTCTATTTGACCTCTTGGGCCCACCAGGTAACCTCTAGGAAGAAGACCTTAGTAGCCTCCATATTGGGTTGTCTTCTATTTGACCTCTTGGGCCCAGTATTAGGTTAGAGTATAAGCCCACTAGAGGATCCTTGGTTGGTCTGGTCCAACACTAGGCATTAGGTATGTCGACTATCTACAAAAAGCCTAACCAAATGATCACTTCTGGGTGGAGAACCCCTTTAAGTAACAAGAAGATTTTAAAGTTTGGTTCATGACAGTATTACCTATGCTATCAATGTTCTGGAACTTTCCTCCTTTGACCTCTTGGGCCCACCAGGTAACCTCTAGGAAGAAGACCGTAGTAGCCTCCATATTGAGTTGTCTTCTCTTTGACCTCTTGGGCCCACCAGATAACCTCTAGGAAGAAGACCTTAGTAGCCTACATGTTGGGTTGTCTTCTATTTGACCTCTTGGGCCCACAAGGTAACCTCTAGGAAGAAGACCTTAGTAGCCTCCATATTGGATTGTCTTCTATTTGACCTCTTGGGCCCACCAGGTAATTTCTTCTATTGGGTTTTCTTCTATTTGACCTCTGGGCCCACCAGGTAACCTCTAGGAAGAAGACCTTAGTAGCCTCCATATTGGATTGTCTTCTATTTGACCTCTTGGGCCCACCAGATAACCTCTAGGAAGAAGACCTTAGTAGCCTCCATATTGGGTTGTCTTCTATTTGACCTCTTGGGCCCACCAGGTAACCTCTAGGAAGAAGACCTTAGTAGCCTCCATATTGGGTTGTCTTCTATTTGACCTCTTGGGCCCAGTATTGGGTTAGAGTATAAGCCCACTAGAGGATCCTTGGTTGGTCTGGTCCAACACTAGGCGTTAGGTATGTCGACTATCTACAAAAAGCCTAACCAAATGATCACTTCTGGGTGGAGAACCCCTTTAAGTAACAAGAAGATTTTAAAGTTTGGTTCATGACACTATTACCTATGCTATCAATGTTCTGGAACTTTCCACAGATCATTAGAATATCATCCGCCGCTGAGTGGGTGACGCATTTCAGTTTTCCACATTTTCAGCTCTTCGCCAGCCTCGCTTTTTACTCACCGCTTGGCTTCCTTTATCTGAGAGGCTCGAGGGCGGAATAATCTATGAAAAGGGAAAATCTCTCTGCTATATTTTCTCATACGCTGTAATCACATCTATTTCCCGGCATTTAGCACTCACACAAACATTGGTAAAGGACAGGAGTAAATTGAGTTATTGGCACGAAAATGATAGACAAACCCTTCCCGGGTAACAGCCACGACTGATACTGCAATTGTACATCTCTGCATTGAAAGAAGAACGTGGCCCCTTTAAGATTGGGGTCGTTTACTAACTCAGTGTAGACTTTCTGCCCCACATAATGTTCTACTCTAGAAAGCTCAACAGACTGAGATGTCACACAATGTACAATGTGTCAGGGTTCGGGGTCAGTGAACCTCCTGAACCACCGTGGGAGGTGGTACTAGCCGACACCTGGTACCGGAGTCTTAAGTGGTACCTGGTCTTCACCAGAGACCCCGCCGCAAAGCAAGATGGGCTTGCTGTGGCAGCGTACCACCAGGTCGTTCCACAGGTGCGACTAGCCCGCGGTGGCAGCCAAGGTCGCGGCACAGAAATGGCATTCAGGCTCACGGTAGAGTACAGGCAGGTAGTCAGGGCTGGCAGCAGAGATGCAGAGGTCAGAGTTCAGGTCCGAAGTCATAACAGGAATTCAAGGCAGACGGAACGGAACGGGAACAACAACGCAGGGAGACTTTCACTAAGGCAAGGTATCTCAAAGATCCGTTGGGGAGTGATGGGAGCTGCTGGTCTTTATGGAAAACCCGGAAGTGCTAGAGGTGTGCTGGCCCTTTAAAACTTAGAGTGCCGGCGCGTGTGCGCCCCAGGGAGCGGGGACCCGTGTGCGGCCTAGTCTGGACGGGAGCAGTATCATGGAGAGTTAAGTGTGTGACATGGATCGTGGGGGGACCTGTGACAGTACCCCCCCCCCTTCGGCCTCCCCCTCTTCTTGGTCTCAAGAAACCTTTAGCTGGAGACTCCCATCCAAGTCACAGTCTTCGGTCACGGTCTTCATGTCCAACACCTCCTTGACTTCGTAGACATCAGTAGAGTCAGCCTCAGGAGCAGGAGGAGGACAATGTCGAGAGAAGCGGTTCAGGGTGACAGGCTTCAGGAGGGAGACATAGAAGTAGTTCGGGATGCGCATAGATGGAGGAAGACAGAGTTTGTAGGCCACTGAATTGATGCGCTGAATCACCTTAAAGGACCAAGGAAGCATGGACCAAGCTTGTAGCTAGGGATCTTCAGTCGGACATATCTGGAAGATAACCACACTGTCACCTAGAGAGAAGAGAGGAGGAGTCCTACCCTTCTTATCAGCCTGAGTCTTGGTGCGATGAGTGGCTCAGGGGAGAGACTGACGGGTCTGCCTAGACCAGAGTCTCTACCGCAGGGACATAGGAGGAAGTGGGCAACGGAAGAGGAGGACGAGGGATTCGTCCATTGACCACAAAGAACGGAGCTGCGCCAGCGAACCCAGAGTCAAGGGAGTTATAGGAAAACTCAGACCATGGTAGCAGATCAGTTATCTTGACATGCTGAGACAAAGTGGTGGAGGCAACAGTCCAAAGTTTGATTCACCCTTTCTACTTGCCCATTCGACTGAGGGCGGTAGGCAGAAGAAAAGCCCAGGTTAACTTGCAGCTAGTTACACAAGGAGAACCAGAACTCCTCGGTCGGACATGATGAGCAGTGGAAGTCAATGCAGCCGGAAGATATGCTGGAAGAAAAAACTGGCGTGCCGTGGAGAAGATGGAAGACCTGGAAGGGGTACAAAGTGGGACATCTTGGAAAACCGGTCCATCCACCACCCAGATGATGGTATTGCCAGAAGAAAGAGGTAGATCAGTGATAAAGTATCGGCAACGGAAGTAACATTCCATTCTTGTTTGAGACAAGAGGCTTTGTTCCGGCCACAAGAGGAGCAGGATCCCACGAAATTCCGGACATCTTTGACCAGATCTGGCCACCAGTAGTAGCGGGAGATGAGGGACATGGAAAGTTGCATCCCTGGGTGCCCAGCCAATCGCGAAGAATGTCCCCAAGACAGAATCCCCTTCCGGAGGCCAGGTCTTAAATGCGAAGTATTGGACAGGGCATCGGCCTTGACATTCTTCTTCACAGGACGGAAGTGGATTAACCAATTGAAGCGTGAGAAGAACAACGACCAACGGGCTTGCCTGGGATTCAGGCGCTGGGCAGTCTGGAGGTACAGAAGTTCTTGTGGTCTGTGTACTAACAAACAGGATGGAGAGCGCCATCCAATAGATACCACCACTCCTCCAGAGCCGTGGGAAAGGCGAAGTTCAACCTGTGAAAGGCTTCTTCAGCTGCAGGGGGCCAGGCATGGGGATTGGCACCTTTCCTGGTAAGTGCCACGATGGGAGACACCAGAGTGGAAAAATGCAAAATAAACTGCTCATAATAGTTTGCAAAGCCCAGGAACCTCTGTATGGCTCGTAGGCCTATTGGGCGTGGCCACCGAAGAACTGCAGACAGTTTAGCAGGATCCATCTGGAGGCCTCTGTCGGAGATAATGTAGCCAAGGAAAGTTGGGCTGCGTTGGTGTAACTGACATTTTTCAAGCTTGGTGTAGAGATGATTAGCCCGTAGCCGGCTAAGAACTTGACATACGTGACACTGATGGGTCTCAAGGTCTGGAGAATACACCAAGATGTTGTCCAGGTAAATCACGACACACGTATACAGTAGGTCCCTGAAAATGTCATTCACAAACTCCTGAAAGACAGCAGGAGCATTACAGAGTCCGAATGGTATCACTAAGTATTCAAAGTGTCCATCACGGGTGTCAAACACCGTCTTGATTCATCTCCTTTGCGGATCCGGAGGAGGTTGAAGGCCCCAAGAAGGTCCAACTTGGAGAACACCTTGGAACTGCGTAGACGGTCGAAGAGCTCTGTAGTTGATTAGGGGTAGGGGCAGGAGTAGCATTTTTTAAAAGTGACCTTATTCAGCCTGCGGTAGTCTATGCAGGGACACAGAGAGCCGTCCTTCTTGGTGACAAAAAAGAATCCTGCACCCATCTGAGAGGAGGACTTGCGTATGAAGCCTCTTTGCAGGTTCTCTTTGATGTACTCGGACATGGCAGCTGTATCTGGAACAGAAAGAGGATAGACACGGACTCTAGGGGGGCGAGGTTCCAGGCAGCAGGTCCACTGGGCAATCAAAGGGACGATGCGGTGGCCAAGTCTCTGCCTGTCTTTTGGAAAAAACATTGGCAAAGTCTTGGTAGCATGCTGGCAGATCCTCCAGAGGCTTGGGAGACACAGAAGAAGTCAGGACGGGTAGAGGTGTCACCATGCAGCGTGAGTGGCATTCCGATCCCCAGCGCAGGACCTCCCCAGTCTTCCAGTCGAGAACCGGGACATGAAGTTTCAGGCCCAGGAGAAATGAAGATGTGGAATGTGGCAGAACATAGAGGGACAGTCTTTCTTTGTGAAGAGCTCCCACTTGAAGGCTGACAGGTTCAATGCGGTGCCGGACTGGATCGGAGAGAAGCTGGCCACTGACCGAGGAAATGACTAGAGGTCGTTTGAGAGGAACCACCGGGATGTGATGCCGGGAGACCAGAGCGGCATCCACAAAGTTACCCACAAAACCAGAGTCCAAGAATGCAGAAAGTTGCACAGGAGTGGGGGTACCGACACTGAGGAGTGCAGGAACTGTCAGGCGTGGTGAAGCTGTATTCACCACTAGCGACACTTCTCCCAGGAGCCCTAGGTGCTGGCTTCTTCCAGACATTGGGGGACGGACAGGACAAACCCCAATGAAGTGCTCCGGACTGGCACAGTACAAGCAGAGGTTCTCCTGACAACGTCTGGAACGTTCCTGGACAATCTGCATCAGCTCCACAGCAGACTGTGCGGCAGGAGGCTGGAGCGGTCTTTGGGAAACCGGAACCAAGCGAGGTAGACGTGGAAGCCGGACTTGTGGTTGCTCGTGGGATCTTCATCAGACTTATCAGTCATGGAGAGTCTGAGCCTGGGTTCTGCGACCGATGGACAAGCCGGAGAGACTGGAGGGACCACAGGAAGAGCAGCAGGAGTAGTCGCTGGAGCCTGGTGCTGGTGCTCAGAGGCAAACAGTTGATGCAGCATGGCGGTAACTTGACCAAGCAGGTCTCCATGAGAAGCAATCTACCGGGACTGCTGGGCGACAACGCTGACATGGCGCAGAGGTCCTGATAAATAGGCCCCCATGTGTTAGCTTTGCTGTGTAGACTAGGACAGATGTGCAGAGCCGTCTCATAATCAAAGGGTCAATCATATCTATAGGACTGCTGCACTACTGATATAATGATATATGTACAGCCGGTATAACCTGGGGATCTCCTGTATATAATGATATATGTACAGCTGGTATAACCTGGGGATCTCCTGTATATAATGATATATGTACAGCTGGTATAACCTGGGGATCTCCTGTGTATAATGATATATGTACAGCCGGTATAACCTGGGGATCTCCTGTATATAATGATATATGTACAGCCGGTATAACCTGGGGATCCCCTGTATATAATGATATATGTACAGCCGGTATAACCTGGGGATCTCCTGTATATAATGATATATGTACAGCCGGTATAACCTGGGGATCTCCTGTATATAATGATATATGTACAGCCGGTATAACCTGGGGATCTCCTGTATATAATGATATATGTACAGCCGGTATAACCTGGGGATCCCCTGTATATAATGATATATGTACAGCCGGTATAACCTGGGGATCTCCTGTATATAGTGATATATGTACAGCCGGTATAACCTGGGGATCTCCTGTATATAATGATATATGTACAGCTGCTATAACCTGGGGATCTCCTGTATATAGTGATATATGTACAGCCGGTATAACCTGGGGATGTCCTGTGTATAATGATATATGTACAGCCGGTATAACCTGGGGATCTCCTGTGTATAATGATATATGTACAGCCGGTATAACCTGGGGATCTCCTGTATATAATGATATATGTACAGCTGCTATAACCTGGGGATCTCCTGTATATAGTGATATATGTACAGCCGGTATAACCTGGGGATGTCCTGTGTATAATGATATATGTACAGCCGGTATAACCTGGGGATCTCCTGTGTATAATGATATATGTACAGCCGGTATAACCTGGGGATCTCCTGTATATAATGATATATGTACAGCCGGTATAACCTGGGGATCCCCTGTATATAATGATATATGTACAGCCGGTATAACCTGGGGATCTCCTGTATATAATGATATATGTACAGCCGGTATAACCTGGGGATCTCCTGTATATAATGAAATATGTACAGCCGGTATAACCTGGGGATCTCCTGTATATAATGATATATGTACAGCCGGTATAACCTGGGGATCTCCTGTATATAATGATATATGTACAGCTGGTATAACCTGGGGATCTCCTGTATATAGTGATATATGTACAGCCGGTATAACCTGGGGATCTCCTGTATATAATGATATATGTACAGCTGGTATAACCTGGGGATCTCCTGTATATAATGATATATGTACAGCCGGTATAACCTGGGGATCTCCTGTATATAAAGATATATGTACAGCCGGTATAACCTGGGGATCTCCTGTATATAATGATATATGTACAGCTGGTATAACCTGGGGATCTCCTGTATATAATGGTATATGTACAGCCGGTATAACCTGGGGATCTCCTGTATATAATGATATATGTACAGCCGGTATAACCTGGGGATCTCCTGTATATAATGATATATGTACAGCCGGTATAACCTGTGGATCTCCTGTATACAATGATATATGTACAGCCGGTATAACCTGGGGATCTCCTGTATATAATGATATATGTACAGCCGGTATAACCTGGGGATCTCCTGTATATAATGATATATGTACAGCCGGTATAACCTGGGGATCTCCTGTATATAATGATATATGTACAGCTGGTATAACCTGGGGATCTCCTGTATATAATGATATATGTACAGCCGGTATAACCTGGGGATCTCCTGTATATAATGATATATGTACAGCCGGTATAACCTGGGGATCTCCTGTATATAATGATATATGTACAGCTGGTATAACCTGGGGATCTCCTGTATATAATGATATATGTACAGCCGGTATAACCTGGGGATCTCCTGTATATAATGATATATGTACAGCCGGTATAACCTGGGGATCTCCTGTATATAATGATATATGTACAGCTGGTATAACCTGGGGATCTCCTGTATATAATGATATATGTACAGCCGGTATAACCTGGGGATCTCCTATATATAAGGGACTTATGTGACACATAACAGAGGGTATGTGGGGATTGCAGGATTTGCGCTTGTATCTCGCTGCACAATAGAAGCTTCTTTGTTCGGTTCTTTCTATAATACGGAAATATCTGAAATCGTGTACAATCCTCCCAGAGAAAAAGCAGGGATTTTACAGACTTAAAGGGATGATGTCAGGATATATTCCCTCGTTGTGTCCTTGTTTGACTAAATGTATAAAATATGAGATAAGAGACTGTTATTTTATCCCCGGAGATTTATGATTTTATATAGCATCACCCTATACCTGAGCGCTGTACACCAGTAAGTAGACTTAATGGAACGCGTTTTCATTGCATTAGAAAGGCGCAGCAAACACATCAGCATTAATGATAGTAAAAACATTTTTGTAGAGCGTTCTTTTCACATATGTTTGCAACGTGTGTTACAACGCAACCACATAGTGTGAACGTGGCCTAAGACCATGTGCACAGGATGCGACGGAATTGTGGTTTAAAATACATTCTAGGCCCATCTGGAGAATCTCCTCCCAGAACTCAGACGTGTTTGGACCTAAATGCTCGTGTCCGGTAAGTAGTAACGCGCTTTGGGGCTACTTACCATGCGCAAACACTTCTGTGTTTTGGGAGGAGTCTACATTCAGGAAGAAGATTTCCAACATGCACCTAAAAGGTAATTTAATCTTGTGAATATGGATGTAAGGTCCAGCATTAGGTAGGACTAATTAAAATCAGTGCCTCTGCCAGCTCCTATTGTGGCCCCTCATCTCCCCCTCATATTGTGTCCTCTCATCTCCCCATCATATTGTGTCCTCTCATCTCCTCCTCATATTGTGGTCTCTCATCTCCTCCTCATATTGTGTCCTCTCATTTCCCCCTCATATTGTGTCCTCTCATCTCCTCCTCATATTGTGGTCTCTCATCTCCTCCTCATATTGTGTCCTCTCATTTCCCCCTCATATTGTGTCCTCTCATCTCCTCCTCATATTGTGGTCTCTCACCTCCCCCTCATATTGTGTCCTCTCATCTCCTCCTCATATTGTGGTCTCTCATCTCCTCCTCATATTGTGTCCTCTCATCTCCCCCTCATATTGTGACCTCTCACCTCCCCCTCATATTGTGTCCTCTCATCTCCCCCTCATATTGTGTCCTCTCATCTCCTCCTCATATTGTGGCCTCTCATCTCCTCCTCATATTGTAGCCCCTCATCTCCCCCTGATATTGTGTTCTCTCATCTCCCCCTCATATTGTGTCCTCTCATCTCCCCCTCATATTGTGTCCTCTTATCTCCCCCTCATATTGTGTCCTCTCATCCCCCCATCATATTGTGTCCTCTCACATCCCCCTCATAATGTGTTCTCTCATCTCCTCCTCATATTGTGGCCTCTCATCTCACCCTCATATTGTGTTCTCTCATCTCCCCCTCATATTGTGTCCTCTCATCTCCCCCTCATATCGTGTCCTCTTATCTCCCCCTCATATTGTGGCCTCTCATCTCCCCATCATATTGTGTCCTCTCACATCCCCCTCATAATGTGTTCTCTCATCTCCCCCTCATATTGTGGCCTCTCATCTCACCCTCATATTGTGTTCTCTCATCTCCTCCTCATATTGTGGCCTCTCATCTCACCCTCATATTGTGTCCTCTCATCGCCTCCTCATATTGTGTCCTCTCATCTCCCCCTCATATTGTGTCCTCTCATCTCCCCCTCATATTGTGTCCTCTTATCTCCGCCTCATATTGTGGCCTCTCATCTCCTCCTCATATTGTGTCCTCTCACATCCCCCTCATAATGTGTTCTCTCATCTCCTCCTCATATTGTGTCCTCTCATCTCCTCCTCATATTGTGTCCTCTCATCTCACCCTCATATTGTGTCCTCTCATCTCCTCCTCATATTGTGGCCTCTCATCTCACCCTCATATTGTGTCCTCTCATCTCCTCCTCATATTGTGTCCTCTCATCTCCTCCTCATATTGTGTCCTCTCATCTCCTCCTCATATTGTGTCCTCTCATCTCCTCCTCATATTGTGTCCTCTCGTCTCCCCCTCATATTGTGGCCTCTCATCTCTCCTTCATATTGTGTCCTCTCATCTCCTCCTCATATTGTGTCCTCTCATCTCCTCCTCATATTGTGTCCTCTCATCTCCTCCTCATATTGTGTCCTCTCATCTCCTCCTCATATTGTGTCCTCTCATCTCCTCCTCATATTGTGTCCTCTCATCTCCCCCTCATATTGTGTCCTCTCATCTCCTCCTCATATTGTGTCCTCTCTCATCTCCTCCTCATATTGTGGCCTCTCATCTCCTCCTCATATTGTGTCCTCTCATCTCCCCCTCATATTGTGTCCTCTCATCTCCTCCTCATATTGTGGCCTCTCATCTCCTCCTCATATTGTGTCCTCTCATCTCCCCCTCATATTGTGTCCTCTCATCTCCCCCTCATATTGTGTCCTCTCATCTCCCCCTCATATTGTGTCCTCTCATCTCCCCCTCATATTGTGTCCTCTCATCTCCTCCTCATATTGTGTGCTCTCATCTCCTCCTCATATTGTGTCCTCTCATCTCCTCCTCATATTGTGGTCTCTCATCTCCTCCTCATATTGTGGCCTCTCATCTCCTCCTCATATTGTGGTCTCTCATCTCCCCCTCATATTGTGGCCTCTCATCTCCTCATATTGTGCCCTCTCATCTCCTCCTCATATTGTGTCCTCTCATCTCCCCCTCATATTGTGTCCTCTCATCTCCCCCTTATATTGTGGCCTCTCATCTCCCCCTCATATTGTGTCCTCTCATCTCCCCCTCATATTGTGTCCTCTCATCTCCCCCTCATATTGTGTCCTCTCATCTCCTCCTCATATTGTGGCCTCTCATCTCCTCCTCATATTGTGGTCTCTCATCTCCCCCTCATATTGTGCCCTCTCATCTCCTCATATTGTGCCCTCTCATCTCCTCCTCATATTGTGTCCTCTCATCTCCCCCTCATATTGTGTCCTCTCATCTCCCCCTCATATTGTGGCCTCTCATCTCCTCATATTGTGCCCTCTCATCTCCTCCTCATATTGTGTCCTCTCATCTCCCCCTCATATTGTGTCCCCTCATCTCCCCCTGATATTGTGACATCTTATCTGCCCCTCATATTGTGTCCTCTCATCTCCCCCTCATATTGTGGTCTCTCATCTCCTCCTCATATTGTGGCCTCTCATCTCCTCCTCATATTGTGTCCTCTCATCTCCCCCTCATATTGTGTCCTCTCTCATCTCCCCCTCATATTGTGTCCTCTCATCTCCTCCTCATATTGTGGCCTCTCATCTCTCCCTCATATTGTTTCCTCTCATCTCCTCCTCATATTGTGTCCTCCCATCTCTCCCTCATATTGTGGCCTCTCATCTCCCCCTCATATTGTGTCCTCTCATCTCCCCCTCATATTGTGGTCTCTCATTTCCTCCTCATATTGTGTCCTCTCATCTCCCCCTCATATTGTGGCCTCTCATCTCCTCCTCATATAGTGGCATCTCAACTCCCCCTCATATTGTGTCCTCTCATCTCCCCCTCATAGTGTGTCCTCTCATCTCCTCCTCCTATTGTGTTCTCTCATCTTCCCCTCATATTGTGTACTCTCATCTCCTCCACATATTGTGGCCTCTCATCTCCTCCTCATATTGTGGCCTCTCATCTCCTCCTCATATTGTGGCCCCTCATCTCCCCCTGATATTGTGACCTCTCATCTCCTCCTCATATTGTGTCCTCTCATCTCCTCTTCATATTGTGTCCTCTCATCTCCTCCTCATGTTGTGTCCTCTCATCTCCTCTTCATATTGTGACCTCTCATCTCCCCCTGATATTGTGACCTCTCATCTCCTCCTCATATTGTGTCCTCTCATCTCCTCTTCATATTGTGACCTCTCATCTCCCCCTCATATTGTGTACTCTCATCTCCTCCTCATATTGTGTCCTCTCATCTTCCCCTCATATTGTGTCCTCTCATCTTCTCCTCATATTGTGTCCTCTCATCTCCTCTTCATATTGTGACCTCTCATCTCCCCCTGATATTGTGACCTCTCATCTCCTCCTCATATTGTGTCCTCTCATCTCCTCTTCATATTGTGACCTCTCATCTCCCCCTCATATTGTGTACTCTCATCTCCTCCTCATATTGTGTCCTCTCATCTTCCCCTCATATTGTGTCCTCTCATCTCCTCCTCATATTGTGTCCTCTCATCTCCTCCTCATATTGTGTCCTCTCATCTCCTCCTCATATTGTGTCCTCTCATCTCCTCCTCATATTGTGTCCTCTCATCTCCTCCTCATATTGTGTCCTCTCATCTCCCCCTCATATTGTGTCCTCTCATCTCCTCCTCATATTGTGTCCTCTCTCATCTCCTCCTCATATTGTGGCCTCTCATCTCCTCCTCATATTGTGTCCTCTCATCTCCCCCTCATATTGTGTCCTCTCATCTCCTCCTCATATTGTGGCCTCTCATCTCCTCCTCATATTGTGTCCTCTCATCTCCCCCTCATATTGTGTCCTCTCATCTCCCCCTCATATTGTGTCCTCTCATCTCCCCCTCATATTGTGTCCTCTCATCTCCCCCTCATATTGTGTCCTCTCATCTCCTCCTCATATTGTGTGCTCTCATCTCCTCCTCATATTGTGTCCTCTCATCTCCTCCTCATATTGTGGTCTCTCATCTCCTCCTCATATTGTGGCCTCTCATCTCCTCCTCATATTGTGGTCTCTCATCTCCCCCTCATATTGTGGCCTCTCATCTCCTCATATTGTGCCCTCTCATCTCCTCCTCATATTGTGTCCTCTCATCTCCCCCTCATATTGTGTCCTCTCATCTCCCCCTTATATTGTGGCCTCTCATCTCCCCCTCATATTGTGTCCTCTCATCTCCCCCTCATATTGTGTCCTCTCATCTCCCCCTCATATTGTGTCCTCTCATCTCCTCCTCATATTGTGGCCTCTCATCTCCTCCTCATATTGTGGTCTCTCATCTCCCCCTCATATTGTGCCCTCTCATCTCCTCATATTGTGCCCTCTCATCTCCTCCTCATATTGTGTCCTCTCATCTCCCCCTCATATTGTGTCCTCTCATCTCCCCCTCATATTGTGGCCTCTCATCTCCTCATATTGTGCCCTCTCATCTCCTCCTCATATTGTGTCCTCTCATCTCCCCCTCATATTGTGTCCCCTCATCTCCCCCTGATATTGTGACATCTTATCTGCCCCTCATATTGTGTCCTCTCATCTCCCCCTCATATTGTGGTCTCTCATCTCCTCCTCATATTGTGGCCTCTCATCTCCTCCTCATATTGTGTCCTCTTATCTCCCCCTCATATTGTGTCCTCTCTCATCTCCCCCTCATATTGTGTCCTCTCATCTCCTCCTCATATTGTGGCCTCTCATCTCTCCCTCATATTGTTTCCTCTCATCTCCTCCTCATATTGTGTCCTCCCATCTCTCCCTCATATTGTGGCCTCTCATCTCCCCCTCATATTGTGTCCTCTCATCTCCCCTTCATATTGTGGTCTCTCATCTCCTCCTCATATTGTGTCCTCTCATCTCCCCCTCATATTGTGGCCTCTCATCTCCTCCTCATATAGTGGCATCTCAACTCCCCCTCATATTGTGTCCTCTCATCTCCCCCTCCTATTGTGTTCTCTCATCTTCCCCTCATATTGTGGCCTCTCATCTCCTCCTCATATTGTGGCCTCTCATCTCCTCCTCATATTGTGGCCCCTCATCTCCCCCTGATATTGTGACCTCTCATCTCCTCCTCATATTGTGTCCTCTCATCTCCTCTTCATATTGTGTCCTCTCATCTCCTCCTCATGTTGTGTCCTCTCATCTCCTCTTCATATTGTGACCTCTCATCTCCCCCTGATATTGTGACCTCTCATCTCCTCCTCATATTGTGTCCTCTCATCTCCTCTTCATATTGTGACCTCTCATCTCCCCCTCATATTGTGTACTCTCATCTCCTCCTCATATTGTGTCCTCTCATCTTCCCCTCATATTGTGTCCTCTCATCTTCTCCTCATATTGTGTCCTCTCATCTCCTCTTCATATTGTGTCCTCTCATCTCCCCCTCATATTGTGTCCTCTCATCTCCTCCTCATATTGTGGCCTCTCATCTCCCCCTCATATTGTGGCCTCTCATCTCCTCCTCATATTGTGGTCTCTCATCTCCTCCTCATATTGTGGCCTCTCATCTCCTCCTCATATTGTGGTCTCTCATCTCCCCCTCATATTGTGGTCTCTCATCTCCTCCTCATATTGTGACCTCTCATCTCCTCCTCATATTGTGGCCTCTCATCTCCCCCTCATATTGTGTCCTCTCATCTCCTCCTCATATTGTGTGCTCTCATCTCCTCCTCATATTGTGTCCTCTCATCTCCTCCTCATATTGTGTCCTCTCATCTCCTCCTCATATTGTGTGCTCTCATCTCCTCCTCATATTGTGGTCTCTCATCTCCCCCTCATATTGTGGTCTCTCATCTCCTCCTCATATTGTGACCTCTCATCTCCTCCTCATATTGTGGCCTCTCATCTCCCCCTCATATTGTGTCCTCTCATCTCCTCCTCATATTGTGGCCTCTCATCTCCTCCTCATAATGTGTTCTCTCATCTCCCCCTCATATTGTGGTCTCTCATTTCCTCCTCATATTGTGCCACATTCATCTATCCGTTATATTGCAGTCCCCATGTATCTCATATCTATCTATCTATCTATCTATCTATCTATCTATCTATCTCCTATCTATCTATCTATCTCATATCTATCTATCTATCTATCTATCTATCTATCTATCTATCTATCTATCTATCTATCTATCTATCTATCTCCTATCTATCTCATATCTATCTCATATCTATCTATCTATCTATCTATCTATCTATCTATCTATCCAAACATCTGAAAGCAGGAGAAGTTCAGAGACAAATTAAGCACAAACTCCGGAGAACTGCTGGAAAAAAGGTGCAAAGAATTGCACAAATACCCCAATGCTGTCAAAAAGTCACTAAAATACAACCAAAAACTAAGAAGAATCTGCTTCAAAGAGCCAGAACTACATAAGACAAATGAAGCACAAAAAATAGACACACAAAAAAAGACCGACTGTATAAAGAGGCCATAGAGCAGCAGTGAGAGGTGAGGCCACAGCCTCCGGGGCTCAGAGCTGGGGGTCGGAGTTCTTCCTCTGGTCTGGTGTATAGTCAGGAGCCTGTACTCCGCCCCCAGCCGTCTGCCAGATCCACAACATCCGGAGGGAATCCCGGAATCCAACAGCAGCCTCCCCGGGCAGATGTTCCACACAAGACGCAGATTAATGGGAGGTTTCATCAATAATTTAATGAAACTGACAATACTGAGCTGCGTCATGCCCGACCAATGATCATGGATCATCCAACTAGTTATGTGCATCAGAATCAGTCATCATTAGAGATGAGCGAACATACTCGTCCGAGCTTGATGCTGGTTGGAGCATTAGCGTACTCGTAACTGCTCGTTGCTCGGACGAGTATTTCGCCTGCTCGAGAAAATGGCAGCTCCCGCCGTTTTGCTTTTTGGCGGCCAGAAACAGAGCCAATCACAAGCCAGGAGACTCTGCACTCCACCCAGCATGACGTGGTACCCTTACACGTCGATAGCAGTGGTTGGCTGGCCAGATCAGGTGACCCTGGGATAGACTAGCCCCTGCCCGCGCTGCTCGGATCATTCTCTGTCTGGATGCCGCTAGGGAGAGAGCTGCTGCTGGTCAGGGAAAGCGTTAGGGTGTTCTATTAGCTTACTGTTAGGCAGGAGTGATTCTACAACAACCCAACAGCCCTTCTTAGGGCTACAATAACGTTATAATTTTTTTTTTTTTTATTTGCAGCTAGTACCATATTGTGAGGAATTAGCAGGGGGACTTGCTACCGTTGTGTTTAGCTCTTAGTGACGCACATATCCACCTCAAACACCAAAGTGGGAAAATTTATTAGGGGTTTGATTTCAATTAGGCACAGTCTGGCAGTTTCTTTTTATTTTACGTTTATTGTTTTAATAACTCAGCGTCATCTCATCTGGCATAGTAGTGTGCTGTAATACTTGGCTAGAAAATAGCCATAGGAGAATCCAAACGGCTTAATTACGCCTACAGTAGCGTTATATATATTTGATTTCTGGTTGATCTGCTGGTGGCTGTAGTTGCTGCAGTGCATCTACTAGGAAATTGTGAGCAATTTGGAGTCAGACTTGCGACCACTGTGTTTTAGTGACGCACATATCCATCGCAAAGACCGAAGTGGGAAAATTTATTAGGGCCCGGGGTTGTATTTCAATTAGGCACAGTCTGCCATTTCCTTTTTTATTTTACGTTTATTTTTTTCATAACTCAGCGTCATCTCATCTGGCATAGCAGTGTGCTTTCATACTTGGCTATAAAATAGCCATAGCAATAGGATAGCATCGTTTGGTTTTAAAAACTAAAAAACACAAAAAAAAACAAAAAAAAAAAAAAAAAGTTAAAAAAAAAATTCAAGTTATAACTCTCATTTTCAAAATGTTTAACCCGAGGGCTAGGGGTAGAGGACGAGGGCGGGGACGTGGGCGTCCAACTACTGCAGGGGTCAGAGGCCGTGGTCCTGGGCGGGGTGAGACACCACCTGCTTATGAGGGAGCAGGGGAACGCCGCAGAGCTACACTCCCTAGGTTCATGTCTGAAGTTACTGGGACTCGTGGTAGAGCACTGTTGAGGCCAGAACAGTGCGAACAGGTGATGTCGTGGATTGCCGACAATGCTTCGAGCAATTTGTCCACCAGTCAGTCTTCCACGCAGTCCACCCATGTCACCGAAATCGGCACTCCTCCAGCTCCTGCACCTCAGCCTCCTCCCCCCCAGTCTGCCCCCTCCCAGCAAAATTTTCCATTTGAACCGGCATACTCTGAGGAACTGTTTTCTGGACCATTCCCACAGTCACAAACCACTTGTCCGGTTGCTGATGAGCAATTTTCCGATGCCCAGGTTTTCCACCAGTCGCAGTCTGTGGGTGATGATGACCTTGTTGACGTACTGGAAGAAGTGTGTAAAGAGGTGTCCGACGATGAGGAGACACGGTTGTCAGACAGTGGGGAAGTTGTTGTCAGGGCAGGAAGTCCGAGGGGGGAGCAGACTGAGGGATCGGAGGATGATGAGGTGACAGACCCAAGCTGGGTTGAGAGGCCGGGTGAACACAGTGCTTCTGAGACGGAGGAGAGTCCTCGACCAGAACAGGTTGGAAGAGGCAGTGGTGGGGCCAGACGGAGAGGCAGGGCCAGAGCTGGTGCATCAGCGCCAAATGTGTCAACTAGTGAAGCTCCCGTGGCAAGGGCTCCTGCGGCGAGGGCTAGATTTTCAGAAGTCTGGAGGTTCTTTAAGGAAACACCGGATGACCGACGGACTGTGGTGTGCCACATTTGCCAAACCAGGATCAGCAGGGGTTCCACCACTACTAGCTTAACTACCACCAGTATGCGCAGGCATATGAATGCTAAACACCCCACTCAGTGGCAACAAGCGCGTTCACCTCCGGCCGTGCACACCACTGCTCCTTCCCCTGTGTCAGCTGCTAGTCAGCCCCCTGCCCAGGACCCTGGCACAAAAACCCCATCGTCGCCTCCACGATCCTCCACAGCATCCACCAGCGTTCAGCTCTCCATACCCCAGACGCTGGAGCGGAAACGCAAATATAGTGCAACCCACCCGCACGCCCAAGCCCTTAATGTGCACATCTCCAGATTGCTAAGCCTGGAGATGCTGCCCTATAGGCTAGTAGAGACTGAGGCCTTTCGCAGCCTCATGGCGGCGGCCGCCCCTCGGTATTCGGTCCCCAGCCGCCACTACTTTTCCCGATGTGCCGTCCCAGCCCTGCACCAGCACGTGTCAGACAACATAATCCGTGCCCTGACCAACGCCGTTTCTGACAAGGTCCACCTGACCACGGACACATGGACGAGTGCTGCCGGGCAGGGCCACTATATATCTCTGACGGCACATTGGGTTAACTTGGTGGAGGCTGGGACCGAGTGTGACCCTGCGGCTGGTCATATACTGCCGACGCCGAGGATTGCGGGGCCTACCTCGGTCCAGGTGTTTGAGGCCTACTATGCCTCCTCCTCCTCCCACCCCTCCTCCACCTCCTCCTCCGAACGACCATCCGTGGGCATGGCGCCATGAGTCGGTAGCTCTAGGCACAGCAGCAGTGCCGTCGCTAAGCGACAGCAGGCGGTGCTCAAACTGCTGAGCCTAGGCGATAAAAGGCACACCGCCCAAGAACTATTACAGGGCATCACGGCGCAGACTGATCTGTGGCTGGCACCGCTGAACCTGAAGCCAGGCATGGTTGTGTGTGACAACGGCCGTAACCTGGTGGCGGCTCTGCAACTCGGCAGACTGACACATGTGCCATGCCTGGCCCATGTGTTAAATCTGATAGTTCAGCGTTTCCTCAAGACATACCCCAATCTGTCTGATTTGCTCACGAAGGTGCGCCGCATCTGTGCGCATTTCAGGAAGTCCAGCCCAGATGCTGCCACTCTCAGGGCAGCGCAGCGCCGCCTCCAACTGCCCGCTCACCGACTGTTGTGCGACGTGCCCACGAGGTGGAATTCAACACTGACCATGTTATCCAGAGTTTACCAGCAGCGCCGAGCGATTGTAGACTGCCAGATGTCAACTTCCACCAGAACTGGTAGTCAGGTCAGTCAGCTTCCTCAAGTCTACAATGAGGAGTGGACGTGGATGTCTGATATCTGTCAGGTGCTGAGTAACTTTGAGGAGTCAACACAGATGGTCAGTGGCGATGCCGCCATCATCAGCCTCACCATCCCGCTGCTTGGCCTGTTGAAAAACTCTCTGGTCAGCATGAAGTCGGAAGCTTTGCGCTCCTCACAAGAGACGGTGGAAGAAGATTCCCTTGTTGATAGCCAAAGCACCCTTAGGTCTGTTTCTCAGCGCATATCGGAGGAGGTGGAGGTGGAGGAGGAAGAGGAGGAGAATGTTGGCGAGACACAAGAGGGGACCATTGTTGAGTCCTTCACTGTTGAGAGTGTATGGGCAGAAGAAGAGGAATTGGAGGAGTTGGAGGAGGAGGAAATGGACAGTCAGGCCAGTGAGGGGAGCGAATTCTTACGCGTTGGTACTCTGGCGCATATGGCAGATTTCATGCTAGGCTGCCTATCCCGTGACCCTCGCGTTCAAAGAATTTATTCCAGCACCGATTACTGGGTGTTCACTCTCCTGGACCCACGGTACAAGCAAAATCTTTCCACTCTCATCCCTGGAGAGGAAAGGAGTGTGAGAATGCATGAATACCAGCAGGCCCTGGTGCCAGGGCCGGATTATAGGCGGGGCTCACGGGGCTCGAGCCCCGGGGCCCCCACCATCTTGCCCCCCCTAGGGGCCTCCACCAGATCGCACCTCCCGGGCCACCCGTCTGAGATGTCCGCTCCCAGACTCAGGTGACCGCCTCCCCGCTCATCTCCCTGCACCACAGAGACGCCCCCGTCAAAGGTGACACCGCCTCCACGGCCGCCCCCCTCTGCACAGGTTACAGTCCACCCGCCCGCCAATCCCCATGCATGGCCGAGCACCAGCCCCGGCCGGCCCGTCTGAACAAGTTAAACCCGCTCGATTGCCCCGCCCCCCGCTCCCGCTTGAACAGGCACCCACCGCCCCCCTTCACATCCCCGGCCGAACAAGAGAGCCCCGGCACAGGTGACCCCCTGCCGGCCCGCCCAACCCCCGCCATGCCTGGCCGTAACATCCACCCGCCCTGCTCGAGCAAGGACCCGCCGCCCCTCCCCGGCCGAACAAGCGACCCCCCCCCCCCCACTCCGCTCCCTGCTTGAAAAAGCACCTGGCGCCCTGCTCCCCGTCTGATCAATCGTCGCCCCCCCCCCCCCGCCCCCGCATGAAAAAGCACCCGGCGCCCCCCCTCCCCGTCCGAACAAATGACTGCCCCCCGCCCCTCCCCCCCCCCGCGTGAGCAAGCACCGCCGACCCCCTCGCAGCAGAACAACAACTGAAAGACCCCCAACCCGCCTGAACACCCACCTGAAGCCACGGCCGATCACCCTAAAAGGTAAGTATATACATATGTATTTATTTGTGTGTATATATGTATATACTGTTTATGTGTATATATGTGTATATATGTATATACTGTTTATGTGTATATATGTATATACTGTTTATGTGTATATATGTGTATATATGTATATACTGTTTATTTATGTGTATATATGCATCTACTGTGTATATACTGTTTATTTATGGGTATATATGCATCTACTGTGTATATACTGAAGAAGAGTACACTGGGTGGGTAACGTTGGTGCCCAGCCGCGTCCACCTTGTGAGGCTTAGACAAGAGTACAAATGGTGGAGGTTTAGATTATTAGAGAAGTACTATTTATTTACATAAAATGATAAGACAGGTTGGTGAGAACAATTACAATTGTAGCGAAGCGTACAAGTGGATGGTAGCACACCGGCGGATGTGCCTGCTGAAAAGGCTGCGGGAGCAACGGCGATGTTGTGGGCGGTGGTGGATGCGATGCTCCGTAGTCAATCTGCGTAGTAGCTTCAGGGCTGGACAAGGAGAGTCAGATGTGATATCTGTGTCCAGGTGGTAGTGTACACTCAATAGTGTATGTACGCAGTGTATGAAGAGGGGGGGGGGGGAGGGGGGGGTGCACTCGTGGATGACAGAGTGCGGGGGGTCCCTAGTCAGCCCTAATAGGGGCTAGGTGGGGGCCCTACCAATCCCTAGATAGTCCTAAATTCGGGGCGGCAGCCCTAGATGGCCGTCGTCCCGACCGGAACCTGCCCCTGTCCTCGGCCAAGTAACCCTAGTTACCGTTTCATAGTTTCATAGTTTATACGGTTGAAAAAAGACACTTGTCCATCAAGTTCAACCAAGGAAGGGTAGGGATTGGATGAGGAAGGGATTTAGGGAAAACAATTCTATATAGCATAACAATGAATGTTATTTAGCTGTAAAAAGGCATCTAGACCCTTCTTGAAGCTATCCGCTGTCCCTGCTGTGACCAGCGCCTGAGGCAGGCTATTCCACAGATTGACCGTTCTCATAGTAAAAAAGCCCTGTCGCCACCGGTGATTAAACCTTGGTTTCTCCAAACGCAGGCAGTGCCCCCTCGTCTTTTGATTTGATTTAATCTGGAACAACTTCCCACCATATTTTTTGTATGGACCATTCATATATTTAAATAAATTAATCATGTCCCCTCGTAGTCGTCTCTTTTCCAGACTAAATAAATTTAGTTGTTTTAATCTTTCCTCATAACTGAGACCCTCCATACCCCTTATCAGTTTTGTGGCTCTACGTTGTCCCCTCTCCAGCTCCAGGGCCTCCTTTTTATGGACCGGTGCCCAGAACTGCACAGCATATTCCAGGTGTGGCCGAACCAATGCCTTGTATAGTGGTAATATTACATCCCTATCACGAGAGTCCATTCCACTTTTGATACATGACATGATCCTACTAGCTTTAGAGGCAGCTGATTGACATTGCATGCTGTTATTCAATTTATGATCTACTAGTACCCCCAGGTCCTTCTCAAAAAGGGACTCTCCCAGATTTACTCCCCCAAGGACATATTTTGCCTTTGGATTATTGGCCCCCAGGTGCATAACATTACATTTATCCACATTAAACCTCATTTGCCAAGTGGATGACCAAACATTCAGTTTGTCCAAGTCACCCTGCAGCCTATGAACATCCTCCATAGACTGTATTACACTACACAGTTTGGTGTCATCTGCAAAAATAGACACAGTGCTATTAATTCCTACCTCTATATCATTAATAAATATATTAAATAGTAGTGGGCCAAGCACAGAACCCTGAGGTACACCACTCATAACTGGTGACCATTCAGAGTAGGAATCATTGACCACAACTCTCTGGATACGATCCTTCAGCCAGTTTTCAATCCAATTGCAAATGATTTCTGCCAAACCAATAGCCCTAATTTTACCCATCAGGCGTCTATGAGGGACAGAGTCAAATGCCTTTGCAAAGTCCAAGAACACAATATCCACAGCTGCTCCTCCATCCAGGCACCTGCTCACCTCTTCATAGAAGCAGATAAGGTTAGTTTGACAACTTCTATTCTTAGTAAACCCATGCTTAGTAAACTCCGTGGGGAGGGAAAAGGGGGATATGAGCAGGTTAGGACAAAGGCTGTGAGGATCACAAGAATCTGTCGCAGTTAAGAGACAAGAGACAAGTGCAAAGGTAGAACAGTAGGGTGAGGAGAAAAGTTATAATTCGAGCTTTGTTTCTATAAGGTACGAATCCCTTAATGTGGTATATGACTGTGCGCGGTGCAAGTCGTGTGACAAGTTTACACCATGCAGAAATGAGGTCAGTTTTCCCTACATGCCATGTTTCACCTATTGAATATAGGCTCATCACCCTTGTATTGTGTAGGTTTGCAACATGCCTAGTAGGATTGGGTTAAGGTACACCAGGGGCAAGTCTGGGGTCTCGGTTCAAGGTAGAGGAGGTTCTCCAGAGGAGGGTGCACTGGCAGAAGGGGGCGACAGTATAGTGATACTGTCTGCGGGAGCGCTGGGACACTGTGTGTCGGTGGGGCTGCCCCACCGACACACAGTGTCCCAGCGCTCCCGCAGACAGTATCACTATACTGTCGCCCCCTTCTGCCAGTGCACCCTCCTCTGGAGAACCTCCTCTACCTTGAACCGAGACCCCAGACTTGTCCCTGGTGTACCTTAACCCAATCCTACTAGGCATGTTGCAAACCTACACAATACAAGGGTGATGAGCCTATATTCAATAGGTGAAACATGGCATGTAGGGAAAACTGACCTCATTTCTGCATGGTGTAAACTTGTCACACGACTTGCACCGCGCACAGTCATATACCACATTAAGGGATTCGTACCTTATAGAAACAAAGCTCGAATTATAACTTTTCTCCTCACCCTACTGTTCTACCTTTGCACTTGTCTCTTGTCTCTTAACTGCGACAGATTCTTGTGATCCTCACAGCCTTTGTCCTAACCTGCTCATATCCCCCTTTTCCCTCCCCACGGAGTTTACTAAGCATGGGTTTACTAAGAATAGAAGTTGTCAAACTAACCTTATCTGCTTCTATGAAGAGGTGAGCAGGTGCCTGGATGGAGGAGCAGCTGTGGATATTGTGTTCTTGGACTTTGCAAAGGCATTTGACTCTGTCCCTCATAGACGCCTGATGGGTAAAATTAGGGCTATTGGTTTGGCAGAAATCATTTGCAATTGGATTGAAAACTGGCTGAAGGATCGTATCCAGAGAGTTGTGGTCAATGATTCCTACTCTGAATGGTCACCAGTTATGAGTGGTGTACCTCAGGGTTCTGTGCTTGGCCCACTACTATTTAATATATTTATTAATGATATAGAGGTAGGAATTAATAGCACTGTGTCTATTTTTGCAGATGACACCAAACTGTGTAGTGTAATACAGTCTATGGAGGATGTTCATAGGCTGCAGGGTGACTTGGACAAACTGAATGTTTGGTCATCCACTTGGCAAATGAGGTTTAATGTGGATAAATGTAATGTTATGCACCTGGGGGCCAATAATCCAAAGGCAAAATATGTCCTTGGGGGAGTAAATCTGGGAGAGTCCCTTTTTGAGAAGGACCTGGGGGTACTAGTAGATCATAAATTGAATAACAGCATGCAATGTCAATCAGCTGCCTCTAAAGCTAGTAGGATCATGTCATGTATCAAAAGTGGAATGGACTCTCGTGATAGGGATGTAATATTACCACTATACAAGGTATTGGTTCGGCCACACCTGGAATATGCTGTGCAGTTCTGGGCACCGGTCCATAAAAAGGAGGCCCTGGAGCTGGAGAGGGGACAACGTAGAGCCACAAAACTGATAAGGGGTATGGAGGGTCTCAGTTATGAGGAAAGATTAAAACAACTAAATTTATTTAGTCTGGAAAAGAGACGACTACGAGGGGACATGATTAATTTATTTAAATATATGAATGGTCCATACAAAAAATATGGTGGTAAGTTGTTCCAGATTAAATCAAATCAAAAGACGAGGGGGCACTGCCTGCGTTTGGAGAAACCAAGGTTTAATCACCGGTGGCGACAGGGCTTTTTTACTATGAGAACGGTCAATCTGTGGAATAGCCTGCCTCAGGCGCTGGTCACAGCAGGGACAGCGGATAGCTTCAAGAAGGGTCTAGATGCCTTTTTACAGCTAAATAACATTCATTGTTATGCTATATAGAATTGTTTTCCCTAAATCCCTTCCTCATCCAATCCCTACCCTTCCTTGGTTGAACTTGATGGACAAGTGTCTTTTTTCAACCGTATAAACTATGAAACTATGAAACGGTAACTAGGGTTACTTGGCCGAGGACAGGGGCAGGTTCCGGTCGGGACGACGGCCATCTAGGGCTGCCGCCCCGAATTTAGGACTATCTAGGGATTGGTAGGGCCCCCACCTAGCCCCTATTAGGGCTGACTAGGGACCCCCCGCACTCTGTCATCCACGAGTGCACCCCCCCCTCCCCCCCCCCTCTTCATACACTGCGTACATACACTATTGAGTGTACACTACCACCTGGACACAGATATCACATCTGACTCTCCTTGTCCAGCCCTGAAGCTACTACGCAGATTGACTACGGAGCATCGCATCCACCACCGCCCACAACATCGCCGTTGCTCCCGCAGCCTTTTCAGCAGGCACATCCGCCGGTGTGCTACCATCCACTTGTACGCTTCGCTACAATTGTAATTGTTCTCACCAACCTGTCTTATCATTTTATGTAAATAAATAGTACTTCTCTAATAATCTAAACCTCCACCATTTGTACTCTTGTACTGTGTATATACTGTTTATTTATGGGTATATATGCATCTACTGTGTATATACTGTTTATTTATGGGTATATATGCATCTACTGTGTATATACTGTGTATATGGGTATATATGCATCTACTGTGTATATACTGTGTATATGGGTATATATGCATCTACTGTGTATATACTGTGTATATGGGTATATATGCATCTACTGTGTATATACTGTGTATATGGGTATATATGCATCTACTGTGTATATACTGTGTATATGGGTATATATGCATCTACTGTGTATATACTGTGTATATGGGTATATATGCATCTACTGTGTATATACTGTGTATATGGGTATATATGCATCTACTGGTATATACTGTGTATATGGGTATATATGCATCTACTGTGTATATACTGTGTACATGGGTATATATGCATCTACTGTGTATAGATGCATAAGATGCATATACTGTATTTATACATGCATATATGTGTGTACATTTAAATTATATTTATATATTATGCTGGGTATATGGTATGTATGTATATGCTCTATATACTATGTGTGTATTTCCCATATGTGTGTGTATATGCTGTATATACTGAATGTGTGTGTATTTGCTGTATGTGTGTATATACTTTATGAGTTTGTATATACTCTGTGTATTAGTGTATAAATGTATATGAGTGCATAAATGTGTGTGTATATATGGGTGCAAGTATATGCGTGTAGAACTTTATCTGTCTGTATATAAGTATATAAAGGTGTGTATATATCAGTCTGGGGGTGAGGCGGCTGTATGTAGCTGTGTTACTGGGGGCCAGGCGGCTGTATGTAGCTGTGTTACTGGGGGCCAGGCGGCTGTATGTAGCTGTGTTACTGGGGGTGAGGAGGCTGTATGTAGCTGTGTTACTGGGGGCGAGGCGGCTGTATGTAGCTGTGTTACTGGGGGTGAGGCGGCTGTATGTAGCTGTGTTACTGGGGGCTAGGTGGCTGTATGTAGCTGTGTTACTGGGGGCGAGGCGGCTGTATGTAGCTGTGTTACTGGGGGTGAGATGGCTGTGTGTAGCTGTGTTACTGGGGATGAGGCGGCTGTATGTAGCTGTGTTACTGGGGGCGAGGAGGCTGTATGTAGCTGTGTTCCTGGGGGCGAGACGGCTGTATGTAGCTGTGTTACTGGGGATGAGGAGGCTGTATGTAGCTGTGTTACTGGGGGCGAGACGGCTGTATGTAGCCGTGTTACTGGGGATGAGGCGGCTGTATGTAGCTGTGTTACTGGGGGCGAGGCGGCTGTATGTAGCTGTGTTACTGGGGGCCAGGCGGCTGTATGTAGCTGTGTTACTGGGTGTGAGGCGGCTGTATGTAGCTGTGTTACTGGGGGCGAGGAGGCTGTATGTAGCTGTGTTACTGGGGGCGAGACGGCTGTATGTAGCTGTGTTACTGGGGGCCAGGCGGCTGTATGTAGCTGTGTTACTGGGTGTGAGGCGGCTGTATGTAGCTGTGTTACTGGGGGCGAGGCGGCTGTATGTAGCTGTGTTACTGGGGATGAGGCGGCTGTATGTAGCTGTGTTACTGGGGGCCAGGCGGCTGTATGTAGCTGTGTTACTGGGTGTGAGGCGGCTGTATGTAGCTGTGTTACTGGGGGCGAGGCGGCTGTATGTAGCTGTGTTACTGGGGGCCAGGCGGCTGTATGTAGCTGTGTTACTGGGTGTGAGGCGGCTGTGTGTAGCTGTGTTACTGGGGGCCAGGCGGCTGTATGTAGCTGTGTTACTGGGGATGAGGCAGCTGTATGTAGCTGTGTTACTGGGGGGGGAGGCAGCTGTATGTAGCTGTGTTACTGGGGGCCAGGCGGCTGTATGTAGCTGTGTTACTGGGGGCCAGGCGGCTGTATGTAGCTGTGTTACTGGGGGGGAGGCAGCTGTATGTAGCTGTGTTACTGGGGGGGGAGGCAGCTGTATGTAGCTGTGTTACTGGGGGCCAGGCGGCTGTATGTAGCTATGTTACTGGGGGCCAGGCGGCTGTATGTAGCTGTGTTACTGGGGGTGAGGCGGCTGTATGTAGCTGTGTGACTGGGGGTGAGGCGGCTGTATGTAGCTGTGTTACTGGGGGCCAGGCGGCTGTATGTAGCTATGTTACTGGGGGCTAGGTGGCTGTATGTAGCTGTGTTACTGGGGGTGAGGCGGCTGTATGTAGCTGTGTGACTGGGGGTGAGGCGGCTGTATGTAGCTGTGTTACTGGGGGCCAGGCGGCTGTATGTAGCTGTGTTACTGCTGGGATAGTGGAAAGGAAGCAGGTGGACGTGTATGCACGCTGCACTCAGTGGGGGCCTCCACCAGATTTTCCGACCAGGGGCCCCCACCAACCTTAATCCGGCCCTGCCTGGTGCACAAGCTGAAACAGTATTTCCCTTCTGACAGCGCTAGCGGCAGAGTGCGTAGTGCTGCGGGACAAGTAGCGAGGGAGAGTAGGCGAGCAGGCAGCTTGTCCAGCACTGGCAAGGGTACGCTTTACAAGGCTTTTGCCAGCTTTATGTCACCCCAGCAAGACACTGTCACCTGTCCCCAGTCTCGCCAGAGTAGGGCTGATCTTTACAGAAAGATGGTGAGGGAGTACGTAGCTGACCATACCATCGTCCTAAATGATCACACAGCTCCCTACAACTACTGGGTTTCAAAGCTGGACATGTGGCACGAACTGGCGCTGTACGCCTTGGAGGTTCTTGCCTGCCCTGCCGCTAGCGTCTTGTCAGAGCGGGTTTTCAGTGCAGCTGGTGGCATCATCACCGATAAGCGTACACGCCTGTCGACTGACAGCGCTGACAGGCTGACGCTTATCAAGATGAATAAAGCATGGATTTCTCCTAATTTCCAATCTCCAGCAGGTGAAGGAAGCTCAACCTGAATAATTTATCCACTCCTCCTCCTCCTCCTCATTTTCCTCCTTCTCCTGCTCTTTGTACAGTAAAGCAGAGGAAACTGGCTATTTTTTGACAGGGCCCACTGGCTCTAGCTATAGTACTTTATGCATTTAATTTTTCTGGAGGGCCACCGACCCGGTCCTCTGTTTTAAACAATTTTTTGGACTGCCACATACAGGCACTCAATCTATTCCATTTTTCTGGAGGGCCACCTACCTGCTCCTCTGGTTTGAAAACTTTTTTGGACTGCCACATACAGGCACTCAATCTATTCCATTTTTCTGGAGGGCCACCTACCTGCTCCTCTGGTTTGAAAACTTTTTTGGACTGCCACATACAGGCACTCAATCTATTCCATTTTTCTGGAGGGCCACCTACCTGCTCCTCTGGTTTGAAAACTTTTTTGGACTGCCACATACAGGCACTATCCAAATTGAATTGTCTCCATAGCAGCCTCCACACGTTGTCTCCATTGCTACCTCCAAAAGTCGTCCATATAGCTGCCTCCATACATCGTCCCTTTATCAAACGAGGTGTGTCAGGCCGAAATTTGGGTTGTTTTCATGGATTCCACATCAAAGTTGTTAACCTTGTCGCCACCCTGCTGTGTTATCCACAAAATACACTGGCAAACTTTTACCATTTAGGGATATTATTTCAGCGCTTCTTGCGCATCTGTTTACATTCCCCTCACCCGCCATATCCTAAACTTATAAGAACGCTACTACACTTGATCTTATACAAAAGAAGTGCTGTTTGGGGAGTAGCCTAGAGACAGGGGCTTGGATTGGCGAAAGCTCGCCTGGCAGCGGAGCGCCAGCTCCATGCGCATCATGCGCTTCTTGCGCATCTGTTTACATTCCCCTCACCCGCCATATCCCAAACTTATAAGAACGCTACTACACTTAACTTGGTGCAGGCTGGGACCGAGTCTGACCCTGGGGCTGGTCATATACTGCCGACGCAGAGGATTGCGGGGCCTACCTCGGTCCAGGTCTAAAAAAGGCCTACTATACCTCTTCCTCCTCCCACCCCTCCTCCACCTCCTCCTCCTCCTCCGAATTACCATCCGTGGGCATGGCGCCATCAGTCGGTAGCTCTAGGCACAGCAGCAGTGCCGTCGCTAAGCGACAGCAGGCGGTGCTCAAACTGCTGAGCCTAGGCGATAAAAGGCACACCGCCCAAGAGCTATTACAGGGCATTCCACATCAAACTTGTTAACTTTGTCGCCACCCTGCTGTGTAATCCACAAAATATACTGGCAAACTTTTATCATTTACCGATATTATTTCAGCGCTTCTTGCGCATCTGTTTACATTCCCCTCACCCGCCATATCCCAAACTTATAAGAACGCTACTACACTTGATCTTATACAAAAGGTTCTTAGAAGTGCTGTTTGGGGAGTAGCCTAGAGACAGGGGCTTGGATTGGCGAAAGCTCGCCTGGCAGCGGAGCGCCAGCTCCATGCCAAGGTCCAACTAACATAGTTTTAACTGCAGCACCTTTAATCTACTACTAGTTCACTGCCTCCATACATGGTCCTCTTATCAAACGAGCTGTGTCAGGCAGAATTTTGGGTTGTTTTCATGGCTTCCATGTTAACTTTGTCGCCACCCTGCTGTGTAATCCACAAAATATACTGGCAAACTTTTATCATGTACCGATATTATTTGAGCGCTTCTTGCTCACCTCCTTTGGTTCCTCTCTGCCACCCATTGGTTTGAAGCCTGAGTCCATTTAGGGTATGTCGCCATGCCACTCTCTAGCCTGCTGCCGCTGCCTCTGCCTCTGCATGCCATCCCCTATAGTGTCAGGGTCAATTATTGGATGTTTTAGATGCTATCTAGCCTCATTCGGTCACTCTGTCATGGCCATGCTGTTGCCCATAATTTTGGCATAATGGTGCGATTAAGCAGCCTCAGAGGCATCCATGCATGCTGCCCCTGCTGTTTCCTGTCCATTTCCGTGGTGTTTCCATCCTTTTCTGAGGTTCCCAGGTGTTTGGCCAAGCTTCCCTGTGCAGAGCCTTGGTCCCCTTGAAAAATGCTCGAGTCTCCCATTGACTTCAATGGGGCTCGTTACTCGAAACGAGCACTCGAGCATCGGGAAAAGTTCGTCTCGAATAACGAGTACCCGAGCATTTTAGTGCTCGCTCATCTCTAGTCATCATCATCCTCTATTACTTAATAGGTCAGACACGGACATACAGGACAAATACCTACAGAGAGAGAGAGATCATTTCCATATGTTTTCCCGGGAAGCATTGGCGCACTTAGCGTCACCTCAAGGAGTGAAGATTACCGACCCCTCAAGAGCAAATACAGATTCTTCTCATTGTACTACGAGTTTTCCCTAATTAAATGTTATTGTCGTGTCACGTGATCTCTAATGTACTTGTAAGATGGAAGAATTGGAATATGGTTCCTGAAATTACACCTACTACTACGAGGAATTGTCTATTCACAATCCTATTTTCACTTGGTCTTGGTTATGGAGGTGGACATTGATGTGGACATTACAAATAAGGACCTATGGCCCCATGTTCTTGGTAATGATGGTGGATTCTGATTTGGTATGGCCAACTCTCCTACCAGACATGGGGACCCATCGCCCCTTGTTCTTGGTAATAGTGGGGGACCCATAGTTGCAGCAGACACAAGGACCTTGTTCTTGTGGGTCTGGTAATGATAGTGGACATTCAGTTAAAATGGCCAGCTCTCTGACCAGGTATTGGTACTAGGTAATGGTAGGGGAGGGGACCCATAATTGGTGTGGCCAACTGTCCTACCAAACAGTGCCCATTGTTCTTGGTAACAGTGGGGGACCCAGAGTTTTGTTATGGCCAGGCATGTAGACATGGTCAAGACAATCTCCTGCAGTTCAAACCGAGCATCAGTATGGGGAAGAAAGGTGATTTGTGGCCTTTGAACGTGGCATGGTTGTTGGTGCCAGAAGGGCTGGTCTGAGTATTTCAGAAACTGCTGATCTACTGGGATTTTCATGCACAACCATCTCTAGGGTTTACAGAGAATGGTCCGAAAAAGAAAAAACATCCAGTGAGCGGCAGTTCTGTGGGCGGAAATGCCTTGTTGATGCCAGAGGTCAGAGGAGAATGGGCAGACTGGTTCGAGCTGATAGAAAGGCAACAGTGACTCAAATCGCCACCCGTTACAACCAAGGTAGGCAGAAGAGCATCTCTGAACGCACAGTACGTCCAACTTTGAGGCAGATGGGCTGCAGCAGCAGAAGACCACACCGGGTGCCACTCCTTTCAGCTAAGAACAGGAAACTGAGGCTACAATTTGCACAAGCTCATCGAAATTGGACAGTAGAAGATAGGAAAAACGTTGCCTGGTCTGATGAGTCTCGATTTCTGCTGCGACATTCGGATGGTAGGGTCAGAATTTGGCGTCAACAACATGAAAGCATGGATCCATCCTGCCTTGTATCAGCGGTTCAGGCTGGTGGTGGTGGTGTCATGGTGTGGGGAATATTTTCTTGGCACTCTTTGGGCCCCTTGGTACAACGCCACAGCCTACCTGAGTATTGTTGCTGACCATGTCCATCCCTTTATGAGCACAATGTACCCTGTAACATCTGATGGCTACTTTCAGCAGGATAATGTGCCATGTCATAAAGCTGGAATCATCTCAGACTGGTTTCTTGAACATGACAATGAGGTCACTGGACTCAAATGGCCTCCACAGTCACCAGATCTCAATCCAATAGAGCATCTTTGGGATGTGGTGGAACGGGAGATTCGCATCATGGATGTGCAGCCGACAAATCTGCGGCAACTGTGTGATGCCATCATGTCAATATGGACCAAAATCTCTGAGGAGCTTCCAGCACCTTGTTGAATCTATGCCACAAAGAATTGAGGCAGTTCTGAAGGCAAAAGGGGGTCCAACCCGTTACTAGCATGGTGTACCTAATAAAGTGGCCGGTGAGTGTAGTTTCTATGGCCAAGTGTCCTACCACTAATAAGGACCTAGTCACCCTTGTTTTGGGAATATGGTAGACATTCATGTGGTATGGCCAACTTTCTCAACAAGCATAGGTGCCCTGTGCCGATGGTGAATCAAAATTGGTGTGGCCAACTCTCCTTCCAGACACAGGTTAACATTTTGACCAGGTACATGGTCCTTGTGCCCATTATTCATCACATTGGTGGTAGCACAAGGTTGGTATTGTCAATTCTTTGATCATACATAAGGACCTACTGCTTCATGTTCTTACTAGGATCCTGAATTGGACAGATAGAAGATCCTACTGCCCCTTGTTTTCACAATGGGGGTAAATCAATGGTATGGGCAACTCTTTGTGCAAAGATAATTCCCATGTTCTATGTAATGATAGGAGATATGAAGGCAAAGGAGTTGCCTTTTCAAGCCCGCAAGTTATAAAATCAATGGATGTTGGAATGGAGAGGACCAATTATTCCATGGACAGGTAGGTGTAGCATAGCAGAGTCCTCATTTACAACCTCCCCCAACTCTATGACCTTCATATACCATAATAGGGTATCTGAAAGGTTTTGAAAGTTCTCCCCAATGATGGAAAGTTCTCGGATGCCACTACATTCAGGGCTTTCCATCATCATTTAGCCTGAAAGTAGATTTTTTTCACTTCCCTTTAAATTTCCATCCATCCTTTTTGGCATTTCACACCGTCTCCGCATTGATTGTTAAATCTTTCCACCGTCTCCCAGATGGATCAGATTTCAAAGCTGCCCTAGGTACTGCTTATCCTATTGATCCGATTCTCCTTCCTACATAGCAGAAACTGTTGTCAGCAAATCTCTTCCAAATCTGTTGTCTTCTCCTGTCATTTCTTTGTCTGCTCGGCGTTTACTGACCGTTATATTGTCCCCTGATGCAAGAAGATGTTATGTGTGAATTAATCATCCTGCGGCAGCCAAGACCTTAAGATGACCCCACAGCAGTGTGCAAGTGGTCCGCTATGGATTACTATAACCTATAGACCATGGCCAGTCAAAACGAGGCCATTGTAGGATGTCCACTTCCCAAGTCCAGAGAGGTAGGTCAATAATGGCGGCTACAGACGAGTGCCTTTATTCTGCCTTACAATTATGCTCCAACTTGGGAATTTATGGTCTCCACTACCTGATAGTTGAAGAATCGTTCTATCAGGTGTTGCTGTACTGAAGACACAGTAGGGTCATAGTGTGTACTGAGGTCACAGTAGGGTGTACTAAGTTGCCAAATAGAGATGCGTATGCATTATGTGGAAGCTACTGTGACTGGATCCATGCGGGTGTATTGAGAACATCCACCCCCACTTCAAAGACAGAGGACTAAGACTTTTCCAATTGACATGATGAGGAACCACCAAGATGTTCACTGAGGAGGTTTGGGAGACCATTGTTGCTTTGAGTCTAACATAAGGGACTACTCAGTCAAATTGTGTTGAGAAAGGAGTCTTCGAAGAGAAAGGATATCCTAATGCACGGACTGTGTGACTCCACGGACATTGGTCTGTGTGACTCTAGTAACCACCGAGTTTGATGCCTCTAAGGCTATTGTAACCATCAATACTGTTGCCATAATGTTGGGGAGACACTGGCCTACTACTAAAAACACTCATGAGATTGATCCCCTAACTTTCTCTAAGAGACAACTCATTTTTTGGTGAGCCTCTCTGAAGTTCTTGAAGAGTTGACAAGTTTGACCACCATCAGGAACTGGTCAAACAGGACACAGCTACAAATGTTTTGATTTGATGACCACCGGTGCCAAGGTTTCTCAGTAGAACTGCATCTCTTGAGGTGACTAAATGGTATCTAAAGTGGGGTCTCCATAATTATGGGGAATTTAGTCCTTCATAAAGTGAATGTCGGAATGAATCCATTGCCTTACGTGAAAAAAACCTCACTCTTCAATCCACGAGGCGTTGAGCTGAGACCATCTCAACGTCCAGGACAGCAATTATCCTGCGCCTTTAATTATTCATTTTAATTAAATTTCCATTTTTGAACCCAGCATGGGGCGTTGGAGCAGTGGAGCAAGCACAAGACGTACGAGCGATCTCACATACCGCTACAATTATCTTGCAACCTCAGCTCTCAGCGCAGATTTTATTAACCTCTATTATCCCTCAAGCAAGACAGGTGGGATTGTTTATTAAAAAAATGCAAACCAATTAATAGGAGGGCGCTGTAAGATATATTTGTATTTCAAGTTTTGACTGAGATCAAATTTAAAGGGATTTTCCAACAATAAGGTGCCGGATATGGGACCAGCTGACCAGCTGGGGGTCACTTGGTTTATGTCACCAGAGTCTGTTGTAACTTCAATCATAGTAACAGAAGCCACTGCCTGTAAAATCTCCCGCCAGTCAGTCATGTTGACGGAACCCTCCAACTACCACACTCAAATCTCCGGTTTCCTCTCTCATATCTCCATGGCAGCCAATCCCAGCAGAGGAACCCTCCTACTTCCTGTCTCATGGCTCTCTGGCAGCCAATCCCAGCAACAGAACCCTCCTACTTCCTGTCTCAGGGCTCTCTGGCAGCCAATCCCAGCAACAGAACCCTACTACTTCCTGTCTCAGGGCTCTCTGGCAGCCAATCCCAGCAACAGAACCCTACTACTTCCTGTCTCAGGGCTCTCTGGCAGCCAATCCCAGCAACAGAACCCTACTACTTCCTGTCTCAGGGCTCTCTGGTAGCCAATCCCAGCAACAGAACCCTACTACTTCCTGTCTCAGGGCTCTCTGGCAGCCAATCCCAGCAGCAGAACCCTACTACTTCCTGTCTCAGGGCTCTCTGGTAGCCAATCCCAGCAACAGAACCCTACTACTTCCTGTCTCAGGGCTCTCTGGCAGCCAATCCCAGCAACAGAACCCTACTACTTCCTGTCTCAGGGCTCTCTGGCAGCCAATCCCAGCAACATAACCCTCAGGTGACCTCCCTGACACTCCTCACACTCCTTTACTCGGATATTAGTAAAGGCCAATGAATGACAATACCATCTCTGAGGTCTAGCTGGTCTCCTAAAGGTCAATCATGGAAAACTCCAGATGTTTACCCTCTTCTCACAAAGACATTGTTGACAGACTCTAGACCTGTAAAACATCAAAACCTGACGCCATTGACCAAATATTTGCCCGTCATGAATGTTTTAGTAAGGCAGTGGATATCGGATTTATTCATGCTTTTAAGACTGAACAATTCCTTTAAGAGGTTTTTTTTTTACAAAACATCTTGAATCTAAATAAGTAATAAAATTTATAGATAACCAACTATGATACATGGATACTATGGTTGAGGAACGTAGTTGTTTTCATGGGCGGCTGGAGGCTGGAGGATTTTCTCAGGAAGTTCAATTTAAGGTGGAGGAGGGGAGGGCTGCAAAGTTTTGCCTGCTTCCTCTGTGTAAACAGCTTTAACAACATTATATGACGCACATATTTACCCACAAAGCATTCCTGTGCCTCCGTCACAGAGACCGGCCCCTTCTAGCCCAGACCTGAAGCTGTCACAGTTGACTTAATACAAGTCCAGCCAAAGATATTTAAGAAGGAAAACTTTGTGTCCTCCTAAACCTCTTCCAGCCATGGCGTCCGCCGAAGTGAGGGACGAGCTAGACTGCTCCATCTGCCTGAACATTTTTACAGATCCCGTCACCCTGAGATGTGGACACAGCTTCTGCCAGATCTGTATTGCTCAAATGATGGACACTCAAGACGGATTAGGAAACTATTCCTGTCCTGAATGTAGAGACAAGTTTCGCGAGAGGCCGGCACTGATGAGGAACATAACTCTGTGTAAGATCGTGAGGAATTTCCTACATACAGAGCCTTGTAAGGAGGCCACCAAGATCTTCTGCACTTACTGTGAGGACTCTCCTGTACCTGCTGTGAAGTCCTGTCTACATTGTGAAGCTTCTCTGTGTGAGAACCACTTGAGAGTTCACAGTGAGGATGCAGAACACGTCTTATCTGACCCAAGTACTTCTCTAAGGAAAAGAAAATGTTCTGTCCATAAGAAGATCCTGGAATATTACTGCACAGAAGATGACACCTGCATTTGTATGTCTTGTAGTTTGGTGGGAGAACATCGAGGACACCGGGTGGAGAACCTCTACGAGGTCTCGGAGAAGAAGAAGGAGAAATTGAGGAGTGTTCTTCGGAGAATGACCTCAGAGATCCAGCAGGTGGAATTAAAAAAGTACGAGTTATCTCGTAAGATGAGACATCTTGAGGAGCTGTGTAGCATGTCTGACCCGGTGGCTGTCTTGGAGGATCCTGACACGTGTGACTTGTATGATCCTGAGGAGCAAGGATGTGATGAGAACCTGATCAGTCATGATAAAGCCAAGAATCTAAATCCAGCTGTAATCTCTGGGACATTCCATGCTGAACTTTTGCCATTTTTGTTTTCCAAAAAAGTGGATAATAAGATCAAAAATGAGACCTACCCTCAAGCTCCTGCAGAGATAATACTGGATGTAACCACAGCTTCTAATGATATCCACATATCTAATGACCGGAGGACTGCCTACCGGACCTTTACGGAGCAGAATTGGACTGAAGGCCCAGAGAGGTTTGATTATTATCAAGTTTTAAGTACCAAGAAGTTTTCCACCGGACGACATTACTGGGATGTGGACATCAGTGGTTCGTGGGTATGGATGGTGGGGATGTGTTACCCCAGTATAGGACGGAGGGGGACTCAGTCCATCATTGGAGGCAATAACAAGTCGTGGGGTCTGCATGGATACAGGGGTAATAGTAGGCACGCGGTGCGGCACAATGGGAAGGTGATCCACTTACCTCAGATGATCTCCAGTGCTGGAGTAAGGATCTGTCTGGACTACGAGGCCGGGCAACTGTCCTTTTATGAGCTGTGTGACCCCATAAGACACATATACACCTTCATTGCCACCTTCACCGAGCCCCTTCATGCTGTGTTATGTGTATGTAACGGTTCTGTAAGGATATTAGGTTAAATGAAAGACTCTGAGGCCTGGAAATAAGATGTCCCAAGAGTTATGGTATGGCCACCGAACCGGCCAATGGGAATTTCTCCTTATAGGAGCAAATGTTGAAAGATATTGGGGGTCATTTACTTACCCGGTCCAGTCGCGATCCAGCTGCGGATTCTCCGACGCTGATTCGGGTTCTGCCAGGATTCACTAAATCGTCCGTGCGCCGATATCCACTAGGTGTCGAAGCTGCACTAGGTCCGCTGGAGTTCGCCAAGGTTCACCAGTCTATCCTTGGTGCAGGTAAGCGCTTGTCAAGCGACACTTTTTTTTTTTTTTTAATTATGCAGCTTTTCCGAATCCGTCAGGTTTTCTGGCGGCCATGCCCCCTGATTTCCATTGCATGCAACCCGGTGGCGATGCGCCACAATCTGATCGTGTGCGCCAGAATCCCGGCGGAATTCGGCGCAAATCGGAAATTGTCGGGATGCCCGACGGAATCGTGCGATTCGGGCCCTTAGTAAATGACCCCCATTGTGTATGATGGACTTGTGTACTTAGTGGATGAAGTAACTGTGACCAAAAAGTATAAAAGGATGTTCTATGCTTGAAATAGAATATAATCAGTACAAATTATTGCTGTGTATGGTCATAATCTTAAAGGGGATGTTCACGTTAGACATTTACTTTTACCATTGCCTATAACCTGATCACTGGTTGCACTTCAGTTCTGACCAGAAACAATCAGCTCTAATCTCTATGATAAGTTAAAGTGCTAACTTTCGTAACAGTGCCACCCCTGGTGGACTAAGGAATTACAATCTCAATCTCACATCAATAGTTTGCTTCAAAGTACATATGTACATAAATGCTAGAGATGATATCTGTAGCTGTGACGGGTCATAGTGGCGATATGTAGAGATGCCTCTTCTATTAACTCTTAACTTCCTAAATGGGCATATATAAAATAGTCTTCCTAAACTCGGCATCCCCATTAATGATTGTCTGTCTATGTTCTGCTCCCTGCATTGTATAGTTATAATATCATTGGAAGGCGTCCATGCATTGCTCCCCCGCTCTGTATGTCTTGGCTTTGTATTACGTAGATATATATATTACACTATGGTGTATCTTGGCTTACAGCAAAATGTCATCTAGAATTTATTGGGGAATTCCCGAAAGAGAGAATTAGAATAAATAGTAAATTATTTTCAAAAGTTTTGACAAAATTAATAAAAATTAAGTCATTAAATTTCTCCTATTCCTGACATTGCCGTGTACAAATAATACTGGCCACGAGGAGCAAACCTGCTGATATGTGACTGATATAGAACCAGAAATAACTCAAAGCAAGTTCAGAGGGAAAATCCCATGATTTCTGATAAGAAATGCAATAAACAGGAAATTATATTAAAATAAATGGATTTTATTTTGACTATTACTGACATCAAGTCTCAAGAAAGTTAAGATTCTGGTTTCACTCAAGGGGAATATATAATATATATATATTGTATATATAATACCGCCCACTATATCATTATATACAGGAGATCCCCAGGTTATACCGGCTGTACATATATCATTATATACAGGAGATCCCCAGGTTATACCGGCTGTACATATATCATTATATACAGGAGATCCCCAGGTTATACCAGCTGTACATATATCATTATATACAGGAGATCCCCAGGTTATACCGGCTGTACATATATCATTATATACAGGAGATCCCCAGGTTATACCGGCTGTTCATATATCATTATATACAGGAGATCCCCAGGTTATACCGGCTGTACATATATCATTATATACAGGAGATCCCCAGGTTATACCGGCTGTACTTATATCATTATATACAGGAGATCCGCAGGTTATACCGGCTGTACATATATCATTATATACAGGAGATCCCCAGGTTATACCGGCTGTACATGTATCATTATATACAGGAGATCCCCAGGTTATACCGGCTGTACATATATCATTATATACAGGAGATCCCCAGGTTATACCGGCTGTACATATATCATTATATACAGGAGCTCCCCAGGTTATACCGGCTGTACATATATCATTATATACAGGAGATCCCCAGGTTATACCGGCTGTACATATATCATTATATACAGGAGACCCCAGGTTATACCAGCTGTACATATATCACTATATACAGGAGATCCCCAGGTTATACCAGCTGTACATATATCATTATATACAGGAGATCCCCAGGTTATACCAGCTGTACATATATCATTATATACAGGAGATCCCCAGGTTATACCAGCTGTACATATATCATTATATACAGGAGATCCCCAGGTTATACCAGCTGTACATATATCATTATATACAGGAGATCCCCAGGTTATACCGGCTGTACATATATCATTATATACAGGAGATCCCCAGGTTATACCGGCTGTACATATATCATTATATACAGGAGATCCCCAGGTTATACCGGCTGTTCATATATCATTATATACAAGAGATCCCCAGGTTATACCGGCTGTGCATATATCATTATATACAGGAGATCCCCAGGTTATACCGGCTGTACATATATCATTATATACAGGAGATCCCCAGGTTATACCGGCTGTACATATATCATTATATACAGGAGATCCCCAGGTTATACCGGCTGTACATATATCATTATATACAGGAGATCCCCAGGTTATACCAGCTGTATATATATCATTATATACAGGAGATCCCCAGGTTATACCGGCTGTACATATATCATTATATACAGGAGATCCCCAGGTTATACCAGCTGTACATATATCATTATATACAGGAGATCCCCAGGTTATACCGGCTGTACATATATCATTATATACAGGAGATCCCCAGGTTATACCGGCTGTACATATATCATTATATACAGGAGATCCCCAGGTTATACCGGCTGTACATATATCATTATATACAGGAGATCCCCAGGTTATACCGGCTGTACATATATCACTATATACAGGAGATCCCCAGGTTATACCGGCTGTACATATATCATTATATACAGGAGATCCCCAGGTTATACCAGCTGTATATATATCATTATATACAGGAGATCCCCAGGTTATACCGGCTGTACATATATCATTATATACAGGAGATCCCCAGGTTATACCAGCTGTACATATATCATTATATACAGGAGATCCCCAGGTTATACCGGCTGTACATATATCATTATATACAGGAGATCCCCAGGTTATACCGGCTGTACATATATCACTATATACAGGAGATCCCCAGGTTATACCGGCTGTACATATATCACTATATACAGGAGATCCCCAGGTTATACCGGCTGTACATATATCATTATATACAGGAGATCCCCAGGTTATACCGGCTGTACATATATCATTATATACAGGAGATGCCCAGGTTATACCGGCTGTACATATATCATTATATACAGGAGATCCCCAGGTTATACCGGCTGTACATATATCATTATATACAGGAGATCCCCAGGTTATACCGGCTGTACATATATCATTATATACAGGAGATCCCCAGGTTATACCGGCTGTACATATATCATTATATACAGGAGATCCCCAGGTTATAGCGGCTGTACATATATCATTATATACAGGAGATCCCCAGGTTATACCGGCTGTACATATATCATTATATACAGGAGATCCCCAGGTTATACCAGCTGTACATATATCATTATATACAGGAGATCCCCAGGTTATACGGGCTGTACATATATCATTATATACAGGAGGTCCCCAGGTTATACCGGCTGTACATATATCATTATATACAGGAGATCCCCAGGTTATACCGGCTGTACATATATCATTATGTACAGGATATCCCCAGGTTATACCGGCTGTACATATATCATTATATACAGGAGATCCCCAGGTTATACCGGCTGTACACATATCACTATATACAGGAGATCCCCAGGTTATACCGGCTGTACATATATCATTATATACAGGGGATCCCCAGGTTATAGCGGCTGTACATATATCATTATATACAGGAGATCCGCAGGTTATACCGGCTGTACATATATAACTATGTAGAGGAGATCCCCAGGTTATACCAGCTGTACATATATCATTATATACAGGAGATCCCCAGGTTATACCGGCTGTACATATATCATTATATACAGGAGATCCCCAGGTTATACCGGCTGTACATATATCATTATATACAGGAGATCCCCAGGTTATACCGGCTGTACATATATCATTATATACAGGAGATCCCCAGGTTATACCGGCTGTACATATATCATTATATACAGGAGATGCCCAGGTTATAGCAGCTGTACATATATCATTATATACAGGAGATCCCCAGGTTATACTAGCTGTACATATATCATTATATACAGGAGATTCCCAGGTTATACCAGCTGTACATATATCATTATATACAGGAGATCCCCAGGTTATACCGGCTGTACATATATCACTATATACAGGAGATCCCCAGGTTATACCAGCTGTACATATATCATTATATACAGGAGATCCCCAGGTTATACCAGCTGTACATATATCATTATATACAGGAGATCCCCAGGTTATACCGGCTGTACATATATCATTATATACAGGAGATCCCCAGGTTATACCAGCTGTACATATATCATTATATACAGGAGATCCCCAGGTTATACCAGCTGTATATATATCATTATATACAGGAGATCCCCAGGTTATACCGGCTGTACATATATCATTATATACAGGAGATCCCCAGGTTATACCAGCTGTATATATATCATTATATACAGGAGATCCCCAGGTTATACCGGCTGTACATATATCATTATATACAGGAGATCCCCAGGTTATACCGGCTGTACATATATCATTATATACAGGAGATCCCCAGGTTATACCAGCTGTACATATATCATTATATACAGGAGATCCCCAGGTTATACCGGCTGTACATATATCATTATATACAGGAGATCCCCAGGTTATACCGGCTGTACATATATCATTATATACAGGAGATCCCCAGGTTATACCAGCTGTACATATATCATTATATACAGGAGATGCCCAGGTTATACCAGCTGTACATATATCATTATATACAGGAGATCCCCAGGTTATACCGGCTGTACATATATCATTATATACAGGAGATCCCCAGGTTATACCAGCTGTACATATATCATTATATACAGGAGATCCCCAGGTTATACCGGCTGTACATATATCATTATATACAGGAGATCCCCAGGTTATACCAGCTGTACATATATCATTATATACAGGAGATCCCCAGGTTATACCGGCTGTACATATATCATTATATACAGGAGATCCCCAGGTTATACCGGCTGTACATATATCATTATATACAGGAGATCCCCAGGTTATAGTGGTGTGATGAGCTTTGCTGTGACTTGTGGTTCTTCGCTCCTGGGGCTCATTGTCTTCTGTAATATTGATAATCATCTTCTTTTCTACTATAATGGCAAAAAAAAAATCCCTAAAACCTAATTTTCAAAACAAATTATTCTCTCGGTGCAGCTCTCGGTGTGACTGTAATTGTTCTTGAAGGGGGGCTCTTAGCTCTTGCCGTGGGCAGCGGTTATTTCGAGACACTTATCCAGATGAAGGAAGAAGAGGCGGAGGAGTTTTTCCTATTTTGCTCCTATGTTGATAATAAATCACAGGAAAAGTGAAAAAAAAACAAACTTCAAAGTGTCGAAGAATCCCCCCCCCCTGATGACAAGATAACACCATTATACCGGAGAATTAGTCATGAATACTGCCCTATTATACCGCCATACAGTGCCCAAATAATACCGCCATGTATCACACAACTTATATAGCCCAATAGTGTCTAATTATATACGTAATATATAATATAGCGGTATAGTGTCCAAAAAATACCATCATAACACGTTCAGCTACTATATATAGAGCCTAAATAATTCTGTCATAATATGTTCAGCTGCTATAAAGAGCCTAAATTATACCGTCATAACATGTTCAGCTACTATAAAGAGCCTAAATAATACCGTCATAACACGTTCAGCTACTATAAAGAGCCTAAATAATACCGTCATAATATGTTCAGCTACTAGAAAGAGCCTAAATAATACCGTCATAACATGTTCAGCTACTATAAAGAGCCTACATAATACCGTCATAATATGTTCAGCTACTATAAAGAGCCTAAATAATACCGTCATAATATGTTCAGCTACTATAAAGAGCCTAAATAATACCGTCATAATATGTTGAGCTACTATAAAGAGCCTAAATAATACCGTCATAATATGTTCAGCTACTATAAAGAGCCTAAATAATACCGTCATAACATGTTCAGATACTATAAGGAGCCTAAATAATACCGTCATAACATGTTCAGCTACTATAAAGAGCCTAAATAATACCGTCATAACACGTTCAGCTACTATAAAGAGCCTAAATAATACCGTCATAATATGTTCAGCTACTATAAAGAGCCTAAATAATACCGTCATAATATGTTCAGCTACTATATAGAGCCTAAATAATACCGTCATAACATGTTCAGCTACTATAAAGAGCCTAAATAATACCGTCATAATATGTTCAGCTACTATAAAGAGCCTAAATAATACCGTCATAATATGTTCAGCTACTAGAAAGAGCCTAAATAATACCGTCATAACATGTTCAGCTACTATAAAGAGCCTAAATAATACCGTCATAATATGTTCAGCTACTATAAAGAGCCTAAATAATACCGTCATAACATGTTCAGCTACTATAAAGAGCCTAAATAATACCGTCATTATATGTTCAGCTACTATAAAGAGCCCAAATAATGCCGTCATAATATGCTCAGCTACTATAAAGAGCCTAAATAATTCCTTCATAACATGTTTAGCTACTATAAAGAGCCTAAATAATACCGTCATACCGTCATAACATGTTCAGCTACTATAAAGAGCCTAAATAATACCGTCATTATATGTTCAGCTACTATAAAGAGCCCAAATAATGCCGTCATAATATGTTCAGCTACTATAAAGAGCCTACATAATACCGTCATAACATGTTATGCTGCTATAAAGTGCCTAAGTAATACCGTCATAACATATTCAGCTACTATAAAGAGCCTAAATAATACTGTTATGACATGGTTAGCTACCATAAAGAGCCTAAATAATACCGTCATAACATGTTCAGCTACTGTAAAGAACCTGAATAATACTCTTATAATATGTTCAGCTACTATAAAGAGCCTAAATAATACCATCATAACATGTTCAGCTACTGTAAAGAACCTGAATAATACTGTTATAATATGTTCAGCTACTATAAAGAGCCTAAATAATACCGTCATAACATGTTCAGCTACTGTAAAGAGCCGAAATAATACCCTCATAACATGTTCAGCTACTATAAGAGCCGAAATAATACCGTCATAACATGTTCAGCTACTATAAGAGCCTAAATAATACCGTCATAACATGTTCAGCTACTATAAAGAGCCTAAATAATACCGTCATAACATGTTCAGCTACTATAAGAGCCGAAATAATACCATCATATAGTTCCCAAATAATATTGTCATAAGGTTTACAAATAATACATTAAGATACTGAGTAAATGGTACAGTCATACTATGCCAAAATAATGCCGTCATAGAGTCATTGTACATAAATAATACAGTAATATGCTACATAAATAATGCAGCCATACAGTGCCCAAATATCACCGCCATGTAGCGTGCAAATAATATATTCATGTCAAACCTAAATAATAGAATCACATAGTTCACAAATAATAGTCTGACATTGCCCACATAAAAGAGTCATATTCGGCATAAATAATACAGCCATTCTGAGCTCAAATACCGTCAAAGAGATCCCAAATAATATCATATATTTTAGAACTTTGACAAACCCAGATTTAGTCATCCAAAAAAAGGAAAAATATATTTGACATCAATTACAAATTCACAGGTGGTCACACATAGCTCTGTTACATCCATTCACTCACATCTCAGCTACATCCATTCACTCACACACAGTTCTGCTACATACAGTCACTCACACACAGTCTGCTATTTTCTTTCATTCACAGACAGCTCTGCTACATCCATTTACTAACACACAGCTCTGCAATGCTCATTCACTTATGCACAACACTGCTACTTCCATTCGTTTACACACAAGCTCTGCTAGAGCCATACACTCACACACACAGATCTGCTACATCCATTTAATTACTCACAGCACTAATACGTCCATTCATTTACACACAGCTCTAATACTTCCATTTACTAACACACAGCTCTGCTACATCCATACATTCACTCACACACAGATTTGCTTCATCCAATTAATCACACACAACTATGCTATGTCCATTCGCTAACACACTGTGCTGCTACGCCCAATTACTCACACACAGCTCTGCTACGTCCATTCACTCACACACAGCTATGCTACGTCCATTCACTAACACACAGTTCTGCTACGCACATTCACTCACACACAGCCCTGCAATGTCCATTCACTCACACTCAGTTCTGCTACGTCCATTCACTTGCACGCAGCTCAGTTATGTCCATTCAGTCGCACACAGCTCTTTTACGTCCATTCACTCACATTCAGCTCTTCTACGTCCATTCACTCACATTCAGCTCTTCTACGTCCATTCACTAACACACAGCTCTGCTACATCCACTCACACACAGCCACAGTACAGTCATACAGCTTCTGTGTTTTATCTACATACTTTATTACGAATTAAAATAGTATTATGCCAATTATGCAAATGAAATACTCTCATATAGTGTTTTATTTTGTACACTGCCCAAATAATCCTGTCATACAACGCACAGATGATTTGGGTATATACCGTAGTTTATAAATGTAGCTCACAAATAATGCTGTTATAATGTTTCTAAATATTACAGCCATACAGTATTCAGTGTCCATTCAATCACACACAGCTCAGTTACGTCCATTGACTCACACACAGCTCTGCTACGTCCATTCACTCACACACAGCTCTGCTACATCCATTCACTCACACACAGCTCTGCTACGTCCATTCACTCACACTCGGCTCAGTTACATCCATTCACTCACACACAGCTCTGCTACGTCCATTCACTCACACAAAGCTCTGCTATGTCCATTCACAAATATTACGGCTACATTGTTCCTAAATAACACCGCCATATAGTTCACAAATAATACAGCCATATACTTTCCATAAATAACACAGTAATATGACGCCGCAGTGATTTCTTCCATGTTCACTGGAAGCTGTACAGGTATGGATTCTATATGGCGGCATACAGGTTGACCATATGGCGGTAATACAGTTTAGCAATCCGTACGTGTCATATACTGAGTATTACTAATGGGTAAAGGGTTAATAGAAGCCGTTCTTCGCTCAGGGCTCTGTGATTGGCTGTGGCTTTGGGTTGTGTGATGTCACAGCTGGCGGCACATCACGCGCCACAATCAAGGGAATGAGACTGTGGTGATTGGTGTGTGGCGGTAATAGAATTCCAATCTACCTACAGCTGAGCCGCCGGTGTATAGCGGGGACATCGCTGTGTAAATTCCAGCCTATATATAGGTGTGCACGTGATTAATATTAACTCTTCACCCTCCCCCCTGACATTTCCAAGGCGGCAGAGGTGACCTGCACAGCGCAGGGCCGGTCATCTGCGGTATTATTTATATAATCTTTAAAGAACCGCCTTATAGAAAGGAATTAGAAAAGAAAAGTTCAAATGAGGAGAAGGAAAGGACTTAAAATGCAAAGTAGGTGATTTGAGTATTCAATTATACCGCCACAGCGTGCTCAGTCCTGTAACGCCGTACACGCAAATTATACATAGAGTCCAGGACATATGAATGATGTTACGTGTTGTTATGAGGTTATGCTGTGTCCTGGCCACATAGCAGGGGAGCAGGAGTTCTCCACCTACACATATACGCTACCTGGGCAGTCATTTGGCCCTGTATAATCCCATTATAGACCAGGCCTATATAACTACTATAATACTGCCCCCTATGTACAAGAATATAACTACTATAATACTGCCTCCTATGTACAAGAATATAACTACTATAATACTGCCCCTATGTACAAGAATATAACTACTATAATACTGCCCCTATGTACAGGAATATAACTACTATAATACTGCCCCCTATGTACAGGAATATAACTACTATAATACTGCCCCCTATGTACAGGAATATACCTACTATAATACTGCCCCCTATGTACAGGAATATAACTACTATAATACTGCCCCCTATGTACAGGAATATAACTACTATAATACTGCCCCCTATGTACAAGAATATAACTACTATAATACTGCTCCTATGTACAAGAATATAACTACTATAATACTGCCTCCTATGTACAAGAATATAACTACTATAATACTGCCCCATATGTACAAGAATATAACTACTATAATACTGCTCCTATGTACAAGAATATAACTACTATAATACTGCCTCCTATGTACAAGAATATAACTACTATAATACTGCCCCATATGTACAAGAATATAACTACTATAATACTGCCCCTATGTACAGGAATATAACTACTATAATACTGACCCCTATGTACAAGAATATAACTACTATAATACTGCCCCCTATGTACAAGAATATAACTACTATAATACTGCCCCTATGTACAGGAATATAACTACTATAATACTACCCCTATGTACAAGAATATAACTACTATAATACTGCCTCCTATGTACAAGAATATAACTACTATAATACTGCCCCCTATGTACAAGAATATAACTACTATAATACTGCTCCTATGTACAAGAATATAACTACTATAATACTGCCTCCTATGTACAAGAATATAACTGCTATAATACTGCCCCCTATGTACAGGAATATAACTACTATAACACTGCCCCCTATGTACAGGAATATAACTACTATAATACTGCCCCCTATGTACAGGAATATAACTGCTATAATACTGCCCCTATGTACAAGAATATAACTACTATAATACTGCCCCCTATGTACAAGAATATAACTACTGTAATACTGCCCCCTATGTACAGGAATATAACTACTATAATACTGCCCCCTATGTACAAGTATATAACTACTATAATACTGCCCCCTATGTACAAGTATATAACTACTATAATACTGCCCCCTATGTACAAGAATATAACTACTATAATACTGCCCCCTATGTACAAGAATATAACTACTATAATACTGCCTCCTATGTACAAGAGTATAACTGCTATAATACTGCCCCCTATGTACAGGAATATAACTGCTATAATACTGCCCCCTATGTACAAGAATATAACTGCTATAATACTGCCCCCTATGTACAAGAATATAACTACTATAATACTGCCCCCTATGTACAGGAATATAACTACTATAATACTGCCCCCTATGTACAGGAATATAACTACTATAATACTGCCCCCTATGTACAAGAATATAACTACTATAATACTGCCCCCTATGTACAAGAATATAACTACTATAATACTGCCCCCTATGTACAGGAATATAACTGCTATAATACTGCCCCCTATGTACAAGAATATAACTACTATAATACTGCCCCCTATGTACAAGAATATAACTACTATAATACTGCCTCCTATGTACAAGAGTATAACTGCTATAATACTGCCCCCTATGTACAGGAATATAACTGCTATAATACTGCCCCCTATGTACAAGAATATAACTGCTATAATACTGCCCCCTATGTACAAGAATATAACTACTATAATACTGCCCCCTATGTACAGGAATATAACTACTATAATACTGCCCCCTATGTACAGGAATATAACTACTATAATACTGCCCCCTATGTACAAGAATATAACTACTATAATACTGCCCCCTATGTACAAGAATATAACTACTATAATACTGCCCCCTATGTACAGGAATATAACTGCTATAATACTGCCCCTATGTACAGGAATATAACTACTATAATACTGCCCCTATGTATAAGAATATAACTACTATAATACTGCCCCCTATGTACAGGAATATAACTACTATAATACTGCCCCCTATGTACAAGAATATAACTACTATAATACTGCCCCCTATGTACAAGAATATAACTACTATAATACTGCCCCCTATGTACAGGAATATAACTACTATAACACTGCCCCCTATGTACAGGAATATAACTACTATAATACTGCCCCCTATGTACAAGAATATAACTACTATAATACTGCCCCCTATGTACAGGAATATAACTACTATAATACTGCCCCCTATGTACAAGAATATAACTACTATAATACTGCCCCCTATGTACAGGAATATAACTACTATAATACTGCCTCCTAGCTGTGAGGACGTGTGCAAGTGGTGCTCGTGAGACCTTGCAATGTCTGGAGCTAGCCCAGGGCGGGGCCACCCTGGGCGGGGAGATTCCCCAACCAAGGCCCAGGCTTCAAGGCCTAAACTGGGAACTAATACCCAGACACATTCAGCAAGGGATTTTAATCCCAAAGATTCAGCAAATGTCTGCAGTCCAAGAAATCTGGTGAAAGTTGTTGTGGAACAAGAAACAGCAAAAAGTAAGAGTCTGGTGAAGCAATCTGTGTCTGTATGTAAAGAAACAATGGTGATAAGACAAAAAGAAAGAAACAGTGAGAGTGTGCAGCAGCCTCCATCCCAGGCCTCAGGTGGACAATCCACCTCCACCCCGGGCAGGCAGAGGAGGACATCGCTAGAGAGACAGACCATCCAGGAGAACCTGCAGCAGAGTGTTGTGTTACCAGCTGAGCGCACCAGGTCTGGGGGCCTGCAAGCTGTGACCAGAAGCAGCCATGAGGGAAGACCAAAAGGTGCTACAGGTGAATCTGCAAGACATCTGGGATCCAGTCACCCACCAGGAGATTGTGAGGCCCGTGCAGCAGCAATGACCGCAAAAATCCAGGGATCACAGTGCTCTGCGCCAAAAACGCAGGGTCCAGTGCAAGGGAAAAGCGGTGGCAGTGCACCTAGAGGATCCAGTACTGCAAGCAACCCTGAGCAAGCCCCCCGCAGCAAACTGCAGCCCCCAGAGCCATCACCTGAGCTCCAGCTCGCCGCTCAGATACCAGCACTGGTGAGAAAAATGGAGACACTGAAGAAACATAAACTGTATATGCAGAAACAAATAGACTGCACATATAAGCTAAAGACCGCAAACCCGGGGAAGCAGGCCCTGCTAGATAGGAAGCTGGACTCACTGGCCAAACAGCTCGCTGATGTTGTGCAGGAGATGGAGGCCACTATTGACCAAATGGGACCGGTGGGAGAGACCTACAGAAACCAGCAGAGGTTTGAGAAAGACAAGGCCTCAACATCCAGGTCTGAGAGCCAGCAGGCACAGGCAAGACCCATACTGCAACCAGCAACACTGCCTTTCCAGGAGGGTGAGGTGTACAAGAGAAGACAACAGCAGCCAAGTTCTCCAGCAGCCCCCAGTAAGGCACTACAAGTCCCAGCAGTCCCTGACGAGGTACTACAAGTCCCAGCTGCAAGTAAAACTGATGACAGCAGTGAAGTGGCGGTGCAGGCACCACAAGCCCCAGGTGGCAGCGCACAGCAGGAGGACTCTGGACTAACACCTGAAGGTAATTCTGTAGCACCTCAGGGGGTTCCTACTCAGGACTGTGATGTGCAGAGTGTTTTTGAGCAGGACATTCGGGACTGTACTATGCAAGGGGTTAATGCTGATGATTTTGTTATTGCTGAAGGTTCTGTTATTGCTGAAGGTTCTGTTATTGCTGAAGAGTCTGTTATTGCTGATGGTTCTGTTATTGCTGATGGTTCTGTTAATGCTGAAGGTTCTGTTATTGCTGAAGGTTCTGTTATTGCTGAAGGTTCTGTTATTGCTGAAGGTTCTGTGGGAGGTAATGTCCCAGCTGTGGAGTCATCCATGGAGCTTTCTATGGCAGCTGGTGACACCGAGAGCCCTGGTGTTGTTATGGAGGGTGCGGGACAATCTAAATCTGAGGAGTTCCCCCCACTAGTCACACCACAGACAGCAGAGCCCCATATTCCGGGTGGTCAGCAGCCCCCTAGTACTGATGGTCCACAGCCCACACATCCCCCACAGCAGGACAGGGGTCAGTCATCAGGTAATGCGTGGAGTCGGGGTTCCCCATTCTTCTCCTCTAATACCAGCTATACTGGTCAGGCCTTCAAGAGGAGGAACGTTGTCAGGTTTAGACATAGGGGAGCTAAGGAGGATCTGCCTGACAGGAGGTATGTGGTCAGGGACATGTTGTGCGCCCAGATGGGTTTCCAGCCAGCCGACATCCTGGCCGTAATAAATCTTCCTGATAGACAGGGGTATGATGTCAGCTTCAAGCTGATGTCTAACCTGGACCGGTTCTGGGCTCAACAACCCCGCTACAGAGATACTGAGGGGTGGAACAGGTTTAGTTTTATTCCCATCTCCAAACTAGATACAGCCATTGTCACCATCCTGTTCTGGAACGAGTCTGTCCCCCCTCAGGATATCATTACCTGGCTCAAGAGACATTGCACCCTCATGTCAGACATGACCAAGACCAGGGATGAGGATGGAATCTGGACCGGGGGGTGGAGGGTCCTTGTTAAATTGCATCAACACCAGAACATCACCCATCACCTCCCCAATTCCTTCTTTATCGGCAGAGAGAAGGGTGTGTGCTTTTATGTTGGTCAGCCGAGGTTATGCTTTAGGTGTGGGAGATCAGGTCACATGGCGAGTAACTGCACCACAATGAAGTGCACCCTGTGCGGAGACCTCGGCCATGTGAGCGCCAACTGCAAGACCATCAGATGCAACCTTTGTGGTCAGATTGGTCACCCCCATAGGGACTGCCCTGATGCCTGGCACAACATCTGTAGGGACCTGCCTGATGAAGACCTGATGGAAGGGGCAGATGTGCCAGATGAGGAGCAGGAGGAGGAGGCCCTATTGTCAGGGTCAGTGTGTACTGTGCCAGAGACCCCAGATATTAGTGGTGCTGCCCCGGACCATCCAGGGACAGGTAACACAGAGGGGGACATGGAGGTAGTAGAACAACCATTAGTGCAGCCAGTGCCCGTCCCTTCCCCTGCCTCGGCACCAGCACCTACCACCGGGGATAATTATAATGTTGTTAAAAAGAGAAAGAAGGACAAGAGCTCCCGCAAACCCGAGAGTGCATGGACCACTGTTCAAAAACCCTCTAAAATGAGAGTTGAGAGTCAGGCGGACGTTACTGTGACAACAAACAGGTACAGTGTACTGTCCGAGTCAGATGAAGATGAGGAATTAGAGAGAGAATTGAAGCGCATGATGGAGGAATACGACGATGATCCAGAGGGAGATCCTCCGACAAAAAGGAGACCCCTTCATGCCGAGTCTCAGTCTGTATGGGATATGGAAGCCGGTAGTCAGGAAGATAACTCTGACTCTGACTTATGATGATGGGGATGATCTTTTTGTTTCTTCTCATGATGGCAGACTTCCATCTTACTGTGGTCACAAGCAATGTGAATAGTATTAGGGCTAGAAGGACCAGACATGTTGTGTACGAACATCTAAGATATCTCAATGCCGATGTGTTTTTCTTACAGGAGACCCGTTTAAACACCTTGGGTCTCATGCGAGAGGCGGAGAGAGATTGGCAGTCTGGTCCTTCCTTTTGGTCGCTGGCTGTGGAGCCTTATGCCGGGGTCTCGATTTTGTTTAACACCCATGATGTCACCGTCCACAGACTCACCGAGGTATCGATGGGACGGTGCCTGCTGCTAGAAATCACCATCAGAGGCAGAAGACTCCGGCTCATTAACATCTATGGCCCACAGACAGTGACCGAAAGGACTCAGCTTTTTAATGATGTGAAGCCATATCTATTCACGTCTATTCCGGTCATCATGGCTGGGGACTTTAATGCCACCACTACCACCAGGGACAGGAACAGTAGGCCCCTTACCAGGGACTGTAAGGTCCTTAATAGCATAATTCAGCAGGCTGGCCTGTCCGATGTTTTTGTACAGGGTGGTAGGAGTCCTAAGTTTACTTACACCTGTGCAGGACGCAGAAGTAGGATTGATCTCGCTCTGGTGAGTCCTACTGAAGCCATCAGTGAGAGAATGGAAAGGAATGTCCCATATTCGGATCACTTGGCCTTATATTTTTGTTTGGGTGCTACAAAGTATCCTGAGGCTGGTAGAGGGCTATGGAGACTTAATTGTAGTCTACTAGATGATAACTCGGTCCAGGAATACATTTCATCTTTTTTGCAGCATCAACTGGACAGAGTGGATTTTTATGACAACATGGCCGACTGGTGGGAGGACGTCAAGGAGGAGATCCGGTCCCTCTTACAGAGACTGTCAATTAAGAAGGGGAGAAATAAGTACAGCCAGTATCTGAGACTGCGTAAAGAATTGGAGTCACTCTATTCGGCGGGTGGGGATGACCAACAAAGGATTGACCGTCTGAAATCTGAGATAAGACAGTATCAGTACAGTAGGTACACCTCCCTGGTAGTCGAACGTGACTATGGCACCCGAGGGGCACCGGATCCGTTTGAGAATTGCCGGGAGCGTGTGGAGAAAAAACTGATCGCAGGTCTCACTGACTCCCAGGGTGTTTTACAAGAGTCTCGGGAGGGAATCCTGGGAGTGGTGAGATCGTACTATACTGACTTGTTTCAGAAGAAAGCTTTGGATAAGGAAAAAGTGACCCAATTCTTGGAGGCAACTCCAGGCCCTGATACTAGAGAATTGGACTTTTCTTCTTTGACAGCAGAAATAACGGTGGAGGAGATAAAAGAGGCCATTGATAAGTTAAATTTGAAGAAGGCACCAGGTCCTGATGGTATTACAGCAGAATTTTATAAGAAGTTCAGAGACCTCTTGGCTCCAATCCTCGTGGATGTTTACAGAAATTGTCTAGAAAATCACCTGATGCCTCCATCCATGAGGGTCTCATCGTTAATCCTGCTGTCTAAAGGGAAAGAGCCGAGTGACATCAAGAACTGGAGGCCGATTGCCCTCTTGAATGTCGACAGGAAAATTCTGGCAAAAATTCTGTTTTCTCGATTAGTCTGTTTGTCCCCGGCACTGTTGGCAGGCTCTCAGTACGGCACAGTAAGAGGGCGGAACATCTCTGGAGCAGTCATCTCGATAAGGGAGATGTTTGAGAGATGTAAAGCTCTGAGGTGTGGGAGATATGTTGTAGGTCTGGACCAGGCTAAAGCCTTTGACAGGGTTGATCACGATTATCTATGGGCCACTTTGTCAAAGTACGGTATTCCGGGACAATTTATAGATTGGCTAAGAACTTTGTACAGAGAGGCGAAGAGCTTTCCTCTGATCAATGGTTGGCAGGGGGACACTTTCAGGGTAGAGGCAGGGGTGCGACAAGGTTGTCCCCTGAGTCCACTGCTGTATGTGTTTGCTATCGATCCGTTCCTGAGATCACTGCAGCGGTGTGAATTTCAGGGGGTGCCTGTCCCCCATTGCTTGCCCCTGGATGTTGTTGCCTACGCGGATGATGTGACTGTGGTGATATCTGAACCTCGTGAGGTGGAGATGTTGTCTGCAGCCATCAGAAGTTACTCAGGGGCCTCCGGGTCTCTGGTCAACCTTGAGAAGAGTCAAGCTTTCTGGACATTGGATACTGCTCCTGGCTTTGATCTGCCACAGTTCGCTAAGGCCTCCACCCATATTAAGATCCTTGGGGTTAAATTCGGGAGGGAAGATAATGCCAAACTAAATTGGGAGGAGAAGTTGGAAGCCGGAAATGCAAAGGTTCAGCGATGGAAGAACTGGAGGCTGACCTATAGAGAAAGGGTTACTCTGCTGAAGACTTACCTGGTCCCTGTCTTCCTCTACGTCTCTGTCGTATTTCCTTTGCCAGAATCTTTCTCCGCTCGGCTCTTTAGCCTGTTCTTCCAGCTTTTATGGGGGAACAGGTTGAACCCAGTGAAAAGAGGGATCACCTACCTGCAGAGGAGAGAGGGTGGGCTGGATATGTTAAATCCAAGGGTTTTCTTTGACTCCATGTTTCGGAAAGCTAATTTTGGTAACTTGAACTCAAACCACAGTCCCCTGTGGGTGAATAGTATCAAGGACTGGATATTGCCTTTTGCAGAATCTTGGATGCGAGGCGGCAGTCTCGAGGGGCCGATGGACTCCTGGCTTCCTCCCCCAGTATCTGGAGTATGGGATACAGTGTCTGAAGAAATGGGGGATAGATAAGTCTTTTATTGAGAGTAAGACCAGGAAAGATCTGTACTCCCGAATATGTAGGACATTCTACTCTCTACAGCTGGCACTTCCAGATTGTCCAACCACCACACTAAAGGACAGTCTAAAGTTTCTGAATGGTCGGAGGCTGCCCCCCAAGTTCTGTGACATTGCCTGGCTCTCACTACAAGGGAAGCTCTTTGTTAGGGGGAACCTAAACTTCCTGAGTGTGACAGACCGCATGTGTCCCCTCGGGTGCCAGCAGGAGGAGACTATGGTCCATTTTATCTCTCAGTGCTGGGGTGGTCGGAATATTTGGCGTGAAATATCCACCAAGCTTAGGAGTCCCTTGTTGCAGTCCCTACAGTACCTGGAAATCCTCTATGGTATAACATCTAATGTAAGCAACATCAACCGGGAGACCATGTACATAGTTATCCAGGTCATAAAGTATTATCACTGGCAAATCAGGACGAGGGTGTCCATACATGGTGAGACCTTCCATCATGACAAAGCCATAAGCCTCATCATGTCAGAGCTCAGGTGGATCAGCTCATTGGAGGTCAAGAAAAAGGAGGAGAATAGGAGTCTATGGAGGAACATTCATCTAGACTGACATATGATTGTACAATGTGATTGTATTTGTTTTTTTCCCCCTTTTTGTAGCCAAAATGGACTCAAGTTAAAGTTGATCTAATTTTTCTCTCTTATGCTCTTGTATGATTTGTACTGAATGACTTCTGATTTTGATTTATTTGATGGAAAAGTATTTCTGTATTTTTGTTTGTTTTATACTAATAAAAATTGCCCCCTATGTACAGGAATATAACTACTATAATACTGCCCCCCATGCACAGGAATATAACTACTATAATACTGCCCCCTATGTACAGGAATATAACTACTATAATACTGCCCCCTATGTACAAGAATATAACTACTATAATACTGCCCCTATATACAAGAATATAACTACCATAATACTGCCCCCTATGTACAGGAATATAACTACTATAATACTGCCCCCTATGTACAGGAATATAACTACTATAATACTGCCCCTATGTACAAGAATATAACTACTATAATACTGCCCCCTATGTACAGGAATATAACTACTATAATACTGCCCCCTATGTACAGGAATATAACTACTATAATACTGCCCCCTATGTACAAGAATATAACTACTATAATACTGCCCCTATATACAAGAATATAACTACCATAATACTGCCCCCTATGTACAGGAATATAACTACTATAATACTGCCCCCTATGTACAGGAATATAACTACTATAATACTGCCCCCTATGTACAGGAATATAACTACTATAATACTGCCCCCTATGTACAAGAATATAACTACTATAATACTGCCCCCTATGTACAAGAATATAACTGCTATAATACTGCCCCCTATGTACAGGAATATAACTGCTATAATACTGCCCCTTTGTACAGGAATATAACTACTATAATACTGCCCCCTATGTACAAGAATATAACTACTATAATACTGCCCCCTATGTACAGGAATATAACTACTATAACACTGCCCCCTATGTACAGGAATATAACTACTATAATACTGCCCCCTATGTACAAGAATATAACTACTATAATACTGCCCCCTATGTACAGGAATATAACTACTATAATACTGCCCCCTATGTACAGGAATATAACTACTATAATACTGCCCCCTATGTACAAGAATATAACTACTATAATACTGCCCCCTATGTACAAGAATATAACTACTATAATACTGCCCCTATATACAAGAATATAACTACCATAATACTGCCCCCTATGTACAGGAATATAACTACAGGCAGTCCCCGACTTACGCAGTTCCGAGTTACGAAAAACCCGTAGATACGAACGGGGTCCTGGCCTGCGCATGCAAGAGCCCCGTTTGTATCTAGGAGTGGCCCGTAACTCAGATCGCAGATACTGTCCTAAATTCTGTGCCCTGTAGAAGCGTTTCAGCGATCTCGGCGGAGGGTGGCTGTAACTAAGGACCGCGGCCGCGTCCTTAGTGATGGCAGCAGTATCACGATCTCGGTGGGGGTAACTAAGGACGCGGTCAGCGATACCAGCTGCTTCTTCTGTATGGGCACAGAAGCACTGTTTTTTAAAAAAAATTTAAAATCCAATTGTCACAGGGACAATAAGTGAAGTTCAATCTGAACAGGAGCACAAGCATCAAAACCAACTTAACATGCTTGTGCACAGTTGCCTGTCATATAAAACAAAAAAAATATTGTCTGGAGTTACTGTACATTTATAAAATACACCAGATCCGACTTACATACAAATTCGACTTAAGTACATACCTACAGTCCCTATCTTGTATGTAACCCGGGGACTGCCTGTACTATAATACTCCCCCCTATGTACAGGGATATAACTACTATAATACTGCCCCTATGTACAGGGATATAACTACTATAATACTGCCCCCTATGTACAGGAATATAACTACTATAATACTGCTCCCTATGTACAGGAATATAACTACTATAATACTGCCCCCTATGTACAAGAATATAGCTACTATAATACTCCCCCCTATGTACAAGAATATAACTACTATAATACTGCCCCCTATGTACAGGAATATAACTACTATAATACTGCCCCCTATGTACAAGAATATAACTACTATAATACTGCCCCCTATGTACAAGAATATAACTACTATAATACTGCCCCCTATGTACAGGAATATAACTACTATAATGCTGCCCCCTATGTACAAGAATATAACTACTATAATACTGCCCCCTATGTACAAGAATATAACTACTATAATACTGCCCCCTATGTACAGGAATATAACTACTATAATACTGCCCCCTATGTACAAGAATATAACTACTATAATACTGCCCCCTATGTACAAGAATATAACTACTATAATACTGCCCCCTATGTACAGGAATATAACTACTATAATGCTGCCCCCTATGTACAAGAATATAACTACTATAATACTGCCCCCTATGTACAAGAATATAACTACTATAATACTCCCCCCTATGTACAAGAATATAACTACTATAATACTGCCCCTATGTACAGGGATTTAACTACTATAATACTGCCCCCTATATACAAGAATATAACTACTATAATACTGCCCCCTATGTACAAGAATATAACTACTATAATACTGCTCCCTATGTACAAGAATATAACTACTATAATACTGCCCCTATATACAAGAATATAACTACTATAATACTGCCCCCTATGTACAAGAATATAACTACTATAATACTGCCCCCTATGTACAGGAATATAACTACTATAATACTGCCCCCTATGTACAAGAATATAACTACTATAATACTGCCCCCTATGTACAAGAATATAACTACTATAATACTGCCCCCTATATACAAGAATATAACTACTATAATACTGCCCCCTATGTACAAGAATATAACTACTATAATACTGCCCCCTATGTACAGGAATATAACTACTATAATACTGCCCCCTATGTACAAGAATATAACTACTATAATACTGCCCCCTATGTACAAGAATATAACTACTATAATACTGCCCCCTATGTACAAGAATATAACTACTATAATACTGCCCCCTATATACAAGAATATAACTACTATAATACTGCCCCCTATGTACAGGAATATAACTACTATAATACTGCCCCCTATGTACAGGAATATAACTACTATAATACTGCCCCCTATGTACAGGAATATAACTACTATAATACTGCCCCTATGTACAGGAATATAACTACTATAATACTGCCCCCTATGTACAGGAATATAACTACAATAATACTTGTGGCGCAGAGGCCCTGATAGATGCCCCCCTATGAGTCCAGGCTTTTCTTCTATACCTATGAGCAGACACATCTTATGGACCTGCATGATTCTGGATCTGTAAGTAAATATACATTTTATAATCTTATACAATCCCTTGAAGTTCCCCTAGTAGTTATCTATTTCCATGGAGACAGAACTGATTAATTTGCCAGCAGAAAGCAGAGATGTTGGAAGGCCTCGTGTACATGGAGACAAGGTCACATAAGCATTTCAAAGGCTAAAATGTTCAAACCGTGAAACAACAGATCCTGGAAGTCAATGAAAATGAGAAAAAGCTGTGCAGAAATAGCAAAAAGTATCATGAGAGAATAACGGTTTTACTGCAAGCTGTAAAGCAAGTGCATTATTGCTCAGCCTGAAGTGGTCGTTTTAAAAATTCCACTCTTGCCACAATTTTTTGGGGGGAGACAAAGACAAGTGCAACACCCCTGCCGATGCAAGGCAGTGGGGTTGTTGCGAATACTTCCCACCATGTAGCTTGCAGCCTGGGTAGGGTCTGATCATCCCCACAGCAGGTCACTACATAACACAGGGGAACACTGCAGTGGTAGAGTCTGCCTGGTGAGGCAGGAGTTAATTCTTTATGTGATGTAATATGTGTCATCCAATCACAAGTGTTATCCTATTGTATCTGTAAGCTGGGATGCGATTGGAGGAGGAACCACCACCTGACCAATGGGAGTAATAAAACCCCTAGTCAGGAAAGTTCTAGAGTTCAGAAGAAGAGTTCACTCCCAGATCAGTTAGCTGAGACAAGCTCAGTCAGACAGACCAGTGCAGCCAGAGCTCAGCTCCCTGCCTGAGCAGCTCTGAGGAGCCAGATACCAGGAAAGGGGTATCATCCTACCTTTAAGGGTGATATCTGAAGCAACCCAGGACAAGCTGAAGCATCCTACTAGGACACAGCTATCTCCCAGCCTGCCATTGCATCCAGGCTGATGATCCATTCCTGTGGTTCCTCTCCAACTGCATCTCCAGCATTCTACCATTTGTCAAGGCACGTTGCTACTGTTCCTGTCGGTTCCAATAAAGAACTGTAAGTTATTTTTGTTCAACGTCTGCCTCCGTCTGGTCCCTGCTACTACGGCTGTCATCATCACGGGCACCCTATCCACCACACAGGGACTTATACTCCAGACCCCAAAGGGTTGCCCCAGGGAGAACCGCTATAGCAGCCTCTCCCTCATCATTTCTTGCCAACACCACCCTGCTGGAGACCTGCCAGACTGTAAGACAGCCCTCCGGTTCCCCATACCAAGCACCGTGACACTAGCGTGCCTAGGCCGCAACCGCCATCCACTCAGGTACTGCGGGCCCCAGCTGTCTCCAGGCCCCCAAGAAAAGGCTAGGCCGTGGTGGGGGATGTTGCACAAGATTGAACAGTCAGAATGAACTGCACAGCGTCCGGGTCCGATGCTGACTGTACTCTATAAATTTGTTCTCTGGTTCTGATACCAACCAGTTCCTACTTTCCCCTGGTTCGGGCCAAGGCCTAAATCTTATTCTCGGTTTCTCCTGCTTCCACTGCTTCTCCTGGTGCTTTTGGTAACTGCTGACTTTTGTCCCAACCTGTTCTTAGATGCTCCTTCTGGTATCTCCTGGTTCAGTCAACGGCCTCTACCTTCTTCTTCTTGGTTTCTTTTGGTTCCATTGACTGGTGTCTCCAGAAGACCATGTTTATGGTTGGTTGCTTCGGTGTCTTCAGGAGACCTTTCAGTTTTGTACAAGGTCTTCTCCATAATCTTGGTTTCTTTTAGTTATTATTGGTTGCTGTTCCTTTTGGTTGTTTCGTTTGGTATCAGCTGGTTCTGATATCAATATGTTTGCAGTTACTACTCTTCGTGTCTTCTGTTCCATTGAAACTCTACTCTTGGTGGCTGTTCCTGGTGTTTCCAGGTGGCTTCTCCCGGTGCTTCTGATGTCTTCAGGAGACCTTTCAGTTTTGTGAAAGGTCTTCTCTATAATCTTGGTTTCTTTACGTTATTATTGGTTGCTGCTCCTTTTGGTTGATTTTTTGGTATCAGCTGGTTCTGATATCAATATGTTTGCAGTTACTACTCTTGGTGTCTTCTGTTCCATTGAAATTCTACTCTTGGTGGCTGTTCCTGGGGTTTCCAGGTGGCTTCTCTTGGGTTTTGTTCTACTTTTATCTGCTGGTTCCAACTCCAACTAATCTTGAATGCTGTCCCTATTATATTCTGGTTCTGTCAAAGGTCTATTATTGGTTTACAGGGAGACCTGGTTTCTGTTTGCTTCTGTTGGTATCTACTGGCTCTGATTCCAACTTGTTCCTTCTTTCTCATGGTTCAGTCCATGGTCTAAATTTTTTTTTGGTTTCTTCTGGTTGCATTGGAAGCCAACTTTTGGGTACCGCTCCTGGTGACTCTAGGAGGTCTTGCTTTTGATTGGTGCTATTGGTATCAGCTGATTCTTACTCCAACCTGTTCCTGGATGCTGTACCTGGTATCTCCTGGTTCCGTCAAAGGCCTGCTTCTTCTTCTTAGCTACTTTTGGTTCCATTGAAAGCTTCTCTTTCTGGATGCTCTTGATGTCTCCAGAAGACCTTGCTTTTGGGTGCTATTGGTAATTGTTGGTTCTGACACCAACCTGTTCCTGGATGCTTCTCCTGGTACCTTTCATTTTTATCCAAAACGAACTCCTTATTCTTGGTTTGTTTTGGTTGCTGATCCTGTTGGTTGATTCTATTGGTATAACCTGGGTCTGATCTAAACACGTTCCTACTCCTAGTGTCTCTTATTCTTGTCCAAGGCCTTCTCCATATACCTGGTTTTATTTATGTTTACTTGAAACTATACTCTAGGAGTCTATTGCTGGTGTCTTCAGGTGGCTTTTCTTCTGTTTGGTTCTACTGGTATCTGGTGGTTCCAACCCCAACTAATGCTGTTCCTAGTATCTCCTGGTTCTGTCCAAGGCCTCCTTTTGATGCCTCCTCCATTTCTAATGTGCCTCTAGGAGATATAAAAAGTCTGATATCTGCTCCACTTCATTGATCCTGGTATTTTCTGGACCCTCAGCTCCTTTTTTGTCCTTTACTTTACTCTATTGGTCGGGTTTCTTTATAGCTTCAAACTCTTCTCTGCTACATAATAGCTACCGACACATCTGCCTTAGCCAATGAAAATGTTCATGTCCATTCCAGAACCCTATAGATACTACTTACCACCTCATCTTTACATACCAAAAATCAGCTGTCATTTTTGCAACAGGCCATAAACAAACTAGCTGTAGCTTATATGTGTTTGACTGACATCTAGTGGTCAGTATTAAAACTGCAGTACCATACTGTAGCTTATTGGTGGCAATGGCTGTCTTTTAACACTATGTTATGCAACACTGCAACATTAATGCTTGTATCCATCATTACTAGAACGCTTCCTAGTGGTGGCCATAAACCAGTGCATCCCAACCCCATAAACTCCCTTTCCTGTGTCTCTTTGCCAGTATCTGTAGTGATTTGTGAAGTCCTACAACTCCACAGAATCAGTGGAACCCACCAGGGAAAGGGGGGGTCTGTAAGTGTTTTTACGATCCGAACCCCCAAAGACATAAATAATCTTAACTGTGTGTTTAACCTTTACTTCGCCATAAAGCAAAGACACTGCGGCAGCACCCGGAGTGACTGCTCCCTCCATAATCAGCATTAATATTCCTCTCCGAAACCCGTAGCAAATGAGATTTTAAATGTCTTGTCACCTCATTCAGGACTCTTCATCATTCTCTGCTCCATTGAAACGCCGGGCTAGCCGCCGAGGCAGACAAAAAGCAGAATTAAGGAGGGAGAATGGAGTGTGAAAGGGGCGAGGAGTGACACCCAGAAGTAGATGGTAAGTGGACGCAGATACATTTGATCATTAGGCGTAAAAAATAGACTATTCTGCCTAAAATCACGACGATTGGTAACTATGAACTGAACGCGTGGGAACGGAAGGGTCCACATGTACTCAGTACATAATGCGGGTGTAGAATACACCAAATTAAGAAGTAAAAGAGCCTTTATATATATATGGGTCACCAAAAATACTAGAAAAATGGCTGCAGTGGTTACAACTTCCTGTTACTATGTCACTTCCTGTTCCAAAAGAAACCAGAGGTCTAGAACTGACGATTATGAAGTCAAATACTTCATAATGATGAAGCGATGGTTGGTATCCTTGGGTGACCAAAAATACTACAAAATGGCTTCCATGATTACAACTTCCTGTTTCTATGTCACTTCCTGTTCTAGTAATAATCTCAGGTCTGAAGCACAAACTGCTGTTCAAGGAGTGATTGAGCCTCTGTAGTTATAGGTGACCAAAGAAACCCAAACAAAATGGCCGCCACGGTGGTAACTTCCTGTAACTAAGCCACTTCCTGTTCTAGAAGCACAACTGCTGCTTAAGAGGTGAACTACACTCTAAACTTCAATTATAGATATGTTTTTGACTGCAGGGACTCAGTTCCTGGGTACCCCATTATTGACAGGGGACCCCCATTTGCATGTACTACACAGACGATACTGGACATCTGAGACTGGGAGTTTTGTCCTGTGTTCCACTGACTACTATGTAAACATCTGAGATGACTTACAGGATGGACTGATCCAGGTTGCCCCGAGCATCACAGTTAGATTAGGAGGAGTTACGGTCTACTGTTCTAATAATATCTGAGGCTTCCAGCTGTTGGAGCCCTGTGATCAGATATTTTGTTACCAAAAATAAAATAATTTCGAGAGACGTCAGCAATAGGAGTCATCACCAACTTTGCCTCAGCAGAAACAGTTGGATACATTCATTTGATTGAACTGGTGCTGAGAGTTCCTGCTGTGAGAGGGGAAGAGAGAGAGCCGCTCAAACAAATCACTTTTATTTTCCATTATATCTGATCCTTCAGTCCATTCTTCATTAAATCCTAAGTACATTTGCGTCCATATGGTCATCTGACAGCATATGTCACGACTAATGCATCCCCTTTAAGCCACCCTGGAGATGGTGCTTAGCAGGGGGCATTAGGATGTATTAATCTCTGCTGACAGATGCACATGTTTAAGCAGCGTCTAGTAAAATGTATGAACGGCGAAACAGTAAATCCCTCGCAGCTCGGTTATTTCTGACACAAGCCAGGGCCATGGGAAGCGAGAGCTCAGCGAGCCTGCACACAACATGGCCGCCGGCCTCTCCGCCACGATCTAGCCCACCCACAACATGAGGCGGAAGGAGCCAGAAATATGTCTGAGGAGATGAAGGAGGACAGGAGGGAACGCAAGAGAAAATGGGATTTTCTTCCCGCTCTGCACAATTTCCACTCATGGCGCATAATGAAGAAAGATTCATCATATTATTCCGCCAGAGAAATATCTTTCTTTTAAAGTGAACATCTCCATGGATGTGGAAGGAAAGCAAAAATTTCTGTATCATCCTTCCGTGTCGGCCCAAGTGGGGAGAAGGAAAGTCTACACCTCACAGCAATTACTTCATCATAAGATCTATGGGGGAGATTCACCAGAAGTGTCTGAGGGAAACTGTTCTAGTTGCCAATGGCAACCAATTAGAGCTCAGCTTTCATTTTCCCACAGCTGTTTATAAAATTAAAGCTGAGCTTTGATTGGTTTCCATGGAAAACTAGAACAATTATGGTAAATTTCATATCTATCTATCTATCTCATATCAATCTATCTCATATCTATCTATCTCATATCTATCTATGTATCTCATATCTATCTATGTATCTCATATCTATCTATCTATCTATCTATCTATCTATCTATGTATCTCATATCTATCTATGTATCTCATATCTATCTATGTATCTCATATCTATCTATGTATCTCATATCTATCTATGTATCTCATATCTATCTATCTATCTATCTATCTCATATCTATCTATCTCATATCTATCTATCTATCTATCTATCTATCTCATATCCATCTATCTCATATCTATTTCATATCTATCTATCTATCTCGTATCTATCTATCTCATAACTATCTATCTATCTCATATCTATCTATTTTCCATCTATCTATTCGTTAATTAATTAATCTATCTCATATCTATCTATCTATCTATTTCTATCCCCTATATATCTCATATCTATCTCATATCTATCTGTTTATCTAATATCTATCGATCCACAAAGCATAATGAATGCATTTTTATCAATTAAGCTCATGCTTCGTTCCGGGCTCTATAAACGATCAATTTTCCATCCCTTTCACTCCGCTCAGTAACTTCTCTCCCTTCTATGATCTGAGACAATGCAATCCATCTGCCCCATGTATCATCCCTGCAGTATTAATCCTGCTGGTGCCAGAGCTGTCAGCTCCGCTATAAAGATGCTATTAATAAAGTGAAACACAGAAGGATTAGCGCCATCACGGGAAATGTATGGACTGAAGTTGTTGACTTTTGCGAGGATGGATTACAGTGCGGCTGTAATAGTGTACGAAGATCTTATCGCAACACAGACCATGCAGGATAATTCTGACTCCACCAGTTGATACATTACATGTTGTTTTAAAGGGGTCCTATACCAATACAGCTCAGACACTGGGTCATCAATAAGCCAGAACAAAGCTCTACTTCACCCTGGAGGACTCAACATTCCTATACATTAAACAGGCAGCCCATTAATTTCAATAAGCACAATGTACTGTAATACCTCCCTTCACCTGCGGGAGTGCTATAGAAGAATTAAAAAATAAGGTATGGAATCTCATCTCTCCAGTCTTGTTTCTGAGATTTGTGAGATGGGTTTCCTTCCCTAAGGATTGTCATCAAGGAGCCAGAAGAAATTGCTGCTTTAAAGATAATCTCTCACTGTCACTAGAAGGAAACACTGTCTGGGTGTAAGGACTCTCTTCAGCAAGGCAGAAAAGCTCTGCTTCAAAAAGCATCTCCCACACTGGAGGACCCAACATGTCAAGTGTATTACATAGACAATTAATTTTAAAGAGCACAGTGTAATACCTCATCTCACCTGCGGGAGCGCTATAGAAGAAATGAGCGCTGCTTATTTGAACGTAGGAAGTAAATCATGATATTTCTACTCGCTGTTAATAAAAAGAAACACACTATGGGTCCTCTATATGAGACTCCAGAGAGAACACTCATAAGACGGAGTTGTTTCTCTGAGTATCTCCCATCCTGGAGGACCCAATATGTCCACACATTAAACAGACCATTGATTTCAATCAGTTATATGTACTGTAATACCACAGCTCACCTGCGGGAGTGCTATAGAACAAATGAACATTTGATTTCAGCTTCATCCACTGTTTACAACTAATCTCCAAGGAGCGCAATAGTTGGAGTTCCTCTTTGAGAGTTTTCCCCCTATTTAAAACACTCCGGAAAAATTTTAATGAAAGAAAATTGGTTGTGAAGTGACCATCATCAACAAGCCAGAAGAGAGTGTTGCCTCACAGATCATCTCTCACTCTGGAGGACCCAAGACACCAATGCATTTTAGAGACAACCCATTGATTTCAATTAACACTATAAACTGTGATACCTCAGCTCACCTGCGGGAGTGCTATGGAAGACATGAACACTTTACACGCTTTGAAACCAGGAGTTGAAACAATAAGGAACATGGGCCTATAGGTCCGCCATTTAGGTCTCTCATCAACAAACCAAAAGGAAGTGCTGCTTCACAGACCATTGCTCACCCTGGAGGACCCGACATTTTAATGCATCGGATAGGCAGCCCATTGATTTTCATTATCACTATTCAGTGTGATACCTCAGTTCACCTGCGGGAGTGCTATAGAATAACCAACATTTGATATCAGATTCATCCACTGTTTACAACTAATCTCTAGGGAACTTGAGAGTTGGAGTTCCTCTTTAAGAGGGTTAACTCCTATTTAAAACACTCCAAAAAATTTTTAATAAAGGAATAAGGGTCTATGAATCCACCATCATCAACAAGCCAGAAGAGAGTGCTGCCTCACAGACCATCTCTCACCCTGGAGGACCCGGCACACCAATGCATCGAATTGGCAGCCCATTGATTTCAATCATAACCATGCAGTGTAATACCTCAGTTCGCCTGCGGGAGTGCTATAGAAGAATTGAATAGCTGATATCAAGTTCTTCCAGGAATCTTAATAGTTTGAGTTCCTCTTTAAGAGGTTTCCTTTAATGACAATATCTTTAATATGTGAAACATCTGAAACAATCGGCTGTGATTGCAGGGGGAGTCCTGGCTCAACATACCATGGATGGAGCAGGTCCTCCAGTGCCCTACATTTTGGCTGCTCGTCCCCCAGATGCTGTGACTCTGCAGGTTTTTCCAGTCATTGGACAGAATTGGGTTTGGATGTTGTTATGTTTTTTTTTTATTCCTTCGAAGAAGATAAATTACTGGGCATCTTCACAACCTGATGATCCTCAAGTGCTGCTGAGTGTGCATGTAAAGAAAACCGAGAGCCCCCAACACTCAGACCGGGCGAGACGGGGCGTGAACAAGTCGTTTATCACTGTCCTATTTCCAGCTCATCTCTCGCTGAACAGAGAACTAAGCAAATCAAGAAAAGTCTATTAATAATTGTAAATAAATACTGTGGAAAGTGCAGGAAGGGGGCGCTAACGAGTGACAACATCCCATCCACAGCCATGGACCTTCTGCTGTAATGAAGACCTCAGAGCTTCCCTCCTGGTGAAGTAACTGGAGGACATTATACTATTAAAGAAGGTCAACTTACCCTTTAAGATGACTAGTAATCTAGTAATACCTGAAGATTAATGACCCCTTTAAGAAGAATTTATCAGTAGCCCTTGAAGGTCCATATCTCCTCTAAGTATTCCTGAAGCTTAACGTCCTCTCTTTAAGAAGAGCCACTCCAGAAATGTGTTGAAGACTAAGAAGACTCTTATGACCACCTTAAAGTCAGGATCTCTTAAGAGAAGTCCAGAAATGTCTGAAGAGCAAAGCTACCTTTAAGGAAACCTTGTCTAGAGTCTTTGAAGGCGAGTCTCATTTTTGAAGAAGACCATGTCTGAGAATTCCTAACATCAATGTATTCTTAAGACAGACTATCAAAAGGTTAGTGTCTCCTTTAAGGAGATTGATGCCTCCTTCGAGGCAAGTGTCTGAAGCCATTGAAGATCAGAGACCCCTTTCGAAAGCTTTGTCTATAAATGTCAATGTCCTCACTAGCACCTGAGGGTCAACATCTTCCATGACCATGTCCACAAATGCCTACAGATCAATCCTTTAAGAAGTCTTAGTCGAAAGCCATGGAAGGTCATTGTCCTCGGTCATAAACTACCTGAAAAACGTTGTCCCCTTTAAGGATCTACCAGTAGTTCCTGAAGGTTGATATCTCCCCTTAGAAGATCTTCCAGGTAATGTCTCTTTTAAAATAGCATATGGAGTTCATGAAGGCTCAACAAGTGCCTGTTGATCACCCCTTGAAGTTGACATTCCTAGAAGTTCCTAATGGTCAATGTTGCATCTAGAATGACTCGGATTTCAATGCTTGATGGTTACACATTGAAGATCGGCGAAACTTTGGCCAGAAGTTCAATGACTTCTCATAGAAGACTAAGGCCAAAAGTTCTTGAAGGTAATTTCCATGAATACCTGTGGGAACCTTTCTCCTTTAAGAAGACTTCTAGCAGTACCTTCAGGTCATTGTTTCCTTTTGGTAGATACTATACCGATTGTTAGAAGACTTTGTCTAACGTCCCTGAAGGTCCTTGACCCCATTTAGAAGACACTTCCAGTAGTACCTAAAGGTCAATGTCTCCTCTTAGAAGACTGTGTCCAGAAGTTCTTGAAGGTCATTTTCCTTCATCTGGAAGTTCTTTAAGACCAACACCACTTAAGGAACTTAAGTCTTAAGAAGACTCTTCCAGTAGTACCTTCTGGTCAATGTTTCCTTTTAACTCTTTAAGAAAACTCTGCCCAGTGTCCTTAAAGGGAACCTGTCTTAAGAAACTGGCCTAATAAACCACTACCAGTGTGTGGTTGAGAAGTTGAACAGCTTCTTGATCATGTTTCTTTCATGGCCCAGGGTGGTGGGATCATCCAGAAAATCAACTTTGAAGTTAGAGGTAAGTTAGATGTATAAAGTCAGGGAGGCGGAAAGTTTAACACTGAAGTCAAGCTCTCCCTGCTTCTGAACATCTCCTCCCATGTGATTGACATCATGCGCCAGACTTCAGGAGATCTGATCAATGATGTCCCTGGATCCAGGACCATCAATTACAGCAAAGGGGGCGTTCCAAGACAGAGAGAGCTTGACTTCAGTGTTAAACTCTCCGCCCCCTTGACTTCATAAACCAATTTTCATCTCACTTCAAAGTTGATTTTCTGGATGATGCCACCACACCAGGCCATGAAAGAAACATCATCTAGAAGATACTCATCTGCTCGACAACATACTGCTAGTGGTTTTTTAGGCCAATTTCCGATGACAGGTTCCCTTTAAAGGTTGTTGACCCCATTTAGAAGACTGGACCAGTAGTGTCTGAAGGTCAACATCTCTTCTTAGAAGATTAAGTGCCAGAAGTTCTTGAAGGAAATGTCCACAAATGCCTGTGGGTCACTTTCCCCTTTCATACGTTGCCTTCAGGACAATGTTGCCTTTACGTAGATTCTGATGGTTAGGAATCTTTTTCCAACGTTCCTGAGGGTCATTGTCTTTGACCTTTGAGAAGACTCTTCTAGTAGAACCTGAAGGTCAATGTTTCCTCCATGAAGGGTCTACCTGGTTATCTGAAGGTTAGACTGCTCTTTGCCTTATGCAGAGGTCCCCTTTAAGAAGACTTTGGTTGAAGGCCCTAACATTCAGACCTGTGGCATAGGTTGGTAAGTTTTGTTGATTTTTTTTTTCCATGGTTCTCAATATCCGCCTGTAGATTCTGGAAACAGAGGTCATTTCGTTGTCTGGATTGTGCTGCGGTGCGGACGGCTCGCCATCGGAACAATTCATCATCAGAAGCCGGAGAGAGCTCTGCTAGAATCTCCTCCAGCGCCCGGCCCGCTCTCCTCAAGGTCTCGGTGACCTCCTGAGTTTAATTACCAGCCTTCTCTTACCGCTCTTCCTAACCTGCAGCAGACCTCCCGATGCCTCCTCTGCTTCACCTTCATCTTCTGTCCTCCCGGTGTAATCCCTGCACAGAGAACACAAAAAGTTACAAAAACTTTGAAGTAAAAGTAAACGCAGAGTCTTCCAATCACAGGCATGAGAAAAGTCATTCATATACATACAATAGGGGTAGTAGTACTGTGCCCATATATACAGGTTAGGAGTAGTAGTACTATGCTGTGCCCATATATACAGGATAGGAGTAGTAGTACTGTGCTGTGCACATATATACAGGATAGGAGTAGTAGTACTGTGCTGTACCCATATATAAAGGATAGGAGTAGTAGCACTGTGCTGTGCCCATATATACAGGATAGGAGTAGTAGTACTGTGCTGTGCCCATACATACAGGTTAGGAGTAGTAGTACTATGCTGTGCCCATATATACAGGATAGGAGTAGTAGTACTGTGCTGTGCCCATATATACAGGATAGGAGTAGTAGTAATGTGCTGTGCCCATATATACAAGATAGGAGTAGTAGTACTGTGCTGTGCCCATATATACAGGATAGGAATAGTAGTACTGTGCTGTGCCTATATATACAGGATAGGAGTAGTAGTACTATGCTGTGCCCATATATACAGGTTAGGAGTAGTAGTACTATGCTGTGCCCATATATACAGGTTAGGAGTAGTAGTACTGTGCTGTGCCCATATATACAGGTTAGGAGTAGTAGTACTATGCTGTGCCCATATATATAGGATAGGAGTAGTAGTACTGTGCTGTGCTCATATATACAGGATATGAGTAGTAGTACTGTGCTGTGCTCATATATACAGGATAGGAGTAGTAGTACTGTGCTGTACCCATATATACAGGATAGGAGTAGTAGTACTGTGCTGTGTCCATATATACAGGATAGGAGGAGTAGTGCTGTGCTGTGCTCATATATATAGGATAGGAGTAGTAGTACTGTGCCCATATATACAGGATAGAAGTAGTAGTACTGTGCTGTGCCCATATATACAGGATAGGAGTAGTAGTACTGTGCTGTGCCCATATATACAGGATAGGAGTAGTAGTACTGTGCTGTGTCCATATATACAGGATAGGAGTAGTAGTACTGTGCTGTGCTCATATATACAGGATAGGAGTAGTAGTACTGTGCTGTGCTCATATATACAGGATAGGAGTAGTAGTACTGTGCTGTGTCCATATATACAGGATAGGAGTAGTAGTACTGTGCTGTGCCCATATATACAGGATAGGAGTAGTAGTACTGTGCTGTGCCCATATATACAGGATAGGAGTAGTAGTACTGTGCCCATATATACAGGATAGGAGTAGTAATACTGTGCTGTGCCCCTATATACAGGATAGGAGTAGTAGTACTGTGCTGTGTCCATATATACAGGATAGGAGTAGTAGTACTGTGCTGTGCCCATATATACAGGATAGGAGTAGTAGTACTGTGCTGTGTCCATATATACAGGATAGGAGTAGTAGTACTGTGCTGTGCTCATATATACAGGATAGGAGTAGTAGTACTGTGCTGTGTCCATATATACAGGATAGGAGTAGTAGTACTGTGCTGTGCCCATATATACAGGATAGGAGTAGTAGTACTGTGCTGTGCCCATATATACAGGATAGGAGTAGTAGTACTGTGCCCATATATACAGGATAGGAGTAGTAATACTGTGCTGTGCCCCTATATACAGGATAGGAGTAGTAGTACTGTGCTGTTCTCATATAAACAGGATAGGAGTAGTAGTACTGTGCCCATATATACAGGATAGGAGTAATAGTACTGTGCTGTGCCCATATATACAGGATAGGAGTAGTAGTACTGTGCTGTGCCCATATATACAGGATAGGAGTAGTAGTACTGTGCTGTGCCCATATACACAGGATAGGAGTAGTAGTCCTTTGATTTGCCCATGTTATACAGTATATGCAGGATAGAAGTAGTTGCTGTTCCTCGTTGTCTTGAGGAGTCAGGAGGGTCCGTGCAGTCAGGGTCCCGTTCCTCCTTAAGAAGCAGTTATAAAGTTAGACTCCTCTCCTCAGGGCCCCCGGTGCATGACTAGAGCCGTCATAAGAGATGGTACAGGAGACAGCGTGGCATTGATTGTCTCGGAAATAATTCAGCGTTTATGCACTTAGTAGGCATAATGCCTTCCCTCACCGCTCGCCATCCATTGTACCCCTGTCAGCACTTTATAAAAAAGAAGTCATTATTATGAAGAGGCGGAAAGCCAGGAAGAGGGAAAAATAATAATAATACTCTGCACGGAAAAAGCGATTTTATCTCCGCCGTCTGTAAGCTAATGCAGCATAAAAAAAAGAAATTACCAAAAGGTAAAAAATCTCTGTCCTTAATGGAAAGCAATCAGGGAACCAGAAGAGCGATGGAGGGTGAGTGACTGAGGAGCGGGAGAGGCGGCCGATTGTCCAAGACATGAGATATAGATAGAAACAAGAAGCACCCAACCTTAAGATCCTCTATTTACATTCTCAAAGTCAACTTATAACGATACAGCGTCTGGATCCAGGGTCCTGGTGGTCTTCAGATCTTCTGGTTGTAGGCCAAATGGCTTTAGTTGATGTTTGTGAGAAAAATTAGGCAAAAATAGTTGTTAGAGCTAGTCATCCAGATCAAGGAGAACTCTAAATATTACATGGGGGTGAAGTATAGGAGATATGAGGTGGAAACCATGCAGGGGAACTCTACTTAATAAATCGAAGACGTGGCCTACTAAGACGTGAGGTATTGATAGACAAAGGATGCATCCAAGATTGAGATCTTCCATTCAGGATCTCAAAGATTGTGACAGGAGTAACCAAAAAATTAAAGGTCTACTTATCCTGGTACAGCTCCTTGTGTCCTGATGTCTTGGGTTCTTCTGGTGGTAGGCCTGCCTGGTTTAGAGACTCTTTGCCAAGACTATGGTTTCCAAGACTATTCATCTACAAGATGCTCCATATAGGGCTCAGAGAGAACTTTATTACATGCTGCTGGACTATAGGAGGTATGTGGTGGATCCCATCCAAGGCAACCCTACGAACTGTGCAGGAGAGCCGCCCAACTGTCCAAGACGTGAGACGTAGATAGAAACAAGATGCATCCAACCTTAAGATCCTCCATTTACGTTCTCAAAGTCAACTGATAACGATACAGCGTCTGGCTCCAGGTTCCTGGGGGTCTTCAGATCTTCTGGTTGTAGGCCAAACAGTTGATGTTTTTGAGAAAAATTAGGCAAAAATAGTTGGTACAGCTAGTCATCTAGATCAAGGAGAACTCTGAGTATTACATGGAGCTAAAGTATAGGAGGTATGAGGTGGAAACCATGCAGGGGAACTCTACTTAAAAAAATCGAAGAGGTGGTCTACTAAGACGTAAGGTATTGATCTCAAAGATTTTGACAGGAGTAATCAGAAAATGAAAGGTCTACTTATCTTGGTACAGCTCCTTGTGTCCTGATGTCTTGGGTTCTTCTGGTGGTAGGCCTGCCTGGTTTAGAGACTCTTTACCAAGGCTATTCATCTACAAGATGCTCCATATAGGGCTCAAAGAGAACTTTATTACATGCAGCTGGACTATAGAAGGTATGAGGTGGAGTCCATCCAAATCAACCCTACGAAATGTGCATTAGAGCCGTCCTGGTGGTCTTCAGATCTTCTGGTTGTAGGCCAAACAGGTTTAGTTGATGTTTTTGAGAAAAATTAGGCAAAAATAGTTCTTAGAGCTAGTCATCTAGATCAAGAGGAACTCTTAAGTATTACATGGGGCTGATATAGGAGATATGAGGTGGAAATCATGCAGGGGAACTCTACTTACTCTACTCCACTCTACTCTAAGAGGTGGCCTACTAAGACGTGAGGTATTGATAAACAAAGGATGCATCCAAGATTGAGATCTTCCATTCAGGATCTCAAAGATTGTGACAGGAGTAACCAAAATATAAAAGGTCTACTTATCCTGGTACAGCTCCTTGTGTCCTGATGTCTTGGGTTCTTCTGGTGGTAGGCCTGCCTGGTTTAGAGACTCTTTATAAGGAAAAAAATGGCCAAAATGGTTGCCAAGACTATTCATCTACAAAATGCTCCATATAAGGCTCAAAGAGAACTTCATTACATGCTGCTGCTTCTGGTTCTAGTCTCCTGGTGGTCTTAGGATCTTATGGTGGTAGGTTAGCCAGGATTAGTCAACGTTTGTGAGGAAAAATGGACAAAAATGGTTGTCACTGCTAGTCATCTATAAGATGCTCCACATAGGGCTCAAAGAGAACTTTATTACATGCTGCTGAACTATAGGAGGTATGAGGTGGATGCCATCCAAGGCAACCCTACGAACTGTGAAGGAGAGCCGTCCAACTGTCCAAGAAGTGAGACGTAGATAGAGACAAGATTAATCTAAGCTTTAAATCTTTAAGGCTGTGATAAGGGTAACTCAATAATAAAATGTGTACTTACCCCAGTACAGGCCCTGGTTCTAGTCTCCTGGTGGTCTTAGGATCTTATTGGTGGTAGGTTAGCCAGGATTAGTTAACATTTGTGAGGAAAAATGGCCAAAAATGGTTGTCACTGCTAGTCATCTACAAGATGCTCCATATAAGGCTCAAACAGAACTTTAATTACATGGAGCTGAACTCTAGGAGGTTTGAGGTGGAGCCCATCCAGGAAAAATCAGCTGACTATATAGAAGAGGTGGTCAACTGTCCAAGACATAAGATATTGATAGAAACAGGATGAATCTAAGCTTAAGATCTACCATTAAGGTTCTCAAAGGTTGTGATAGGTAACTAAAAAATAAAAAGTCTACTTACATTGGAACGGCTCATTGTACCAGTGTCCTGATGTCTTCTGGGGGTTTGGTCACTCTGTGAAGATAAATGGCCAAAAATGGTTGTCAAGGCTAATCATCTACAAAATGCTCTATTTAGGGCTCAAAGAGAACTTTCTCCAGCGTTCCTGTGTGTTCCTGTGTATCCTGCGTTCCTGCTCCCGTGTGTTCCTGCTCCTGAGTTCCCGTGTTCTGCGTTCCCGTGTCCCGTGTGCCTGTGTTCCCGTTCCCATCTGACTAGACCTCCAATTGCTGACCCCGGATTGGACTTTGACGTTGCATCTCTGCTGCCTGCCCTGACCATGTGCCTGGACCCGACCACGAGACTGTCTTCTAAGGAACCTTGACCTCAGCTGCCACCGCGGGCTAGTCGCACCTGTGGAACGACCTGGTGATACCCCACCACAGCAAGACCATCCCGCTTTGCGGCGGGCTCTGGTGAAGACCAGGTGCCACTTAGATGCTGGTCCAAGGTGTCATCTACTACCACCTCTCATGGTGGCCCAGAGGATCCACGCATCCCGATTCCTGACACTTACTATATAGGAGAGGTGGCCAACTGTCCAAGACATAAGACATAGATAGAAACAAGATGGATCCAAGCCTATGATCTTCCATTGAGGGTCTTGGCTTTTTATGGTGCTAAGTCATCCAGGTTTAGTAAACCTTTTTAAGAAATAATTGACCAAAAATGGTTGTTATCGCTTGTGATCTGCAAAATACTCCATACAGTACTCAAGGAGAACCTTGATTATTACATGGGGGATAAATAAAGGAGGAGCCCATGCAGAGTAGCTCTATATCTGAGGACACTAGCCTTCACATCTGATCTCAGGGATGGAGACCACCTTCATAAATAAGCCCAAAAGACCTTACACGCCAGAATTATTCTGTTTTTTAGACTCCGTTCGGTCCAAAAACCAAGCTCTGCTCAGGGTATGCACAGAGGAGACCTCCCCCGCCACCAGGAGGGTCATCAGTGAGAAGGCCCCAGACCAAGCCTCCCGCTCCTATCACCTACAATGTTAGGACATAAGATAATAGACATTATAATGGGTGACTTCATCTAAATGTATTATGTTCTGAAAATAGCCTGAACTCTGAAAATATTTGAGGGTTTTGTGTCGCTGTATTTTTTGGGTTGTCATGACAACGGTGGAATCACTCCAAGATTTTAGCAAATCTTAAGCTTGAAGATTTCCACATATGGTTTCTAGATTTTTTTTTTTTTCTGCGATATTTCCTATTTTGTATCTCCTGTTATAATATGTCTCTCACTTTTTTATATATATAATTCCTCAGGAAGACAGGAACACTATTATTAATTATACAGACAAGTCAACTCTGCTTTTTTATAACTTCTTGTTTAGATATTTTTCAGCTTCACCTTAAGAATTGCAGCTTTTCACAATTCTCCAGAGCTGCACTCACTATTCTGCTGGTGCAGTCACTGTGTACATACATGACATTACTTATCCTGTACTGATCCTGAGTTACATCCTGTATTATACCCCAGAGCTGCACTCACTATTCTGCTGCTGGTGCAGTCACTGTGTACATGCATGACATTACTTATCCTGTACTGATCCTGAGTTACATCCTGTATTATACCCCAGAGCTGCACTCACTATTCTGCTGCTGGTGCAGTCACTGTGTACATACATGACATTACTTATCCTGTACTGATCCTGAGTTACATCCTGTATTATACCCCAGAGCTGCAGTCACTATTCTGCTGGTGCAGTCACTGTGTACATACATGACATTACTTATCCTGTACTGATCCTGAGTTACATCCTGTATTATACTCCAGAGCTGCACTCACTATTCTGCTGCTGGTGCAGTCACTGTGTACATGCATGACATTACTTATCCTGTACTGATCCTGAGTTACATCCTGTATTATACTCCAGAGCTGCACTCACTATTCTGCTGCTGGTGCAGTCACTGTGTACATACATGACATTACTTATCCTGTACTGATCCTGAGTTACATCCTGTATTATACTCCAGAGCTGCACTCACTATTCTGCTGCTGGTGCAGTCACTGTGTACATATATGACATTACTTATCCTGTACTGATCCTGAGTTACATCCTGTATTATACCCCAGAGCTGCACTCACTATTCTGCTGCTGGTGCAGTCACTGTGTACATACATGACATTACTTATCCTGTACTGATCCTGAGTTACATCCTGTATTACACTATAGATCCAATTGCTGATCTTCATTGGGACTTTATCACTCCAATGTCAGACACTTTAAGTTTTGGATTTCGGAATACTGAATATGAATTGGAGGGACCTCTATGTAGAAGAATATTGTTTCCACTCAGCCACTTTCTCAGCCACTTTGCCATCATAAAAAAATTAAAATGAAAATTCCCCTTTAACAATTGCTGAGACTTCCTGCTATGAGAGGGTAAAAGAGAGATGAAATTATTTTAGCATAACTTTAAAAACTTGACTTTTTTATTTACATGGGACTGTGCTTTTTTATTAAAAACTCAGGTCCAGAATCCATCGGTGATGCCATCTTTGATGTGCTTGTCTGGTACCTGCATATTATAATCCTCCACCTCCGTAATAGACACATCTCCAAATTACAAGTCTCCACGAAGAAGAACCTTTTATCCAAGCCGCGCTATTTCCACATGAGAGAAGGTGGAACAAAATAATGGCTTACTTAATCAAGTATCATCTCCGTCATTTGCCGCAGAGCGCCTGCTATATCATTTTTCTTCCCACAGAGCGGAATATTCCTTTGATATATAGAAATGTGTAAGATAACAATAGCAGAAAAGCAAAAAAAGCCACGGAAAACCGCCATAACCCAGCAGTGAAAAAAAATCCTGTAAAAAAGCATAAAAATGGGAAAATACGGTGTAGAAAACTATATACCGCCATCATTACTGACCCTAATGGCTTCTGTCACGCGATAATGGACTGCAACTGCTCGGTGACATGACTGATGGCGCACCAATCACCTCCCGCCACATCACTGCCGCTCACCCTTGTGAGCTAACATAGTCACAACTCGATATTCCTACAAGTTGTCAGCCATGTCCACAATCCCCGGATGTTGAGGTCAATCTGTTGCAAATTGAATCAGTATCCTTAAAGGGATCCTGTCATGAAAGTTAAAACATTTTAAATGATTTCTCTCTTTCCATGGTAGGAATAATTAAAATAGTAGTTTTTTCCATAAAGTTTAACTTGCAAAGAAGTGTTTTATCTGGCCACACAAGTATTCCCCCAGCAAAATCAGTTGGCAGATAAGACAATCCCTTTAAAAGGGGACCCGTCAATTGCTAAATGACATACCTCATTCTATTGCCGCTCTACCCCTTATCAATTTGGCGTTTGTATTTTTCAAATCCATCCACCTGTTCAAAAGATATGACCCCAAGAAGGTGAAACATCCTAATCAGGTGGGCGGTAACCTTATTTATTCAGGGGCGTGTATCTGTGTTAAAGGATACCACCCCCTTGGAACTAATTCACAAATACCTAATCTTTCAGGAGCAATATCTATTGAATGGCTGGACAGATTTTTAAAAGACAAATGTCAAAATGATCGGAAGATCATCACTTATAATCTGAATTATCTCATTTACTTTCACAGATCTCCTTCTTAAAGGGGTGATCTTGTCTGACAGCTGATTTTTCTAGGGGTATGCGTGTCTAGTTAGGCAGAACATGACGTGATGAGGGTTCTTGAGTTGAGTAACACTGTATTAGCTGACTACTACTATAACTATCATTCCCATCATGCTTTATGAGATTTTATATGATTTATATACCCAGGGTGTCTCATGCCTCATTCAGTGATCTGCAGGGTCTCTATTTCTTTATACTCTATTTTAGGGAATGGGAAATCTACCATCGTCTAGCAGGGGCAACTACAAGGAGTGTTACTCTCTGGAGGACCTTGAACGTCAATGGATCTCCTATTGTCGTCAATGAGAACCGTGTAACACCTCTCTTCTCCAGTGGTGGCGCTGCAGGGAAACTTAACACTGCAGCTGAGTCCTTGATCAGTTCGATCTTAAAGAGGTTTTATCATGAACTAAAGTTAGGCCCTATCCAAGTCGTGGAGTGTGGCTGTCTGCTCCATTAGTCTGAGAAACAACAGCACTAAGACACCCACTGATCAGCAAGTTAGGCCTTATCCACAGTAGTGGAGCGCAGCTGTCTGCTCCATTAATCTGAGGAGTGACGAGGGGTCAGATGGATGAGGGGTCAGCACTAAGACACCCACTGATCAGCAAGTTCGGCTCTATCCATGGTTGTGGAGCGCGGCTGTCTGCTCCATTAGTCTGAGAAACAACAGCACTAAGACACCCACTGATCAGCAAGTTAGGCCTTATCCACGGTAGTGGAGCGCAGCTGTCTGCTCCATTAATCTGAGGAGTGACGAGGGATCAGATGGATGAGGGGTCAGCACTGAGACCCCCACTGATCAGCAAGTTCGGCCCTATCCATGGTCGTGGAGCGTGGCTGTCTGCTCCATTAGTCTGTGGAGCGACAAGGGGTCCGATGGACGAGGGGTCAGCACTGAGACCCCCACTGATCAGCAAGTTAGGCCCTATCCCATGGATAGGGCCTAATTTTAGTTCGTAGGAAAACCCCTTTAAGAAAAAACAACTTAAAAGTAATTTATTTTAGAAATCTATAGCGTTTTTTCCAGTATCTTCCACCTAATCCGGAGGAAGCGAAGGATTTACAGCGTGAAGTGCTCTATTAAAGTGCAGTAAAGGTTCAGGGGATGTTGGCGATAAGATACACATCGCTCTCTACGACTTCTGTCGGAATATTTCACTTTCTTGTAGATTCCAATTAGTGTTTAATTTCCCTTTATAGCCGCCGTCTTTATGAATGTTGTTCATTGTCCATTGATCGCATTGTGCCGCACGAGAAGTAATGGCCCCCGGATTGTGGTACAATACAATAATTAAGGTATCCGCTCTTTATCTGTCCTAAGAAATAATGTTATGTAACATTCCAGTCTGGGAATTCCATTATATACCCAGTACCCATGAAAATCAATGGCGATTGCTGAGATTTCTTCTCACAGACCTGTCACTAACAGCGGAAGAATCTTACACTGCATTACAGAGCCCAAGATAAGGAAATATTCATCCTGCATTATACTCCAGACTGTACCAGCAGAATAGTGAGTGCAGCTCTGGAGTATAATACAGGATATAACTCAGGATCAGTACAGGATAAGTAATGTCATGTATGTACACAGTGACTGCACCAGCAGCAGAATAATGAGTGCAGCTCTGGGGTATAATACAGGATGTAACTCAGGATCAGTACAGGATAAGTAATGTCATGTATGTACACAGTGACTGCACCAGCAGCAGAATAGTGAGTGCAGCTCTGGGGTATAATACAGATGTAACTCAGGATCAGTACAGGATAAGTAATGTCATGTATGTACACAGTGACTGCACCAGCAGCAGAATAGTGAGTGCAGCTCTGGGGTATAACACAGGATGTAACACAGGATCAGTACAGGATAAGTAATGTCATGTATGTACACAGTGACTGCACCAGCAGCAGAATAGTGAGTGCAGCTCTGGGGTATAATACAGGATGTAACTCAGGATCAGTACAGGATAAGTAATGTCATGTATGTACACAGTGACTGCACCAGCAGCAGAATAGTGAGTGCAGCTCTGGAGTATAATACAGGATGTAACTCAGGATCAGTACAGGATAAGAAATGTCATGTATGTACACAGTGACTGCACCAGCAGCAGAATAGTGAGTGCAGCTCTGGGGTATAATACAGGATGTAACTCAGGATCAGTACAGGATAAGTAATGTCATGTATGTACACAGTGACTGCACCAGCAGCAGAATAGTGAGTGCAGCTCTGGAGTATAATACAGGATGTAACTCGGGATCAGTACAAGATGATAAATACAATGGCACTTGGTATTTGGGTAGGTTGCGCCCACAGGGCTATAGGATGTAACGGGAAAGCTTTGTCTTAATAAATTCCTCTACACTGAGAGTGAATGAGATTAGTTTTAGGCCTGTGGCTCCTCCTGATATTCTCTCACCATCCGGTTCTTTCAATCTAGAATTCCATTTATCTTATTGGGTCGTCACATTCTTCCAGAACCTTCTGCTAGAGCTTTGTATATCATCCGCAGAGACCATCAGACAGAACATCCTACAAGCTTCCATCACTAATGTTTCCAGAAATCTGGTCTGCCCCTTTAAGAACCGCTGAGCCGCGTTTCATAGACTCCTAACATCTTATTATGATGTCAAGATGATGAAAATCCAATCCTTCAAGGACATCAGCAATAGTCTCTTCTTCTCCACAACAAATGGACTTGTTTGTCATCTGAGCCAGGCCTATAATTTATCCGTCGTGTATACAGTGGTCCGCCACGGAAAATCCGCAATCCAAGGAAAAATGGAAAGTCATTAGAATAGGTGAAGGAGACGTATAAACTGTACAGTGACTATAGAGTGAGGGGCGTCATTTTGGGGTGAATTATAATATACTGGATGAAACCTTTAACTTTACAAAGGATAGTATATAGGAAATCTACATCAAACTCCTTCTTCTTTCATATAAATAACTTATAAAATGAGCCCGAAGGGCTCTGGGGTGTTACCAGAGCCCCTCTGTGTTCTGGCTTCACATGCTATTACAATGCCTCCCCCTTTCCTATGCTCCTTCAGCACTTTCCCCTCTCTCTTCCTTACTGTGTGTCACACAGTAGGAGGGAAGTCGTGCTCCTGCACAGTGTAACAGCCTGTGAAGCTGCAGTACAGAGAGGCTCTAGTAACACCTCCCTAGAGCCCTTCTGCCTTATTAGGATGATTTTAAAAGTTAATTTTAGAAGCAAAGAGGCCATGGATAAGAAATATAAGAAGATTACCACAGTCACAGGACCTTGATCCATGAGTAAATGTCACTGGGTTATCATTATGGACTTTGATCATAAATTTCCTTTCAACTTTGTCCCACATTCCACCTAAAATGACCCAAATCTGATGAAAAATTAGACTGTAACGTAGAAAGATAATCCCTTCTTTATGGAGAGCAGATGCTCCACGGGGGTTGGACTAAAAAAGTTCTTGCAATGCTGATATTATCCTGTAGAGGGAGCCATGAACCATGATTATGCATTGGCTCCTCCTTTCGTCTGACATCCCTGTTTATAAGCATGAATGTTTAAGAGAAGACCTCAAGGTCTTACCAGGGCATCTACATGGTCTTACCAGGGTATGTCCAAGGTCTTACCAGGGCATCTCCAAGGTCTTACCAGGGCTTCTACAAGGTCTTACCAGGGCATCTACATGGTCTTACCAGGGCATCTACAAGGTCTTACCAGGGCATCTCCAAAGTCTTACCAGGGCATCTACAAGGTCTTACCAGGGCATCTACAAGGTCTTACCAGGGCATCTACATGGTCTTACCAGGGCTTCTACAAGGTCTTACCAGGGCGTCTCCAAGGTCTTACCAAGGCATCTGCATGGTCTTACCAGGGCATCTACAAGGTCTTACCAGGGCATCTACATGGTCTTACCAGGGCATCTACATGGTCTTACCAGGGCATCTACAAGGTCTTACCAGGGCATCTACAAGGTCTTACCAGGGCATCTACATGGTCTTACCAGGGCATCTACATGGTCTTACCAGGGCATCTACATGACCTTACCAGGGCATCTACAAGGTCTTACCAGGGCATCTACAAGGTCTTACCAGGGCATCTACAAGGTCTTACCAGGGCATCTACATGGTCTTACCAGGGCATCTACAAGGTCTTACCAGGGCATCTACATGGTCTTACCAGGGCATCTACATGGTCTTACCAGGGCATCTACAAGGTCTTACCAGGGCATCTACATGGTCTTACCAGGGCTTTTACAAGGTCTTACTAGGGCATCTCCAAGGTCTTACCAGGGCATCTACATGGTCTTACCAGGGCATCTACAAGGTCTTACCAGGGCATCTACATGGTCTTACCAGGGCATCTACAAGGTCTTACCAGGGCATCTACAAGGTCTTACCAGGGCATCTACATGGTCTTACCAGGGCTTCTACAAGGTCTTACCAGGGCATCTCCAAGGTCTTACCAGGGCTTCTACAAGGTCTTACCAGGGCATCTACATGGTCTTACCAGGGCATCTACAAGGTCTTACCAGGGCATCTCCAAAGTCTTACCAGGGCATCTACAAGGTCTTACCAGGGCATCTACAAGGTCTTACCAGGGCATCTACATGGTCTTACCAGGGCTTCTACAAGGTCTTACCAGGGCGTCTCCAAGGTCTTACCAAGGCATCTGCATGGTCTTACCAGGGCATCTACAAGGTCTTACCAGGGCATCTACATGGTCTTACCAGGGCATCTACATGGTCTTACCAGGGCATCTACAAGGTCTTACCAGGGCATCTACAAGGTCTTACCAGGGCATCTACATGGTCTTACCAGGGCATCTACATGGTCTTACCAGGGCATCTACATGACCTTACCAGGGCATCTACAAGGTCTTACCAGGGCATCTACAAGGTCTTACCAGGGCATCTACAAGGTCTTACCAGGGCATCTACATGGTCTTACCAGGGCATCTACAAGGTCTTACCAGGGCATCTACATGGTCTTACCAGGGCATCTACATGGTCTTACCAGGGCATCTACAAGGTCTTACCAGGGCATCTACATGGTCTTACCAGGGCTTTTACAAGGTCTTACTAGGGCATCTCCAAGGTCTTACCAGGGTATCTACATGGTCTTACCAGGGCATCTACAAGGTCTTACCAGGGCATCTACATGGTCTTACCAGGGCATCTACAAGGTCTTACCAGGGCATCTACAAGGTCTTACCAGGGCATCTACATGGTCTTACCAGGGCTTCTACAAGGTCTTACCAGGGCGTCTCCAAGGTCTTACCAGGGCATCTGCATGGTCTTACCAGGGCATCTACAAGGTCTTACCAGGGCATCTACAAGGTCTTACCACAGGATATAGCAGTTGAGAAGGGCTCAGGAGAGCCGAAACACATCCTATTGGATATGGATGCTACTTTGTAACGTTAGTTGCTGAATTCTGAAAAAATAAAAATTTTGCTGATACCTCGGAGTGCCGGGACTTCGTTCATCTAGACCCGAGGATATACTTTCCAAAATACTAATGCATCTCCTATATTTTCAATAAAAATTCAAGAAATGTTGTAATTTAGTTCCTAAAAATGTTGCCAACCATGATCCAGCCTATAGGCAGGCTACACCTAAATCCCATTTTTTGGATAAGGTGGACCTCCATTATCCAATCTTTCCATCTAGGCCAACTTTTGGTCATCAACAATGATCTTCTACCCAACTATATACTCAAGCCACCAGTGAACTAACATTCCCGACATATGATTCTATCCATGGGCAACCACCAACCTTAATCTGCTCCTGGGTTTGACCTCTGCTTTGAGCCTCATTATTCCCCATCAAGAGACACCATCCATAATCTGGTCCTGGGTTTGACTTCTACTGGTCCTCATGGGTTCTTCTTTGTTCTGAGCCTAGTTAATCTCCTTCAAGAGGCAACAACCTTATCTGCTCCTGGGTTTGACCTCTGCTGGACCTCATGGGTTCTTCTTTGTTCTGAGCCTAGTTATTCTCCTTCAAGAGGCAACAACCTTATCTGGTCCTGGGTTTGACCTCTGCTGGACCTCATGGGTTCTTCTTTGTTCTGAGCCCAGTTATTCTCCTTCAAGAGGCAACAACCTTATCTGGTCCTGGGTTTGACCTCTGCTGGACCTCATGGGTTCTTTTTTGTTCTGAGCCTAGTTATTCTCCTTCAAGAGGCACCAACCTTATCTGCTCCTGGGCTTGACCTCTCCTGGTCCTCATGGGTTCCTTTTTTCTTCTTAGCCTCATTATTCTCCATCAAGAGGCACCAACCTTATCTGGTCCTGGGTTTGACCTCTGCTGGTCCTCATGGTTTATTTTGTGTTCTGAGCCTCTTATTCTCCATCAAGCGGCACCAACCTAAATCTGGTCCTGGGTTTGACCTCTACTGGTCCTCATGGGTTCTTTTTGCTCTGAGCCTCATTATTGTCCATCAAGAGGCACCTTATCTGGTCCTAGCTTTGACCTCTACTGGTCCTCATGGGTTCTTTTTGCTCTGAGCCTCATTATTGTCCATCAAGGGTCAATAATAAGCCATTTCATGGGCAAGTCTGACCTTGCTTATCCCGTCCCTTTGTTGAAACAATACCAGGAAACTGACATTTTTGGCTTTGTCTGATCCTTTCAGAAATAAATTGTGGGCTCTTACAGGACTGTATGTTTAATTCATCTGACAGATAAGAAGACATAAATATACATTTATGTGGGAGCGAAGCTGAAAGGATTTTTTTCGCAAAGCTGAAGAGTAAATTCCGAGCCTTAAATCACAAACGTAGAAGCTCCTCTGTCTGTTCTCTCTGCTTCCTTATTTCGTTTTCCTTGATCTATGGAGTCATCTCAAAGTCTTTCTTTTTCTTCTAAGGTTTTGGTCCTATTCTACTTTTTTTTTCTTAATACACAGAGGAATTTGCTTGACTTTGGTGTCTTGATGTGATGCATTATCCATTGTGTGTTGTGTAACTATCTGTACTCTATTCAACACTTTCCTGTAACTACCTTCATGAATTTTCCATTTTTTCCGTATCTCCAACCTTTATGATTACATTGTCCTTTGCTGGAGGCCAATAATACTACATATGCATGAGCTTAAGGAAGGTCTTTCAAAGAGGACACTTTTATCTGCTTACGTTGATGGACATTACATCTACAGAGGCTTTCAGAGCTAAAATCTACCTCTTGTTATTGACTTAAAGGTTATAAGTGTCCTTGGTCCCTCAAGAAGCCAAGCAGTAGGTCCAAAGAGTCTTCAAACGTAGACATAGAGATTCACCAGTCCTAAGCTCTTCTGCTTTCATACATTGTAAAAGGTTCTCAGGTCTTAGCCGAGAGTAATTGGCAACCCCAAGACCACGTTGATGGTGAGAGATATGCAGAAGACATTGGTAGAGATCATCAATGTTCAAAGTTAGACATGTCAAGAACTGGCCAAGTGGAGAAGCCACCAATGTGGAACCTATGGTCAGCTTTTGTCAAGGGAAGCTGGCTTAGTCGGTGAATGTTTTGAAGCCAACTCATCGAAATCAGAAGCAACTCCTTGTATCCTAAAATTAGCTTTTAGTGTCGGATGGGCAGTTATTCAAAATCAGCAGCTTGAGTCAAAGTTACTCTATTGGGCATGGCCATGTTTGTCTGACACTTGAGTTATTGGGCATGTTAAAGGTTAATGGCCACAGAAGTAGAATAAATGAAATGCTTGGGTAGGAAACCGGGAAGGAAACTGACTATCCATAAAGCTCTTCTAAGGTCTTCTCCAGTCATTCTAAAAGACTGATCACTTAACTGAGCGATCACTAAAGCCTGGAGCAACTCCAACGTCTTCAAAGAAATCCAAGAGCCCGTAACAAAGTGAAACATCTCAATTCAATGTAGATGGTCTACCAGCAATGTTGAAATTGAAGTTTAAGTTGACATTTAAGTTGAGCCAATACGATTCTACGAGGTACGTCCATGTTTAGGGCTTTGTTTTTTTTAAATTCATTAAGCCCCAAACCGCCACTTGGCCCCATAAGTGGCCACCAGCTCATTACATAAGTAGAATGAGAAAACTACTGGAGTAGAAGAACCAGGTATGAAATCTGTCAGTGAGAAGATCCATGATTGACTGGGAAGGTCAGCTAAGGTCTTATTGGGTCAATCCAAGAGACAGTCATTCAGTTGATGTCTCACCGAAGCCTTGAGAACCTCCAGTGTCTTCATGTGTTGCTAACAGCGAGAAGATCCATGATTGAGATGGAAGGTCAGCTAAGGTCTTATTGGGTCAATCCTAGAGACAGTCATTCAATTGATGTCTCACCGAAGCCTTGAGCCCCTCCAGTGTCTTCAAGTGTTGCTAACAGTGACAAGATCCATGATTGACTGGGAAGGTCAGCTAAGGTCTTATTGGGTCAATCCAAGAGACAGTCATTCAATTGATGTCTCACCGAACCCTTGAGCACCTTCAGTGTCTTCAAGTGTTGCTAACAGTGAGAAGATCCATGATTGAGATGGAAGGTCAGCTAAGGTTTTATTGGGTCAATCCTAGAGACAGTCATTCAATTGATGTCTCACCGAAGCCTTGAGCACCTTCAGTGTCTTCAAGTGTTGCTAACAGTGAGAAGATCCATGATTGAGTTGGAAGGTCAGCTAAGGTCTTATTGGGTCAATCCAAGAGACAGTCATTCCATTGATGTCTCACCGAAGCCTTGAGCACCTCCAGTGTCTTCAAGTGTTGCTAACAGTGAGAAGATCCATGATTGAGTTGGAAGGTCAGCTAAGGTCTTATTGGGTCAATCCTAGAGACAGTCATTCAATTGGCTTCGGTGAGACATCTTGAGCACCTCCAGTGTCTTCAAGTGTTGCTAACAGTGAGAAGATCCATGACTGAGTCGGAAGGTCAGCTAAGGTCTTATTGGGTCAATCCAAGAGACAGTCATTCAATTGATGTCTCACCAAAGCCTTGAGCACCTCCAGTGTCTTCAAGTGTTGCTAACAGTGAGAAGATCCATGACTGAGTCGGAAGGTCAGCTAAGGTCTTATTGGGCCAATCCAAGAGACAGTCATCCAATTGATGTCTCACCGAAGCCTTGAGCACCTCCAGTGTCTTCTTCAAGTGTTGCTAACATTATGACATATTTTATTGGTGCCCCACCATAAATTCTCCAAGTGCTTTATCGTTGGATTCAATAGAGAAATATATTTTCTCCCGTGAAATTCTACACACAATATATAATAAAGACGTCATCTGTGATTTATGGAAGGCTTCCGATCCAGAAGCTGCCTGTGATATGGATCACGATATGGAAATAATCTGAAATGTTTGTGTTTCTGGAAGCACAAAGAACCTTCTGAAGCTGAATGTGAATATGTTATAAGTGTATAATAAGGCAGGGTTAAAGGGGTTGTCCACTGTCCCAATGAAATGGTCCTCCACCTTCATTGATGTAGTGGCAGGAAATGTTTCTCTAGCCCCCTACCATTCCTGAGCAATCAGGGCCATCAGTTTTGGAAGAGAACATTCTAGTAAGGTCGTTGGAGTTGGAGCAAAGAATCTGGCACCACCCTCTTGACAGATTATATCTAATTAGCATATTATGTAAGTGACAGGGTGTAGAAAAAAGCTCCAACTGTGTCAAAATTTGTTTACAACATCTATTGAAGGATGCAGAACCTAAGTCGGTGGAGTTGGTTCAAGGTCCTCTTGACATTGATGTTTAAGATCCAACTTTGTGGGGGGGGGGGGGTAGAGCCTTAAAAAATCTTTATAGTCATCCATTTTGAGATGTGAAGGTACCCTTGATGATAAAATGATATAAGGAGGAGTCTATAGAGAATTCAGTTTCCCTACAGTGCCTCCGCAGGGTAAATTTGGTATTGCATGGATCTCATTGAAATCAATATAGACTGAGTCCTCCAGAGAATTATTTTTTTTTCCTTTTGTAGATGCCCATCACGCTTTTTAATCAATGATGGTCCTGACAAGTGGAAATCGTTGGAGATCGTGGAAAGGGTTAACAAAACTAAAGGAACGTCTGCAACCTGGCGGTCATTAATAATGTATCAGAGAGGTTATCGCATTTTCTTGCCGGTTATAATGAAATCATTTCATTTTTTTTTTTACCAAGAGACGGCTCGGCCAGGCGGGGAGGGGGGGGGGGCAGCCGGTCCACTCACTCACTCGGCTTCAGCGCGCAAGGTCGTCCTCCCGCCCCCGCCACGTCAATCACATGACCCAGTCCTGGAAACCAGAGAGAGAGAAGCCAATCATTAAAAACGATAGATTTGATTTGTTTTATTTGCAGCATTTTAGTCCACTTTTTGATCTTTGGGGGGGAGGGGGGGAGTTTTGTAGATAGTTTTTGTTACGCTGCGTCCTGCTGTGCTTTATTACAGGACGACATTTACTGCCAATAATTGGATGTTTTTCCATATTTTCTCTTTTAGGAAACTTTTAGAGGTGTTTATAAGTGGACTGTCACGTGGACGTTCTTACATCTGTATGGAAATCTATATACTCAGCGGGGCACAGTTACTAAGGGCCTGCCCCAGATTTCTGTCGGATTTTGCAGTTTCTTTTAGGTGCAAACTGCTTGCACAGGTATGTAAGAAGTGTCCGCACCACATAGGCGTCACACGTGACTCTTTTGTGTCGCGGCTGCACTAGTCATCATGCAACACAAACCACTGCCCTGAAGGGGGCGCTCCGGGGCTCAGTCGGACTGTGCGCCAGATGCCAGATGCACTCTGTTGGGACAATGCAGGGGGCGCCAGATTCATGAAAAAACACGCACCACAAATCAAGAATTTGGCGCCCCCTGCACACTACACAGGACACTGCACTGTTCTTAGTAAATGTGTCCCGGTATTCAGTTATCTATCTAATATCTATCTATGAGGGAGATTTATCAAAAGTGTCTCATAGTAAATTGAATTTTTTGAGCACATTGGGGTATTTGTGCAATTTTTTGGGCCTTTGTATCTCATATCTAGCTGTAATCTATCTAGCTCTTATATATTAATCTATCAACATCTGCAAAGAGTTTGTAAGTTCTCTCTGTGTTTGCTTGGGTTTCCTCCGGGTCCTCTGGTTCCCTCCCACACCCCAAAAGATACTGGTAGGTTGATTAGATTGTGAGCCCCATTGGGGACAGGGACTAATGCGACAAGCTCTGTGCAGCGCTGCGGAATATGTTGGCGCTATATAAATACAGGAATTATTTATTATTATCTATCTCATATCTATCTAATATCTATCTCATATCTATCTATCTATCTATCTATCTCATATCTATCTATCTATCTCATATCTATCTCATATCTATCTATCTATCTATCTATCTATCTATCTATTTCTTATCTATCTATCTATCTATCTCTTTATTTCTTATCTATCTATATCTATCTATCTATCTATCTATCTATTTCTTATCTATCTATCTCCTATCTATCTATCTATCTAAATAAAGTAAAAAGCGGGCAGCACTCCATGGTTCAAAATTTCAAAATAAAAGGTGAACTTTATTGAACAAGTGGTGACGTTTCGGTGTGTAACACCTTCATCAAGCCTGATGAAGGTGTTACACACCGAAACGTCGCCACTTGTTCAATAAAGTTCACCTTTTATTTTGAAATTTTGAACCATGGAGTGCTGCCCGCTTTTTACTTTATTTAGCTACAAGAGGATCAAGCCAGAACCTTTGTGGGCGCTGCACCCCTCCTTATTAGGAGTCCATAAGATTGTGCTGACTTGGATTTTACTTCTTCTATATCTATCTATCTATCTATCTATTTATCTATCTATCTATTTCTTATCTATCTATCTATCTATCTATCTATCTATCTATCTCTATGGCATCTATCTGTTCACAGTATCTGTCTATCTCAGATTTATCTATCCATCTATCATCTCCTTCTTGATTCATCATTAGCACACACAAAGGTTACACGTTTCCCAGTAAGATCTTACATGAATCTCATTGTGTAGAATGATCTGAGGGCAGGAATAGTGATATATTACAATTGAGGTATTGGCTCGGGGCTCCTGCTCCATCCTCATAAATCTCCTCCACATCATGTAAAGTGCAAGGGAATGAGGGATTGATACGGAGGAATGACGGAAATATCCGTGTATTGACATCTCTATCTTATTTACTGCTAATCCCGAGGCTTGCCCGAAACGTCCATCCACCTGAATTAAGATGCGTGGATCCATCTTGGCGTCATTGATGTTCTTTTTATTGTATAAAAGGGTTATTGGTGATTCATGGCTTCATGTTCTCTTCTCTATCGATCCCCCTTCCCATAGAAGGATGTAACCCTTTATATGCATTGAAAAGAGCAGAACCCATCAGAAGCTGCAAGATCAACAGATCAGAAGAACATTGCAAGAGGATGGTCCACTTCTCACAATCGCTTTTAGTTAAAACGGACCCCCGTGAGTAATCTGATGGGGGTGGCGTAGAATAAACTCCTCCGTGTAGGGGATGGAGTAGAAAAAAACTCCTCCGTGAACGTGTAGGGGATAGTGTAGAATAATCTCCTCTGTGTAGGGGATGGTGTAGTATAAACTCCTCTGTGTAGGGGACGGTGTAGAATAATCTCCTCTGTGTAGGGGACGGTGTAGAATAAACTCCTCTGTGTAGGGGGTGGTGTAGAATAATCTCCTCTGTGTAGGGGACGGTGTAGAATAAACTCCTCTGTGTAGGGGGTGGTGTAGAATAATCTCCTCTGTGTAGGGGACGGTGTAGAATAAACTCCTCTGTGTAGGGGGCGGTGTAGAATAAACTCCTCCGTGTAGGAGATGGTGTAGAATAATCTCCTCTGTGTAGGGGGTGGTGTAGAATAAACTCCTCCGTGTAGGGGATGGTGTAGAATAAACTCCTCTGTGTAGGGGACGGTGTAGAATAATCTCCTCTGTGTAGGGGATGGTGTAGAATAAACTCCTCTGTGTAGGGGATGGTGTAGAATAAACTCCTCTGTGTAGGGGACGGTGTAGAATAATCTCCTCTGTGTAGGGGATGGTGTAGAATAAACTCCTCTGTGTAGGGGACGGTGTAGAATAATCTCCTCTGTGTAGGGGATGGTGTAGAATAAACTCCTCTGTGTAGGGGATGGTGTAGAATAATCTCCTGTGTGTAGGGGATGGCGTAGAATAATCTCTGTGTAGGGGACTGTGTAGAATAAACTGTGTGTAGGGGATGGCATAGAATAAACTCCTCTGTGTAGGGGATGGCGTAGAATAATCTCCTCTGTGTAGGGGACGGTGTAGAATAAACTCCTCTTTGTATGGGATGGTGTAGAATAAACTCCTCTGTGTAGGGGATGGTATAGTATAAGCTCCTCTGTGTAGGGGATGGTGTAGTATAAACTCCTCTGTGTAGGGGATGGTGTAGTATAAACTCCTCTGTGTAGGGGATGGTGTAGTATAAACTCCTCTGTGTAGGGGATGGTGTAGTATAAACTCCTCTGTGTAGGGGGCGGTGTAGAATAAACTCCTCTGTGTAGGGGATGGTGTAGTATAAACTCCTCTGTGTAGGGGGCGGTGTAGAATAAACTCCTCTGTATATGGGCATGAGACACATGTGTCTGGACACTTCTTAAATACCTGTGCAAGCAGTTTGAACAAAAATGAACATGCAAAGTCCGACAGAAAACTGGTGCACAGCCCTTAGTAAATGTGCCCCATAGAGTCAAATAATACAATTCTGCATGCCTGCTGCCCCCACTAGGGGGAACTCATGAGATCAATGAATACTGTCTATACAACAAAGTTTCCTCTAGTTATAGCAATTGAATACTATTGTTTGACTCTATCTATAAAAGAGTTTTGGACCTCAGACTACTGTAACAATTCATTAGGAAATTTCTCAGCCGGAAACACTGGACCTAAAAATGACATAGAGATAAAAGGTGGACATCTCCTTTAAGGTTATAAATAATGGAGCAGATTTTTCAGGCGTTTCAGCTAAGTAATAGGAATATTCATCTGTGTACAGTCTGAGCTCAGATACTATTCGGGTTGCTGGCACAGCATCTCGCTCCGACTCCCACCAGGATCAGGGGAAATGATTCTATAGGAAAGATTTAAGGTAACCTAATTAGAATGAAACCGCGGCTCGTCTCCTTCCCATCAGCGGCCATCATTGGATGGATTTTATCAGCTTTTTTTTCCCAGCTCCTTAAGGGATGGCTGCATTAATCCTCTCATAAGACCCAACTAATACGATTTATTTGGCAGAATTACTGCAGGTTTTAATTGCTTCAGTCTCTCCACATTAACACCTTCAACGCTTTTAAGGCGCTACCAGCAGTAAAGTCCTTCCATGTACATTGAACGGACAAAACGATGGCCAAAGCTCTTGATCTCTTACGCAAGTGTCTAAAAAAGATACAGAAAGTACAGAACCAGAAGGTCCCACAAGGGTTTCCGGTTTTTGGCTTGGGGAAGTTCAAAATGTTTCAGTCCCCTGTAAGCTGAGGGAGCTTCTAGATGGACTCTGGGGCTGGTGATGTAGGGGGTTGAGGAAGTTGATGGCCAACCGTCCACCAACACTTAGGTGGTAGACACAGCTGCCACCTCATTGCTGTCTCCGGTCTTCAGGATGTTTGCCAAGCTTATGACTGGCTGTCTACCCAAAGGATAAAGGTACCAGTTCTTACTACTTTACTACTTTCAAGAAGATAAACAGGTCTCCTCCTCGTGATGTGGTCCTGGTATAGAACATGGGCAGCTTTGAGTCGAAAGACACTGAGGTGAAGCATCATAGATCAGACAAAGAGTGGTCAGGTACAAACTGAGGTCAGAGGGGAAAGGTAAAGAGTAGGCTGTAGTTTGGGTGGGGGGCAGGACGGATTTGAAAGTCAAGAGACAAGTGTAAGGTGGTCACTTAGACACAAAGTCAAATGTTTGGGTAGCACACTGGGTATGTAACCCGCTGAGGTCAGGAACTAGGTCAAGGTCACAATTCAGAAACTGTAGTTCCAATTGCAAAATGAATCTCAGTATAACATATGATGGAAAGAAAAGGCCAAACACAAGGGTAGCTCAGGGTCACCTTGTCAGTGAAAGTGTTAACCGGTAAATATCTAGGCAATTACGAGTTCACCGCGCGCATGGAGAGCGATGCCTTTGTCTCCTCATTAGCGGAGGCGAAATACATAAGTCACGTTTTTAATATTCAGCAGCTAATGGTGTCACTTGGTTGGTAATCCAATAACACGCTCCGGATAATTGTGCACTCAGTGTAATTTGGTGCCGGGGAACAGAAGCAAAGTCTTGGAGCAAATCTGTCAAGTCAACCTTCATTACTGGAGGCAATGATGGCGGCGATTTATGATGCGGTTATTCCCAGTCTCATCTTCCGAGGAGAGGTCTGGTCTCAGCAACTCAAATGGCATGGTAAGCGATTCTACGTTACACGGTAAAGCGCTGTTGAAAAATAGGCATTGTTAAATAAAGTTTTTCAGTTTGAATATATGGAATGCATATTCCTCGAGAAGGGTTTTCTTTTGTGCACAATGCCTCCCTATGCTGTTTCACATTTGCGATAGAGAAAGGGGAAGTCCAAAATGTGGTCCTTTGAAATTGGTCCTGACTAGATTGATCTTCAGGTTTAAGGATATGCCCATGTCACCTTCCATGAATAGTTTTCTACAGAAGGATTTCCGGGTCAACATCCTCAAGCTAGCCGGGGATTGGTGAGAGGGACAACCGAAGTGAAGCAAGAGATCCGATCGAATACAACATGCTAGAAGATAACCATAACCTGGAAGATAACATGGTCAGGAACAGGTCATGGTCAGAATCCAGGAGTTAAACCACAGGCTTGGAATGGAGAAGGACTAAGATGAAACAAGGTACTGGGCCAAAGTTAAGATTCATGGGAAGAATAAAAGGTAACAGAGAGGCACTGCAAAAAGACTATTAGAATAAGTTCAGAAACTAGACCAAGGAAAGGATCATCTATGGGAAGAACTTCAGGCAACAGCCAGAGAATTCAGTAGAACTAGTAAGAAATATGGTGTAGATTGGTCAAGATTCAGAAGAAGAGAGAAAAGGCACCAGGACAACCATTCAGAGGAGCTAGGCAACAACAAGGCCCAGGTCAAGAATTAAAGATACCAGACAGACATTTCAGAAGGACTAGGACGTATCAAGGCCTGGAATTAGGTAGAAGTCAGGATCTAGGGCATTGGTCAGGAGCCTATGGCTATCAAGCCAGATGTGGCTCCTTTGATAGCTGCATCCGGCTCGCAGACAAATCTTTAATCAATAGCGATCAGAGCTGTGTTACCACTGCCTGTGTCCTTTGTGCAACCCAGGTGCTGTGAAAGTCAGAGACTCTCATGGCGTTCATGGCTCTCTTAGCCAAAAAGGTTCCAGACCCCTGGTCTTGGGGAAGAACTTTAGGCAACAGACAAAGAATTCAGAAGAACTAGTAAGAAACAGGGCCTGGAGCAAGGCTGTGCTCAACGTTTAGGAGAATTACCACTCAGTTAATGCAGAAGTATCAAGGCCTGGTTAGGTATAAGTTAGGATATAGGGGAAGACCTTCAGGCACCCTGTCACAGTGGTGCCTAGACATAAACACGGTTGGGTACAAGGCTGAGGTCACGATAAAAAAAGAAGAGAAACCGTTAACAAGACAATCTTTCAGAAGAACTAGGCAGCAACCGGGCCCAGGTGAAGATCCAGGGGAAGAATTTAAGATATCAGACAGACACTGAAGAAGGTCTCGAAAGTATCAGGATCTTTGGTGGAAGGCCTACAGGCACCGGTCAAAGTGTGCAGATGACCTACACAGAAACACAGTTGGGTACAAGGCTGAGGTCATGATTCAAAAGAAGAGGAACAGTGAACAAGTAGAACTAGGCAGGAGCCAGGCCCAGGTGAAGATCCAAGAAAGACACCAGACAGGAAATTCAGGAGGACAAGAAACTAGGTCTAGGTCAGGATCTTGGAGAATAACTACAAGAAGGACTAATTGAGGTTAGGAACACATAGGCAGGAGTTTGGAGTATGGTTCTTCAAGGGTTGGCCGGGTCTTCAAAATCTCCCTCACCACTAATAACTATCTCTATGCAGCCGAATGTTGATATTTACCGTCAAGAAAGTCGAGAAAATGTTTCTGTTGGACACTTGGCGCCATATTTCAGGGGGGAAAATAAATCCCTTAATTTCCTCATCCGAAGGCTTATTATAACGGATGATCATTTGTAACATTTAGCAGCAATTAGCTACCTCATATCACCTCTCCCGGCTCTTTCATGGGAGTCTGCAAAAAAACTTGGGAGAATTCTAATTCCCTGGAGGAATGAACATATATTATAATTATTGTCAGGATCTTCTGTTCATCCTTATTCCGTGCTGCACCTGTCTTTTCGATGTAACTCTGCCAGATCTAGAAGTTAAAGTGATACCATCTTACACATCGGGAATACATCAGGACTATGCGGGGTATGCACAATTTGTTGTTTTTGTTATTTTTTGTGCTTTTTTTTTCTTTCTCGGATGTGCTATAAAGACTGTTGGCACAAAAGGGGAGAACACAATGATAGGATGACATGTAGGTGGGTAAAGTTTACAGCAACTAAATGGCAGGTCGGGATTTAATAACTGAATACTGCCGGATCAAGATACAACAATAGAAAAGTTGGAGTTAGGCATCAGGATACAATGGGGCTGATTTACTAAGGGTCCACGGACCGTGATTCCGTTGAGGTTACCCGAATATTTCCATTTTGCGCCGTTTTGTGCTGAATTGCCCTGGGTTTTTGGCACACGCATCGGCGCCGACTTGCACATGGCAGAAATGTGGGGAAGAAGGTGAACTCCAGCGGACCTCGGCGCGCAAGCCACATCTGCAGGAAATTGGACGCACGACCTTAGTGAATCGCGCCGGACCCGAATCCTCGTCGGACAACGCACCGCGGGATCGCCACAGGACCGGGTAAGTTAATCTGCCCCAATGTGTGGGATGACACCCTTGATCCTGCCCTTGGTGGAATCCTATGTGGTGTAACTAAAGACTAACTAACACAGAGACTCCTAGCTGTAGAATACAACTTCTTTTCCATCTCTGTTTCTTGGTTTTACTTCACTTGGAACCATATTTGATTGTCCCGATCTTGGGCTATACACAGGCTTTGAGTGTCCTGAATTTGGGCTAAATGCAGAATCTGATTGTCCTGACCTTGGGCTAAACTTTGTCTCTGATTGTCCTGACCTTGGTCTATACGCAGACTCTGATTCTCCCCACCTTGGGCTACATGCAGGCTCTGACTGTCCCCACCTTGGGCTAAACACAGAGTCTGATTGTCACGACCTTCGGCTAAATGCAGGTTTCGAGTGTCCTGACCTTGGGCTAAATGCAGACTCTGATTGTCCCCACCTTGGGCTAAACATAGTTTCTGATTGTCCCCACCTTGGGCTAAACATAGTTTCTGATTGTCCCCACCTTGGGCTAAACACAGACTCTGATTGTCCCCACCTTTGGCTAAATGCTGGTTTTGAGTGTCCCAACCTTGGGCTACATGCAGACTCTGATTGTTCTGACCCTGGTCTAAACGCAGACTCTGATCGTCCCCACCTTTGGCTATACGCAGGCTTTGAGTGTCCCAACCTTGGGCTAAATGCAGACTCTGATTCTCCCCACCTTGGGCTAAACATAGTTTCTGATTGTCCCGACCTTGGGCTAAACACAGACTCTGATTGTCCCGACCTTCGGCTAAATGCAGGTTTTGAGTGTCACGACCTTGGGCTAAATGCAGACTCTGATTGTCTCAACCTTGGGGTAAACACAGGTTCTGATTGTCCCCACCTTGGGCTAAACATAGTTTCTGATTGTCCCCACCTTGGGCTAAACACAGACTCTGATTGTCCCGACCTTTGGCTAAATGCAGGTTTTGAGTGTCCCAACCTTGGGCTAAATGCAGACTCTGATTCTCCCCACCTTGGGCTAAACATAGTTTCTGATTGTCCCGACCTTGGGCTAAACACAGACTCTGATTGTCCCGACCTTCGGCTAAATGCAGGTTTTGAGTGTCACGACCTTGGGCTACACGCAGGCTTTGAGTGTCCTGACCATGGGCTAAACGTAGATTCTGATTGTCCCGACCTTGGGCTAAACGTAGATTCTGATTGTCTCAACCTTGGGGTAAACACAGGTTCTGATTGTTCTGACATTGGGCTAAACACAAACTACGATTGTCCTGACATTAGGATAAACACAGACTCTGATTGTCCTGACCTTGGGCTAAACGCAGGCTTTGATTGTCCTGACCTTGGGCTAAACGCAGGCTTTGATTGTCCTGACCTTGGGCTAAACGTTGTCCATGATTGTCCTGACTTTGGGCTAAACATAGTCTCTGATTGTCCCGACCTTGGGCTATACCCGGACTTTGCTTGATCTGTGCATGCCCTGACCTTGGCCTGTCTGTGACTAGCTTTCATCTGATTCTCTTTGCTATTATATAGGACCTGCTGACCCGCCACTGGCCCAAGATTCCTATTCAGAGGGTTAAAGGGTGACAACTGACGGGGCGATTTGTTACCACTCTTAGTTCCAGGGTTCCAGGAAGATTGATACAATGTTGGTTGATATATCGTAAAATTCTATCACAAATTAGATTTTGGGTAATTTCTTTCCATATTACCGTCCTGCTCAGAAAAAATTCCCCCCAAAAAACTATGCGTATGGGAAATAACCAAACGTATTGCCTATGAAAAAAAATCTCTCCTCATCTTCATCATCATAAAGTGTGGCCGGGGGTAATGAGAGAGACATCATGTAGCGGTGATATGTAATCTAGCGCTCTACTGCTGAATGTTGCCTTGACCAAATGTCTCGTAATTAAAATGATGGCTCAAGACGCCTCTTTATTGGCGCGCTTTATTTTACGGCTCTGTATTTGCTCAGCGATACCTCAGCAGAGGATCATTACTTCTTGTAGCAGTTGTAAAAGCCAAAATGCAAACGAGACTGCAACGCATAAAAGAAATCTTCATATTCTCCAAACTATTTGCTGCAGAAATTAGACTGGGTTGAAAGCTTGACAAATTTCGGCCAGATTAACTGCTTCATGAGCGCCTATATACAACTGCTGTAACCAGGGGAGTATGAGCCAGGGTGTACTTATATTACCTATCCTGTATTACTGCAGCAGAATAGTGAGTGCAGCTCTGCAGTATAATACAGGATGTAACTCAGGATCAGTACAGGATAAGTAATGTCATGTATGTACACAGTGACTGCACCAGCAGCAGAATAGTGAGTGCAGCTCTGGGGTATAATACAGGATGTAACTCAGGATCAGTACAGGATAAGTAATGTCATGTATGTACACAGTGACTGCACCAGCAGCAGAATAGTGAGTGCAGCTCTGGGGTATAATACAGGATGTAACTCAGGATCAGTACAGGATAAGTAATGTCATGTATGTACACAGTGACTGCTCCAGCAGCAGAATAGTGAGTGCAGCTCTGGGGTATAATACAGGATGTAACTCAGGATCAGTACAGGATAAGTAATGTCATGTATGTACACAGTGACTGCACCAGCAGCAGAATAGTGAGTGCAGCTCTGGGGTATAATACAGGATGTAACTCAGGATCAGTACAGGATAAGTAATGTCATGTATGTACACAGTGACTGCACCAGCAGCAGAATAGTGAGAGCAGCTCTGGGGTATAATACAGGATGTAACTCAGGATCAGTACAGGATAAGTAATGTCATGTATGTACACAGTGACTGCACCAGCAGCAGAATAGTGAGTGCAGCTCTGGGGTATAATGCAGGATGTAACTCAGGATCAGTACAGGATAAGTAATGTCATGTATGTACACAGTGACTGCACCAGCAGCAGAATAGTGAGTGCAGCTCTGGAGTATAATACAGGATGTAACTCAGGATCAGTACAAGATAAGTAATGTCATGTGTGTACACAGTGACTGCACCAGCAGCAGAATAGTGAGTGCAGCTCTGCAGTATAATACAGGATGTAACTCAGGATCAGTAATGTCATGTATGTACACAGTGACTGCACTGCCAGCAGAATAGTGAGTGCAGCTCTGGGGTATAATACAGGATGTAACTCAGGATCAGTACAGGATAAGTAATGTCATGTATGTACACAGTGACTGCACCAGCAGCAGAATAGTGAGTGCAGCTCTGGAGTATAATACAGGATGTAACTCAGGATCAGTACAGGATAAGTAATGTCATGTATGTACACAGTGACTGCACCAGCAGCAGAATAGTGAGTGCAGCTCTGGAGTATAATACAGGATGTAACTCAGGATCAGTACAGGATAAGTAATGTCATGTATGTACACAGTGACTGCACTAGCAGCAGAATAGTGAGTGCAGCTCTGGGGTATAATACAGGATGTAACTCAGGATCAGTACAGGATAAGTAATGTCATGTATGTACACAGTGACTGCACCAGCAGCAGAATAGTGAGTGCAGCTCTGGGTATAATACATGATGTAACTCAGGATCAGTACAGGATAAGTAATGTCATGTATGTACACAGTGACTGCACCAGCCGCAGAATAGTGAGTGCAGCTCTGGAGTATAATACAGGATGTAACTCAGGATCAGTACAGGATAACTAATATCATGTATGTACACAGTGACTGCACCAGCAGCAGAATAGTGAGTACAGCTCTTCAGTATAATACAGGATGTAACTCAGGATCAGTACAAGATAAGTAATTTCATGTATGTACACAGTGACTGCACCAGCAGAATAGTGAGTGCAGCTCTGGAGTATAATACAGGATGTAACTCAGGATCAGTACAGGATAAGTAATGTCATGTATGTACACAGTGACTGCACCAGCAGCAGAATAGTGAGTGCAGCTCTGGAGTATAATACAGGATGTAACTCAGGATCAGTACAGGATAAGTAATGTCATGTATGTACACAGTGACTGCACCAGCAGCAGAATAGTGAGTGCAGCTCTGGGGTATAATACAGGATGTAACTCAGGATCAGTACAGGATAAGTAATGTCATGTATGTACACAGTGACTGCACCAGCAGCAGAATAGTGAGTGCAGCTCTGGAGTATAATACAAGATGTAACTCAGGATCAGTACAGGATAAGTAATGTCATGTATGTACACAGTGACTGCACCAGCAGCAGAATAGTGAGTGCAGCTCTGGAGTATAATACAGGATGTAACTCAGGATCAGTACAGGATAAGTAATGTCATGTATGTACACAGTGACTGCACCAGCAGCAGAATAGTGAGTGCAGCTCTGGAGTATAATACAGGATGTAACTCAGGATCAGTACAGGATAAGTAATGTCATGTATGTACACAGCTCTGGAGTGCAGCTCTGGAGTATAATACTGGATCCAGCACACAATAGGTTATTTTTTTCTTTCAGCCTGAAATTGACTTACAGGACGAGTGATTATATCACTGTTGTCTTTTCCGAGCGATACAGGAAACAAGTTTCTTTTTATAGACCCCCCCCTCCCTCCTCATTGTATTTAGAAGGACAAGGACTCTGCACTCAAAAACGTAGCGGCAAACTGCGTCCTAAATGGATAATGATGCTTAGCGCACAATCTGTCTCCAGCCATAAAGATTTCTCTTTGTTTCTGACAACAGATCTATATTGCTATTCTACCTGGCTCTGGTCCCAGACCTCCCCTACTATCCGGGGGGCATTGACTCTCCGCCATCTTCTCTAGAAGCGAGCGGCACACCGGTCATTTATCTGCTGTTTATAGATGAGGGAAGGCTGAAGTATGATACCTCAGAGCTGCTGTGTGCCGGCTCGCGTCCTAAGGAGATGCCCTGCAGGAAGAGGACAAGTCAACTGTGTGTGATGGCCAGGAGAAGCACCAGCTACTTCCCAGTATGGGGCCACCCATGGTCACATAACCTCCTACTTCATCAGACACACAAAATTAATGATCACACACACCCACTATACCGAACATTCCCCCAAAAAAACCCAATATCCATTAGATTCGGGTTGACCAAACCCATAGATTTCGGCAAGGTTGGGTGACGAGTGTATGGCCTCACTTCTGGATCTTCTGGAGAAGATCAGCCATGTGGAATTAGCTCAGCAGATACATCTCAAAACTTACACCCATCTGTAAGAGTTTTTTGGATGAAAACCCATCAGCCATGTATAAGGCTGATCAACAGGTCAAGATGGACTCCTACTATTATTGACCAAAAATTTGTGGAAGTTGAGATGAAGTCATCAAGCTGGCTCAACTTCGGTTTATCCTATGGGTTTTGTCCAATGTTGTCACCCTTTTACCCCCATATGATAATGTAGACTTTGCTGTAGAACAAAACCCACAAGTCACTACCCCTTGAAGTAGTCCCACTGTAGGTGACAGTAGATCCAAGAGGGTCGAGAGACACCAGTGCCAGGCACTGAGGGGCCAAACAGGAGGGTGGTCTAGGTGCAGGCCGATTTTAGGTCAGGTCGATTTTGTGGATAGATTGGACACCCATTCAAGGGGACAGGACAGGGGACACTGGGTTGGGGTGTGAATATAGCGCAAAAGTCGAAAACAGAAAGCCAGTCGATAGAGGGCACCAAAACAGACAAGAATATGGACCTTAATTGTTCAGGGAGATCATAGTTACCTGGAAGAGCCAAGAAGAACATTTACCCTGTAGGATAGCAGAGCAACACAATTGTGAAAATGGGAGTAGGGACAAGAGCAGTCATTGGCAGTTCTGTGGTCACCAACTTCTTGCTCTTCTCAACGGTCATGGCTCATGACCATTGAGAAGAGCAAGGTGTTGGTGACCACGGAACTGCCAACGTTAAACCGTTAATTGACCATCTTAAATGGTCTCAGAGCTTGGCCAAAGACCCCATTGGCCATCTTAAATGGTCTCAGAGCTTGGCCAAAGACCCCATTGGCCATCTTAAATGGTCTCAGAGCTTGGCCAAAGACCCCCTTGGCCATCTTAAATGGTCTTAAAGCTTGGCCAAAGACCCCATTGGCCATCTTAAATGGTCTCAGAGCTTGGCCAAAGACCCCATTGGCCATCTTAAATGGTCTCAGAGCTTGGCCAAAGACCCCATTGGCCATCTTAAATGGTCTCAGAGCTTGGCCAAAGACCCCATTGGCCATCTTAAATGGTCTCAGAGCTTGGCCAAAGACCCCATTGGCGATCTTAAATGGTCTCAGAGCTTGGCCAAAGAGCCCCTTGGCCATCTTAAATGGTCTCAGAGCTTGGCCAAAGACCCCATTGGCCATCTTAAATGGTCTTAGAGCTTGGCCAAAGACCCCATTGGCCATCTTAAATGGTCTCAGAGCTTGGCCAAAGACCCCATTGGCCATCTTAAATGGTCTTAGAGCTTGGCCAAAGACCCCATTGGCCATCTTAAATGGTCTCAGAGCTTGGCCAAAGACCCCAATTTTTTCCTTATTGTGTCAATTAGGTTCTTACTTCGTGATCCCGTTTCATCACAGAGACTCGGGGTCGGGGAAATTCTTTGGCTCGTGATTGGCTTGGTGTTTATTTCCTGTGTGTCGAGACGGAAACAGAATGCGAAGACCACAAGGGGTTTGGGACAAGAGTTCAAAATGACCCACTGAAAATGAACCAACTCTTGAACAAATAGACAAAACTTTACTGGACAACCCCTTTAATCTCCGTCCTACACCAATCTTTGTCCACCTCCATTGATCTCTCGAAATTCCCTTTATCTGCACATTGTAGAAACCAGAATATCCCAACAGAATAACAAAGAAGAAGAATCCTCTTCCCTGTTCCCGGCACCCGGCGGCCGCCTTCGCCTCGGCCACTACCGGATAATTGTAACAGTAAATTATCTTCCTTCTCTCATTGATTTGTTCTTCTGAAATCAGATGAGATTCCTCCAACCTGACTGGAACCCGGTGGAATTTATCAATCAGTTGGAGAAGGATCTCTCCCGGGGCAGGTGTTCCGAGTGTCATTCTATCTACTGAGACACACGGGGGATTGTTACTAGAATTATCCGTCTGGAAAAAATGCTAACTAGGTTTTTTTATGTGGTTGATGTCTTTAGATTTGCGAGATGGCAAGTCGAGAGGTGTTGACATCTAAGAAGGGTCTCCATGCATCTACCATGATAGGTAGGTTTTCAGTATCGAGACGTCTGGTCAGACCCAACATGTAAAAGAGATTAACAACCCAAGAAAATGATCTATTGTGTTACACAATTTTCGGATGCAAGTTAAGGCACCTTTACCCATTGACCGTTGCCTTAGCATTAGGTTCCCTTGACCTTAGACTGTTCAATGTTATTGAACCTGTTCCACAGGCCTTGACCTCTGCCTCGATCACTGTAGAGAGGTTCAGCCGGACCGACTCCTACTGCCTGGAACAAGACTAGTGCCGATACTTTGTTTTGTGGTCCCCAATGTTATCTCAGTTTTTTCCACTGATTGACACATCATGAGATATGGTCTGATCTGATGTCAAGGGCCATAAGGTAAATAAAGAGATCTTGATATTTTATAGAACTTTAAACTACAGAGTAAAGGTTTGTGTGTTTAATGGAATTGAGTTGGGGCTAATACTGCATAGTCTCTTGGTTTTAGC